>NC_052154.1:101110890-101836397 GCF_902713615.1 Scyliorhinus canicula
TCAGATAATGGAACAGCTTTCGTAAACGCGGAGTTTGGGGAATTTTTTCTTTTGTATTCATTTACATGGGCATCGCTGGTGAGGCCAGCATTTATTGCCCATCCCTAGTTGTCCTTCAGGAGGTGGTGAATTGCCTTCTTGAACCACTGCAGTCCTTGAGGGGTACGTACACCGACTGCGCGATTAGGTAGGGAGTTCCAGGATGTTGTCCCAGCGACAGTGAAGGAACAGCAATATATTTCCAAGTCAGGGTGGTGAGCGACTTGGAGGGGAACCTCCAAGTATCTGCTGCTCTTGTCCTTCT
Organism: Scyliorhinus canicula; assembly: GCF_902713615.1. NCBI lineage: Eukaryota > Metazoa > Chordata > Chondrichthyes > Carcharhiniformes > Scyliorhinidae > Scyliorhinus > Scyliorhinus canicula. Next base: position 101,111,195 of record NC_052154.1, read on the forward strand.
AGATGGTAGTGGTCGTGGGTTTGGAAGGTGTTGTCTAAGGAACCTTGGTGAGTTACTGCAGTGGATCTTGTAGATGATACACACGGCTGCCACAGTTCGTCAGTGGTGGAATGTTTGTGGAAGGGGAAGAAATCAAGTGAGCTGCTTTGTCGTGGATAGTGTCAAGCTTCTTGAGTGTTGGTAGAGCTGCACTCATCCAAGCAAATGGAGAGTATTCCATTACACTCCTGACTTGTGTCTTGTAGATTTGGACAGGCTTTTGGGGGGGGCGGGGTGGGGTCAGGAGTGTGATGTTCTTTGTTGAGTTTATCAGGATGGATTAAAGTTGTAGCGTATCCAAAAAACATCAAGCTATGTTATTAAACAAAGCAAGTTTATTTACACTACACAAATTATGATTCGAACACGTGACAAGGTATTAATTAATAAATAAGACTATACTATATCTATGCTACAGAACTCTATACAACTGACCTATCCTAACTCACGCCTGCTCTAAACTTATCAATACTCCTTCTTACACCTTCTCGCAGAAGTCGGAGAGACATTCCCTTCTCTAAGTCTGCTCCCCAGCTCCATCTGGTGGTAGAATAGAGTATCACATTTTTCATTCAGATTGCCCATAAGGGGAAACATTAGTTCCATGTTTAGTCTATCAATCCCTTTCAGCGTTATATATACCTCGATCAGACCTCCTCTCATTATTCTAAACTGGATATGCCCAAACTGTTTAATCCCTCCTCATACATCAACCCTTCCATGTCCAGAATCAATCTGGTGAACCTCCTCTGAACTGCCTCCAAAGCTACCACATGAAATGAAATGAAAATGAAATGAAATGAAAATCACTTATTGTCACGAGTAGGCTTCAATGAAGTTACTGTGAAAAGCCCCTAGTCGCCACATTCCGGCGCCTGTCCGGGGAGGCTGGTACGGGAATCAAACCGTGCTGCTGGCCTGCTTGGTCTGCTTTAAAAGTCAGCGAAACCAGCCACATTCAAAGAGCCTCTACAAATATATAAAGGGCAAAAGAGTAACAAGGGAGAGAGTAAGGCCTCTTAAGGATCTACAAGGTCATCTATGTGCAGATCCACAAGAGAGGGGTGAGATCCTAAATTAATATTTCTCATCGGTATTTACTGTTGAGAAAGTCATGGATATTAGGGAATTTGGGGAAATAATAGTGATGACTTGAGAAGTGTACATATTACAGAGAAGGAGATGCTGGAAGTTATAAGGCGCATCAAGGTAGATAAATCCCCGGGACCTGATGAAATGTATCCCAGGACGTTGTGGGAGACTAGGGAGGATATTATGCATCCTCTAGCAGAGATATTTGAATCGTCGACAGCCACAGGTGAGGCGCCTGAATTGGAGGGGAGCAAATGTTGTGCCTTTGTTTAAGAATGGCTTCAGGGAAAAGCCTGGGAACTACAGACCAATTATCCTAACGTCTTTGGTTGGTAAGTTGTTAGAAGGTATTCTGAGAGATAGGGGCCGGGATTCTCCAACCCCGCGGCAGGTTGGAGAATCGCTCGGGGAGGGGCGCGAGAATTGCACCACACCGCCTGAACACTGGCTCGCCGATTCTCTGCCGCCAATTTTCGGCCGTCTGTGGGATCTCCCCCATGCCGATCAGGGGCCGTTGAAAGCAGCCCTCCCCGCTTGCCGATTCTCCAGTCCTTGACAGGCCGAGTGCCCGCTGAGTTCGGCCAAGTCCCGCCAGCGTGGTTTACATAGAGAACATAGAACATAGAACAGTACAGCACAGAACAGGCCCTTCAGCCCTCGATGTTGTGCCGAGCATTGTCCGAAACCAAGATCAAGCTATCCCACTTCCTGTCATTCTGGTATGCTCCATGTGCCTATCCAATAACCGCTTGAAAATTCTTAAAGTGTCCGACTGCACTATCACAGCAGGCAGTCCATTCCACACCTTAACCACTCTCTTGAGTAAAGAACCTACCTCGGATATCCCTCCTATATCACCTACCCTGAATCTTATAGTTATGCCCCCTTGTAACAGCTACATCCACCCGAGGAAATAGTCTCCGACCGTCCACTCTATCTATCCCCCTCATCATCTGATGAACCTCTGTGAAGTCGCCTCTCATCCTCCTCCGCTCCAAAGAGAAAAGCCCAAGCTCCCTCAACCTTTCCTCATAAGATCTATTCTGCAAACCAGGCAGCATCCTGGTAAATCTCCTTTGCACCCGGCGGGACATCGGAGGTCTGTCTGCGAGGGCTGTCCTGGTGGGGGGGGTGGGGGGATCTGACCCCGGAGGGGGTCCTCCATGGTGGCCTGGCCCGCGATCGGGGCCTACCGATCAGCGGGCTAGTTCTGTGGGGGGCCTATGTTCCCCCGCGGCGGGCCCCGATAGGGTTCCGCTATATTGCTCGGATGGAACGGGAACCCACGTGCATGCGTGAACTCGCGCCGGCCGTGGCGTGCGTTTGCGAATTCATGCCGGCCGTGGCGCGCGTGTGCGAATTCATGCCGGCCGTGGCGCGCATGTGCGAATTCATGCCGGCTGTGGCGTGCGTGTGCGAATTCATGCCGGCCGTGGCGTGCGTGTGCGAACTCATGCCGGCCGTGGCGTGCGTGTGTGAACTCATGCCGGCTGTGGCGTGCGTGTGCGAATTCATGCTGGTCGTGGCGCGCGTGTGCGAACTCATGCCGGCTGTGGCGCACGTGTGTGAACTCATGCCGGCTGTGGCGTGCGTGTGTGAACTCATGCCGGCTGTGGCGTGCGTGTGTGAACTCATGCCGGCTGTGGCGCACGTGTGTGAACTCATGCCGGCCGTGGCGTGCGTGTGTGAACTCATGCCGGCTGTGGCGTGCGTGTGCGAATTCATGCTGGTCGTGGCGTGCGTGTGCGAACTCATGCCGGCTGTGGCGCGCGTGTGCGAACTCATGCCGGCTGTGGCGTGCGTGTGCGAATTCATGCCGGCCGTGGCGCGCGTGTGCGAATTCATGCCGGCCGTGGCGTGCGTGTGCGAACTCATGCCGGCCGTGGCGTGCGTGTGCGAACTCATGCCGGCCGTGGCGTGCGTGTGCGAACTCATGCCGGCCGTGGCGTGCGTGTGCGAACTCATGCCGGCCGTGGCGTGCGTGTGTGAACTCATGCCGGCTGTGGCGTGCGTGTGCGAATTCATGCTGGCCGTGGCGCGCGTGTGCGAACTCATGCCGGCTGTGGCGCACGTGTGCGAACTCATGCCGGCCGTGGCGCGCGTGTGCGAACTCATGCCGGCCGTGGAGCGCGTGTGCGAACTCATGCCGGCCGTGGAGCGCGTGTGCGAACTCATGCCGGCTGTGGCGCACGTGTGCGAACTCATGCCGGCTGTGGCGTGCGTGTGCGAACTCATGCCGGCTGTGGCGCGCGTGTGCGAACTCATGCCGGCTGTGGCGCGCGGACTCGCGCCGGCCATGGCGCACCGGCTTTCGGGCGCCGGATCTGCGGAGACCACTCTGGCGCCATACTAATCCCCTAGGAAGGGGTGGATAGCTGCCAGTTGAGGTCCTTTGACGCCGGAGTGGCTTGCGCCACTTTTCACGCCGGCGTCAGAACTTGGCCGCAGGATTTGAGAATCCCAGCCGGGATCTATAGGCATTTAGAGAGGCAATGACTGATTAGGGACAATCAGCATGGCTTTGTTAGTGGAAAATTATGTCCTACGAATTTGATTGAGTTTTTTGAACGGGTAACCAAGAAGGTAGATGAGGGCAGTGCAGTCAACATTGTCAACATGGACTTTAACAAGGCCTTTGACAAGTTACCACATGGTAGATTGTTGCATAATGTTAAATCTCACGGGATCCAAGGTGAGGTAGCCAATTGAATGACCGGTACAGGCTCGGAGGCCCAAAGGGCCTGTTCCTGTGCTGTATTGTTATTTGGATACAAAATTGGCTTGACAACAGAAGACAAAGGGTGGTTGTAGAGGGTTGTTTTTCAAACTGGAGGTCTGTGGCTAGTGGTGTGCCTCAGGGATCAGTGCTGCGCCCACTGTTATTTGTTATTTACATTAATGATTTGGATGAGAATTTAGGACGCATGAGTGAGCTAAACCAGCCCAAGCCTGGATATTGTCTAGGTCTTGCTGCATTTGGACATGGACTGCTTCATTATCTGAGAAGTTGCTTATGGTGCAGAATATTATGCAGTCATCCACAAACATCCTCTGTTTTGATCTTATGATGGAAGGGAGGTCATTGGTGAGGCATCTAAGATGGTTGTGCCCAGGACACTACCTTGAGGAACTCCTGCAGTGATGTCCTGGAGCTGAGATGATTGACCTCCAACCACCACAACCATCTTCCTCTGTGCCAGGTATGGCTCCAACCAGCGGAGAGTTTTCCCCCTGATTCCTATTGACTCCAGTTTAGCCAAGGCTCCTTGATGCCATTCTCGGTCAAATGCTGCCTTGATGTCAAGGGCAGTCACTCTCACTTCACCTCTGGCATTCAGCTTTTTTGTCCATGTTTGAACCAAGGCTGTAATGCGGTCATAAGCTGAGTGACCCTGGCAGAACCCAAACTGAGCGTCAGGTTATTGCTGAGTAAGTACTGCTTGATAGCACTGCTGATGACTCCTTCCATCACTTTGCTGATGATGGAGAATAGACTGATAGGGTGGTAATTGTCTGGGTTGGATTTGTCCTGTTTCTTAGGTATAGGACACTCCTGGGCAATTTTCCACATTGCCAGATGCCAGTGTTGCAGCTGTCCTGGAACAGCTTGGCTAGGGGTATAATAAGTACTGTAGCACAAGTCTTCAGTACTATTGCCGGGATATTGTCAGGGCCCATAGCCTTTGCAGCATCCAGTGCCCTTAGCCATTTCTTGATATCATGTGGAGTGAATCATATATGCTGAAGATCGACATCTGTGATGCTGGAGACCTCCGGAGGAGACCGAGATGGATCATCTACTCGGCACTTCTGGCTAAAGATTGTTGCAAATGCCTCAGCCTTGTCCTTTGCACATACTTGCCGGGCTTCTCCACCATTTCGCTTGGGGATATTTGTAGAGCCTCCTCCTCCAGTGAGTTGTTTAATTGTCAATTAGCATTCACAGCTCAAAGTGGAAGGACATCAGCTTACTACCTGATGTGTTTGTTGTGGAATCGCTTAGCTCTGTCTATTACTTGCTGCTTATGCTGTTTGGCACACAAGTAGTCCTGTGTTGGCATAAGGAAATCACCACGTGCATACTGCCCTCTACCAATTGGTTTCAAATGGATTAGTGGTGCAGTCCGTACAGAATTTTAAGTTCGGCATGAAGTCCGCTGCCTGTGTTGCCATCCATCGAGAGATTGAACTCTGACATTGAAGACACCGAGATGACAGACGAAGTCTCACCCAGTTCCGAATCAGAGTCAGACATGAATGTGTTGCCACCCTCGGAGCCTGTCGTGCCACGTCCCACCACCTCATTGGTTTTGCTGGCACCACCCAGGTGCTCTGCACGAAAATGCCACACCCCAGTCCGGTACATGTCTCTCGATGCCACACAGTCGGCTTCCGACAATAATCTCTGGGCGATAAAGCAGAGACACTCCTCGGAACAATAATGGACATGGACTTCTCTCCGGCCTTGGGACGCGGGGGGGGGGGGAATGCTATAACCCTATAGAGGTCATAGTATAAGGACAATCTGATTCCCCGTCACCTCCGTGGAATGTGAACTGCCCCGAGAATGGGGGCAGGATTTCCCCTTAACTAGGGGAATCCTCTCTTGCTTATAAACCCTGACCTGGGTGCAGGTCAGGGATGGAGACCCTTTGATCAGTGGAAACCTATTGCACATTGAATAAACCTAGTCATTTTTTTTACCTGCTGGTTCATTTGTGCTACTTTAGCAGATCCTTGTATATATGGTATGGTGTGTATGCACCACCTGAAGGCATGTGTCTGGCTTATTGTCTGCTGATCATAGAATTTACAGTGCAGAAGGAGGCCATTCGGCCCATCAAGTCTGCATTGGTCTTTGGAAAGATCCACCCTAACGACACCTATCCTCGTAACCCCAGCAAATCTTTTTTGGACAAAAAGGGCAATTTAGCACAGTAAATCCACCTAAACTGCACATTTTGGGACTGTGGGAAGAAACCTGGGCACCCGGTTGAAACTCACGCAGACACTGGGAGAACGTGCAGACTCCGCACAGACAGTGACCCAAGTGGGAATCAACCTGGAACCCTGGAGCCGTGATGCAACTGTGCTAACCACTGTGCTACCATGCTGCCCTAGGATATTTCATCCTGAACTGCTTTCATTAATTGGAGTTTGCTATTGTATTCCACGCTAAGGGGCAGGGTGAGAAGGCATGTCCCCAGTCTACCTCAGCTGGAACAGGAATTGAACCATGCTGAAATGAAATGACCTAATGTCAAAGAACAAAGAACAAAGAAAAGTACAGTACAGGATCCTTAGATCTCCAAGCCTGCGCTGACCATGCTGCCCATCTAAACTAAAATCTTCTACATTTCCGGGGTCCGTATCCCTCTATTCCCATCCTATTCATGTATTTGTCAAGTCGCCCCTTAAACATCACTATCGTACCTGCTTCCACGCCTCTTCTGGCAGCGAGTTCCAGGCACCCACTACCCTCTCTGTAAAAAACGTACCTCATACATCTCTAAACTTTGCCCCTCGCACCTTAAACCTATGCCCTCTAGTAATTGACCCTCCATCCTGGGAAAAAGCTTCTGACTGTCTACTCAGTCCAGCCCCTCATAATTTTGTGGACTTTATGAGGTTGACCTTGAACCTCTGTCGCTCCAGTGAGAACAAACCAAGTTTATCCAAAAACTCGTCATAGCTAATGCCCCTCATACCAGGCAACATCCTGGTAAACCTCCTCTGCGCCCTCTCCAAAACCTCCACATCCTTCTGACCAGAAGGATGCCAACCAGAATTGAACACTATATTCCAAGTGTGGCTCAGCTAAGGTTCTATACAGCTGCAGCATGACTTGCCAATTTTTATATTCAGTGCACGTCACATGATTCCATCTGAGTTCATAGGTCTCTTTACTGAAGAATGTGCTTACATTGGAACCAGTTCAAAGAACAAAGAAAAATTACAGCACAGGAACAGGCCCTTTGGCCCTCCAAGCCTGCGCCGATCCAAATCCTCTATCTAAAACTGTCGCCTAGTTTCTAAGGATCTGTATCCCTCTGCTCCCTGCCCATTCATGTATCTGTCTAGATACATCTTAAATGACGCTAAAGAACAAAGAAAAATTACAGCACAGGAACAGACCCTTCGGCCCTCCAAGGTTCACTAGGATGACACCAGGGATGAAGTGGTTGTGATATGAGGCATGCTTTTCTGCTCTCCTTATTGAACCAGGGTTTTTGGCAATGGGATAGTGCCTTTTGCATCCAAAATTATTCCTGACTGCAATACAACCCATTACTTACTCTTTAAAGTGCAATAAAAGTGCTTCTTCTAAAAACAGCAGGCTGGATTCTCCGCAGACCCGCACCACAATCGCGGCCGACGCGGGGGCAGAGAATCCACTTCCACACCATAATCGGGTCCAGCGCCAGTTCGGTGATTCTCCGAGCCCTGAAAATCAGCGTGATCGCGGAGTACGTTGCACTGCCGGCGGCGATACCCAGAGCCCGCTCAGCAATCCTCCGGTCCCGACCGGCCGAGTTCCTGACGGCCTGGAAGTAACCACCTATTGCTGGTCGGGATGCTGGTGTGGTGGCTGCAGACTCAGTCCGCGTCCACTCTGGTTGGGGGCGGGCAAGTTGGAGACTGGGGCACTGCCGGCGATTAACTGTGCGGGGGTTTAGACTCGGGTACACGGCCAATCGGGGGGGGGGGGTCTCTTTTTTCAGCGTAGCTCCGCGGTCTGAGTCCGCCATGGAGCACGGCGCGACCGCTGGAGGCCGCCGCCATGTGCATGTGTGGACTCCGAACCGGAGGTGCGGGGGCTTGCATCAACAGCTAAAGCTGCAAGATTCACTCCGGGTCCCTGCTAGCCCCCTGCAGGGCATTGAATTCTTTCAACTTTTTGGAAGGAATTTTTGGAGTAAAACTTTGCCGTTTTTATGTTGGCATAGGGACATTTACTTTCCACACAGCATGGTCCCAATAGCATGATGAGGAAGAAATGTTTATGTTATCTTCCGAGAGATACTGAGCAGAAGACTGCAAGTGATGTCAGGGACATTGGATTGAGAACAGATAAACATTCATCTGTCATAATTTTGGTGGCAAAATTGTTTGCATGTGTAATGCCAGTCTCTGCTGAACTGACAACATTGAGACAGGAGCAGCTCTGAGAAAATTAGGTCTCAATGTTAAATAATTTCAGCACTCTTTTCACTCTTTTGTTATTTTAAAATGTATTGATCTGTTAAAAGTGTTGCTTTAATAAGAATTGATATCAAGCAGAGATTTCTTACCTGGTTTCTGATTTACAATGCCCTTTGCAACGATTGAGAACGACGTCTACTTTGCAGCCATCCTTCCTCAATGTGACTGTGTATGAAATAACTGTACACTTGGCTGTGAGTAGAATTAGGTTGAGAAAAATTGTAACAATTATTTTAAGGAAAATTTTAAGAACAAAGAACAGTACAGAACAGGAACAGGCCCTTTGACCCTTCAAGCCTGCGCCAAGCATGACGCCTGTTTGAAACAAAACCTTCTGCACTTCCGGGGTCCATATCCCTCTATTCCCATCCTATTCATGTGTTCGTCAAGATGCCTCTTAAACAACGCTATCGTATCTGCTTCCACCGCCTCCCCCAGCAGCATGTTCCAGGCATTCACCTGTGTAAAAAACATGCCTCGTACATCTCCTCTAAACTTTCTCCCACACACCTTAAACCACCCGCACAGCCGATGCATTTTGAAACCCAGGGACACAATGACGGGATGAGGGCTGTCTTCCAGCAGCTGCAGACGCAGTTCGAGGAGTAAAACCGCGTCCAGGAGCAGGGAGTGGTGCCGCTCATGGCAGCCACCAAGGCCGACACCGCACGGGTGGCGTCCGCGGTCGAGGCAATGGGTGAAACGGTTTCAGCCATGGGTCAGGTTATGCAAGGCATTGGGCTTAATGTGCACGCGTCAGCCATGGCCCTGAAACAGGGTTGCCCTCTCATAGGCAGCAATGCGCCAGAGCCAGCATGACATTGCCGGCATGCTACGGGCCCTGGCCGAGTCTCAGCAGGTCATGGCCCAGTCGCAGCACGCCATGGCACAGTCCCAACAGGAAATGGCACAGTCCCAGCAGTCAGTCGCGGAGAGCATCAACCGTCTGACACATGTGCTGGATGGTGTCGCGCACTCACAGGCTGAGGTCGCACAGTCCCTGGCAGGAATGTCTCACTCCCTGGACTCCGTCTCTGCGAACCTTCGGACCCTGGTCGATACGGTTGCATGCCTCCAGGACTGGCAGCGCCAGGTGTCGGTGGGGCAACGGGGCACCTCCCCACTCGCACCTCCGTCCCACAGTGAAGCCCGGGGGCCACCGGGCTCCCCGAGGGAGGAGGAGGTTCTGGAGCCCGTCTCGTTAACTCCATCACGGGACGTCCCTGAACGCTCGGCCTCCCCCCGTCCCATCCCTGGTGCATCGGGTGGGCAGCGGGCAGAGCAGGGTGGCACCACGTCATCCGAAACGCCCGCAGAGCAGCCTGGCCCATGAAGGCCGGGTCGTCCCAGGAAACGAGTGCCGACAGGGAGACATGTCGCAGGGGGCGATACTCAGCAGTCCGCCTCCACTCCTGCTGTATCATCTGGGGATCCACTTAGACGTAGTGGTAGGGCCCGTAAGGCGATGAAGAGGGACACATAGTAAGTTGGCACGGGTGAAGGGCACAGATTAGTTGTAGGGGCTAGGGCATCTGTACATAATGTTAACCATTAAACTCACTGTTGCACCTAACTTGTAAGACCGTGTGATTTTTCCGCAGCCATGGGATCGTGATGGTGACCGAGTGTCGCTGGGATTGGCGAGCGGTGAAACTTCGGTGCCGGGTGTGCAGTCCCTTCCCCCCACCCCCTCCCACAGCTTCCCCATGCGGGCACGTGGTGGAGTGTCCCTGACGAATTCAGCGACCACCGAGATGGATGGTTCAGCTATTGCCATGGGTCAGACTTTGTCTAAAGATTCTGAGCTCACAGCTCATTGCAGGGCGGGCTGTCATCATTCCACATGGCACTGATCACACCCGCTGACACAGCCATCAATGTCGTGCCATACCGTCTGGACCAGTGGTAAGGGTGATGTAGAACTGGAGCAGTGTACGCAGAGCAGGGGTGCGGGGGGGGGGGGGGGGGGGGGGGGGGGGGGGGGGGGAGTTGGTGGTGGTGGAAGTTGTGTGTTGACCGCCTGCGTGATTGGTGATGCAGGTGGTTGTGTTGGTGTTTAGCGGTGATGTCCCGCATGGCGCATGAATCTTGCTGCCATCCAGGCGTCACGTGCCCGCTGTCCTCTCCGGTGCTGTTGTGCCGCCTCCTGGTCATTACCAGCACCCGGGTCCTGTCTGCATGCTGTGCCCGACACTCCACCAACCTCCTGCTCCAGTTCTACATCACCCTTACCACTGGGTCCTGCTGCTCCTCCTCCTCCTTCGTGTTGGCACCACTGCCAGTGGCTTCTCCCTCCGCCTCCTCCACCAGGGCATCTCCCCTCTGCATCGCAATGTTGTGCAGCGCACAGCAGACCACGACAGTGCGAGCGACCCTCTCAGGCTGGTACTGCACGGCCCCTCCGGAGCGGTCCAGGCACCTGAATCTAATTTTCAGGAGACCAAAGCAGTGCTCCACCACACGCATGGTTGCTGCATGGGCCTTATTGTAAAGGGTCTCCGTGTTGGCCTGAGGCCTCCGTATAGGCATCATCAGTCACGACCTCAGCGGATAACCCCTGTCGCCCAGCAACCAGCCCCTCAGCCGGGGGGGGCCATCCCTCAAACAGAGCAGGGATGAACGACTGCGCAAGAATGTAAGCATCATGCACACTCCCTGGGAACCTTGCGCACACGTGCATGATCTTCATGTGGGGGTCGCATACCACCTGGATATTCATGGAGTATGTCCCCCTCCTGTTTGTGGACACCTCCCTGTTGCCTGCAGGCGGGCGCATGGGGACGTGAACACAATCAATTACACCCTGCACCATCGGTATCCCGGCCACGTTGGCAAATCCACGAGCTCGTGAATCTTGACTTGCTCGGTTCTTGGGAAAGGTGATGTAGCGATCGGCGATGGCATAGAGGGCGTCGGTCACATCCCGGATGCACCGGTGCACCGATGACTGGGAGATCCCGGAGAGGTCCCCGGTCGGAGACTGGAAGGAGCTGGTTGCATAAAAGTTCAGTGCCACCGTCACCTTGACGGCAACCGGTATCGCGTGTCCTCCTCCCGTTCCACGTGGGGTGAGGTGCGACACGAGTTGGCAGATATGTGTCACCGTCTCTCTGCTCAACTGGAGTATCCTCCTGCAGGTGATGTTCGGCATTGTCTGGAATGAGATCCGGGCACGGAACACCCTAGGTCTCGGTCCGTCGCCTCTGGCGCCCTGGCTCCACCATCAATGCCTCCTCCTCCTCCTCCTCACCCCCATGCTGCTCGGCGATGGGCAACTCAGCGGCCATTCCCTCTGCTCCCGCAGATGGCCCTGCATCCACTGTAGGATGTGGCTGTGACGCTGCTCGATCTCCAACTGCAGTGCAGAAGCCCCAACCACTGCGCTGAACATAGCTGTTCTGTTCGAATACATTTTGCTCACCTACAGAAGGGTGGTGGGGGGCAGAGAAACGACATGTTAGACGAAGGTCAGTCGACACCTCGGCAGCTGCCTGCCTGGGGATACCTGTGTGTCCTGGTGGCCTAGGCACGCTGCTGACACACGGCCAGCCCAACCCTTGGTCACTTTCTGCGTCCAACGGGCCGTTAACAACACGTCCTCCTCACCGGTGCGTCAGTGGGCTGTGGCCATAAGCCACAGGGCAACCAGCGGGAGTCTTCGTGACCGTCCTGCCATGGCAGGGCGGCTGACATGTTGCATCCGGGTGTGACGACCCAATCCACTCCACTCACTCCCTCTCCCTCCCCCACTACTCGCTCTCCCCCCCCCCCCACTTCTCCCCCGCCCTCCCACTTCTCCCCCTCCCACACTTCTCCCCCCTCCCACTTCTCCTGTAGCCACCTAAGATGGACACTGGGCTAACAAAATGGAGAACTGCTAAGGCTGTAGGGAGAAAACAGTCTTAGCCAGGACAAGCAGTCTGCAAAGGCTAATTAGCATTCTGCACGTATCGAAACTAGTTTATGGCCAGGTGAAAGATCTCAACCAAAGGTGTAAATAGCAAAACGCTTTGCATAGTAATGAGGCGATCCAGATCTGGGCCCACACAATAGAAACATTTGAGTTTGAATGGATACTTTGAGTGGACGCCCAGACGAAACGGCACCAGAAGTATCCATCACAAAAGACCCAAGAGACCGCCCCACCCATCGAGAAGAGACCCTCAGATTGGGGGATTTGTAAGATATCGATTGGGAAATGGCCCAATCGATACATGGCAGGTAAAGGCCCGCCCCGAAAAGGCACGGACATTGGGGGACCTATAAAGGTAGAAAGGCACATGGTTCTGTCTGTTTTTGTGCTCCGGCTTGGACTGCTGTTCTGACTCCGACTCCAGCCTCCAGATCCTGTCTTTCATCACCGGCCGTTGAGCACCAGCCATTGTTCAGTAAGTGCCAAACGACGCTCGCTACGTGATCCCGGCATTACCTATACTCTAGCCGACTATTAGAGAACAGAAGGTGCAGCCCAGAAAGGAACAAAGGCCTTGTCCCCTGACCTTGCTGGTTCCTACTTAGATAGGTATTTAGTCGTTTAATAGTAGAAATAAGTATTAGTCTTTAGCGTATGCATGCGTATTTATTATATTTGTATAATAAATATTAATCGTTTGAACTTACTAATCGGTGTATAGTTTTATTACTTTGAACCTGACCTTGAAATACTTGTGAGGTGTCTAAATACGGCACCTGGCGACTCCGAGCTGAAAATACACACACAGAGCTGTAGTAGTGTTAAGCACACGGCCTTTAAATGGAGGCGTGTTAATACACTCCAATAAACGCGTAATACACTCAAGTAAAACGTGCAACATTTAGTGGCGACATCCTGACGGGACGCGGTTACAAGTGGCACCCCCACTCCGTCGAGGACCCTGAAATTTGAATTAGAAATCTGGTAAAGAAAAAGGAAAGAAATCACAAGTATTCAAGGTGTTCAAACGAATAAACGTAACTCGGAAGTGTGTTTAGTGCATGCGTACTAACAGGGTTGAAAGGAAAACCTGAAAGCATTTTTGTTGCGACAAACTTTCGGGAGTTTTGTGAACGGAACATAGCGTAAGCCTTACCCGTTTCGTGAGACATAACCTCAACACCCCCTGTTCCAAATTAAAGTGAGTCAGAGAAAATGGCCATGCAGGCAATGGAACGCCTCATGAATCCAAAACGGTTTGTGGTCGCAGCGACCAGCAGTAGCCGAGTAGGTCAGTGTCCCGTGTGGGAGCTGGAACTCCGCAAGTATCTGCAAGGAAAGGGATGGCCCCTTTGGAAAGAATTCTGTATGAATGAGGAGACAGGTCCCGGAAGTATAGGACATACTTGGTGGGAGAACCTCTCTCAAATTCATAAGAAAACCCTTAGTAAAGCACGCAAGCCGATGGCAATCGTGTCCTGTTTGGCACAATTGCGAGGCACAGAGGAGGTCGTTCAGACGCTCCGGGCAGAATTAGAAGAGAGAAATCGAATGAGCAAAGTGGATGTCAGGGACATCGAGAAAGAAAATATGGATCTTAGAGGGAAGCTGGCAGAGAAAGGTAGAGAGGTGGATGATGCCAAGAGGGCACATCAGTCTTGTCTAACCCATCTCAGCAGTTCCCAGACCCAGTACGAAAAGGCCTATCAGGACGTGCAACGTGCCGTCCTGATAAGAGAAGAATCAGAGAAGCAGGTAGAGTCTTTGCAGAGGCAATGCTCTGACCTAAAGGCAGCTTTAAGAGCACTCCATGCTGCCACCACAGAACAAAGACAGAGTACAGTAGACCATGCAAAATGCAGGAAGCAAATTGCGGAGCTGCAATCGCTGCTTTCAGTGCAGAATGAGTTCCGAAGCACCTTTGGAACGCAGTTAGATGAGGAGAATGCCCCAGACTGGAAGGAATTAAGCGAAACAGTGCAGCGTTATGTTCAGGGAACATGTGCGCCAGCAGCGCAGCAGAAAAGACAAGCACCCCAACCCCCCACAGATCAGATAGTTACCGCACCAATGAATCCAGTCACCACTCAAAGGAAAGCGACCGCAGAAGGCGCACCCGATATCACTTACACCACCCCCTTAACTGTAACCCAACTCAGGGACGCGTGTGAAAAGATCACTCCGTTTCTCCCCACCGCAGACCCCCACCAGTTTTTCGCAAAAGTAAAGCAACAGGCAACCATGTACGGCCTGGACGAGAGAGAGCAGGTTAAACTCACGGTTCTGAGTTTAGACCAATCGGTAGTAGCAGCCCTCCCCGACCCACAGAACGTTGGCGGAGGCACCCTAGAGGAAATGCACACCTCCATTTTAGATGCCATAGGGTATAACTGAGGTGACCCAGTAGAAGGACTTAACAAGTGCCGACAAAAGAAAACCGAGCACCCCACAGCATTTGCAGGAAGGCTGTGGATCCATTTTAACGCAGTTTTTGGCGATTTAAATAGAGCCCATTTGAACCGTGAAAACATGGTTAAATGGACGCGCACCATAATTTCCCATGCCACAGATGCAGGACAGAGTGCTTGCAACAGTTACGACCCCTCAGAAGAGGCCCATAATGAGAAGTGGGTCCTGAAAAGATTGTCCCGCGCTTGGGAGCAATCAGTTCAGAGCAGAGGCAAAGTGAAATCCCCAGAAGAAGCTCAGGCTGCAGCGGACATTCAGGCAGTGAGAGCGCACCAAAACCCCGCGTGGGTGAATGAAGGAAAGAACAGCCCTCCACAGAAGTCGCAGGAATGCTACAACTGTGGCCAGTTAGGACATTTGGCTAAGGAATGTAATGCACCCCAAAGATCACAGAGAGGCCAGCAGACAGGCACTCTGAATAGGAATAAAGCCAAACCAATCCATAGTATAGGCATACAGTCAGGACAGACCAATGTGGACGGGACGGACTGACGGTGTTCGGGCTCCCCCACTTGGGTCTGTGACACTCTTTGGGATCAATCCGGAAGACCGGTAGTCACAGCTAAGGTTAGAGGGAAGCCCATAGAGTTACTTTGGGACACAGGAGGGTCCCGCACCACGATTAATTCCACCACCACGGCACAGGCAGACACGTGGCCGACCACCTCCACCATCACACTCAGCGGTTTCACAGGTCACTCGCAGCAGGGACACATTACAGCACCCGTAGCAATCCAGCTAGGGAACATTTCCACCAAACACCCCGTCGTTCTAGTAAATCTTCCCCGGACAGCAGAACACATCCTGGGGATAGATTTTATGAATGCCCATAGCCTGTCGTTCGACCCAGTTAACCAGTGTGTCTGGCGAATGGCAAGATCAGACAGAGCACCCGCTACTCTCACAGTAGGAGAGTACGCTAATCGCAATAGCGCAGTAGGCGACTATTCATTTGACCTGACTACACTAAACACGGACAGACAAGTAAAGGCAGTATTACACAAATACAGGACAGCATTTGCCAGTCACCGGCACGACTGTGGCAGAATGACTGGACAAATTCACGTTACCGGACCTGACCCCCGACCACAGAAACAATACAGATTTCCCCTAGAAGCAGAGGGAGAAATAGAGAAGGTAATAGGTAGCTTATTGGAGCAAGGTGTGCTTAGAACAGTAGCCTCCACCAATAATGCTCCTATTTGGCCAGTGAGAAAGCCCGACGGATCATGGCGTCTGACCATCGATTATCGGGAGCTCAATAAAGTAACCCCAGCAGTAGCCCCCATGGTAGCAACAAGTCCCGAGACCATGCTCAAACAGGGACTCAACTCCAAATGTTTCACGGTATTGGACATTAGCAACGGCTTCTGGTCAATCCCATTGGCAAAGGCGTGCCAGTACAAATTTGCCTTCACTTTCAAAGCACAACAGTATACGTGGACATGCCTTCCACAAGGATTCCACAATTCCCCCTCCATTTTCCACCGACAGCTGGCGAATGGTTTAGAAAATTTTCCCGCCCCGAATGTCTGGTACAGTATGTAGACGACCTACTACTGCAGACAGACACAAAGGCAGAGCACATTACGCTTCTGGCCGAGCTCCTGGAACTTTTAACCTCAATTGGCTGTAAAGTTAACCCAAGGAAGGCCCAGATTTTGGAAAATAAAGTGATGTATTTGGGTACAGTCATCACACACGGCAAACGCGAGATCGAATTCAAAAGAATTGATTCGATTGTCAAATTGCCCCTTCCCCAGAATGTTTCAGCCCTCCGGTCGTTCTTAGGACTGGTTGGTTATTGTCGGAACCACATCGACGGATTCGCGACCAAGGCAGCCACACTCTCAGACCTCCTTAAGAAAGGAGCCCCCTGGGAATGGCTTCTGCAGCATACAGAGGCTGTGGAGGAGTTAAAGAAAGCCCTTAGCGCAGCACCCGTGCTGCAAGTCCCAGACCAACTTTCCCCCAATGCAATAGAGGTAGCGAGCACAGATCTGACCCTCTCGGCCGTGTTACTTCAGGAACGGCACGAGCAGCTAAGACCAGTGGCTTATGCCTCCCGACCTTTAGACCCAGTAGAACAGGGATTTTCAGCCTGCGAGAGGCACCTCCAAGCAGTTTTCCGGGCAGTTCAGTACTTCTCGTACATTACCGGACTCAACCCCATCACCATTTTGACCGAGCACACCCCCACACAGCTACTCCTAGACGGTCGACTGAAGGACGGTTCAGTTAGCCAGATTAGGGCAGCTAGGTGGACACTACTTTTACAAGGACGGGACATTACGGTTAAACGGACCCGCACACACACATTTTTAGCCGACAACCTCCAATATCCAGGACAGCCCCATGACTGTGAAATTGTAGCACCCCTACACAACACAGGACCCTTCATAGCGAAGACACCCCCCAGGAAGATAGGGAACCCAAGACAAAGCCCCCAACACACAGACACGTGTGGACCACTACGGATATACGTGGACGGTTCATCCACGGTTTTAGAAGGTGGGCGTATCACGGGATGCGGCATCTATGTCGAGGACGCGCAGGGTCGCGCACTCGAAGAAATAGCGTTAAAATTGCCAGGTCACTTAGGCGCGCAGGCAGCAGAGCTCGCGGCCATAGCTTATATAGTGGACCACCCCGATTCTTTCCCCAGCCCGGCGGACATATATTCGGACAGTCTATATGTCTGTAATAGTTTGACAGATTTTCTACCCCTGTGGAGGACGCGAGGTTTTGTCTCCGCAGACAGGAAACCCCTTCCATCAGCCCCTTTACTCCACCACATTTTAGATAAAGCGAAGGACAGAACCTTCGGCATTATAAAAGTCAGAAGCCACCATAGGTCATCCCCCCCTGGGAATGTAAAAGCCGACGCACTGGCTAAGGCAGGTTCCAGGCGAGGACACTTGTGGACACCGCCAGCTAGCGCACCAGCTAGCGCCCCTGTTAGCGCAGTTCAAGTCTCACAGACCGATATCAAGGATTTAGCTGAAGCACAGAAGCAGGATGAGGATCTCAGGGAGATTTTTAAAGGCAACTTTGTGCCTCAGTTTGACAAATTTAGACACGCACTGACCAAACATGAGGGTGTGATCATCAAGGACCAGCTTTATGTGGTCCCGCAGCAGGACAGGAATCAAATGATTGCCTTGTTCCATGACGGGCATGGACATCAAGGAATCGACACGACCACGAGGCACCTTAGGCAGCTCTGTTGGTGGCCTAACCTAAGGACAGATGTAACCCATTACATTGAGAATTGCCTTATTTGCGGCCAGAATAACCCGGAGAGGTATTCTAAAAAGGCACAGCTTCGGCACACTCGACCAGTTAATGGCCCCTGGACAAACCTCCAGATCGACTTTATAGGACCATTGCCCCCTTGTAGGAATGGCTATAAATACGTTCTGGTGGTAATTGATACCTTTACCAAATGAGTAGAGGCATTCCCCTCAAGAACGAATACAGCTAAGACAGCTGCAAAGATCCTGACCCACCACATCTTCACGAGATGGGATTTACCCAGAAGTATTGATTCGGACCAGAGATCTCACTTCACAGGACGTGTCATGAAGAACGTCCTGACCATATTCGGCATCAAACAAAACTTTCATATTGCGTATCACCCACAGTCCAGCGGGATTGTAGAGCGCATGAATCGGACCCTAAAATCCACACTTAGAAAAATGGTTCAAGAAAACAACTCAACATGGGATTCAGTGCTCCCATTTGCACTCATGTTTATCAGAAATACAGTTTCAACTTCCACAGGATACACACCACACACACTCATGACCGGACGCCCTATGAAAGGTACAGAATTCCTTTTAGGACTGGACATGACTAACCCCGAAGTGACGGCCCTCACACATGAAAAGGCAGTTAAAGACCTGGTTGAGACTGTGAGGTCTGCACAGATCGCAGCCGCAGTTCAGCTAGGGAAACGGCGTAGACAAAGCACAGCATGCTTTAATAAGACCGTACACCCCACAGAATTCCAGGTTGGGCAACAGGTAATGCTATCTGTATATAACCCCAGCAGTTTTTTGGCACCAAAATATTCCGGCCCATATTCAATTTCGGATAAAATTAGCCCCTCAGTTTACAAGATAAAATATCCCAATGGAAAGACCGCGTGGTTCCATAGTAACCAGCTAAAGGCATATGGAACACAGTCTAACCATGCGCACCATGTCCTGCTAGACGCAGCAGAACACCTCACCCCGCCCACTAGAGACACGTTTCCACCATCCCCCTCACAGACCAGTTCTTCATCGGACTCGCCGACGACTCCGCCCACTGACCACAACAGACCACGCCCCGAAACGCCCACAAGCTGCCGCAGCAGAGACAGCGATACAGACACTGACTCTGAGGACAGCCACAGCACACCACACTACAGCCCACACTGCAGCGACTATGACCCCGACTCCAGTGACCCGATGGAAGTCACTTATATTAAAAACCCAGACCCATCACCCGACCCCGACAATACCCATTCACTTTTAGACCCAACACTCTGGCACAGGGACAATTCGTACAGACTTGTCCGCAACGACGAAAGTGACCCCCGGTCACATAATTCAAAAATTTCATGCCTGATCCACACAAGGGTGTGGGATCCGGGAGAGTAGGACGACACGGTGTCTGAATCCCGATACGGCAACCCCTTTGTGACCCTGTTCACAGAGGCAGAGGAAAAATGAGGTGTCCAGATGATGTAAAATAGGAACCGCTTGAGGGAAGCGATATCCTTTCTGATGGAACCTGCACGTATGTTTTGTTTGTGAGTCTATGTTTGTTTGTTACAATGTTACTGGTTCAGTTGGAGGCTGGACACCTTCTTTTCAGCTGAAAAGATTGTGACCACCTCGCACGCACTTTAGTTTGTCCGCCGATACCTTTGAGAACTTCGGTTCCCAACCCAATGGTTTGATTGGAGATTTTTTCAGCTGTAAGGCTTGTGACCGCCTTACACACACACTAAGTTTCTCTGCTGAAATCCCTGGGAACTTCAGTTCACTGTTTTCAGATGTTGGAGCATCTTGGCTCCTCCCTTGTTTTTAGGTGCCCCTCTATTCGGTGAATAGAGGCTGCAAACCCACGGTCAACATATTCTTGCCCGTTTATTCCAGGTTACTCAGGCAGTGGACAAACGGCACTGAGGACCCGCCCTGTCTGAGAACCCACTTTGGTCAGCCAAGCTCGGGTATGGCACAGCATGCCTTACCCGGGGATCCCATTCAAATCTTACCCGTAGCGGCCCATACGCAACCCATTCGACCTTTTGTTTCAAATTTGTTTTCATTTTTCGTTAGGTAGCCCTTAGGCCGCCATCCCACATGCTATTTACATCCAGGAACATTCGGATGGTAAATTAGCAAAGCCTGCGAGACGGCTCGCAGGAGGAAAGTTGTTAGATGTTTTCTGTTCCTAAAATTTGCTTTTGAAAAAAAAAATGAGGGGAGTCACAGGGTGTGACTTGGCCAGTCATTTTAATGGGTCAATTGGAATTAGAGGACAGATACACTAACAAGTACGGATATTAAACTGTGTATTGACAGATACTGTGCTTGATCCCATAGCTTTCGAAGGACGAAAGAGGGTTCACAGCAAGGATCGGCCATACAGGAGGAAGAGAAAGAGAACGAAGAGAAGACCATGATGGAAGCCTACCTATTACTGTTAAATGTTGTATTTGTATGTGTGGAAGCGAGTCATGTTTCCCCCACAACCCCCGCCGTCAATGTTTCCCTCACACCAAGTCCCCCGTGCTCAGCTCTGATCAGTGAAGTTCAGACCTGGTGCACAAAATTTATGACATGGTACTCCATGTCATATGTGATTGAATCACTTCTAGTGATCGCAATCCTCTGCATAATCGTACAGACCCTCAGGTTGAGGAAGTGGAAAAGGAGAGCCTCCCGTTCCTGCCCCTCAACCGTCTATGGAGTTCGATCCCCTATTTTTCGGTTTCATCAATCCCCCTTGCCCCTTGATGAATAAAGCACTATGTGAATAAAAGATACCCATGTATTATATTGTTCTGAACTCGACTGCCGAGTCAGAAAATGTTATGTGATGTGGTATGAATGAATAAGGTTTAGACTGTAATAAAATGTTTAAGGTAAGATAAGGATAGTTGTGATAGGTAGAGGTTCCCGGTTTTGGTAATGCATGTCCCCTTTGACATAACGCCAAGTAGAGATGTCAGGTAAAAAAATTTTCTTCCCATAGTCAAGGACAGAATAGACGCCCAGGAACTTGCCGAGGTCAGGGAACACAAAGAAGGCACCCAGAAGCACACGAAGCAACGTGCATAGGTGATCCTTCACAATTTTATTGTGAGGATCACAAGGAGGGAATGTAGCCACCTAAGATGGACACTGGGCTAACAAAATGGAGAACTGCTAAGGTTGTAGGGAGAAAACAGTCTTAGCCAGGACAAGCAGTCTGCAAAGGCTAATTAGCATTCTGCACGTATCGAAACTAGTTTATGGCCAGGTGAAAGATCTCAACCAAAGGTGTAAATAGCAAAACGCTTTGCATAGTAATGAGGCGATCCAGATCTGGGCCCACACAATAGCAACATTTGGGTTTGAATGGATGCTTTGAGTGGACGCCCAGACGAAACGGCACCAGAAGTATCCATCACAAAAGACCCTAGAGACCGCCCCACCCATCGAGAAGAGACCCTCAGATTGGGGGATTTGTAAGATATCGATTGGGAAATGGCCCAATCGATACATGGCAGGTAAAGGCCCGCCCCGAAAAGGCACGGACATTGGGGGACCTATAAAGGTAGAAAGGCACATGGTTCTGTCTGTTTTTGTGCTCCGGCTTGGACTGCTGTTCTGACTCCGACTCCAGCCTCCAGATCCTGTCTTTCATCACCGGCCGTTGAGCACCAGCCATCGTTCAGTGAGTGCCAAAACGACGCTCGCTACGTGAACCCGGCATTGCTTATACATTATTCGACTATTAGAGAACAGAAGGTGCAGCCCAGAAAGGAACAAAGGCCTTGTCCCCTGACCTTGCTGGTTCCTACTTAGATAAGTATTTAGTTGTTTAATAGTAGAAATAAGTATTAGTCTTTAGCGTATGCATGCGTATTTATTATATTTGGATAATAAATATTAATCGTTTGAACTTACTAATCGGTGTATAGTTTTATTACTTTGAACCTGACCTTGAAATACTTGTGAGGTGCCTAAATACGGCACCTGGTGTCTCCGAGCTGAAAATACACACACAGAGCTGTAGTAGTGTTAAGCACACGGCCTTTAAACGGAGGCGTGTTAATACACTCCAATAAACGCGTAATACACTCAAGTAAAACGTGCAACACTCCCCCCTCCCACTTCTCCCCCTCCCACTTCTCCCCCCCACTTCTCCTCCCCCTCCCACTTCTCCCCCCTCCCACTTCCCCCCTCCCACTTCTCCCCCTCCCACTTCTCCCCCTACTTCTCCCCCTCTCCCACTTCTTCCCCTCCCACTTCTCCCCCTCCCACTTCTCCCCCTCCCTTTCTCCCCCTCCCACTTCTCCCCCCTCCCACTTCTCCCCCCACTTCTCCCCCCTCCCACTTCTCCCCCTCCCACTTCTCCCCCTCCCACTTCCCCCCCCACTTCTCCCCCTCTCCCACTTCTCCCCCCCACTTCTCCCCCCTCCCACTTCTCCCCCCCTCCCACTTCTCCCCCTCCCACACTTCTCCCCCCTCCCACTTCTCCCCCCTTCCACTTCTCCCCCACTTCTCCTCCCCCTCCCACTTCTCCCCCCCTCCCACTTCTCCCCCTCCCACTTCTCCCCCCCCACTTCTCCCCCCCACTTCTCCCCCTCCCACACTTCTCCCCCCCTCCCACTTCTCCCCCCTCCCAATTCTCCCCCCACTTCTCCTCCCCCCCCACTTCTCTCCCCCTCCCACTTCTCCCCCTCCGACTTCTCCCACCTCCCACTTCTCCCCCCCACTTCTCCCCCTCTCCCACTTCTCCCCCCTCCCACTTCTCCCCCTCCCACTTCTCCCCCCCTCACACTTCTCCCCCCCCACTTCTCCTCCCCCCTCCCACTTCTCCCCCTCCTCCCACTTCTCCCCCCCACACTTCTGCCCCCCCTCCCAGTTCTCTCTCTCCCCCCACCCACTGGCCGCAGCGTTCTCGGGGATGCCTTCCCCAGTTTACGGAGACTCCGGGACGGTCCACTCACCTCCTCACTCCTCGTCAGCCAGCACGACTGGCTGGCGACTTTTAAAAGCAGGTGTGGACGGCGACGTCGTGACATGGCATCACGACGTCGGGACTTCGGCCCATCCGGGCCGGAGAATAGCGGGGGTGCTGGAGAGTCGCCATTTTGCAACCGTAGGGCGACTCTCCGTGGTTTTGCGCGAGGAACCCGACTACGGACATTTGGCCGGTGGGGAGAATAGCGGGAGCGTGCCGGACCGGCGTGGCGGGAAAAAACGGCGCAGCATGCTACTCTCCGAACCGGCGTGACATCGGAGAATCACTCCCCTTATGTTTGCCCAAATTAAACACCATCTGCCATTTCTCCCCCCACATCTCCAACCGATCTATATTCTGTTGTATTCTCTGACAATCCTCTTCGTTATCCGTAACTCCACCAATCTTTGTATCGTCAGCAAACTTATTAATCAGACAAGCTACAATTTGCTTCAAATCTTTTATATGTACTACAAAAGTCTCAGCGCTGATCCCTGCGGAACACCGCTAGACATGACCTTCAATTCAGAAAAGCACCCTTCAACCGTTACCTCTGTCTTCTATTCTTTTTTTTTAAATTTAGAGTGCCCAATCAATTTTTTCCAATTAAGGGGCAATTTAGTGTGGCCAATTCGCCTGCCCTGCACATCTTTGGGTTGTGGGGACGAAACCCAAGCAAACACAGGGAGAATGTGCAAACACCACACGGACAGTGACCCAGAGCCAGGATCAAACCTGGGACCTTGGCGCGTGAGGCAGCAGTGCTAAACACTGCGCCACCGCGCTGCCCCTACCTCTGTCTTCTACAACCGAACCAGTTCTGTATCCATCTTGCCAGCTCACCTCTGATCCCGTGTGACTTCACCTTTTGTACCAGTCTGTCATGAGAGACCTTGTCAAAAGCTTTACTGTAGTCCATGTAGACAACATCCACTGTCCTGCCTTCATCAATCACCTCAGTCACTTCCTCAAAAAACTCGATCAAGTTAGTAAGACCACAGTCTCCCCTTCACAAAACCATGCTGTCTATCACTTATAAGTTCATTTGTTTCCAAATGTGAGAAATTCCTTTCGCTATGAATCTTCTCCAATAATTTCCTTATCACTGATGTAAGGCTCACCGGTATATCGTTTCTTGGATTTTCCCTGCTACCCTTCTTAAACAAAGGGAAGCTATTGGCTTTTTTGCTGTCCTCTGGGACCTCATCTGTAGCCAGTGAGGATACAAAGATTTCTGTCAAGGCTCCAGCAATTACACCTTTGCCTCCCTCAATATTCTAGGATAGATCACATCAGGCCCTGGGGACGTATCTACCTTAATGCATTTTTAAAAACTCAATACCTCCTCCTTTTTGATATTGACATGACCCAAACTATCTGCATATCCCTCCCTCAGCTAAACATCCACCAAGCCCTTCTCTTTGGTGAATACTGATGTGAAGTACTCATTCAGTACCTCACCCATTTCCTCTGGCTCCACCTCTCTGTCCTTCAGTGAGTTATGGGCCAGGGATTAGGGAACTCCAAAGTGTATCATGGAGATCACCGGACCCACGACTTTTAATAGATTGTTGTATGGGAAGCGATCAGTTTTAAATTCTCTACTGAGTGCAGTTATCACTTTGAATTCACCAAATGATCTAGAGATAGTCTTTAGATGGCAGAGAGATCAAAATTACACCTTCTTTGGCTGACTTCAACTCCAACACTAAAACGAAAACAAAAAACACAGACACACCCAAGCTTTTCCTCAAAGCGAAACTAAAAAACAGAGCCAGAGCTCAGCTCCACCCACACTCTGACATAAATGCAGCCACTTTAGCAGACAAACATGTCTTAAAGTGACATTCCCATGACACCTCCCTCCAAGAAAAAAAATAAACAATCAACTTCAAGGTGGTTTCATTCTTCACCTTTTCACTTTCCTTTACGACAGGAAATATGCTTTTTTGTTTTAAAAAACCAACATATGCAAACAGGAATAATAGCATAGCCCATTTCAGTTCTTCTTCTTGTAACTCGTCATCACATTCTTGACAAAGCATCGGCAGTCACGTTTTCTCATCCTGCCACATGTCTTCTTTTTAAATGAAATAGCTGTAACAATAAACTCCATCGAAACACCCTGGCATTGTTATTCCGGAATCACGCGAGAAACGTCAGTGGATTATGATCAGTATAGATAATTGTGTCAGAGGGAATGCTGGTTATATGCATCTGAAAATATTGCAAAGCCAGCAGCAAGCTCAAAGTGGAATACTTCTCAATGGTGGAATAATTCTTCTGGTGAGAATTCAATTTTTTTGAAAAAAAAACCAATAGGCCGCTTTAGCCCTTCTTCATCATCTTGTAGAAGCACCGTACCTGCGCCCACATCACTCGCATCAACAGCCACTTCTGAATGGTTTGCGCAATTTGGGATGACTAACACAGGATAAAGCGGTTAACACAGCCTTCAGGCCGTCAAATGCCTGCTGACACTGGAATTTGTTACGTTTCTTCAGCAAGTCCATCAGTGGAGCGACACTGCTAAAATTCGGGCCAAATTTTTGGCAAAATCCACTCATACCCAGAAATCGCATTATTTCCGTTGTGTCGAGGGTATCGGAAACTCACCAATCACTTTTGTTTTCACATCGCGTGGGACCATTCAACCCTATCGGATTGTATGGCCAAGGAAAGTGACTTGGGATTTTCCAAATTCACTTTTGTCTAGGACTATCACCAAACCCCCCTCCTGAAGTCGATCAAATAACTTCATAGATGCTTCAAATGTTCTTTCCATGTCTGCCTAAAAATTATCAGATCGTCAAAGTATGCCCACAATTGGGTAATCATGAAACAACTTTGTTAGTTAACAGTTGAAATGTGGCTGGGGTGTTTTTCATGGCAAATGGCATAACTGAATTGGTATATACCATTTGGAGTCACAAAAGCCGAAATCTCCTTCTCCCTGTCGGATAAAGGTACCTGCCAGTGACCTTTGAGTAAATCCATGTTGGAAATCCAAGCTGATTGTCCCACTTTCTCAATGCAATCCTCCAAACATGGGATATGATAAGAGTCCGTACTTACAACTGCATTTACCTTTCTATAGTCCACACACAACCATTGGATACCGTCCGGTTTTGGTACCATCACTATGGGTGAGCACCATTGGCTGCAAAACACTTCAATTATGCCATTTTTAAGCATACTTTCAATCTCTTTGTTAACCTGTGCAAATTTTATAGGGTTAAGTCGATACGAATGTTGTTTGATTGGAACAGCATTTCCCACATCTACATCATGTAAAGCCATTTTAGTGCTCCCCAACTTAACTCCACAAACTTGCCCATGTGATATCAATAACTCTTTCCGGTCAGTCCGTTTTTCCTCTGGAAGGTAACTCAACAATTTATCCCAATTTTTAAGAACATCCTCATTTCCCAATTTAATTTGAGGTATGTCAAATTTACAGTCATTTGCATTTGGTTCGTCACTTTGAGTTAGAATCATTAAAACCTCCTCTTTTTTCTCTCCTTCCCTTTCAAAGTACCTTTTAAACATATTCACATGACACACTCGGTGAGTTTTCCTTCTTTCTGGCGTTTTTAACCACATAATTCACCTCACTTAATTTCCTTTCAATCTGATAAGGTCCACAAAACCTTGCTTTTAAAGGTTCACCTACCACTGGTAACAATACTAAAACTTTATCTCCAGTGGCAAAACTACGAACTTTGGATTTCTTGTCCGCTACACGTTTCATTACATGTTGTGCAACTTTTAAATATTGTCTAGCCAATTCACCTGTTCTATTTAATCGTTCCCTAAAATGTGACACGTAATCCAATAATGTATGTTCTGATTTCTCACTCACCAATTTTTCCTTATTCAATTTAAGTGGTCCTCTTACCTCATGACCAAAAATTTGTCCAAAAGGACTGAATTTGGTTGACTCATTAAGTGCATCCCTAATTGCAAACAGTACGAATGGAATTCCTTTATCCCAATCCTCTGGATAATCTTGACAATAAGCCCTCAACTTTGTCTTTAATGTCTGATGCCACCTTTTTAACGCTCCCTGCGATTCTGGATGGTACGCAGTTGATTTAAATTGTTTTATTCCTGAGCTATCCATAACTTCTTTGACTAACCTTGAGGTAAAATCTTGATCCTTGATCTAATTGTATTTCTGTGAGTAGTCCATATCTAGTAAAGAATTGAAGTAATTCCTCCACACTCTTTTGAGTTGTAATATTACGTACTGGAATGGCCTCTATAAACCCAGTAGACACATCCATTGTAATCAAAAGATATTGATTCCCACTTTTTCTGTTGGGAAGCGGTCCTACGCAATCAATTGGGACCTTTGTAAAAGATTCCTCAAAATGCTGGATTGGGTATTAAGGGTGCTGATTTTATCACTGCTTGAGGTTTCCCTATTACCTGACATGAGTGACATGATTGACAAAATTTAACTACATCTTGATCTGGTCCAGGCCAATAAAAATGTTTTTGTGTTTTAGCCTGAGTTTCCCTTACTCCCAAATGACCTCATGTGCCACTTGCAACATCTCCTTTCTATACCCTACCAGCAATACCACTTGAAAAACGTCTGCCCACTTTTCATCCGCCTGCAGATGTAAAGGTATCCATTTTCTCATCAAGATACTCCGATTGTATACTCCGGTATACAATCAGATTCCTCTTCCGTGAATGCTTTCTGATACATCCGGTTGATTTCTCCATCTTTCTGTTGTAACTCCTCCAATTTTCCTGAACTAAAAATATCCGCCTCATTCTCCACCTTTTCCAACCATCTGATCAAAAGTAGTTTCTGATAATTGCACTTCAACTTTATCTTCACTCGTTGATTTCTTCTCTTGTCTTAACCTGTGACTTTGCCAACTTGTTACTACATAATCCGAAAAAATCCCAGGATACTCGTCCTTCAACACTTCAGATTTTCCACTAGCTTATCAACCACAGTCGGCATCACTCCCACCTGCAATCCAGCTATATCATTACCCAAGATAAACTGTATTCCTGGACAAGATAATTTCTCTATTACTCCTACTACCACTTCACCACTCTTCACTGGACTTTCCAACCTTTCCTTATATAATGGTACATGACTCCTCGCACCCTGAATTCCACATATTACCACCTTTTCTGACAACATTCTTCCCAAACTACATAACTCCTCATCTCTTACCATTAAAGAATGACTAGCTCCTGTATCTCTTAAAATTGTGACTTCTTTACCTGCTCCTCCCGATACACATGAGTAAACTTTACCCACACAAATAAATTCTTTAAATATATCTGGCACCTACTAATCAATCACCTCTTGATCAGGCTGTACAATCTTTTGCACCTCCTTCGCTTCACTTAGGCTTTCCTTTAACACCTTAACAAACCCCACTGTCTTATCCTGTTTTACCACATCAGCCTTCCCAATGCTTTTCTTCAATGACCAAAACTGTGACTTTACATGGCCTAGTTTATTATAGTGAAAACATTTTAAACTTTTCATGTCTCTTCCACCCTCCTGCATTTCCTTTGTAATCTGAGGTACACTGTCCTTATTATCTCCCATCAGATCACCTTTGCCTCTTCCACTTGATTATTTCTCATGTCTCCAGTTTCTATCCCTCACAGGCTAAAACTGATGTCAGAAACCAAGCTTTGATTTATGAACTAATTCCTAATCATCTGCCATTTCTGTTGCTAATCTAGCCATTTTAACCCTTTGCTCTTCCACATGAGTTCTCACCACATCAGGAATTGAATTTTTAAACTCCTTCAAAAGTATAATTTCTCTGAGAGCTTCATACGTTTTTGGTCTATTTTCAAAGCCCTTATCCACCTATCAAAATTACTCTGTTTGATCCTTTCAAACTCCATGTATGTTTGACCAAATTCTTTCCTTAAATTTCTAAACCTTTGTCGGTAAGCTTCAGGCATGAGTTCATATGCACCTAATATGATTTTTTCATCTCCTCGTATGCCCCAGGTAACTGCTCCGGTAGTGGTGCAAACACTTCACTAGCCCTACCTACCATCTTTGTTTGAATCAGTAATACCCACATGTCCTGTGGCTATTTCATTTGTTTAGCTACCTTCTCAAATGAAATGAAAAAGGCTTCTACCTACTTCTCATCAAAACTTGGCACTGTGTGGACATATTTAAGTAGATCCCCACCAAGCCTTTGATTATGATGTTCTTTCTCACTCTCCTCATCACTATCCTCCACTGTACGTTTTCCATTACGTCTGCCAATTTTAACTGACTGTCACGTTTCATGGCCATTTTCTGAAGTTCAAACTCTCTTTCTTTATCTTTTTCTCTGACCTGTATCTCCTTTTCTCTTTCTTTTTGTTGTTCTACTAGGGCTATTCTTTCCGTTTTCCTTTCTTCTCTCTCTTTTTTCTTTTTCCTCTCTATCTCTTTCTTTTTTCTAACTCTCTCTTTCGTATTCAAGCTGCTTTGAATAGAGAAATATTCTTTCTCATGTTCCATTTGTTTAATTTGTAACTGAATTTTTGCCATTTCCAATGAGTCAAACTGTATCTCAGGCAATTTTAAATGCTTAGCCACTGCCATAATGACCTCATCTTTTTGAATTTTGTCAGGTAATGTTAACTGCAATGTTTTTGGCCAACTCTAAAAGCCTATTTTTAAAATCTCTGTCTGTAAGGTATTGCGTGAAACGGTCTCCACCCCAAAAACTTCAGAGCCTCTGAAAGAGCCATTGTCCACAACACACTCCCTACTTAAACTGAAATACCACCCCTGAAAGCAACCACAATATGCTCACCCTCACTGTCTTTAAGTTCACTAAGCCAATCCAATAGATAGATGTTTACCCCCCTCAAGCCCCCAACTTATTATGGGCCAGTGTTTAGGGAACCCCAAAGTGTGTCACGGAGTTCACCTGAGCCATAACTTTTACTATATTGTGGTCTGGGGAGCACATGGCCCACTCAACAGGTGAGGAGCAGCAGAAATTTAAAAGTAATTTTTAAAGCAAAACAATGTTTATTCTATGAACTCAGTTAACCTTCTTAAAACATACGGTGAATATCTTAGCACCCATCAATTCAAATACAACCCCAAAGGATACAACACTCTAAGTAATCCTTAATCTTTCCTTTTAACATCCATAAGACAAAAACCTTTTTACAGAAGCACATCAGGTTTAAATTCTCTACTGAGAGCAGTTATCACTCTGAATTCACCAAATGATCTAGAGATAGTCTTTAGATAGCAGAGAGATCAAAATTACACCTTCTTTGGCTGGCTTCCTCTCCAACACTGAAACAAAACCAAAAAACACAGACACCGCCAAGCTTTTCCTCAAAGGGAAACTAAAAAGCAGAGCCAGAGCTCAGCTCCACCCACACTCTGACATCACTGCAGCCACTTGAGCAGATAAGCATTTTTTAAAGTGATATTCCCATGACAAGTGGGGCAACTCGTTTCCCGGATACGTTTTTCTTTATATAAGTATAAAATGCCTTGGGATTCTCCATAATCTTGTTTGCCAACAACTTTTCATAACTTCTTTTAGCCTTCCTGATTCCTTGCTTAAGTTCCTTCCTACTTTATTTATATTCTTCAAGGGCTTTGTCTGTTCTCAGTCTTCTAGACCTTATGAAAGCTTCCTTTTTCTTTCGGATTAGGCTCACAATATCCCATGTTATCCAAGGTTCCCAAAACTTGCCATACTTATACATCATCCTCACAGAAACATGCCGATCCTGAATTCTAATCACCTGACATTTGAAAGACTCCCACATGTCAGATGTTGATTTACCCCTCAAATAGTCACCCCCAATCTAAATTCTTCAAGTCCTGCCTCATTTAAAAAGAAAATGTTTTTACTGGATTTTCATATCTTTTTTCAACAATTCATAAGGTGCACATTACAAGATCGCAGAGAACGGAAATTAAAAAAGACAAACAGAAACAACACATATATTTACAAACAAGTGTCTTCTCTCCCGCGGTGGCCATGACTCCCCCTTTAGCCACCATACATATGTCACAATCCTCTTGGCAACTGGAACCTCTCTGTGAGTTCCCCGAGGCTCGCTACTCTATTGTCCGGGCACCTGTTCCTAACAGGCAGAGTTCCCTCGTCCTCTTTCCACCATTTGAAGGTGGAGTCCATTATTGCAGGAGTGAACCTGTGGCTGTTTCCTTGGTGGACATTTCAATTAGGCCGGAGTGTTCCCTCATTTTGTACCTCATCCGGAGCATGACTCTTACCACTGGGTGCCTCAAGTATTTGTACGGGACGAATGGGAGAGCGGCTGTGGCTAGGGCTCAGAGGGACATCCCTCTGCAGGAATTCTCCTCTACCTTCACCCAATCTGCTCCTGATTCCTTCAGCCATCACCCTACTCTTTCTGAGGTGGCTGCCCAGTGGTAGAACTGTAAGTTCGGGAGGCGCCCGCCCCCCCCCCCCCAAATGTCTTTTCCTTTGTAGAACCTTCTTTTGGATCCTCGGGCTCCTCCTCACCTACCCTCCAACCCACTCGCAAAAACACCATGATTGGTTTGTCAACTGAAATGAAAAAGTCTTTGGAGATGTAGATTGAGAGGGATCTGAACAGGAAGAGAAACCTGGGTAGCACGTTCATTTTGACCGTCTATATCGTCCCTGAGAAGAGGAGTGGAGGTGAGTCCCAGGTCTGCAGGTCCCTTTTGACTTTCTCCACCAGACTCATCAGATTCCATTTGTGGATCCGTGTCCAATGGTGGGCTACTTGGATCCCCAGTTAAGGGAATTTGTCCCTCCAGCTTTGTCATTTCCCCCTGCGATTTCACAGGGAAGATCCCACTCTTGCTGAGTTTAAGTTGGGTTACCTGAAAAGGTGCCGTTTTGGAGTTTCATTATCCCTTCCGTGCTAGTCTGGGGCTTTGAGATGTAGTGAAGCAGGTCATCTACGTAGATTAAAACTCTTTGCTCTCTGTCCCCCCTTTGGATGCTGCGCAATCCCTTCGCCTTTCTGAGGGAGATTGTCAGTAGCTCAATTGCCAGAGTAAAGAGCAGCAGGGAAAGCGGGCATCCCCGCCTCATGCCTCTGTGCATCCAGGAGTATTTAGAGCTGGTGGTGTTTGGCCGTATGCTCTCCATGGAAGTACTGTACAGTTCTTTCATCCAGAGGTGAACCTGGTTCAGATGGAACCATTCCAGTACCTCTGTGAGGTACTTTCATTCAATTCTGTCGAAGGTCTTTTCTGTGTCCAAGGAGATGATCACTTCTGGTGTTCTCTGCCCGGATGGGGTTATTATCATTATACTGATGATCGATGTTAGCTGCCTGCCCTTGACAAAGCCCATCTTGTCCTCCATGATTACCTCTGACACACAGCTCTCCTGTTGCATTACCAAGGCTTTCGGCAGGATCTTTGCTTCTATGTTAATGGTGAGATGGCCTCTAGACCCGCACTCAGTTGCGTCTGTCCTTTTTGGGTTTCAGCGATTTTGAGTCTTGTGGCAGTGGTGGTGGCAGGATGCCCCTTAATAGCGAGTCTGCATACCTATCCCGCATATTCAGGGCCAATGCTGGCACAAATGGTTTGTAGAAGTCCTCCGGGAATCCATCTGGCTCCAACGACTTCCCCGCCTGCATTGAGTTGATGCTTTCCATGACTTCCCCAGTTCTAACCCTGCTTCCAGGCCCAGTCTCTTATCTTCCCCCATGACTGGCATATCCAGTCCATCGAGGAACTGTTTCATCTCCAAGACCACTCCGGGGAGTCAGAGTTGTACAGCCTCCAGTATAAGGTTGTGAAGGCTTTGTTGATCTCTTCTGGTGCAGCGACTAGCCTACCGCATCTGTTTTTAACCTGAGCTATTTCCATCATGGCTGCCGGCATTCTCAGCTGGTGAGCCAGCACCCTTAATACCCATTCCAGCATTTGAGGAACCCTTTACAAGAGTCGTAATTCATTGTGTCCCAAACGAAAAGTGGGAATCAATATCTTTTGACTATAATGGATGTGTCTACGAGGTTTCCAGAGGCCGTTCCAGTACACAATATTACAGCTAAAAAGATTGTGGAGGAGTTACTTGAATTCTTTACTAGATATGGACTACCTACAGAACTACAAACGGATCAAGGATCAAATTTTTCCTCAAGGTTATACAAAGAAGTTATCGATAGCTTAGGAATAAGACAATTTGAATCAACTGCGTACCATCCAGAATCGCAGGGAGCGTTAGAAAGGTGGCATCAGAGATTAAAGACAAAGTTGAGGGCCTATTGTCAAGATTATCCAGAGGATTGGGATGAAGGAATGCCGTTCGTACTGTTTCCAATTAGGGATGCACCTAATGAGTCAACCAAATTCAGTCCTTTTGAACTCATTTTTGGTCATTAGGTAAGAGGACCACTTAAATTGATGACAGAAAAATTGGTGAGTAAGCAGTCAGAACTTACATTATTGGATTATGTGTCAAATTTTAGGGAACAATTAAATAGAGCAGGTGAATTGGCTAGACAACATTTAAAAGTTGCACAACATGTGATGAAACGGGTCGCGGACAAGAAAGCAAAAGTTTGCCGTTTTGCCAGTGGAGATAAAGTTTTAGTATTGTTACCAGTGGCAGGTGACCCTTTAAAAGCAAGGTTTTGTGGACCTTATTAGGTTGAAAGGAAATTAAGTGAGGTGAATAATGTGGTAAGAACGCCGGATAGAAGGAAACGTCACCGAGTGTGTCATGTGAATATGCTTAAAAGGTACTTTGAAAGGGAAGGAGAGCAAGAGGAGGAGGTTTTAATTATTCTAGCTCAAAGTGAAGAACCAAATCCAGATGACTCTGAATTTGACATCCCTTAAATTAAATTGGAAAACGAGGATGTTCTAAAAATTTGGATACATCGTTGAGTTACCTTCCAGAAGAAAAACAAACTGACCTGAAAGAGTTATTGATATCACATGGGCAAGTTTGTGGAGAGAAGTTGTGAAGTACTAAAATGGCTACACATGATGTAGATGTCGGAAATGCTGTTCCAATTAAACATCCATTTCGACTTAAAATTTGCACAGGTTAACAAAGCGATTGAAAGTATGATTAAAAATGGCATAATTGAAGTTGGTTGCAGCCAATGAAGCTCACCCATAGTGATGGTACCGAAACTGGATAGTACCCAATGGTTGTGTGTGGACTATAGAAAGGTAAATGCAGTTAAAAGATCAGATTCTTATCCTATCCCCACACTTGGAGGATTGCATTGAGAAGGTGGGACAATCAGCTTTCATTTCCAAACTGGATTTACTTAGAACATAGAACATAGAACATAGAACGATACAGCGCAGTACAGGCCCTTCGGCCCTCGATGTTGCACCGACATGGAAAAAAAAACTAAAGGCCATCTAACCTACACTATGCCCTTATCATCCATATGCTTATCCAATAAACTTTTAAATGCCCTCAATGTTGGCGAGTTCACTACTGTTGCAGGTAGGGCATTCCACGGCCTCACCACTCTTTGCATAAAAAACCCACCTCTGACCTCTGTCCTATATCTATTACCCCTCAATTTAAGGCTATGTCCCCTCGTGCTAGCCACCCCCATCCGCGGGAGAAGGCTCTCGCTGTCCACCCTATCTAACCCTCTGATCATTTTGTACGCCTCTATTAAGTCACCTCTTAACCTTCTTCTCTCTAACGAAAACAACCTCAAGTCCATCAGCCTTTCCTCATAAGATTTTCCCTCCATACCAGGCAACATCCTGGTAAATCTCCTCTGCACCCGTTCCAAAGCTTCCACGTCCTTCCTATAATGAGGCGACCAGAACTGTACGCAATACTCCAAATGCGGCCGTACTAGAGTTTTGTACAACTGCAACATGACCTCATGGCTCCGGAACTCAATCCCTCTACCAATAAAGGCCAACACACCATAGGCCTTCTTCACAACCCTATCAACCTGGGTGGCAACTTTCAGGGATCTATGTACATGGACACCGAGATCCCTCTGCTCATCCACACTACCAAGAATTTTACCATTAGCCAAATATTCCGCATTCCTGTTATTCTTTCCAAAGTGAATCACCTCACACTTCTCCACATTAAACTCCATTTGCCACCTCTCAGCCCAGCTCTGTAGCTTATCTATGTCCCTCTGTAACCTGCAACATCCTTCCGCACTGTCTACAACTCCACCGACTTTAGTGTCGTCTGCAAATTTACTCACCCATACTTCTGCGCCCTCCTCTAGGTCATTTATAAAAATGACAAACAGCAACGGCCCCAGAACAGATCCTTGTGGTACGCCACTCGTAACTGAACTCCATTCTGAACATTTCCCATCAACTACCACTCTCTGTCTTCTTTCAACTAGCCAATTTCTGATCCACATCTCTAAATCACCCTCAATCCCCAGCCTCCATATTTTCTGCAATAGACGATCGTGGGGAACCTTATCAAACGCTTTACTGAAATCCATATACACCACATCAACTGCTCTACCCTCGTCTACCTGTTCAGTCACCTTCTCAAAGAACTCGATAAGGTTTGTGAGGCATGACCTACCCTTCACAAAACCATGCTGACTATCCCTAATCATATTATTCCTATCTAGATGATTATAAATCGTATCTTTTATAATCCTCTCCAAGACCTTACCCACCACAGACGTTAGGCTCACCGGCCTATAGTTACCGGAGTTATCTCTACTCCCCTTCTTGAACAAAGGGACCACATTTGCTATCCTCCAGTCCTCTGGCACTATTCCTGTAGCCAATGATGACCTAAAAATCAAAGCCAAAGGCCCAGCAATCTCTTCCCTGGCTTCCCAGAGAATCCTAGGATAAATCCCATCCGGCCCCGGGGACTTATCTATTTTCACCTTGTCCAGAATTGCCAACACTTCTTCCCTCCGCACCTCAATGCCATCTATTCTAATAGCCTGGGTCTCAGCATTCTCCTCCATAATATTATCTTTTTCTTGAGTGAATACTGATGAAAAGTATTCATTTAGTATCTCGCTTATCTCCTCAGCCTCCACACACAACTTCCCACCACTGTCCTTGACTGGCCCTACGCTTACCCTAGTCATTCTTTTATTCCTGACATACCTATAGAAAGCTTTTGGGTTTTCCTTGATCCTACCTGCCAAAGACTTCTCATGTCCCCTCCTTGCTCGTCTCAGCTCTCTCTTTAGATCCTTCCTCGCTTCCTTGTAACTATCAATAACTCCAGCAGAGGGCAGCAGAGCAGAGCTTCTGATTGGCTGTTCCGGGGAGATTTGCATACGTGCAGTGCGGTCAGCGTAAGTTGAAGGTGCACCTGCATCAGGGACCCGAGGAGTTCGACGGAAGGTGAGCATCCAGCAGAGGGCAGCAGAGCAGAGCTTCTGATTGGCTGTTCCGGGGAGATTTGCATACGTGCAGTGCGGTCAGCGTAAGCTGAAGGTGGTTTGTGAAGGGGCTGTTCTCGAGTGACAGCTTTACCCGAAACACTACTTACGTAGTGTCTCCCACCCATCCTCCTCCTCTAACCAAAAAAAAAAGCTCTGTCCGTTGGATTGCTAAACTAACAAGTTTTTTATTTTTTTATTTTTCAGTAGTTGGGAAGTTAGTTCAGTGGGAATGGAGGCTAGGGCAGTTGAATGTTCCTCCTGCAGAATGTGGGAGGAAAGGGTCACCTCTCGTGTCCCTTCTGACTACATCTGCGGGAAGTGCACCCAACCCCAGCTCCTCGAGAGCCGCATTAGGGACCTGGAGCTGGAGCTGGATGACCTTCGGATCATTCGGGAGGCGGAGG
This sequence comes from Scyliorhinus canicula, assembly GCF_902713615.1. Taxonomy (NCBI): domain Eukaryota; kingdom Metazoa; phylum Chordata; class Chondrichthyes; order Carcharhiniformes; family Scyliorhinidae; genus Scyliorhinus; species Scyliorhinus canicula. Next base: position 101,147,909 of record NC_052154.1, read on the forward strand.
AGGTTATTGAGAGGAGTTATAGGGAGGTAGTCACACCTCAGGTAAAAGAAGAAAGTAGATGGGTTACCGTCAGGGGAGGCAGAGGGAACCGGCAGGCAGTGCAGGGATCCCCTGTGGTCGTTCCCCTCTATAACAAGTATACCGTTTGGATACTGTTGCGGGGGACGACTTACCAGGGGTAAGCAATAGGGCGCAGGTCTCTGGCACAGAGTCTGTCCCTGTTGCTCAGAAGGGAAGGGAGAAGAGGAACAGAGCACTTGTCATTGGGGACTCCATAGTTAGAGGAACAGACAGGAGGTTCTGTGGGAATGAAAGAGACTCACGGTTGGTGTGTTGCCTCCCAGGTGCCAGGGTTCGTGATGTCTCTGATCGTGTTTTTGGGATCCTTAAGGGGGAGGGGGAGCAGCCCCAAGTCGTGGTCCACATAGGTACCAACGACATAGGTAGGAAGAGAGATGGGGATTTGAGACAGAAATTCAGGGAGCTAGGGTGGAAGCTGAGAGCTAGAACAAACAGAGTTGTTATCTCTGGGTTGTTACCCGTGCCACGTGCTAGCGAAGTAAGAAATAAGGAGAGAGAGGAGTTGAACACGTGGCTACAGGGATGGTGCAGGAGGGAGGGTTTTGGTTTCCTGGATAATTGGGGCTCATTCTGGGGTAGGTGGGACCTCTACAAACAGGATGGTCTTCACCTGAACCAGAGGGGTACCAATATCCTGGGAGGGAGATTTGCTAGTGCTCTTCGGGGGGGTTTAAACTAATTCAGCAGGGGGATGGGAACCTAAATTGTAGACCCAGTGTACAGGATGTTGAGAGTAGTGAGGTCAGGGATAGGGTTAAAAGTTCAAAAGAGGGCACCGGCAAGCAGGACGCTGGTTTGAAGTGTGTCTACTTCAACGCCAGGAGCATCCGGAATAAGGTGGGTGAGCTTGCAGCATGGGTTGGTACCTGGGATCTCGATGTTGTGGCGATTTCGGAGACATGGGTAGAGCAGGGACAGGAATGGTTGTTGCAGGTTCCAGGATTTAGATGTTTCTGTAAGAACAGAGAAGATGGTAAAAGAGGGGGGGGTGTGGCATTGTTAATCAAGGAAAGTATTACGGCGGTAGAAAGGACGCTTGAGGACTCGTCTACTGAGGCAGTATGGGCCGAGGTTAGGAACAGTAGAGGAGAGGTCACCCTGTTGGGAGTTGTCTATAGACCTCCGAATAGTCCCAGAGATGTAGAGGAAAGGATTGCAAAGATGATTCTTGACAGGAGCGAGAGTAACAGGGTAGTTGTTATGGGGGACTTTAACTTTCCAAATATTGACAGGAAATACTATAGTTCGAGTACTATAGATGGGTCAGTTTTTGTGCAGTGTGTGCAGGAGGGTTTTCTGACACAGTATGTAGACAGGCCAACAAGGGACGAGGCCACATTGGATTTGGTACTGGGTAATGAACCCGGCCAGGTGTTAGATTTAGATGTAGGTGAGCACTTTGGTGATAGTGATCACAACTCGGTTATGATTACTTTAGCAATGGGCAGGGATAGGTATATACCGCAAGGCAAGAATTATAGCTGGGGGAAAGGCAATTATGATGCTATTCGGCAAGATTTAGGAGGTATAGGATGGGGAAGGAAACTGCAGGGGATGGGTACAATCGAAATGTGGAGCTTTTTCAAGGAACAGCTACTGCGTGTCCTTGATAAGTACGTACCTGTCAGGCAGGGAGGAAGTTGTCGAGCAAGGGAGCCGTGGTTTACTAAGGAAGTTGAAGCACTTGTCAAGAGGAAGAAGAAGGCTTATGTTAGGATGAGACATGAAGGCTCAGTTAGGGCACTTGAGAGTTACAAGTTAGCCAGGAAGGACCTAAAGGGAGAGTTAAGAAGAGCGAGGAGAGGACACGAAAAGTCGTTGGCGGATAGGATCAAGGAAAACCCTAAGGCTTTCTATAGGTATATCAGGAACAAAAGAATGACTCGAGTAAGATTAGGGCCAATCAAGGATAGTAGTGGAAAGTTGTGTGTGGAATCAGAGGAGATAGGGGAAGCATTAAATGGATATTTTTCGTCAGTGTTTACACTGGAGAAAGACAATGTTGTCGAGGAGAACACTCAGGTTCAGTCGACCAGGCTAGATGGAATTGAGGTTCACAAGGAGGAGGTGTTAGCAATTTTAGAAAATGTCAAAATAGACAAGTCCCCTGGGCCAGATGGGATTTATCCTAGGATTCTCTGGGAAGCCAGGGAGGAGATTGCTGAGCCTTTGTCCTTGATCTTTATGTCGTCTTTGTCGACAGAAATAGTGCCGGAAGACTGGAGGATAGCAAATGTTGTCCCCTTGTTCAAGAAGGGGAGTAGAGACAACCCTGGTAATTATAGACATGTGAGCCTTACTTCGGTTGTGGGTAAAATGTTGGAAAAGGTTATAAGAGATAGGGTTTATAATCATCTTGAAAAGAACAAGTTGATTAGCGATACTCAACACGGTTTTGTGAAGGGTAGGTCATGTCTCACAAACCTTATTGAGTTTTTTGAGAAGGTGACCAAACAGGTGGATCAGGGTAAAGCTGTTGATGTGGTGTATATGGATTTCAGTAAGGCGTTTGATAAGGTTCCCCACGGTAGGCTAATGCAGAAAATAAGGAAGTATGGAATTGAAGGTGATTTAGCGGTTTGGATCAGTAATTGGCTAGCTGAAAGAAGACAGAGGGTGGTGGTTGATGGCAAATGTTCATCCTGGAGTTCAGTTACTAGTGGTGTACCGCAAGGATCTGTTTTGGGGCCACTGCTGTTTGTAATTTTTATAAATGACCTGGAAGAGGGTGTAGAAGGATGGGTTAGTAAATTTGCAGATGACACGAAGGTCGGTGGAGTTGTGGATAGTGCTGAAGGATGTTATAGGATACAGAGGGACATAGATAAGCTGCAGAGCTGGGCTGAGAGGTGGCAGATGGAGTTTAATGCGGAAAAGTGTGAGGTGGTTCACTTTGGAAGGAGTAACAGGAATGCAGAGTACTGGGCTAATGGCAAGATTCTTGGTAGTGTAGATGAACAGAGAGATCTCGGCATCCAGGTACATAAATCCCTGAAAGTTGCCACCCAGGTTAATAGGGCTGTTAAGAAGGCATATGGTGTGCTAGCCTTTATAAGCAGGGGGATTGAGTTTCGGAACCACAAGGTCATGCTGCAGCTGTACATAACTCTGGTGCGGCCACACCTGGAGTACTGCGTGCAGTTCTGGTCACCACATTATAGGAAGGATGTGGAAGCTTTGGAAAGGGTTCAGAGGAGATTTACTAGGATGTTGCCTGGTATGGAGGGAAGGTCTTACGAGGAAAGGCTCAGGGAATTGAGGTTGTTTTCGTTAGAGAGGAGAAGGCTGAGAGGTGACTTAATAGAGACATATAAGATAGTCAGAGGGTTAGATAGGGTGGACAGTGAGAGTCTTTTTCCTCGGATGGTGATGACCAACACGAGGGGACATAGCTTTAAATTGAGGGGTGAGAGATATAGGACAGATGTCAGAGGCAGTTTCTTTACTCAGAGAGTAGTAGGGGTGTGGAACGCCCTGCCTGCAATAGTAGTAGACTCGCCAACTTTAAGGGTATTTAAGTGGTCACTGGATAGACATATGGATGAAAATGGAATAGTGTAGGTCAGATAGGCTTCAGATGGTTTCACAGGTCGGCGCAACATCGAGGGCCGAAGGGCCCGTACTGCGCTGTAGTGTTCTATGTTCTATGTTCTATGTTCTATCAAGCGCCCCAACTGAAACTTCACGCCTCATCTTCACATAGGCCTCCTTCTTCCTCTTAACAAGAGATTCCACTTCTTTGGTAAACCACGGTTCCCTCGCTCGACTCCTTCCTCCCTGCCTGACTGGTACGTACTTATCAAGAACATGCAATAGCTGTTCCTTGAACAAGCTCCACATATCCAGTGTGCCCAACCCTTGCAGCCTACTTCTCCAACCAACACATCCTAAGTCATGTCTAATGGCATCATAATTGCCCTTCCCCCAGGTTACTTAAAGGTTACTGGCAGGTACCTTTATCCGAAAGGGTGAAGGAGATTTCAGCTTTTGTGACTCCAGTTGGGAGATACCAATTCAAAGTTATGCCATTTGGCATGAAAAACAACCCAGCTACATTTCAACGGTTAACTCACAAAGTTGTTTCAGAATTACCCAATTGTGCGGTATACATCGACAATCTGGTAATTTTTAGGCAGACATGGAAAGAACATTTGAAGCATCTATGGAGTTATTTGATCGACTTCAGGAGGGGGGTTTGGTGGCAAACCTAGCCAAAAGTGAATTTGGAAAGTCCAAGTTATTCCCAAGTTATTCCGTCCCTTGGCTATACAATCGGACAGGGTCGAATGTTCCCACGGGATGAGATAAAAATGTTATTGGGGAGTTTTCAATACCCCTGACACAAAGGGAAATAACCCAATTTCTTGGCATGAGTGAATTCTACCTGAAATTTGTACGGAATTTTAGCAGTTGGTCGCTCCACTGATGGATCCACTAAAGAAGCGTAGAAAATTTCAGTGGGCCACGGAGTGTCAACAGGCATTTAACTGCCTGAAAGCAGTCTTAACCATTGCTCCTGAGTTGGCCATCCCAAATTACACAAAACTATTCAAAGTGGCTGTTGAAATGGAATTATGGGGGCGTGGGTGCGGTGCTCTTACAAGACGACGACGAAGGAATACAGCGGCTTATTGGTTATTTTTCAAAGAAATTGAATAAGTACCAGATGAAGTATTCAATGATTGAGAAGGAGACTTTGAGCTTGGGACTTTGCAACATTTTTACAGTTATGTGACCAGCAATTTGTCTGAAACAATTATATATATTGATCATAATCCATTGATATTTTTGGAGCGATTTCGGAATAACAATGCCAGGTTGTTTCAAGGGAGTTTATTGTTACAGCCATTTCATTTAAAAATAATATATGTGGCAGGACGAGAAAACGTGGTAGCCGATGCTTTGTTACGAATGTGATGAAGAGAAGCTAGTTTGATGGAGGAAGAAGAACTAAAATGGACTTTGGTATTATAAATGCTTGCATGTTTTGTTTTGTTAAAAAAGTATATTTACTGTCAATATCTCTTAAAGGAAAGTGAAAAGGTGAAAAATGAAACCATCTTGAAGTTGATGGTTTATTTATTTTCTCGGGTGGGAGGTGTCATAGGAGTGTACTTTTAAGAAACGGGTGTTTATCAAATAGCAGCAGTGATGTCATTGTGTGGGTGGAGCTGGGTTGTGTCTGTGGCTTTTACTTTCATTTTGAGCTGGAAGCTGTTTGTAGCCTTGTGTTTTACTTTTGTTTTAGGCAGTTGAAAGCTGAATGCAGACAAGGAAGGTTCATTTTGCCTCTCTCTCTGTATGTTAAAAGGTGTCCAGATCACTTGATAATTTAAAAGTAATAACTGTCTTGTGTAAATAATTTATACCTACTGCTTTGTTAAGAATGGTGTTTGGCTGTGTGTTTATAAAATATAAACTGAATTCACAGAATAAACATTGTTTTGTTTAAAAATACTTAAGATCTCTGCTCCTCATAACCAGAAATCTATTAAAGGTTGTAGGGCAGGTAAACTCCATGATGTACTTTTTCAAACCCTGCCCAAAACATGATCAAATAAGATAATCAAACCTAAAAACTCCATGCAACACATTTATTAGAACCTCTCACTGTTTTGATTCTGATGCATTGGTTAATTATTTTGTCTATGTATTCTTGCAACTGAGTCACAGCTGAAACTGTAAAATTCGGACATATTGGAAATCAAGACAAGAGGAGAAAGGTTAGGAGGTGATACATGTTTAAACTCTAAATAGCTTGATTTTGTTTACCTGGTGGAATGTACTGAGTAGGTTTAGCTGAAAAAGAAGAATACAAATATGATCAAATATGAAAGGAGACGGAGATTGTTGCACACAAATTGTTTAAAGAACAGCGGGGACAGAGTAAATAATTTCTTGCACAAAAGCTATAGAGTGGAAACAGTTAAAACTCAGTCTTCAATACTTGTGATAGCGTGACTCCTTTCAGAGACGATTCTTCATGGACCAGGTGACCCACCTCGAATAAGCTCAGAGGTGGTGGGACTAGACATAGATCATAGAATTTACAGTGCAGAAGGAGGCCATTCGGCCCATCGAGTCTGTACCGGCTCCTGGAAAGAGCACCCTACCCAAGGTTAACATCTCCACCCTATCCCCATAACCCAGTAACCCCACCCAACACTAAGAGCAATTTTGGACACTAAAGGCAATTTATCATGTCCAATCCACCTAACTTGCACATCTTTGGACTGTGGGAGGAAACCGGAGCACCCGGAGGAAACCCACGCACACACGGGGAGGATGTGCAGACTCCGCACAGACAGTGACCCAAGCCGGAATCGAACCTGGGACCCTGGAGCTGTGAAGCGATTGTGCTATCCACATTGCTACCGTGCTGCCGACATGTGTCAGTGTTGTGTTGTTCTGTATAAATATAGTTCACTAGTTGTTAATAAATCACCATTGTGATTCAACTCTACCTCGTCGTATTTCCTCACGCTGCACCATTGGTTACGAGAATAAATCAGATTTATTACAAAAGGAAAATGTTTTCAACTTTTGGAGGAAGGAAGAGTGGCCAGAGTCGAAAAGCTATGGCACAGTTTGGGAAATTCAGTCCATTTTATCCGGGTTGGGTCAATACATTGAAAGCTTTGATACGTTTTTGCTGCCAACAAAAGCAGGGCAGAAGATTTGCAAAAAGTTATATTACTCACTGTTTGAAGACAACAAACTTTTAACCTTGTAAAAAACCTCACGGGCGGGATTCTCCGACCCCCTCTCCATGTCGGACAATTGCCGGGGGCGGCATGAATCCCACCGTCGCCGGCTGCTGAATTCTCCGGCACCGAAGATTCGGCGGGGGCGGAATCGCGCCGTGCCGGTCGGCAGCTGCTTGCAGTGTTTCCCCCGGCAAATTCTCTGATCTGCGATGGGCTGAAGTCCCGCCAGTTCTTTGCCAGACCCCCGGCGTAAATTGGACTAGGACCCTTACCAGCGGGACCTGGCGGCGCGGGCGGGCTCCGGAGTCCTGGGGGGGGGGGGGGCGCGGGACGATCTGGCCCCAGGGGCTGCCCCCACAGTGGCCTGGCCCACGATCGGGGACCACCGTTCCGCAGGCGGGCCTGTTCTGTGGAGGCACTATTTTCCTACGCGTCGGCCATGTCAGCCTCCGCGATGCGCATGTGCGGGGATGACGTTAGCACGCTGATGCCCCCGAGCATGCGCAGACCCGCGTCGGTCGGCGGAGTCCCTTCGGCCCCGGCTGGCGCGGCACCAAAGGCCTTCCATGCCAGCCGGCAAGGCGTAAACCATTCCGGCACCGGCGTAGCCCCTGAAGGTGCGGAAGATTCCGCACCTTTGGGGCGGGCCGACACTGGAGCTGTTCACGCCACTCCATCCCGCTGGGACCCCCCACCTCGAAGAGTACGGGAGAATTCCGCCCCATATCTCTCGAGGTTCTGGATAATAAATCCTTTGACCAACTGGTGCAACAAGTGAAAGACCACGATAATCCCCGGCCCTCCATTATAATGCAGCGCTATAAATCCCATTCAGCCATTAGGCACCCGAGAGAAACAGTATCCACTTTGGAACCAGGCTTCACCAGATGGCTGTATACTGCTAATTCAGTCCCTCTTTGAGTGATATGTTAGTTGACTCTTTGGTTTGTGGTATCAATAATTTGAATATTTAGGAGTTGCTGGCAGAAGCAGGAATATTCTGAGACAAAGCAGTTGAATTGGCGCAAGCAACTAAAACAGCTGAACAAAGTACTTTTATGTTGCAAGTTAAGGTGGGAAATTGCTGCTACTCGAAGTACCCGCAGTGAGGGTATAGCAGAGCCTGAGAAAAGGAAGAGTAACCGTCAGTCAGAGGGTCTAGAGGCCTGTGTGTGGGAGGCAATCCTCAAGGGAAAGACAGACTGCTCTGAGCTCTCAAAAAAATCATTGGTGGCCAAGTGATTATTCAGCCTGGAAGAAAGTCCAAAGTTTATAGTTCAACCCCATGGAGTTAAGCGGCGGCATGAGCAGCCCCACCGCGCCACGTTTCTGCCTCAGCCCGCCGGCGGGATGCTCCGTTTTACCAGCCGGTTGATGGAATTTCCCATCATGGGGTAGCTCCACGCTGTCCTCAACCCCCGGGTTGCTGGCAAAATGGACCATCCCGCTGGTGGAGAATCCCGCCCAAGCATTGTGAAGTTAAGCAAGACCCCCCCGCTCACCAAAATTTCCTTATTATGTGCTACTTCCACCATGGTAATGAAACAGACATATAAGTAACTACAGGGAGGGCTGCAACCAATCAGGCTCAGTCAGACAATGGCCACTTTAACAACCTTTGAAACCATGAGAATGACAGGTACGGCATCAAATCCAGTGTCATCTGCGCAGTTGCCCTTTGTTGTAGTTGGTAATAGGACACAGACTAAGCTTCAGGGGATGAGATTAGCTGAAGAAAATCAATTCCTGAAACATGCCCTTGTGCCGTTACACCACTGTGCTGCCATTTCTGTTTGGACACAGTGACAGTGAGACAAGACATACTGGGAAATGGTGATGGAGGGTCCCAGCATGTTGTTTGAAAGATATTGATTCTGTGAGTGTGGCTATGTTAGCCTGTGTTTTAACATATCTTTGGGACAGCTCTCTCGATTTTGGCAGAATTCCAAGATGGGAATGAGACAAACTCTGCAACAACGAATGGCCTGGGTGTGGTTATCTTGTGTTAATTGCCGAAGTGAATGCCGGATGATTTGTCCAGTTTTTTTCACTTATTTGGTTTGTCTGTCCTGCTGTAGGATTTGAACTTACTTTATCTCAGTGGTACAACATCTGCATATTGTGCTCCAGCTGACAAATTCAAATTTGGGAATATTGGAAACTGGAGCCTGACTCAAGACAACAGAAGACCAAAGACACAGTGATGACCGTGTATTGTTTTTACCTGGTGGATAGTAGTCAGTCAGTTTTCCTGGAAAAGAAGATAATTAGTCATAAGCAGGATGGAATTTGTTGACTTTCCGGTGTTTAAACAACTGAAAGGAACAACACTAAATAATCTTTGCCACAAATCTCATCTGCTTTTTGAATGGTCTAACATTTTGAGAGACAGAAACTGTAGAACAGGTTCGACTGACTGAATCCGCTATTCGTCTACATTTGTGAAGCTCACTCGCTGCTATAATGATAACAAATGGCTGCCAGCCTGACGTGAAATTGAGTCTGATCAATTAGAGAATCAAATCTAAAAACATCACGTAACACATTTATTAGAACCTCTCACTGTTTAGATTCTCAGGCATTGGTCATTTATTTTGTCCACGTATTCATACAACTGAGTCACAGCTGAAACTGCAAAATTCGGACATATTGGAAATCGGGTCAAGGGGAGAAAGGTTAGGAGGAGAAACATATTTAAATTCTAAATAGCTTGATTTTGTTTACCTGGTGGAATGTCTGGAGTAGGTTTAACTGAAAAAGAAGAATAAAAATATGATCCAATATGAAAGGGGATGGAGATTGTTGCGCACAAACGTGTTAAAAAATAGACAAAGTAAATAATTTCTCACACAAAAGCTATAAAATGGAAACAGTTCAAACTCAGTCTTCAATACTTGTGATAGCGTGACTCCTTTCAGAGGCAATCCTTCATGGACCAGGTGACCCACCTCAAATAAGATGAGAAGTGGTGGGATTAGGCCTGTGTCAGTGTTGTGTTGTTCTGTATAAATATAGTTCACCAGTTGTTAATAAATCACCATTGTGATTCAACTCTACCTCGTCATATTTCCTCACGCTACAACATTGATTATGAGAATCAATCAGATCTGTTATCAAAGGAAAACGTTTTCAGCTTTTGGAGGAGGAAGACTGGTCTCTCGGAAGCCTGCAGCACATTAAAGAATCAATTAGAGTCAAATAGGTATGGCACAGTTCGAGAAAATCGAGCCATTTTATCAAGGGGTTGTAAATTGGGTAAATAAATCGAAAGCTTTGATACTTATTTGATGCCAATGAAGCAGGGCAGAAGACTCGTAAAAAGTTACGTTACTCACAGTTTGTGGCCCACAAACTTTTAACCTTGTGAGAAACCTAACATCTCTCAAGGTCTGGATAATCAATCCTTTGACCAACTGGTGCAGCAAGTGAAAGACACCGATAATCCCTGCCCTCCATTGTAATGCAGCGCTATAAATCCCATTCAGCCATTAGGCATCCGAGAGAAACAGTATCGACTTTTGTAACCAGGCTTCACCAGATGGCTGTATACTGCAAATTCGGTCACTCTCTGAGAGATATGGTACTTGACTGTTTGATTTGTGGTATCAATAATTTGAATATTTATGGGTTTCTGGCTGAATCCAGAATATCCCGAGACAAAGCAGTTGAAGTGGCTCAATCAACTGAAAAAGCTGAACTTTTATCTAGCTTCCAGGAAATGTTTTTCATGCAGCTGTTGAATTTATGCAGCCCAGAGACATATTTTTTATTCCAAAAATGTATTTATTTTATTTTATAAATTTAGAGTATCCAATTCATGTTTTCCAATTAAAGAGCAATTTAGCGCGGCCAATCCACCTACCCTGCAGGTCTTTGTGATGTGGGGGCGAAACGCACGCAAACAGGGGGAGAATGTGCAAACTCCTCATGGAGAGTGACCCAGAGCTGGGATCGAACCTGGAACCTCGTCGCCATAGGCAGCAATGCTAACCACTGCACCACCGTGCTGCCCTCCACAGATATATTGAGCAATTCCTGAAACATTCCCTTATGCCGTTTCACCACTGTGCTGCCATTTCTGATGGGTCACAGTGACATTGGGACAAGACATACTGGGAAATGGTGATGGAGGGTCCCAGGATTTTGGTTGAAAGATATTGATTCTGTGAGTGTGGCTATGTTAGCCTGTGTTTTAACATATCTTTGGGACAGCTCTCTCAATTTTGCCAGAATTCCAAGATGGGATTGAGACAAACTCTGCAACAACGAATGGCCTGGGTGTGGTTATCTTGCGTTAATTGCCGAAGTGAATGACAAAAAAATTTGTCCAGTTTTTTTCACTTATTTGGTTTGTATGTCCTGCTGTAGGATTTGAACTTACTTTATCTCAGTGGTACAACATCTGCAAATTGTGCTCCAGCTGACAAATTCAAATTTGGGATTATTAGACACTGGAGCCTGAGTCAAGACAACAGAAGACCAAAGACACAGTGATGACCGTGTACTGTTTTTACCTGGTGGATAGTAGTCAGTCAGTTTTCCTGGAAAAGAAGATAATCAATCATAAGCAGGATGGAATTTTTTGACTTTCCGGTGTTTGAACAACTGAAAGGAACAACACTAAATAATCTTTGCCACAAATCTCATCTGCTTTTTGAATGGTCTAACATTTTGTGAGACAGAAACTGTAGAACAGGTTTGACTGACTGAATGCGCTGTTCGTGTACATTTGTGAAGCTCACTCGCTGCTATAATGAAATCAAATGGCTGCCAGCCTGACGGAAAATTGAGTCTGATCAATTAGAGAATCAAATCTAAAAACATCACGTAACACATTTATTAGAACCTCTCACTGTTTTGACTCTCAGGCATTGATCATTTATTTTGTCCACGTATTCATACAACTGAGTCACAGCTGAAACTGCAAAATTCGGACATATTGGAAATCGGGGCAAGGGGAGAAAGGTTAGGAGGTGGAACATATTTAAACTCTAAATAGTTTGATTTGGTTTACCTGGTGGAATGTGTTGAGTAGGTTTAACTGAAAAAGAAGAGTACAAACATGATCCAATATGAAAGGGGATGGAGGTTGTTCCACACAAACTTGTTTAAAGAACAAAGTAAATAATTTCTCACGCAAAAGCTATAGAATGGAAACAGTTCAAACTCAGTCTTCATTACTTGTGATAGCGTGACTCCTTTCAGAGGCAATCCTTCATGGACCAGGTGACCCACCTCGAATAAGCTCAGAGGTTTTGGGACTAGACATGTGTCAGTGTTGTGTTGTTCTGTATAAATATAGTTCACCAGTTGTTAATAAATCACCATTGTGATTCAACTCTACCTCGTCGTATTTCCTCACGCTACAACATTGATTATGAGAATCAATCAGTTCTGTTTTAAAAGGAAAATGTTTTCAGCTTTTGGAGGAGGAAGAGTGGCCTCTCGGAAGCCTGCAGCACATTGAAGAATCAATTAGAATCAAATGGGTATGGCACAGTTTGGGAAAATTGAGCCATTTTATCCAGGAGTTGTAAGTTGGATCAATAAATCGAAAGCTTTGATACTTATTTGATGCCAACTAAAGCAGGGCAGAAGACTCGCAAAAAGTTACATTACTCACAGTTTGTGGCCCACAAACTTTTAACCTTGTGAGAAACCCAACATCTCTCAAGGCCGTGGATAATCAATCCTTTGACCAACTGGTGCAGTGAGTGAAAGACACCGATAATCCCTGCCCTCCATTATAATGCAGCGCTATAAATCCCATTCAGCCATTAGGCATCCGAGAGAAACAGTATCGACTTTTGTAACCAGGCTTCACCAGATGGCTGAATACTGCAAATTTGGTCCCTCTCTGAGAGATATCGTACTTGACTGTTTGATTTGTGGTATCAATAATTTGAATATTTATGGTTTCTGGCAGAATCCAGAATATCCCGAGACAAAGCAGTTAAAGTGGCTCAATCAACTGAAAAAGCTGAACTTTTATCTAGTTTCCAGGAAATGTTTTTCATGCAGCTGTTGAATTTATGCAGTCCAGAGACATATTTTTTATTTCAAAAATGTATTTATTTTATTTTATAAATTTAGAGTATCCAATTCATGTTTTCCAATTAAAGGGCAATTTAGCGTGGCCAATCCACCTACCCTGCAGGTCTTTGTGATGTGGGGGCGAAACGCACGCAAACAGGGGGAGAATGTGCAAACTCCACATGGAGAGTGACCCAGAGCTGGGATCGAACCTGGAACCTCGTCGCCATGAGGCAGCAATGCTAACCACTGCACCACCGTGCTGCCCTCCACAGATATATTGAGCAATTCCTGAAACATGCCGTTATGCCGTTACACCACTGTGCTGCCATTTCTGATGGGTCACAGTGACATTGGGACAAGACATACTGGGAAATGGTGATGGAGGGTCCCAGGGTGTTGGTTCAAAGATATTGATTCTGTGAGTGTGGCTATGTTAGCCTGTGTTTTAACATATCTTTGGGACAGCTCTCTCAATTTTGGCAGAATTCCAAGATGGGATTGAGACAAACTCTGCAACAACGAATGGCCTGAGTGTGGTTATCTTGTGTTAATTGCCGAAGTGAATGACAAAATGATTTGTCCAGTTTTTTTCACTTATTTGGTTTGTCTGTCCTGGAGTAGGATTTGAACTTACTTTATCTCAGTGGTACAACATCTGCAAATTGTGCTCCAGCTGACAAATTCAAATTTGGGAATATTGGAAACTGGAGTCCGAGTCAAGACAACAGAAGACCAAAGACACAGTGATGACCGTGTATTGTTTTTACCTGGTGGATAGTAGTCAGTCAGTTTTCCTGGAAAAGAAGATAATTAGTCATAAGCAGGATGGAATTTTTTGACTTTCCGGTGTTTAAACAACTGAAAGGAACAACACAAAATAATCTTTGCCACAAATCTCATCTGCTTTTTGAATGGTCTAACATTTTGAGAGACAGAAACTGTAGAACAGGTTCGACTGACTGAATGCGCTATTCATGTACATTTGTGAAGCTCACTTGCTGCTATAATGAAATCAAATGGCTGCCAGCCTGACGGAAAATTGAGTCTAATCAAATTAGAGAATCAAATCTAAAAACATCACGTAACACATTTATTAGTACCTCTCACTGTTTTGACTCTCAGGCATTGGTCATTTATTTTGTCCACGTATTCATACAACTGAGTCACAGCTGAAACTGCAAAATTCGGACATATTGGAAATCGGGGCAAGGGGAGAAAGGTTAGGAGGTGGAACATATTTAAACTCGAAACAGCTTGATTTGGTTTACCTGGTGGAATGTGCTGAGTAGATTTAACTGAAAAAGAAGAGCACAGATATGATCCAATATGAAAGGGGATGGAGGTTGTTCCACACAAACTTGTTTAAAGAACAGACAAAGTAAATAATTTCTCACACAAAAGCTATAGAATGGAAACAGTTCAAATTCAGTCTTCAATACTTGTGATAGCGTGACTCATTTCAGAGGCAATCCTTCTTGGACCAGGTGACCCACCTCGAATAAGCTCAGAGGTGGTGGGACTAGACATGTGTCAGTGTTGTGTTGTTCTGTATAAATATAGTTCACCAGTTGTTAATAAATCACCATTGTGATTCAACTCTACCTCGTCGTATTTCCTCACACTACAACATTGGTTTTGAGATTCAATCAGATCTGTTATAAAAGGCAAATTTTTCAACTTTTGGAGGAGGAAAAGTGGCCTCTCGGAAGCCTGCAGCACATTAAACAATCAATTAGAGTCAAATAGGTATGGCACAGTTCGGGAAAATCGAGCCATTTTATCCAGGGGTTGTAATTTGGATGAATAAATCGAAAGCTTTGATACTTATTTGATGCCAACGAATGTATGGCAGAAGACTCGCAAAAAGTTACATTACTCACAGTTTGTGGTCCACAAACTTTTAACCTTGTCAGAAACCTAACATCTCTTGAGGTCGTGGATAATCAATCCTTTGACCAACTGGTGCAACAGGTGAAAGACCACGATAATCCCTGCCCACCATTGTAAGCAGCGCTATAAATCCCATTCAGCCATTAGGCACCTGAGAGAAACAGTATCGACTTTTGTAACCAGGCTTCACCAGATGGCTGTATACTGCAAATTCGGTCCCTCTCTGAGAGATATGGTACTTGACTGTTTGATTTGTGGTATTAATAATTTGAATATTAATGGTTTCTGGCAGAATCCAGAATATCCCGAGACAAAGCAGTTGAAGTGGCTCAATCAACTGAAAAAGCTGAACTTTTATCTAGCTGCCAGGAAATGTTTTTCATGCAGCTGTTGAATTTATGCAGTCCAGAGACATATTTTTTATTCCAAAAATGTATTTATTTTATTTTATAAATTTAGAGTATCCAATTCTTGTTTTCCAATTAAAGTGCAACTTAGCATGGCCACTCCACCTACCCTGCAGGTCTTTGTGATGTGGGGGCGAAACGCACGCAAACACGGGGAGAATGTGCAAACTCCACATAGAGAGTGACCCAGAGCTGGGATTGAACCTGGAACCTCGTCGCCATGAGGCAGCAATGCTAACCACTGCACCACCGTGCTGCCCTCCACAAATATATTGAGCAATTCCTGAAACATGCCCTTGTGCTGTTACACCACTGTGCTGCCATTTCTATTGGGTTACAGTGACAGTGAGACAAGACATACTGGGAAATGGTGATGGAGGGTCCCAGGATTTTGGTTCAAAGATATTGATTCTGTGAGTGTGGCTATGTTAGCCTGTGTTTTAGCATATCTTTGGGATAGCTCTCTCGATTTTGGCAGAATTCCAAGATGGGATTGAGACATACTCTGCAACAACCAATGGCCTGGGTGTGGTTATCTTGCGTTAATTGCCGAAGTGAATGACAAAAAGATTTGTCCAGTTTTTTTCACTTATTTGGTTTGTCTGTCCTGCTGTAGGATTTGAACTTACTTTATCTCAGTGGTACAACATCTGCAAATTGTGCTCCAGCTGACAAATTCAATTTTGGGAATATTAGACACTGGAGCCTGAGTCAAGACAACAGATGACCAAAGACACAGTGATGACCGTGTATTGTTTTTACCTGGTGGATAATAGTCAGTCAGTTTTCCTGGAAAAGAAGATAATCAGTCATAAGCAAAATGTAATTTTTTGACATTCCTGTGATTAAACAACTGAAAGGAACAACACAAAATAATCTTTGCCACAAATCTCATCTGCTTTTTGAATGGTCTAACATTTTGAGAGACAGAAACTGTCGAACAGGTTCGACTGACTGAATCCGCTATTCGTGCACATTTGTGAAGCTAACTCACTGCTATAATGAAACCAAATGGCTGCCAGCCTGACGGAAAATTGAGTCTGATCAAATTAGAGAATCAAATCTAAAAACATCACGTAACACATTTATTAGAACCTCTCACTGTTTTGATTCTCAGGCATTGGTCATTTATTTTGTCCACGTATTCATGCAACTGAGTCACAGCTGAAACTGCAAAATTCGGCCATATTGGAAATCGTGGCAAGGGGAGAAAGGTTAGGAGGTGGAACATATTTAAAGTCTAAATAGCTTGATTTTGTTTACCTGGTGGAATGTGTTGAGTAGGTTTAACTGAAAAAGAAGAGTACAAATATGATCCAATATGAAAGGGGGTGGAGGTTGTTCCACACAAACTTGTTTAAAGAACAGACAAAGTAAATAATTTCTCACACAAAAGCTATAGAATGGAAACAGTTCAAACTCAGTCTTCAATACTTGTGATAGCGTGACTCCTTTCAGAGGCAATCCTTCATGGACCAGGTGACCCACCTCGAATAAGCTCAGAGGTGGTGGGACTAGACATGTGTCAGTGTTGTGTTGTTCTGTATAAATATAGTTCACCAGTTGTTAATAAATCACCATTGTGATTCACCTCTACCCCGTCGTATTTCCTCACGCTACAACATTGATTATGAGAGTCAATCAGATCTGTTATAAAAGGAAAAAGTTTTCAACTTTTGGAGGAGGAAGAGTGGCCTCTCGGAAGCCTGCAGCACATTAAACAATCAATTAGAGTCAAATAGGTATGGCACAGTTCGGGAAAATCGAGCCATTTTATCCAGGGGTTGTAAGTTGGATCAATAAATCGAAAGCTTTGATACTTATTTGATGCCAACGAAAGCAGGGCAGAAGACTCGCAAAAAGTTACATTACTCATAGTTTGTGGCCCACAAACTTTTAACCTTGTGAGAAACCTAACATCTCTCAAGGTCTGGATAATCGATCCTTTGACCAACTGGTGCAGCAAGTGAAAGACACCGATAATCCTCGGCCCACCATTGCAATGCAGCGCTATAAATCCCATTCAGCTATTAGGCACCTGAGAGAAACAGTATCGACTTTTGTAACCAGACTTCACCAGATGGCTGTATACTGCAAATTCGGTCACTCTCTGAGAGATATGGTACTTGACTGTTTGATTTGTGGTATCAATAATTTGAATATTTATGGTTTCTGGCAGAATCCAGAATATCCCGAGACAAAGCAGTTGAAGTGGCTCAATCAACTGAAATAGCTGAACTTTTATCTAGCAGCCAGGAAATGTTTTTCATTCAGCTGTTGAATTTATGCAGTCCAGAGACATATATTTTATTTCAAAAATGTATTTATTTTATTTTATAAATTTAGAGTATCCAATTCATGTTTTCCAATTAATGGGCAATTTAGCGTGGCCAATCCACCTACCCTGCAGGTCTATGTGATGTGGGGGCGAATCGCACGCAAACACTGGGAGAATGTGCAAACTGTACATGGAGAGTGACCCAGAGCTGGGATCGAACCTGGAACCTCATCGCCATGAGGCAGCAATGCTAACCACTGCACCACCGTGCTGCGCTCCACAAATATATTGAGCAATTCCTGAAACATGCCCTTTAGCCGTTACACCACTGTGCTGCCATTTCTATTGCATCAGTGACAGTGAGACAAGACATACTGGGAAATGGTGATGGAGGGTCCCAGGATTTTGGTTGATATATATTGATTCTGTGAGTGTGGCTATGTTAGCCTGTGTTTTAACATATCTTTGGGATAGCTCTCTCGATTTTGGCAGAATTCCAAGATGGGATTGAGACAAACTCTGCAACAATGAATGGCCTGGGTGTGGTTATATTGTGTTAATTGCCGAAGTGAATGACAAAAAGATTTGTCCAGTTTTTTTCACTTATTTGGTTTGTCTTTCCTGGTGTAGGATTTGAACTTACTTTATCTCAGTGGTACAACATCTGCAAATTGTGCTCCAGCTGACAAATTCAAATTTGGGAATATTGGAAACTGGAGCCTGAGTCAAGACAACAGAAGACCAAAGACACAGTGATGACCCTGTACTGTTTTTACCTGGTGGATAGTAGTCAGTCAGTTTTCCTGGAAAAGAAGATAATCAATCATAAGCAGGATGGAATTTTTGACTTTCCGGTGTTTAAACAACTGAAAGGAACAACACAAAATAATCTTTGCCACAAATCTCATCTGCTTTTTGAATGGTCTAACATTTTGAGAGACAGAAACTGTAGAACAGGTTCGACTGACTGAATGCGCTATTCGTATACATTTGTGAAGCTCACTCGCTACTATAATGAAACCAAATGGCTGCCAGCCTGACGGCAAATTTAGTCTGACCAAATTAGAGAATCAAATCTAAAAACATCACGTAACACATTTATTAGAACCTCTCTCTGTTTTGATTCTCAGGCATTGGTCATTTATTTTGTCCACGTATTCATACAACTGAGTCACAGCTGAAACTGCAAAATTCGGACATATTGGAAATCGGGGCAAGGGGAGAAAGGTTAGGATGTGGAACATATTTAAACTCTAAATAGCTTGATTTTGTTTACCTGGTGGAATGTGCTGAATAGGTTTAACTGAAAAAGAGAGTACAAATATGATCCAATATGAAAGGGGATGGAGGTTGTTCCACACAAACTTGTTTAAAGAACAGACAAAGTAAATAATTTCTCACACAAAAGCTATAGAATGGAAACAGTTCAAACTCAGTCTTGATTACTTGTGATAGCGTGACTCATTTCAGAGGCAATCCTTCATGGACCAGGTGACCCACCTCGAATAAGCGCAGAGGTTTTGGGACTAGACATGTGTCAGTGTTGTGTTGTTCTGTATAAATATAGTTCACCAGTTGTTAATAAATCACCATTGTGATTCAACTCTACATCGTTGTATTTCCTCACGCTACAACATTGATTATGAGAATCAATCAGTTCTGTTTTAAAAGGAAAACGTTTTCAGCTTTTGTAGGAGGAAGAGTGGCCTCTCGGAAGCCTGCAGCACATTAAAGAATCAATTAGAGTCAAATAAGTATGGCACAGTTCGGGAAAATCGAGCCATTTTATCTAGGGGTTGTAAATTGGATCAATAAATCGAAAGCTTTGATACTTATTTGATGCCAACGAAAGCAGGGCAGAAGACTCGCAAAAAGTTACATTACTCACAGTTTGTGGCCCACAAACTTTTAACCTTGTGAGAAACCCAACATCTCTCAAGGTCTGGATAATCAATCCTTTGACCAACTGGTGCAGTAAGTGAAAGACACCGATAATCCCTGCCCTCCATTATAATGCAGCGCTATAAATCCTATTCAGCTATTAGGCACCCGAGAGAAACAGTATCGACTTTTGTAACCAGGCTTCACCAGATGGCTGTATACTGCAAATCCGGTCCCTTTCTGAGAGATATCGTACTTGACTGTTTGATTTGTGGTATCAATAATTTGAATATTTATGGTTTCTGGCAAAATCCAGAATATCCCGAGACAAAGCAGTTGAAGTGGCTCAATCAACTAAAAAAGCTGAACTTTTATCAAGCTGCCAGGAAATGTTTTTCATGCAGCTGTTGAATTTATGCAGTCCAGAGACATATTTTTTATTTCAAAAATGTATTTATTTTATTTTATAAATTTAGAGTATCCAATTCATGTTTTCCAATTAAAGGGCAATTTAGCGTGGCCAATCCACCTACCCTGCAGGTCTATGTGATGTGGGGGCGAAACGCACGCAAACACGGGGAGAATGTGCAAACTCCACATGGAGAGTGACCCAGAGCTGGGATGGAACCTG
Source organism: Scyliorhinus canicula (assembly GCF_902713615.1). NCBI lineage: Eukaryota > Metazoa > Chordata > Chondrichthyes > Carcharhiniformes > Scyliorhinidae > Scyliorhinus > Scyliorhinus canicula. The sequence continues at coordinate 101,167,820 of NC_052154.1, forward strand.
GAACCTCGTCGCCATGAGGCAGCAATGCTAACCACTGCACCACCGTGCTGCCCTCCACAGATATATTGAGCAATTCCTGAAACATGCCCTTGTGCCGTTACACCACTGTGCTGCCATTTCTGTTGGGCCACAGTGACAGTGAGACAAGACATACTGGGAAATGGTGATGGAGGGTCCCACAATTTTGGTTGAAAGATATTGATTCTGTGAGTGTGCCTATGTTAGCCTGTGTTTTAACATATCTTTGGGACAGCTCTCTCAATTTTGGCAGAATTCCAAGATGGGATTGAGACAAACTCTGCAACAATGAATGGCTTGGGTGTGGTTATCTTGCGTTAATTGCCGAAGTGAATGACAAAAAAATTTGTCCAGTATTTTTCACTTATTTGGTTTGTATGTCCTGCTGTAGGATTTGAACTTACTTTATCTCAGTGGTACAACATCTGCAAATTGTGCTCCAGCTGACAAATTCAAATTTGGGAATATTGGAAACTGGAGTCCGAGTCAAGACAACAGAAGACCAAAGACACAGTGATGACCGTGTATTGTTTTTACCTGGTGGATAGTAGTCAGTCAGTTTTCCTGGAAAAGAAGATAATCAATCATAAGCAGGATGGAATTTTTTGACTTTCCGGTGTTTAAACAACTGAAAGGAACAACACTAAATAATCTTTGCCACAAATCTCATCTGCTTTTTGAATGGTCTAACATTTTGTGAGACAGAAACTGTAGAACAACTGACTGACTGAATGCGCTATTCGTGTACATTTGTGAAGCTCACTCACTGCTATAATGAAACCAAATGGCTGCCAGCCTGACGGAAAATTTAGTCTGATCAAATTCGAGAATCAAATCTAAAAACATCACGTAACATATTTATTAGAAACTCTCACTGTTTTGATTCTCAGGCATTGGTCATTTATTTTGTCCACGTATTCATACAACTGAGTCACAGCTGAAACTGCAAAATTCGGACATATTGGAAATCGGGGCAAGGGGAGAAAGGTTAGGATGTGGAACATATTTAAACTCTAAATAGCTTGATTTTGTTTACCTGGTGGAATGTGCTGAATAGGTTTAACTGAAAAAGAAGAGTACAAATATGATCCAATATGAAAGGGGATGGAGGTTGTTCCACACAAACTTGTTTAAAGAACAGACAAAGTAAATAATTTCTCACACAAAAGCTATAGAATGGAAACAGTTCAAACTCAGTCTTCAATACTTGTGATAGCGTGACTCATTTCAGAGGCAATCTTTCATGGACCAGGTGACCCACCTCGAATAAGATCAGAGGTGGTGGGACTAGACATGTGTCAGTGTTGTGTTGTTCTGTATAAATATAGTTCACCAGTTGTTAATAAATCACCATTGTGATTCACCTCTACCTCGTCGTATTTCCTCACGCTACAACATTGGTTTTGAGATTCAATCAGATCTGTTATAAAAGGAAAAAGTTTTCAACATTTGGAGGAGGAAAAGTGGCCTCTCGGAAGCCTGCAGCACATTAAACAATCAATTAGAGTCAAATAGGTATGGCACAGTTTGGGAAAATCGAGCCATTTTATCCAGGGGTTGTAAATTGGATCAATAAATCGAAAGCTTTGATACTTATTAGATGCCGACGAAAGCAGGGCAGAAGACTCGCAAAAAGTTACATTACTCACAGTTTGTGGCCCACAAACCTTTAACCTTGTGAGAAACCTAACATCTCTCAAGGTCGTGGATAATCAATCCTTTGACCAACTGGTGCAGCAAGTGAAAGACCACGATAATCCTCGGCCCACCATTGTAATGCAGCGCTATAAATCCCATTCAGCCATTAGGCATCCGAGAGAAACAGTATCGACTTTTGTAACCAGGCTTCACCAGATGGCTGTATACTGCAAATTCGGTCACTCACTGAGAGATATGGTACTTGACTGTTTGATTTGTGGTATTAATAATTTGAATATTTATGGGTTTCTGGCAGAATCTAGAATAGCCCGAGACAAAGCAGTTGAACTGGCTCAATCAACTGAAAAAGCTGAACTTTTATCTAGCAGCCAGGAAATGTTTTTCATTCAGCTGTTGAATTTATGCAGTCCAGAGTCATATTTTTTATTTCAAAAAAGTATTTATTTTATTTTATAAATTTAGAGTATCCAATTCATGTTTTCCAATTAAAGGGCAATTTAGCGCGGCCAATCCACCTACCCTGCAGGTCTTTGTGATGTGGGGGCGAAACGCACGCAAACAGGGGGAGAATGTGCAAACTCCACATGGAGAGTGACCCAGAGCTGGGATGGAACCTGCAACCTCGTCGCCATGAGGCAGCAATGCTAACAACGGCACCACCGTGCTGCTCTCCACAGATATATTGAGCAATTCCTGAAACATGCCCTTGTGCCGTTACACCACTGTGCTGTCATTTCTATTGGGTCACAGTGACAGTGAGACAAGACATACTGGGAAATGGTGATGGAGGGTCCCAGGATTTTGGTTGAAAGATATTGATTCTGTGAGTGTGCCAATGTTAGCCTGTGTTTTAACATATCTTTGGGACAGCTCTCTCAATTTTGGCAGAATTCCAAGATGGGATTGAGACAAACTCTGCAACAACGAATGGCCTGGGTGTGGTTATCTTGTGTTAATTGCCGAAGTGAATGACAAAAAGATTTGTCCAGTTTTTTTCACTTATTTTGTTTGTCTGTCCTGCTGTAGGATTTGACCTTACTTTATCTCAGTGGTACAACATCTGCAAATTGTGCTCCAGCTGACAAATTCAAATTTGGGAATATTAGACACTGGAGCCTGAGTCAAGACAACAGAAGACCAAAGACACAGTGATGACCGTGTATTGTTTTTACCTGGTGGATAGTAGTCAGTCAGTTTTCCTGGAAAAGAAGATAATGAATCATAAGCAGGATGGAATTTTTTGACTTTCCGGTGTTTAAACAACTGAAAGGAACGACACTAAATAAACTTTGCCACAAATCTCATCTGCTTTTTGAATGGTCTAACATTTTGTGAGACAGAAACTGTAGAACAGGTTTGACTGACTGAATGCGCTATTCGTATACATTTGTGAAGCTCACTCACTGCTATAATGAAACCAAATGGCTGCCAGCCTGATGGAAAATTGAGTCTGATCAAATTAGAGAATCAAATCTAAAAACATCACGTAACACATTTAATAGAACCTCTCACTGTTTTGATTCTCAGGCATTGGTCATTTATTTTGTCCACGTATTCATGCAACTGAGTCACAGCTGAAACTGCAAAATTCGGACATATTGGAAATCGGGGCAATGGGAGAAAGGTTAGGAGGTGGAACATATTTAAACTCTAACAGCTTGATTTTGTTTACCTGGTGGAATGTGTTGAGTAGGTTTAACTGAAAAAGAAGAGTACAAATATGATCCAATATGAAAGGGGATGGAGGTTGTTCCACACAAACTTGTTTAAAGAACAGAAAAAGTAAATAATTTCTCACACAAAAGCTATAGAATGGAAACAGTTCAAACTCAGTCTTCAATACTTGTGATAGCGTGACTCCTTTCAGAGGCAATCCTTCATGGACCAGGTGACCCACCTCGAATAAGCTCAGAGGTGGTGGGACTAGACATGTGTCAGTGTTGTGTTGTTCTGTATAAATATAGTCACCAGTTGTTAATAAATCACCATTGTGATTCACCTCTACCTCGTCGTATTTCCTCACGCTGCAACATTGGTTTTGAGATTAAATCAGATCTGTTATAAAAGGAAAAAGCTTTCAACATTTGGAGGAAGTTTTCAACCTCTCGGAAGCCTGCAGCACATTAAACAATTAGAGTCATATAGGTATGGCACAGTTCGGGAAAATCGAGCCATTTTATCCAGGGGTTGTAATTTGGATCAATAAATCGAAAGGTTTGATACTTATTTGATGCCAACGAAAGCAGGGCAGAAGACTCGTAAAAAGTTACGTTACTCACAGTTTGTGGCCCACAAACTTTTAACCTTGTGAGAAACCTAACATCTCTCAAGGTCGTGGATAATCAATCCTTTGACCAACTGGTGCAGCAAGTGAAAGACACCGATAATCCTCGGCCCACCATTGTAATGCAGCGCTATAAATCCCATTCAGCTATTAGGCACCTGAGAGAAACAGTATCGACTTTTGTAACCAGGCTTCACCAGATGGCTGTATACTGCAAATTCGGTCCCTCTCTGAGAGATATGGTACTTGACTGTTTGATTTGTGGTATTAATAATTTGAATATTAATGGTTTCTGGCAGAATCCAGAATATCCCGAGACAAAGCAGTTGAAGTGGCTCAATCAACTGAAAAAGCTGAACTTTTATCTAGCAGTCAGGAAATGTTTTTCATTCAGCTGTTGAATTTATGCAGTCCAGAGACATATTTTTTATTTCAAAAATGTATTTATTTTATATTATAAATTTAGAGTATCCAATTCATGTTTTCCAATTAATGGGCAATTTAGCATGGCCAATCCACCTACCCTGCAGGTCTTTGTGATGTGGGGGCGAAACGCACGCAAACACTGGGAGAATGTGCAAACTCCACATGGAGAGTGACCCAGAGCTGGGATCGAACCTGGAACCCCGGCTACATGAGGCAGCAATGCTAACCACTGCACCACCGTGCTGCCCTCCACAGATATATGGAGCAATTCCTGAAACATGCCCTTTAGCCGTTACACCACTGTGCTGCCATTTCTATTGGGTCACAGTGACAGTGAGACAAGACATACTGGGAAATGGTGATGAAGGGTCCCAGGATTTTGGTTGAAATATATTGATTCTGTGAGTGTGGCTATGTTAGCCTGTGTTTTAACATATCTTTGGGACAGCTCTCTCAATTTTGGCAGAATTCCAAGATGGGATTGAGACAAACTCTGCAACAACGAATGGCTTGGGTGTGGTTATCTTGTGTTAATTGCCGAAGTGAATGACAAAAAGATTTGTCCAGTTTTTTTCACTTATTTGGTTTGTCTTTCCTGGTGTAGGATTTGAACTTACTTTATCTCAGTGGTACAACATCTGCAAATTGTGCTCCAGCTGACAAATTCAAATTTGGGAATATTGGAAACTGGAGCCTGAGTCAAGACAACAGAAGACCAAAGACACAGTGATGACCCTGTATTGTTTTTACCTGGTGGATAGTAGTCAGTCAGTTTTCCTGGAAAAGAAGATAATCAATCATAAGCAGGATGGAATTTTTTGTCTTTCCGGTGTTTAAACAACTGAAAGGAACAACACTAAATAATCATTGCCACAAACCTCATCTGCTTTTTGAATGGTCTAACATTTTGAGAGACAGAAACTGTAGAACAGGTTCGACTGACTGAATGCGCAATTCGTGCACATTTGTGAAGCTCACTTGCTGCTATAATGAAACCAAAAGGCTGCCAGCCTGACGGAAAATTGAGTCTGATCAAATTAGAGAATCAAATCTAAAAACATCACGTAACACATTTATTAGAACCTCTCACTGTTTTGATTCTCAGGCATTGGTCATTTATTTTGTCCACGTATTCATACAACTGAGTCACAGCTGAAACTGCAAAATTCGGACATATTGGAAATCGGGGCAATGGGAGAAAGGTTAGGATGTGGAACATATTTAAACTCTAAATAGCTTGATTTTGTTTACCTGGTGGAATGTGCTGAATAGGTTTAACTGAAAAAGAAGAGTACAAATATGATCCAATATGAAAGGGGATGGAGGTTGTTCCACACAAACTTGTTTAAAGAACAAAGTAAATAATTTCTCACACAAAAGCTATAGAATGGAAACAGTTCAAACTCAGTCTTCAATACTTGTGATAGCGTGACTCATTTCAGAGGCAATCCTTCATGGACCAGGTGACCCACCTCGAATATGCTCAGAGGTTTTGGGACTAGACATGTGTCAGTGTTGTGCTGATCTGTATAAATATAGTTCACCAGTTGTTAATAAATCACCATTGTGATTCAACTCTACCTCGTCGTATTTCCTCACGCTACAACATTGATTATGAGAATCAATCAGATCTGTTATAAAAGGAAAACCTTTTCAGCTTTTGGAGGAGGAAGAGTGGCCTCTCGGAAGCCTGCAGCACATTAAAGAATCAATTAGAATCAAATAGGTATGGCACAGTTCGAGAAAATTGAGCCATTTTATCCAGGGGTTGTAAATTGGATCAATAAATCGAAAGCTTTGATACTTATTTGATGCCAACGAAAGCAGGGCAGAAGACTCGCAAAAAGTTACATTACTCACAGTTTGTGGCCCACAAACGTTTAACCTTGTGAGAAACCCAACATCTCTCAGGGTCTGGATAATTAATCCTTTGACCAACTGGTGCAGTAAGTTAAAGACCACGATAATCCTCGGCCCACCATTGTAATGCAGCGCTATAAATCCCATTCAGCTATTAGGCACCTGAGAGAAACAGTATCGACTTTTGTAACCAGGCTTCACCAGATGGTTGTATACTGCAAATTCGGTCACTCTCTGAGAGATATGGTACTTGACTGTTTGATTTGCGGTATCAATAATTTGAATATTTAAGCGTTTCTGGCAGAATCCAGAATATCCCGAGACAAAGCAGTTGAAGTGGCTCAATCAACTGAAAAAGCTGAACATTTATCTAGCTGCTAGAAAATGTTTTTCATGCAGCAGTTGTATTTATGCAGTCCAGAGACATATTTTTTATTTTAAAAATGTATTTATTTTATTTTATGTATTTAGAGTATCCAATTCATGTTTTCCAATTAAAGGGCAATTTAGCGTGGCCAATCCACCTACCCTGCAGGTCTTTGTGGTGTGGGGGCGAAACCCACGTAAACAAGGGGAGAATGTGCAAACTCCACATGGAGAGTGACCCAGAGCCGGGATTGAACTTGGAACCCCGGCTACATGAGGCAGCAATGCTAACCACTGCACCACCGTGCTGCCCTCCACAGATATATTGAGCAATTCCTGAAACATGCTCTTGTGCCGTTACACCACTGTGCTGCCATTTCTGATGGGTCACAGTGACAGTGGGACAAGACATACTGGGAAATGGTGATGGAGGGTCCCAGGGTGTTGGTTGAAAGATATTGATTCTGTGAGTGTGGCTATGTTAGCCTGTGTTTTAACATAACTTTGGGACAGCTCTCTCAATTTTTGCAGAATTCCAAGATGGGATTGAGACAAACTCTGCAACAACGAATGGCCTGGGTGTGGTTATCTTGTGTTAATTGCCGAAGTGAATGGCGGGTGATTTGTCCACTTTTTTTCACTTATTTGGTTTGTCTGTCCTGGAGTAGGATTTGAACTTACTTTATCTCAGTGGGACAATTTGTGCAAACTGTGCTCCAGCTGACAAATTAAAATTTGGGAAAATTGGAATCTGGGGCCTGAGTTAAGACTACGATGACTAAAGATACAGTGATGACTGTGTATTTTTGTTACCTGGTGGATAGTAATCAGTCAGTTTTCCTGGAGAAGAAGATTTAAAACTTTAATCAGTAACAAACAGGATGGAGATTTTTTGTCATTCCTGTGTTTAAACAAAAGATAGGAGACCCCAAAGTAATCTTTGCCACAAATCTCATCTGGTTTTTGAAGGTTCTAAGATTTCAGAGACAGAATCTGCAGGTTATGGAACAGGTTCGACTGACTGAATGCACTATTCATGTACATTTGTGAAGCTCACTAGCTGCTATAATGATACCAAATGGCTGCCAGTCTGACTTGAAATTGAGTCTGATCAAATTAGAGAACAAAATCTAAAAAAATCACGCAACACATTTATTGGAACTTCTCACTGCTTTGATTGTCAGACATTGGTCAATTACTTTGTCCCTGTATTCTTGCAACTGAGTCACAGCTGAAACTGCAAAATTCGGATATATTGGAAATCGGGGCAAGGGGAGAAAGGTTAGGATACGAAACATATTTAAACTTTAAATAACTTGATTTTGTTTACCTGGTGGAATGTGCTGAATAGGTTTAACTGAAAAAGAAGAATACAAATACAATCCAATATGAAAGGGGACTGAGATTGTTGCACACAAACTTGTTTAAAGTACAGCGGGGACAGAGTAAATAATTTCCCACACAAAAGCTATAGAATTGAAACACTTAAAACTCAGTCTTCAATACTTGTGACAGCGTGACTCCTTTCAGAGGCAATCCTTCATAGACCAGGTGAGCCACCTGGAACCTATGGGGACGGAGCTTGTGAACCGAGGCCTCTTGGGTGCCAGGGCACGGACCGGGATAGGGGAGAATCATCAGAGTAAGCCCAGAGGTGGTGGGACTAAACCTGTGTCAGTGATGTGTTGATCTGTATAAATATAGTTCACCAGTTGTGAATAAATCACCATTGTGATTCAACTCTACCTGGTCGCATTTCCTCGTGCTAAAACATTGGTTCTGAGAATAAATCAGATCTGTTACAAAAGGAAAAATTTAGGCCTGTAACACGGTAATGAATCAACTAGAGTCGAATAGCTATGGCATAGTTTGGGAAATTCGATCTATTTTATCCAGGGGTTGTAAGTTGGGTCAATACATCAAAACACTTCGATACTTCTTGCTGCCAATGAAAGCAGGGCAGAAGATTTGCAAAAAGTTATATTACTCATGGTTTGTAGAGCACAAACTTTTAACCTTGTAATAAGCCTGACATCTCTCGAGGTTCTGGATAATAAATCCTTTGACCAATTGGTGCAACAAATGAAAGACCACGATAATCCCCGGCCCTCCATTATAATGCAGCACTATAAATCCCATTCAGCTATTTGGCCCCCAGATGGCTCAATGCCATTTGGTCCCTCTCTGAATGATATGTTAGTTGACTGTTTGGTTTGTGGTAGCAATAATTTGAATATTAGGAGTTGCTGGCAGAAACTTGCCAGACAAAGTAGTTGAATTGGCTCAAGCAACTGAAAGAGCTGAACAAAGTACTTTTATTTTGCAAGGCAAGCGAAGTGAGGTAAATCAGATAAGGTGGGAAATTGCTGCTACTCGAAGTACCCACAGTGAGGGTATAGCAGAGCCTGAGAAAAGGGAGAGTGACCGTCAGTCACAGGGTCTCGATGACTGTGTAGGGGGGGGGCCATCCTCAAGGGTCAGACAGACTGAACCGAGCTCCCAAAAAATTATTGGTGGCCCAGTGATTATTCAGCCTGGATGAAAAGTCCAGGGGCTGGTTTAGCACACTGGGCTAAATCGCTGGCTTTTAAAGCAGACCAAGCAGGCCAGTAGTACGGTTCGATTCCCGTACCAGCCTCCCCAAACAGGCGCCGGAATGTGGCGACTAGGGACTTTTCGCAGTAACTTCATTGAAGCCTATTCGTGACAATAAGGGGTTTTCATTTCATTGCATTTCAAAGTCCAAAGTTCAACACCGTTGAGTTAAGCATTGTGAAGTTGAGCATGACCCCCGGCCCCCAAAAATTTCTTTTTATGTGGTGCTGCCATAGCGGTAAGAGAACAGACATATAACTCACTGCAGGAAGGGATGCAACCCATCAGGCTCAGTCGGACAATGGCCACTTTGGCAACCTCTGAAACCATGAGGATGACAGGTACAATGTCCAATCCAGTGGCATATCAGCAACTGTCTGTCCAGTTGCCCATAGTTGTCGCAAAAGGAAACAGACTAAGCCTCATGGGGTGAAATTATTTGAGGAAATTCAAGATAAATTCACGATCACAGGCGAAGATTCCAGGAACTTCCGTAAAGTACCAGGAGGTCTTTCAGAGAGAGTTGGGCTGCTTTGAAGGAGTGAAGTCAATATTTATATTGATCCTAAGAGGGAAACCAGTGGGAATGGCGTCAAGCAGGTTTTTCGCTCATGCTTGTTCTCTCACCACCTGCTGCAAACCCATCTGGCAGACATGTGTCATGGTAGTGTATCTTTACTAAATGGTTGTTTATCAAATGGCTGCAGTGATGCCATTGTGTGGGTGGAACTGGAATGTGATTCTCTCTTTTACATTTATTTTGAGCTGGGAGCTGCAGTGTGTCTTAGTTTTGTTTTCAGTTGAAAGTTGTATTCAGACTTCAAGGATGTTGGAGTATCTCTCTCTCTGTATGCTAAAATGTGTCCAGATCACTTGACCATTTAAAAGTGATACCTGCTTTCTGCAGAGATTTCAAACCTGCTGTCTTTGTTGAAGAGGGTCCTTTCAACTTATGGATGTTGTTAGGAAAGTTATTAAGGGTGACCTATAGAGGATTGTATCTGTGGGGATTATCACTGTTGGTAGTTGATAAACTGTTTACTGTGTGTTTATAAAGTGTTAACTAAATTTATACAATAAATAAAGACAAAAGAACAAAGAAAAGTACAGCACAGGAACAGGCCCTTCGGCCCTCCAAGCCTGCGCCGACCATGCTGCCCGCCTCAACTACAATCTTCGACACTTCTGGGGTCTGTATCCCGCTATTCCCATCCTATTCATGTATTTGTCAAGATGCCCCTTAAATGTCACTATCGTCCCTGCTTCCACCACCTCCTCCGGCAGCGAGTTCCAGGCATCCACTACCCTCTGTGTAAAAAATTTACCTCGGACATCTCCTCTAAACCTTGCCCCTCGCACCTTAATCCTATGCCCCCTAGTAATTGACCCCTCTACCCTGGGAAAAAGTCTCTGACTATCCACTCTGTCTATGCCCCTCATAATTTTGTCAGGTCGCCCCTCAACCTCCTTCATTTCAGTGAGAACAAACCAAGTTTATTCAACCTCTCCTCATAGCTAATGCCCTCCACACCAGGCAACATCCTGGTAAATCTCTTCTGCACCCTCTCAAAATCATCCACATCGTTCTGGTAGTGAGGCGACCAGAATTGAACTCCAAGTGTGGCCGAACAAAGGTTCTATACAGCTGCAACATGACTTGCCAATTTTTATACTCAATGTCCCGGCCAATGAAGGCAAGGATGCCATATGCCTTCTTGACTACCTTCTCCACCTGTGTTGCCCCTTTCAGTGACCTGTGGACCTGTACATCAAGATCTCTCTGACTGTCAATACTTTTGAGGGTTCTACCATTCGCTGTATATTCCCTACTTGTATTAGACCTTCCAAAATATATTACCTCACATTTCTCCGGATTAAACTCCATCTGCCATCTCGTCGCCCAAGTCTCCAAATGATCTAAATCCTGCTTTATGCTCTGACAGGCCTCATCGCGATCCGCAATTCCACCAACCTTTGTGTCGTCCGCAAACTTACTAATCAGACCAGTTATATTTTCCTCCAGATCATTTATATATGCTATGAACAGCAAAGGTCCCAGTACTGATTCTTGCGGAACACCACTAGTCACATCCCTCCAATCAGAAAAGCACCCTTCCTTTGATACTCTCTGCCTTCTATGACCTAGCCAGTTCTGCATCCATCTTGCCAGCTCAACCCTGATCCCGTGTGACTTCACCTTTTGTACCAGTCTGCCATGAGGGACCTTGTCAAAGGCCTTACTGAAGTCCATACAGACAACATCCACTGCCCTACCTGCATCAATCATCTTTGTGACCTCTTCAAAAAACTCAATCAAGTAGTGAGATACGACCTCCCCTTCACAAATACGTGCTGTCTTTCACTAATATGACCACTTGCTTCCAAATGGGAGTAGATCCTGTCTCGAAGAATTCTCTCCAGTAATTTCCCGACCACTGAAGTAAGGCTCACTGGCCTGTCATTCCCTGGATTATCCTTGCTACCTTCTTAGACAAAGGAACAACATTGGCTATTCTCCAGTCCTCTGGGACATCACCTGAAGACAGAGAGGATACAAAGATTTCTGTCTCGCCTCAGCAATTTCCTCTCTTGCCTCCTTCAGTATTCTTTTTTTTTAAATTTAGAGTACCCAATTAATTTTTTCCAATTAAGGGGCAATTAAGCGTGGCCAGTCCACCTAACCTGCTCATCTTTGGGTTGTGGGGGCGAAACCCACGCAAACACGGGGAGAATGTGCAAACTCCACACGGACAGTGACCCAGAGCCGGGATCGAACCTGGGACCTCGGCTCCGTGAGGCTACAGGGCTAACCCACTGAGCCACCATGCTGCCCTCCTTCAATATTCTGGGGTAGATCCCATCAGGGTCTGGGGACTTATCCACCTTAATATTTTTCAAGACCCCAATACCTTGTCTTTTTTGATCTCAGTGTGACCCAGGCTATCTACACACACTTCTCCTGACTCAACATCAACCAATTCCTTCTGTTTGGTGAATACTGATGCAAAGTATTCATTTAGTTCCTCACCCATTTCCTCTGGCTCCACACATAGATTCCCTCCCCTGTCGTTCAGTGGGCCAACCCTTTCCCTAGCTACCCTCTTGCTTTTTATGTACGTATAAAAGGCCTTGGGATTTTCGTTAACCCTATCTGCCAATGACTTTTCGTGACCTCTTTTAGCCCTGCTGACTTTGTGCTTAAGTTCCTTTCTACTTTCCTTATATTCCACACAGGCTTCGTCTGTTCCCAGCATTTTAGCCCTGACAAATGCTTCCTTTTTCTTTTTGACAAGGACTACAATATGTCTCGTTATCCAAGGTTCCTGAAATTTGCCATATTTATCCTTCTTCCTCACAGGAACATGTCGGTTCTTAATTCCTTTCAACTGACATTTGAAAGCCTCCCACATATCAGATGTTGATTTACCCTCAGATATCCGCCCCCAATCTATGTTCTTCAGTTGCCGACTGATATTGTTATAATTAGCCTTCCCCCAATTTAGTACATTCACCCGAGGACCACTTTTATCCTTGTCCACCAGCACTTTAAAACTTAGTGAATTGTGGTCACTGTTCCCAAAATGCTCCCCTATTGAAACTTCTACCACCTGGCCAGGCTTATTCCCCAATACCAGGTCCAGTACAGCCCCTTCCCTAGATGGACTATCTACATATTGTTTTAAGAAGCTGTCCTGGACGCTTCTTACAAACTCTGCCCTGTCCAAGCCCCCAGCACTAAGTGAGTCCCAATCATTATTGGGGAAGTTGAAGTCTCCCATCACAACAACCCTGTTGATTTTTCTCCTTTCCAAAATCTGTCTACCTATCTGCTCCTCTATCTCCCGCTGGCTGTTGGGAGGCCTGTAGTAAACCCCCACCATTGTGGCTGCACCCTTCTTATTCTTGATCTCTACCCACATAGCCTCACTGCCCTCTGAGGTGTCCTCCCGCAATACAACTGTGATATTCTCCCGAACCAATAGTGCAACTCCTCCACCCCTTTTACATCCCTCTCTAGCGCTCCTGAAACATCTAAATCCTGGAATGTTTAGCTGCCAATCCTGTCCTTCCCTCAACCAGGTCTCTGTGATGGCAACATCATCAGATTTCCAAGTACTTATCCAAGCTCTACGTTCATCTTATATGCAGATAGTCCAACTAGGAAAAGGGCCTATCAGGGGAAAACAGCAAAACTGAAATCATAGAAGGCAGAGAATAGCAAAGGAAGGATGCTTTTCTGATTGGTGGGCTGTGACTAGTGGTGTTCTGCAGGTATCAGTACTGGGACCTTTGCTGTTCGTAGTATAGAGTAATGATTTGGAGGAAAATGTAACTGGTCTGATTAGTAAGTTTGCAAGTTTGGAAGAGACCCGAGGTGTTCGAGTGAAGACAAGTATCCAGTAGAGGACAGCAGAGCGGATCTACTGATTGGCTGTTCCGGGAAGATTTGCATACGTGCAGTGCGATCAGTACTCCTTCATGTGCGGGAAGTGTGTCCAGCTGCAGCTCTTGATAGACCGCATGACGGCTCTGGAGCTGCGGATGGACTCACTTTGGAGCATCCGCGATGCTGAGGAGGTCATGGATAGCACGTTCAGTGAGTTGGTCACACCGCAGATTAGGATTGGTGATGGAGACAGGGAATGGGTGACCAAAAGGCAGAGAAAGAAAAGGAAGGCAGTGCAGGTGTCCCCTGCGGTCATCTCCTTCCAAAGCAGGTATACGGTTTTGGATACTGTTGGGGGAGATGACTCACCAGGGGAAGGCAGTAGTAGCCAGGCTCATGGCACCATGGCTGGCTCTGCTGCACAGAAGGGCGGAAAAAAGACTGGCAGGGCTATAGTCATAGGGGATTCAATTGTACGGGGAGTAGACAGGCGTTTCTGTGGTCGGAAACTAGACTCCCGAATGATATGTTGCCTCCCGGGTGCTCGGGTCAGGGATGTCTCCGATCGGCTGCAGGACATACTAAAGGGGGAGGGTGAACAGCTAGTTGTTGTGGTGCATATAGGCACCAACGATATAGGTAAAAAAAGGGATAAGGTACTACAATCAGAACTTAGGGGGTTAGGAGATAAGTTTAAAAATAGGACCACACAGGTAGTAATCTCAGGATTGCTACCAGTGCCATGGGACAGTCAGAGTAGAAATTCAAGAATAGTCAGAATGAATACGTGGCTTGAGAGATGGTGCAGGAGGGAGGGGTTCAGATTTTTAGGACATTGGAACCGGTTCTGGGGGTGGTGGGACCATTACAAACCAGATGGTCTACACCTGGGCAGGACTGGAACCAATGTCCTAGGGGGTGCTTTTGCTAACACTGTTGGGGAGGTTTTAAACTAAAGTGGCAGGGGGATGGGAACCAGATTAGGAAGTTAGAGGTCAGTAAAGAAGCAGCAACTAAAGCCAGTAAGGTACGAGACAATAAACTCAATGTGACTAAGGGGAAGAGTAGACAGGGAAGAGATGATGAATGCAAAGGGACAGGTAGTCTGAGATGCATTTGTTTTAATGTGAGAAGTGTAGCAGGTAAGGCAGATGAACTTAGGGCTTGGATCAGTACCTGGGAATATGATGTTATTGGTATTACTGAGACTTGGTTGAGGGAAGGGCAGGACTGGCAACTGAATATCCCAGGGTATAGATGCTTCAGGAGGGATAGAGAGGGAGGTAGAAGGGGTGGAGGAGTTGCATTACTCGTCAGAGATGATATCACAGCTGTGATTAAGGAGGGCACGATGGAGGATTCGAGCACTGAGGCAATATGGGCGGAGCTGAGAAATAGGAAGGGTGCAGTAACATTGTTGGGACTTTACTAGAGACCTCCCAAAAGCGAGAATGAAGTAGAGGTACAAATATGCAGACAGATTATAGAAAATGTAGGAGCAATAGGGTGGTTGTGATGGGAGATTTTAACTTCCCCAACATTGAATGGGATTTGTGTAGTGTTGGAGGCGTAGATGGAGCAGAGTTTGTAAGGAGCATCCAGGAGAGTTATTTAGAGCAGTATGTAAATGGTCCAACTCGGGAAGGGGCCATACTGGACCTGGTATTGGGGAATGATCCCGGCCAGGTGGTTGATGTTTCAGTCGGTGATTACTTTGGGAATAGCGATCACAATTCCGTAAGTTTTAGAATACTCATGGACAAGGACATGAGTGGTCCAAAAGGAAGAGTACTAAATTGGGGAAAGGCAGAATATAACAAAATTCGGCAGGAGCTAGGGAATGTGGATTGGGAGCAGCTGTTTAAGGGTAAATCCACATTTGAAATGTGGGAGTCTTTTAAAGAAAGGTTGATTAGAGGGCAGGACAGACATGTTCCTGTGAAAATGAAAGATAGAAATGGCAAGATTAAGGAACCATAAATGACGGGTGAAATTGTGAGACTAGCTAAGATGAAAAAGGAAGCATACATAGGATCGAGGCAATTCAAAACTGATGAAGCTTTGGAGGAATATCGGGAAAGTACGACGAATCTCAAACGCGCAATAAAAAGGGCTAAAAGGGGTCATGAAATATCTTTGGCTAACAGGGTTAAGGAAAATCCCAAAGCCTTTTATTCGTATGTAAGGAGCAAGAGGGTCACTAGAGAAAGGATTGGCCCACTTAAAGACAAAAGGTTGAATTTATGCGTGGACTCAGAGGAAATGGGTGAGATTCTTAATGAGTACTTTGCATCGGTATTCACAAAGGAGAGGGACAAGACGGATGATAAGGCTAGGGATGGATGTTTAAATACTCTAGGTCAAGTTGTCATACGGAAGGGGGAAGTTTTTGGTATTCTAAAAGAAATTAAGGTGGACAAGTCCCCAGGACCGGATGGGATCTATCCCAGGTTACTGAGAGAAGCAAGGGTTGAAATAGCTGGGGCCTTAACAGACATCTTTGCAGCATCCTTGAGCACGGGTGAGGTCCCGGAGGACTGGAGAATTGCTAATGCTGTCCCTTTGTTTAAGAAGGGTAGCAGGGATAATCCAGGGAATTATAGACCTGTGACCTTGACGTCACTGGTAGGCAAACTGTTGGAGAAGATACTGAGGGATAGGATCTATTCACATCTGGAAGAAAATAGACTTATCAGTGATAGGCAGCATGGTTTTGTGCAGGGAAGGTCATGTCTTACAAACCTAATAGAATTATTTGAGGAAGTGACAAAGTTAATTGATGAGGGAAGGGCTGTAGATGTCATATACATGGACTTTAGTAAGGCATTTGATAAGGTTTCCCATGGCAGGTTGATGGAAAAAGTGAAGTCGTATGGGGTTCAGGGTGTACTAGCTAGATGGATAAAGAACTGGCTGGGCAACAGGAGACAGAGCGTAGTGGTGGAAGGGAGTGTCTCAAAATGGAGAAGGGTGACTAGTGGTGTTCCACAGGGATCCGTGCTCGGACCACTGCTGTTTGTGATCTATATAAATGACCTGGAGGAAGGTATAGGTGGTCTGATGAGCAAGTTTGCAGATGATACTAAGATTGTTGGAGTTGCAGATAGCGAGGAGGACTGTCAGAGAATACAACAAAATATAGATAGATTGGAGAGTTGGGCAGAGAAATGGCAGATGGAGTTCAATCCAAGCAAATGCGAGGTGATGCATTTTGGAAGATCAAATTCAAGAGCGGACTACATGGTCAATGGAAGGGTCTTGGGGAAAATTGATGTACAGAGAGATCTGGGAGTTCAGGTCCTTTGTACCCTGAAGGTGGCAACGCAGGTTGATAGAGTGGTCAAGAAAGCATACAGCATGCTTGCCTTCATCGGACGGGGTATTGAGTACAAGAGTTGGCAGGTCATGTTAGAGTTGTATAGGACTTTGGTTCGGCTACATTTGGAATTCTGCGTGCAGTTCTGGTCGCCACATTACCAGAAGGATGTGGATGCTTTGGAGAGGGTGCAGAGGAGGTTCACCTGGATGTTGCCTGGTATGGAGTGTGCTGGCTATGAAGAAAGGTTGAGTAGATTATGATTGTTTTCGTTTGAAAGATGGAGATTGAGGGGGGACCTGATTGAGGTCTACAAAATTATGAGAGGTATGGACAGGGTGGATAGCAACAAGCTTTTCCCAAGAGTGGGGGTGTCAGTTACAAGGGGTCACGATTTCAAGGTGAGAGGGGGAAAGTTTAAGGGAGATGTGCGTGGAAAGTTTTTTACGCAGAGGGTGGTGGGTGCCTAGAACGCTTTACCAGCAGAGGTGGTAGAGGCGGGCACGATAGCATCATTTAAGAGGCATCTAGACAGGTATATGAACAGGCGGGAATAGGGGAAGTAGACCTTGGAAAATAGGAGACAGGTTTAGATAAAGGATCTGGATCGGCGCAGGCTGGGAGGACTGAAGTCTCTGTTCCTGTGCTGTAATTTTCTTTGTTCTTTGTTCTTTGACACAGAGGTTGGTGGAATTGCGGATAGCGATGAGGACTGTCAGAGGATACAACAATATTTAGATCGTTTGGAGACTTGGGCGGAGAGATGGCAAATGGAGTTTAATCCGGACAAATGTGAGGTAATGCATTTTGGTAGGTTTAATGTAGGTAGTGAATATACAGTGAATGGTAGAGCCCTCAAGAGTATTGACATTCAGAGAGATCTAGGTGTACAGGTCGACAGGTCACTGAAAGGGGCAATACAGGTGGAGAAAGTAGTCAAGAAGGCATATGGCATGCTTGCCTTCATTGGCCGGGGCTTTGAGTATAAGAATTGGCAAGTCATGTTACAGCTGTACAGAACCTTAGTTAGGCCACACTTGGAGTATAGTGTTCAATTCTGGTCGCCACGCTACCAGAAGGCTGTGGAGGCTTCAGAGAGGGTGCAGAAGAGATTTACCAGGATGTTGCCTGGTATGGAGGGCATTAGCTATGAGGAGCGGTTGAATAAACTCTGTTTGTTCTCACTGGAACGACGGAGTTTGAGGGACGACCTGAGAGAGGTCTACAAAATTATGAGGGGCATAGACAGAGTGGATAGTCAGAGGCTTTTCCCCAGGGTAGAGGGGTGAATTACTAGGGGGCATAGGATTAAGGTGCGAGGGGCAAGGTTTAGAGGAGGTGCACGAGGCAAGTTATTTACACAGAGGGTAGTGGGTGCCTGGAACTCGCCTGGTGCCGGAGGAGATGGTGGAGCAGGGATGATAGTAACGTTTAAGGTGCATTCTGACAAATACATGAATAGGATGGGAATAGCGGGATACGGACCCAGAAAGTGTACAAGGTTTCAGTTTATGCTGCATGGTCAGCACAGGCTTGGAGGGCTGATGGGCCTGTTCCTGTGCTGTACTTTTCTTTGTTCTTTGTTCTTTGTTACGGCCGCTGAGCCCATCCCGGGCTGAGAATTGCCGGGGGCGGGGAGGGGGGGGGGGGGGGGGGGGGAGGGGGGGGGGGGCCTGTGGAGTGGTCCCTGACCAGCGCCGCGCCGACCTTGCCGGCGCCAATGGCGTTGATTCTCTGCTCTGCGGATAATCGCATCCCATCGGCGGTGTGGCGTGGTGTGATTCGCGCCGGTCGCGGCGATTCCCCGGCCCGGGGCTGAGAGAATCCCGCTCATGATTCTCTGTGTGTCTAGGTCAGCCTGTGGTTTAACATGTCTTTGGGACAGCGCTCTCAATTTTGGCACAATTCCCAGATGGGAATGAGACAAACTCTGCTTCAATGAATAGTCTGGGTGTGACTGTCTTGTGTTCATTGTTGAAGTGAATGTCGGATGATTTGTCCACTTTTTTTCATTTCTTTGGCTTGTCTGCCCTGGTGTAGGATTTGAACTTACTTTATCTCAGTGCTACAATATCTGCGAACTGTGCTCCAGCTGACTAATAAAAATGTGGGCATCATGGAAACTTGTGTCTGAGTCAAGACCATAGAAGATCAAAGATACAGCGATGACCGTGTATTTTGTTACCTGGTGGATAGTAGTCAGTCAGTTTTCCTGGAGAAGAAGATTTTAAACTTTAATCAGTAATAAACAGGATGGAGATTTTATGACATTCCTGTGTTTAAACAAATGATAGGAAAGCCCAAAATAATCTTTGCCACAAATCTCATCTGCTTTTTGAATGGTCTAAGATTTCGAGTGACAGAATCTGCAGGTTGTGGAACAGGTTCGACTGACTGAATGCACTATTCATGTACATTTGTGAAGCACACTAGCTGCTATACTGATACCAAATGGCTGCCAGATTGACATGAAATTGAGTCTGATCAAATTAGAGAAACAAATGTAAAAAAAAATCACACAACACATTTATTAGAACCTCTCACTGTGTTGATTCTCACGCATTGGTCAATTATTTTGTCCGTGAATTCTTGCAACTGAATCACAGCTGAAACTGAAAAATTCAGACATATTGGAAATCGGGGCAAGGAGAGAAAGGTTAGGAGGTGAAACATATTTAAACTCTAAATAGCTTGATTTTGTTTACCTGGTGGAATGTGCTGAGTAGGTTTAACTGAAAAAGAAGAATACAAATATGATCCAATATGAAAGGGGACGGAGATTGTTGCACACAAACTTGTTTAAAGAACAGCGGGGACAGAGTAAATAATTTCTTTATCAAAAGCTATAGAATTGAAACAGTTAAAACTCAGTCTTCAATACTTGTGATAGCGTGACTCCTTTCAGAGGCGTGCCTTCATGGACCATGTGACCACCTGGAACCAATGGGGACGGAGCATGTGAACCGAGGCCTTTCGGGTGACAGGGGGCAGACCCAGGTAGGGGAGAATCATCAGAGTAAGCCAGAGGTGGTGGGACTAGACCTGTGTCAGTGTTGTGCTGATTTGTATAAATATAGTTCACCAGCTGTTAATAAATCACCATAGTGATTCAACTCTACCTCGTCGTATTTCCTCGCGCTACAACAGTGGTTACGAGAATAAATCAGATCTGTTACCAAAGGAAAATGTTTTCAACTTTTGGAGGAAGGAAGAGTGGCCTCTCGGAGGCCTGCAACACAGTAAAGAATCAACCAGAGTCGAATAGCTATGGCACAGTTCGGGAAATTTGACCCATTTTATCCGGGGATTGTAAATTGGGCCAATATATCAAAATGCTTCGAGACTTGTTTGATGCCAATAAAAGCAGGGCTGAACACTCACAAAAAGTTACATTACTCACAGTTTGTGGCCCACAAACCTTTGATCTTGTAAGAAACCCAACATCTCTCAAGGTCCTTTGACCAACTGGTGCAACAAGTGAAAGGCCACGATAATCCCCGGCCCCCCATTATAATGCAGCGCTATAAATCCCATTCAGCCATTGGGCACCTGAGAGAAACAGCATCCATTTTGTAACAAGGCTTCACCAAATGGCTGTATACTGCAAATTCGGTCCCTCACTGAGAGATATGGTACTTGACTGTTGGGTTTGTGGTATCAATAATTTGAATATTTCGGAGTTTCTGGCAGCGCAGAATATCCCGAGACGAAGCAGTTGAATTGGCTCAAGCAACTGAAAGAGCTGAACAAAGAACTTTTATACAGCAAGACAAGCAAAGTGAGGTAAATCAGATAAGGTGGGAAATGGCTGCTACTCGAAGTACCCACAGTGAGGGTATAGCAGAGCCTGAGAAAAGGAAGAGTGACCGTCAGTCACAGGGTCCAGAGGCCTGTGTGGAGGAGGCCATCCTCAAAGGTCAGACAGACTGCACTGAGCTCCCAAAGAATCATTGGTGGCCCAGTGATTATTCAGCCTGGAAGAAAAGTCTAAAGTTTGTAAGTTCAACACCATCGAGTTAAGCATTGTGAAGTTAAGCAAGATCCCCACCCTCCAAAATTTCCTTATTAAGTGCTACTGCCGCAATGGTAATGGAACATACATAAAAGTAGCTGCAGGGAGGGCTGCAACCCATCAGGCTCAGTCGGACAACAGCCACTTTAACAACCTCTGAAGCCATGAGAATGACAGGTATGACATCAAATCCAGTGTCATATCAGCACCTGCCTTCCCCATTGCCCATAGTTGTAGTAAAAGGACACAGACTAAGCCTCATGGGGCCAGATTGGCTGAAGAAAATCAAGATATATTTACAGGCGAAGATTCCAGGTCTTTCAGAGAGAGTTGGGCTGCTTTAAAGGGGTGAAAGTCAATATTTATATTGGCCCTAAGAGGGAGATCAGTGGGAATGGGGTCAAGCAGGTTTTTCACTCGTGCATGTTCTCTCACCACCTGCTGCAAACCCAGTCTGGCAGACATATCATTCTGGTTTAATCTGGTAGTTCTGCTATTATAGGATCATAGAATTTACAGGGATGAAGGAGTCCATTCGGCCCATCGAGTCTGGACCGGCCCTTGGAAAGAGCACCCTACCCAAGCCCACAACACCACCCAAACTTTTTGAACACTAAGGTCAATTTAACATGGCCAAGCCGCCTCACCTGCACATCTTTGGACTGTGGGTGGCTACCGGAGCACCCGGAGGAGACCCACGCAGACAGGGGGAGAACATGCAGACTCCGCACAGACAGTGACCCAAGATGGGATTCGAACCTGGGAGCCTGGAGCGGTGATGCAATTGTGCTAACCAATATTCTACCATGCTGCTACCAAGCCATTCTTGGTAATGGATTGTGTAGTTCACTCATCCTGTCTCCATTCAGCGCTTCTTCCAAGTGGTGTTCAATGAGGAGGAGCTCTGCTGCCTCAGCTGAAGAGGGTGGTAGCTGCTGGGAAATATGCTTGCAGCTGCTGTATTTATGCAGTCCAGAGACATGTTGAGCAATTCCAGAAACATGCCCTTGTGCCATTTCACCACTGCTGCCAGTTCTGATGGGTCACAGTGCCAGTGGGACAAGGCATGCCGGGGGATGGGGGTGGAGGAACCTACGATGTTGGTTGAAAGATTTCAGGCTGGATTTTCTGTATTTGTGACTATGTCCCCACGCTGTCGTAAAAACTGTGCCCTTTCACCTCAGAAAAACTGTCGTGAAAGGGCCACATATTCCCAGCCTTGCAGGGGGCGAGCAGGGACCCGGCGTGAAACTAGCAGCTTTTGCTGCAGATATGGGCCCCCGCACCTCCGGGTCAGAGGTCGCACATGCGCATGGCGGTGGCCTCCAGCGGACGCGCTGTGCTCCATGGCGGTCTCTGACCACGGAGCTGGACCTTAAACATAGTGCCCCCGATCGGCCGCGTGCCCGACCTAGACTGCCCGCCCAAAAACTGCCGGTCCCTTTTAAGGCCTCCCCTGCCCTCAGATCGGCCCGCTCTCGACCAGGGCGTCCTTCGGACTGAGTCCGCAACCGCCACGCCAGTATCCCAACCAGCAGGACCATGTTAGATGCATGCCGCTGGGACTTCATCCGGTTGGGGGCGGAGAACGGCGGGGCGTGCCTCCAGCAATGTCCGCGGGTAGGTGATATGCGGTGTGGCATATTCTCCGAGAACACCGCTTTTTGGGGCCCAGAGAATCGGGGAACTGGCGCCGGTCCCGATTCCATGCGGGAAAATGGATTTTCTGCCACAACGCAGTCCACGATTTCAGTGTCGGGATGTGGAGAATCCAGCCCAGAATTCAGTGAGTGTGTCTGTGTCAGCCTATGGATTAACATTAACTGGGTTGTCTCAAAATGTGGCTATGTCCGCATGCCGGCATAAAAATACTGGTGTTGCACTCCGGAGTTTCCTCTAATAAAGATAAACCTTACCTTCAGGGGGCTGGCAGAGATCCTGATTAAATCACGCAGCTTTAGCTGCGGATACAGGACTCCTCACTTCCAGTTTCGAGTCTGCGCATGCGCACGGCAGTAGTCTCCAGCGGCCGCACTGGGAGCTATGGCGGACTTGGACTGCAGAGGCAGCTCCAAAATGTCGCCCCCCCCCGATCGGTCGCACGCCCTGGCATCGGACCGACCCGATATGTTCCCCCGCCACCCAGAAGGCCCCCTCGGTGCCTGATTTCCCCCCCCCCCCCCCACCCCAACCAGGGCGCCAGTGGACTGAGTCTGCAGCTGCCACGCGCGGTTGCCGAACGGCAATAGGTGGTTAGAACCACGCCATCAGGAACTCAGCCGGCTCGAAGTGGAGGGTCGCTGGGTGGGCCTTGAGCACTGGCCCTACAGCCACGCTGAGTAATTTGCAAAAAGGCCGATTCTCGGGTCCCGGGGAATCGTTGGAGTGGTGCCGGGCGACAGTTGATTCTCCGGGGGCGGAAAATCCGGTCCCATGTCTTTGGGACAGCTCCCTCAATTTTGGCACAGTTCCCAGATGGGAATGAGACAAACTCTGCATCGATGAATGGTCTGGGTGTGGCTGTCTTGTGTTCATTGCTGAAGTGAATGCCGGATGATTTGTCCATTTCTTTTCACTTATTTGGCTTGTCTGAGCTGGAGTAGGATTTGAACTTACTTTATCTCAGTGGGACAATATCAGTGAACTGTGCTCCAGCTGACAAAATAAAATTTGGGCATAATGGAAACTGGGGCCTGAGTCAAGTCCACAGAAGACCAAAGTTACAGTGATGATCCTTACCTGGTGGATAGTAGTCAGTCAGTTTTCCTGGAGAAGAAGATTTAAAAATTTAATCAATAATAAACAGGATGGAGATTTTATGACATTCCCGCATTTAAACAACTGAAAGGAACGACACCAAATAATCTTTGCAAAAAATCTCATCTGCTTTGTGAATGGTCTAACATTTGAGAGACAGAATCTGCAGGTTGTGGAACAGGTTTGACTGACTGAATGCACTATTTCCGCACATTTGTGAAGCTCACTAGCTGCTATAATGATACCGAATGGCTGCCAGCCTGACCTGAAATTGATTCTGGTCAAATTAGAGAAACAAATCTAAAAAAAAAATCACACAACACATTTATTGGAACCTCTCACTGCTTTGATTCTCAGGCATTGGTCAATTACTTTGTCCCTGTATTCTTGCAACTGAGTCACAGCTGAATCTGCAAAATTCGAACATATTGGAAATCGGGGCAAGGTGAGAAAAGTTAGGAGGTGAAACATATTTAAACTCTAAATAGCTTGATTTTGTTTACCTGGCGGAATGTGCTGAGTAGGTTTAACTGAAAAAGAAGAATACAAATATGATCCAATATGAAAGGGGACAGAGATTGTTGCACACAAACCTGTTTAAAGAACAGCTGGGACACAGAAAATAATTTTGCACATAAGGGAAGGGCAATTATGATGCCATTAGACATGACTTAGGATGTGTAGGTTGGAGAAGTAGGCTGCAAGGGTTGGACACACTGGATATGTGGAGCTTGTTCAAGGAACAGCTATTGCGTGTTCTTGATCAGTACGTACCAGTCAGACAGGGAGGAAAGGGTAGAGCGAGGGAACCGTGGTTTACCAAAGAAGTGGAATCTCTTGTTAAGAGGAAAAAGGAGGCCTATGTGAAGATGAGGCGTGAAGTTTCAGTTGGGGCGCTTGATAGTTACAGGGAAGCGAGGAAGGATCTAAAGAGAGAGCTAAGACGAGCAAGGAGGGGACATGAGAAGTCTTTGGCAGGTAGGATCAAGGAAAACACAAAAGCTTTCTATAGGTGTGTCAGGAATAAAAGAATGACTAGGGTAAGAGTAGGGCCAGTCAAGGACAGTGGTGGGAAGTTGTGTGTGGAGTCTGAGGAGATAAGCGAGATACTAAATGAATACTTTTCGTCAGTATTCACTCAGGAAAAAGATAATATTGTGGAGGAGAATGCTGAGACCCAGGCTATTAGAATAGATGGCATTGAGGTGCGTAGGGAAGAAGTGTTGGCAATTCTGGACAAGGTGAAAATAGATAAGTCCCCGGGGCCTGATGGGATTTATCCTAGGACTCTCTGGGAAGCCAGGGAAGAGATTGCTGAGCCTTTGGCTTTGATGTTTAGGTCATCATTGGCTACAGGAATAGTGCCAGAGGACTGGAGGATAGCAAATGTGGTCCCTTTGTTCAAGAAGGGGAGTAGAGATAACCCCGATAACTATAGGCCGGTGAGCCTAACGTCTGTGGTGGGTAAAGTCTTGGAGAGGATTATAAAAGATACGATTTATAATCATCTAGATAGGAATAATATGATTAGGGATAGTCAGCATGATTTTGTGAAGGGTAGGTCATGCCTCACAAACCTTATCGAGTTCATTGAGACGGTGACTGAACAGGTAGACGAGGGTAGAGCAGTTGATGTGGTGTATATGGATTTCAGTAAAGCGTTTGATAAGGTTCCCCATGGTCGGCTATTGCAGAAAATAAGGAGGCTGGGGATTGAGGGTGATTTAGAGATGTGGATCAGAAATTGGCAGGTTGAAAGAAGACAGAGAGTGGTGGTTGATGGGAAATGTTCAGAATGGAGTTCAGTTACGAGTGGCGTACCACAAGGATCTGTTCTGGGGCCGTTGATGTTTGTCATTTTTATAAATGACCTAAAGGAGGGCGCAGAAGGATGAGTGAGTAAATTTGCAGACGACACTAAAGTCGGTGGAGTTGTAGACAGTGCGGAAGGATGTTGCAGGTTACAGAGGGACATAGATAAGCTGCAGAGCTGGGCTGAGAGGTGGCACATGGAGTTTAATGTGGAGAAGTGTGAGGTGATTCACTTTGGAAAGAATAACAGGAATGCGGAATATTTGGCTAATGGTAAAATTCTTGGTAGTGTGGATGAGCAGAGGGATCTCGGTGTCCATGTACATAGATCCCTGAAAGTTGCCACCCAGGTTGATAGGGTTGTGAAGAAGGCCTTTATTGGTAGAGGGATTGAGTTCCGGAGCCATGAGGTCATGTTGCAGTTGTACAAAACTCTAGTACGGCCGCATTTGGAGTATTGCGTACAGTTCTGGTCGCCTCATTATAGGAAGGACGTGGAAGCTTTGGAACGGGTGCAGAGGAGATTTACCAGGATGTTGCCTGGTATTGGGGGAAAATCTTATGAGGAAAGGCTGATGGACTTGAGGTTGTTTTCGTTAGAGAGAAGAAGGTTAAGAGGTGACTTAATAGAGGCATACAAAATGATCAGAGGGTTAGATAGGGTGGACAGCGAGAGCCTTCTCCCGTGGATGGAGGTGGCTAGCACGAGGGGGCATAGCCTTAAATTGAGGGGTAATAGATATAGGACAGAGGTCAGAGGTGGGCCTGTACTGCGCTGTATTGTTCTATGTTCTATGTTCTTTTTTTTTTATAAATTTAGTGTACCCAATCATTTTTCCAATTAAGGGGCAATTTTTAGAGTGGCCAATCCACCTAGCTTGCACCTTTTTGGGTTGTGGGGGCGAAACCCATGCAAACACGGGGAGAATGTGCAAACTCCACACGGACAGTGACCCAGAGCCGGGATCGAACCTGGGACCTCGGCGCCGTGAGGCAGCAGTGCTACTCACTGCGCCACCGTGCTGCCCTATGTTCTATGTTCTAAGCTATAGAATGGAAACAGTTAAAACTCAGTCTTCAATACTTGTGACAGCGTGACTCCTTTCAGAGGCAATCCCTCATGGACCAGGTGTCCCACCTAGAACCAATGGGGACGGAGGGTGTGAACCGTGGCCTTTCGGGTTACAGGTGTGAAACCGGGTAGAGGAGGATCATCAGACTAAGCCCAGAGGTGGTGGGACTAGACCTGTGTCAGTGTTGTGCTGATCTGTATAAATATAGTTCACCAGTTGTTAATAAATCACCATTGTGATTCAACTCTACCTCGTCGTATTTCCTCACGCTACAACATTGATTACGAGAATAAACCAGACCTGTTACAAAAGGAAACAGTTTTCAACCTTTGGAGAAAGGGAAAGTGGCCTCTTGGAGGCCTGCAACACGGTCATGAATCAACGAGAGTTAATAGCTATGCCACGATTCGGGAAAATCGATGCATTTTATCCAGCGGTTGAAAGCTGGGTCAATACATCAAAAGTTTTGATACTTTTTTGCTGCCAATGAAAGCAGGGCAGATGATTCGCAAAAAGTTAGATTACTCACAGTTTGCTGCCCACAAACTTTTCACCTTGTCAGAAACCTCACGGGCAGAAATCTCCGACCCCACGCGGACGCGCGCCGCCCGTGCTGGTGCCCATATTGGCAGCTGCGTGAAGATCCAGTGCCGTGCTGGCCCCCTGTGCGATGCAGGATCACTGCTCCTTGGGGCCAGATGACGCCGTTGTAAAACGCTCCGGCGTTTACGACGGCATCAACACTTTATCGGAAAATCCCGCCCGATTTCTCGAGGTTCTTGATAATAAATTCTTTGACCAACTGGTGCAACCAGTGAAAGACCACGATAATCCCCGGCCCTCCATTCTAATGCAGCGCTATAAATCACATTCAGCCAGTCGGCATCCGAGGGAAACAGTATCCACTTTTGTAACCAGGCTTCTCCAAATGGCTGAAAACCGCAAATTCGGAGGTAGTCAAGAAAGCATGCGGAATGCTTGCCTTCATTGGATGAGGCATCGAGTATAAAAACTGGCAAGTCATGCTACAGGTGTATAGAACCTTGGTAAGGCCGCACTTGAAATATTGCGCACAATTCAGGTCGCCACACTACCAGAAGAATGTGGATGCTTTGGAGGTGGTGCAGAGGAGTGTTACCAGGATGTTGCCTGGTCTTGAGGGTGTTGGCTATGTGGAGAGGTTGAATAGACTCGGTCTGTTTTCATTAGAAAGACAGAGGTTGATGGGTGACCTGATGGATGTCTACAAGATTGTGACGGGCATGGATAGAATGGATGGGCAGGCACTCTTTCGCAGGGTGGAGGGGTCAGTTACCAGAGGACATATGTTTAAGGTCCATTGGGGAAAAGTTTAGAGGAGATATGCAAGGCAGGTTTATTACACAGAGGGTGGTGAGTGCCTGGAGCGCATTGCCAGGAGAGGTTGTGGAAGCAGATACATTAACGTCGTTCAAAAGGAATTTTGAAAAACACATGGATTGGATGGTATAGAGGGATATGGCACATGAAAGTGCTGAAGGCTTTGGCAAAGGTTGGTATCATGTCCGGTGTGGACCTGGAGGGAAAAAGGGCCTGTTCCTGTGCTGTATTGTTTCTTGTTCTTTGTGGAGTGGAGATGCAGTCACAGAGCCAGGGATGACGTGAGAGGTTGTCAGCGAGCATCCAGCACTTGCAGGCGCAGGTGGCAGAGTCCAACCACTTGCAGGAGAAGGAGGTGGTGCCAACCATGCATGCCCCCAGACCAACACCGCATGGGAAGGTGGTGAGGCCTTCAAGGTGAGGGTTTCGGATATGGATCAGCATGTCCAGGGCCTGGGAAAATCTGAGCAGGCGAGGGGTGGCCGAGGCCCAGGACAGGGCTGCCCTCACACAGGCAGCCATGTGCCAGAGCCACCTGAATATTGCAAAGGTGCTCCTGAGTGTGACCCAGTCACAGCGGGCCATGGCTGGAAGTGTCGCCCGCATTTCCCAGGCGCTGGCCAACGTGGCACAGGCACAGTTGGAGGTGGCCCAGTCCCAAAGGGAGATGGCACAGTGATTTGCTGATGTGGCACAGCCCAGTAGGTTGTGGCACAGTCACAGTGTGATGTGGCGCAGTTCCCAGACGTAGGTGTTCCACTCCCTGTATTCCATGGCTGCCAGCATGCAGATCCTGGACAAGACAAGAGCGGGCATCCAGAACTGGCAGTGGCAGTTGGCGGGGTAGGTTCAGGGGTTATCTCCGATCCATAGAGCAGCCCTTTGGCCTTTGTGCACCCCGAGGGAGGAGGACGTGATGGGGCCCGTGTCGGTGACTCCCGACGGGAGATGCCGGAACACTGCAGCACCTCAGAATCCCCCCTCCCCCACCCGTCCTGTCCCTGGTGCATCTGGTGGGCAGGGACAGAACAGGCCGGCATCATGCCACCTGGGATGCCCGAGCAGCAGCCGGGCACATCCAGGCCCAAATGCCACAAAAGACGGCTGCCATCAGGACCCAGGTTGCAGTGCGGGAATCACAACAATCCACGTCAACTCCTGATGTACCATCTGGAGACCCAGCTCGACGTAACGTTAGTGCCCGTCGGCTGGAAAGTTAGACACCAGTTCAGTTGGTATGGGTGCATGGCACAGTATAGTGATAGGGGATCGGGCACAAATCTGTGTATATTTGTTCACATTAAACACCTGTACACAGTTACAACCTTGCCTGGTGCTCAATCAGAAGGGGATAAGTGGTGGGCTGGTCTGGGCTGGCCAGTGAGATGGCGGGGGTGGGGGTGTGGGGAGCGGGGGGGCGAATGGGCAGATGTTGTGGGTTGGCTGCGCTCCCCAACCTTCCCCCCCCCACCATTCCCACGTCCGCCACCCAGGAATCCGATAGGACTGTGTGACGGAATGGCCAGCTCACAGGGATTAACCAGGAGGAGGATGGGAAGTGCTACCGTGGGCAGGAGTCAGACGTTGAAGATGAATGTGGAGCACCGGAGCTCAATACAGAGTGGGTTGTCATCATCCTCCATCCCATGGACCAGACCCACTGTTACTGCCAACCTTAGGCCCCCACCCTGTAATGCGATATATATGTATTGTTATGGGTGCGGCGTTTTCAGAACCCCAAAATGTATCATGGAGTTCAACCAACCTCTCCCTTTAATGTATTGTTGCTTTTGAAGCACACAATTTGGTCTCCAGGTGTGGTATTACAATTATGAACACGTGGGCTTTTAAACACAAAACAATGTTTATTCCATGAATTCAACTTAACCTTTTTAAAATAAACATTGGATCCCTTAACACCGCTTACTTCAAAGATAACCCTGAAAATATTACAACACTAAATAATCTCTCAAAATGTTCCTTCAAACCTCCAAAAGACTGAACACCTTTAAACAGGAACAAATCAGGTTAAAGACATTACTATTATGAGTTTAAATCACCCAAATGATTCAGAGATATTCTTTTCTGGCAGCGATCACAGCAGATCCAGCTCACTCACTGCAAACACTGACACACCCAAGCTCTTTTCCACAAAACTGGCTTTCTCCTTTCAAACATCTCACAGCAAACCAGCCAGGCACTTTTCAGCTGATCTCTCTCAAACTGAAACCGAAACACTGCAAAATGGCTGAGCTAAAAAACCCAGCTCCACCCACACTCTGACATCACTTCAGTAATATGAGCTGCTCCATTTCTTAAAGGTACATTGCTTAGACATCCATTTCTTAAAGGTACCCTCACATGAAAGTATCATGGAGTGGGTTACAGGCAGAGGCGGCCATGAGTGGGGTGTGGGGTGGGGGTGGGATGCAGTGTTTTGCTCCTGTGCAATCCCCCCTCCCAGTCGGTGAGCCTGGTGGCGATCAGACCGTACTGTGCGCGTTGGCCCTAGTGCACGCGTTGTGCAGTCTCCTGTGCCTACCTGGGCCCTATGTCCTGCCAATCCTTGCCCTCCCCCTGCATACTCCTCAACAGATGAGGCCTGCCGTTCACCTTCCTCCTCCATCCCTCCAGAGTGGTCAAGGCACCTGAACCACATCTGCAGGATGCCAAAGCATCACTCAATCATGGACCTGGCCACCGCGTGGCTGTCGTTGTGGTGGGTCTCTGCGTCGGTCTGGGCCTTTGGAAAGATTTCATCAGCCACAACCGCAGTGGATAACCCTTGTCATCCAAGAGCCAACCCCTCAGCGGGGGGGAGAGGCCTCAAAGAGGCCGGGATCATCGAGTGTACCAGGATGAAGGCGTTGTGCACACTGCCCAGGTATCTGATGGTCACATATCAGATGCATGTTCATCGAGGGAAAGCCCTTTTGGTTTGTGCAAAGCGGCCTGTCATCTGCAGGTGCTCATAGGGGACATGTATCCCGTCGATCATCCCCTGGACCGGGGCATGTCGGCAATGGCGGCGGACCCCACTGCCCAGGCATCCTGGTGGGCTTGGTCCACATTGAAATGGATGTACAGTGCCGATTGTCCATATAGCACCTCTGTGATGGCACGGATGCAACTGTGCATCGAGCTCTTTGAGGTCCCAGACAGGTCTCCACTTCGCTCCTGGAAGGAACCCGTGGCTTTAAAGTTCAGGGCGACCGTCACCTTGACAGCCACCGGGAGCCGGAATCCTCCCCCATTACCCCATGGTGCCAAGTGCACCATGATCTGGCAGATATGCCGTATCGTCCCCCTGCTCAGCTGGAATCTTCAACGGCATACCTGGTTCGGCAGGTCCTCGAATGACAGGAGCTGCTGGTATACGCGAGCCCTCATTCAGTGCCTCCTTTACACCTCTGCCTCCTCCTCAGCCTGTTGGGCTGGTCAGCTCTGCCTCCTGTTCCGCTGCTGCACACTCCCCTTCTGCGCACTCCCCTGCTGCATGCTCCCCTGCTGCACGCTCCCCTGCTGCGCACTCCCCTGCTGCATGCTCCCCTGCTGCATGCTCCTCTGCTGCACGCTCCCCTGCTGCACACTCCCCTGCTGCACGCTCCGCTGATGCACGCTCCCCTGCTGCATGCTCCCCTGCTGCGCACTCCCCTGCTGCATGCTCCCCTGCTGCAAGCTCCCCTGCTGCCCGTTCCGCTGATGCACGCTCCCCTGCTGCATGCTCCCCTGCTGCACGCTCCCCTGCTGCACGCTCCTCTGCTGCATGCTCCCCTGCTGTGCACTCCCCTGCTGCATGCACCCCTGCTGCACGCTCCTCTGCTGCACGCTCCTCTGCTGCATGCTCCCCTGCTGCACGCTCCGCTGATGCATGCTCCCCTGCTGCACGCTCCGCTGATGCACGCTCCCCTGCTGCACGCTGTCCTGCTGCATGCTCTGCTGCTGCACGCTTCCCTGCTGCGTGCTCCCCTGCTGCACGCTCCACTGCTGCATGCTCCCCTGCTGCGTGCTCCCCTGCTGCACGCTGCCCTGCTGCACGTTCCACTGCTGCACGCTCCCCTGCTGCGTGCTCCCCTGCTGCACGCTCCCCTGCTGCATGCTCTCCTGCTGCACGCTCCCCTGCTGCATGTTCCCCTGCTGCGTGCTCCACTGCTGCATGCTCTGCTGCTGCACGCTTCCCTGCTGTGTGCTCTCTTGCTGCACGCTCCCCTGCAGGCGTGCTCCCCTGCTGCGTGCTCCCCTGCTGCATGCTGCCCTGCTGTACGCATCGCTGCTGCATGCTCTCCTGCTGCACGCTCCCCTGCTGCGTGCTCCCCTGCTGCACGCTGCCCTGCTGTACGCATCGCTGCTGCATGCTCTCCTGCTGCATGCTCCCCTGCTGCGTGCTCCCCTGCTGCATCATCCTCTGCTGCGCACGCTCGTGCTGCACGCTCCAGTGCTGCACGCTCCTTTGCTGCACGCTCTGCTGCTGCACGCCCCCCTGCTGTACGCATCGCTGCTGCATGCTCTCCTGCTGCATGCTCCCCTGCTGCGTGCTCCCCTGCTGCATCATCCTCTGCTGCGCACGCTCGTGCTGCACGCTCCAGTGCTGCACGCTCCTTTGCTGCACGCTCTGCTGCTGCACGCCCCCCTGCTGCACGCTTTGCTGCTGCACGCTCCCCTGCTGCACGCTTTGCTGCTGCAAGCTCCCCTGCTTCACGCTCCCCTTCTGCACGCGCCGCTGCTGCACGCTCTGCTGCTGCATGCTTTGCTGCTGCAAGCTCCCCTGCTGCACGCTCCCCTACTGCACGCTCCGCTGCTGCACGCTCTGCTGCTGCATGCTCCCCTGCTGCATGCTCCCCTGCTGCAAGCTCCCCTGCTGCACGCTCCGCTGATGCACGCTCCCCTGCTGCACGCTTTGCTGCTGCAAGCTCCCCTGCTTCACGCTCCCCTTCTGCACGCTCCGCTGCTGCACGCTCTGCTGCTGCATGCTTTGCTGCTGCAAGCTCCCCTGCTGCACGCTCCCCTACTGCACGCTCCGCTGCTGCACGCTCTGCTGCTGCATGCTCCCCTGCTGCATGCTCCCCTGCTGCAAGCTCCCCTGCTGCACGCTCCGCTGATGCACGCTCCCCTGCTGCATGCTCCCCTGCTGCATGCTCTGCTGCTGCACGCTTCCCTGCTGCGTGCTCCCCTGCTGCATGCTCCACTGCTGCATGCTCCCCTGCTGCGTGCTCCCCTGCTGCACGCTCCCCTGCTGCACGCTCCCCTGCTTCACACTCCCCTGCTGCACGCTCCCCTGCTGCACGCTCCCCTGCTTCACACTCCCCTGCTGCATGCTCCCCTGCTGCATGCTCTGCTGCTGCACGCTTCCCTGCTGCGTGCTCCCCTGCTGCATGCTCCATTGCTGCATGCTCCCCTGCTGCGTGCTCCCCTGCTGCACGCTGCCCTGCTGCACGCTCCCCTGCTGCACATTCCACTGCTGCATGCTCTGCTGCTGCACTCTCCCCTGCTGTGTGCTCTCCTGCTGCATGCTCTACTGCTGCACGCTGCACTGCTGCATGCTCCCCTGCTGCGTGCTCCCCTGCTGTACTCTCCCCTGCTGCGTGCTCCCCTGCTGCGTGCTCCCCTTCTGCGTGCTCCCCTGCTGCATGCGCTCCTGCTGCACGCTCCCCTGCTGCATGTTCCCCTGCTGCGTGCTCCCCTGCTGAGCACTCTCCTGCTGCAACCCCCTCCCCCTCAACGCCGGGTCCCCCCCCCTCAACGCCGGGTCCCCCCCCTCAACGCCGGGTCCCCCCCCTCAACGCCGGGTCCCCCCCCCCTCAACGCCGGGTCCCCCCCCTCAACGCCGGGTCCCCCCCTCAACGCCGGGTCCCCCCCCCTCAACGCCGGGTCCCCCCCCCTCAACGCCGGGTCCCCCCCTCAACGCCGGGTCCTCCCCCCTCAACGCCGGGTCCCCCCCCTCCCCCCTCAATGCCGGGTCCCCCCCTCAACGCCGGGTCCCCCCCCTCAACGCCGGTACCCACACCCCGTCCCCCTCCCTCTGAAGGCCGGTACCCACACCCCCCTCTCCTATTTTCCCCCCTCCTTCCTCCTTCCCCTCCTTCCTTCCTCCGTCCCCCCCTTCCTTCCTCCCCCCTTCCTTCCTCCGTTAGTGGGGGGGGGGGTGCGGCGTTAGTGGGGGGTGGGGGTTGGGGGGTGCGGCGTTGGAGGGGCGTAGGGGTGGTGAAGGGGGTAGGGGTGGTGAGGGGAGGGGGTTGGGGTAGGGGCAGCGGCGGGCAGAGGAGGGGGGCGACTGATGCCCGGGGCCAACGCACCGTCGCCCCCCCTCTGCACGCAGCTGCCCCTACCCCAACCCCCTCCTTTCACCACCCCTACCCCCTTCACCACCCCTACCCCCCTCCAACGCCGCACCCCCACACCCCCACCCCCACCCCCCACTAACGCCGCACCCCCCCCACTAACGGAGGAAGGAAGGGGGGGGGAGGAGGGAGGGAGGGAGGGAGGGGGGGAGGAGGAGAGAGGGAGGGTGTGGGTACCGGCCTTCAGAGGGAGGGGGACGGGGTGTGGGTACTGGTGTTAAGGGGGTGTGGGTACCTGCGTTGAGGGGGGGGGACCCGGCGTTGAAGGGGGGGGGACCCGGCGTTGAGGGGGGGGACCCGGCATTGAGGGGGGGGCACCCGGCGTTGGAGGGGGGTAGGTGTGGTGGGGAGGGAGGTAGGGGTGGTGGGGAGGGAGGTGGGGTGGTGAGGGGGGGGGGTTGAGGTAGGGGTGGTGAGGGGGGGGTGGGGTAGGGGCAGCGGCGTACAGAGGGGGGGGGCGACGGTGCGTTGGCCCCCGGGCATCCGTCGCCCCCCTCTCTGCCCGCCGCTGCCCCCAACCCCCCCCCCCCCCAAATACCGGAACACCCCCCCCCCACAATGCCGGAACACCCCCCCCCCCCACAATGCCGGAACACCCCCCCCCCACAATGCCGGAACACACCCCCCCCCCCCAATGCCGGAACACACCCCCCCCCCCAATGCCGGAACACCCCCCCCCCCATGCCGGAACACACCCCCCCCCCCAAATGCCGGAACACACCCCACCCCCCCCAAATGCCGGGTCTGTCTCTCTCCTCCTCCAAAATACGCCGGGTCTCACCACTTCCGCAGCTGGAGAAACTGACGCGTATAGCGTCAGTCAGCTGCTGGCCCCTCCAGGAACGGAGAATAGCGGCCTTAAAGAAGGCCCCGACGCCGGAGTAATTAACACCGATTTTTTTCGCAGGCAACCCGCGTTACGAAGGGCTACGGAGAATCCAGCCCCCGGTACTTGACTGTTTGGTTTGTGGTATCAATAATTTGAACATTTAGAGGTTTCTGGCAGAGCAGAATATCCCGAGACAAAGCAGTTGAATTGGCTCAAGCAACTGAAAGATCTGAACAAAGCACTTTTATATTGCAAGGCAAGCAAAGTGAGGTAAATCAGATAAGGTGGGAAATGGCTGCTACTCGAAGTACCCACAGTGAGGGTATAGCAGAGCCTGAGAAAAGGAAGAGTGACCGTCAGTAACAGAGCGTAGAAGCCTTTGTAGGGGGGGGGGGCTTCCTCAAGGGTCAGGCAGAGTGCAACGAGCTCCCAAAAAAATCATTGGTGGGCCCAGTACATGTGCTAGTGTCACAGTGGGCAGAGAACAGACATATAAGTAACATGTAAGAGTGGGCTGGAACCCATCAGGCTCAGTAGGACAATGGCCACTTCAGCAACCTCTGAATCCATGAGGATAACGGGTATGACGCCAACTCCAGTGTGGTGTTCTTTGTGATTCTGTTATTAGGATGGATGTTGTAGTGTTCACAAAGACCACAGAAGCTAAGTTCATTAACAAAGCTAACTTTTATTTCCACTTCTTATTAAAGCTCGACCACTTACTCCTATAGTAAACAATAATCTAGTCATCCACAATCTACACTCTACTAACAGTAGTCTCTACACTATCTATAACTGTATTCTACACTGTCTCACAGTGAGCCACAAGCCTGTGAGTCAGTGCTTTGTTGAGACCTGCATCTAGTTCCATTTAGTGGTTAATTATGATATGACATTAACCCTTTGTATTCTGAACATTTCACATAATGTCACATTCCCCATTTCTTTGAGAAAAACGTTTCAAATTCTTTCTAACTTTTTTTATATACATTGTTGGGAATGCGTTCTTACATAATGTTATATTAAATATCAGAATTGCAATTACAGAGTTACAGTTCTCAGTGCTTTACAAGTTTAGTCGATTAGGTGATTATCCTGTCCTTTTGACCTTCTCAATGTACTTGCAGTGTCATTGGAATTGTCTCTTGTCTGTTACTCATGTCTATTCAATAACAACGCTTTTGGTAAGTCAATGTCATAAAACATGGTGTCTGGGTTTGTTGCAGTTGACTCTGGAAACTGCAGCGAACTTTTTACTTTTAATAATGCTCGTCGATTTCTACAAAACATCAGTCCGGCTGCAGTTAGTACCACATACGATCTTGGTTCAACCTAATTTAACATCTTTGCAATGTTCGATCAACCACCAGCTGGATTCCGTATCCTGACGACATCTCCTTCTTTCAGTGGCAATAATTCTTTTGCATGCCTGTCATAGTATGCTTTTCGCTTGCATTGCTGCTGCTTTATTTTTTCATGTCTTAACTGCTCATCCATGTTTGGAGTTGTTATGGCAAGCGATATTGTACAAATCTTCCTTCTAATGAACATCTGGACAGGCGATAATCTTGACGACAAAGGAATAGCTCTGTAGCTTAACAGCGCTCGCGAAATATCCCTTTTATAATCAAATATTCGTCTCCTTTCTTGGCTTTCCCATTTATTTGGGGATATAATGGACTGGGGGTAACATGTTGGAAGTTGTATCCTTCTGTAAATGAGAAACAACTACTGAAATAGGATCCATTATCTGTCATGATTTTTATGGAATGCAGTGTCGAGCAAACACAGACTTCGCCGCACTTATGACTGAGTGAGCAGTTGAATCTGACAACGTTATGATTTCAGGATAATTGGAATAATAATCAATGATTATTAAATAATCATTCCCTTTGAAATACAACAGGTCCATCCCAACCTTTGACCATGGATTTGTGACAATCTCACTTGCTACAAAGGTTTCTTTACACTGGGATTGTTGATGTGTTTGACAGATATTACACTCTTGCACGTAGCTGTCAACAACTCTATTGATGCCTGGCCAATATACTGACTGCCTGGCACATCTTCGACACTTCTCTATCCCTTCATGCCCTTCATGTGTCTTTTCCAGAATACTTCTTTGTAGGCAGGACGGTATTATAATTCTGTTTCCTTTCAACTGGAATCCATTTATAATAGTCAGGTCATCCTTGATACTTTGAAAACTGTTGCAGCTGCCATTAGGTCATCCTTCTCTTCGGTTTTGATCACCTGTTGAAGTGTTGTGTCTTTTTCAGTTTCATCCCATAATAAGCTTAGCTTTGTATCAGATACAGGTAACATGTCTGTGACATGGTTAGAAAGTTTGCAGATGACACCAAGATTGGTGGCATAGTGGATAGTGAAGAATGTTATATAAGATTGCAACAGGATTATGACCGATTGGGCCAGTGGGCCGATCAATGGCAAATGCAGTTTAATTTGGATAAATATGGGATGATGCAATTTGGTAGATCAAATCAGGTCAGGACCTACTCGGTTAATGATCGGGATTTGTGGAGATTTGATTTTGATTTGATTTGATTTGATTTATTGTCACATGTACCGAAGTACAGTGAAAAGTATTTTTCTGTGGCTGAGAAGACACAAGAATAATACAGGGAACATTGACAAATGATACATCAACAAAACAGTGATTGATTACAGTGCGGAACAAGGAGCCAAACAAAGCAAACAAAGCTAATTCATGAGCAAGAGTAGCACAGGGCGCCGGGAATAATGTGCTTACGGGGAACAGATCAGTCCGAGGAGGAGTCATTGAGGAGTGTTGTAGCTGTGGGGAAGAAGCTGTTCCTATGTCTGGATGTGCGAGTCTTCAGAATTCTGTACCTTCTGCCTGATGGAAGGGTCTGGAAGAAGGCAATGCCTGGGTTGGAGGGGTCTCTGATAATGCTGTCTGCCTTCCTGAGGCAGCGGGAGGTGTATACAGAATCAATGTGGCGGTGGCAAGCTTGTGTGATGCGTTGGGCTGAGTTCGCCACAGTGCTGCAAATGCGCAGTTGAGAAAAAGGCCCAAGTAAAGGAACAGCGATCTGAGCATGCCCAAAGGCTTTCTACGACCTATGTCACACGCTTCGTGATGTCAGAGGCCTCAGACCATGCCCACTTAAAGGGGAAATGTCCCAAAACACGGAAAAAAAAATTTAAAGTGTAAAACCTGATTCTTTCACCTGGAACGACAGCACAATGCCTGAAATTCGACTAGTAGCTGAAAGTAACCTCTGCAGAACCCTGCAACAAGCAGTTAGCACCGCCCAAAGAGATGATACAGTCCTTGAAGACTACGACTCCGACCTTGATTTCTTCTTTGGATATCGCGAGCCCAATGCCAGCTCCGACACAAAAAGTGATGATATGGTCCGAGAAAACTACGACTCAGACGATGATTTCATCATTGGAGATGGCGACCCCAGTACCAAATCCGAACCGCGACGAGATGTGTTCTACAGTGAAGAATCTGACACAGACGTGGATGTGTTCTTCGGATTTGAGATTCTTCAGCCCAGCATATATGACATCCCGATTTGTGAGTGCAGGATTATGCTGCGGCCTGACACCAAGAGACAGAGAGCGGTACAAGCCCACAGAGAGCGGCCTGCTGCCACACAGAGAGTGGTCCACGCACCACGAAGAGTCCCCGGCTCCACACAGAGAGTGGTCCATGCACCACGAAGGATCCCAGCCTCCACACAGAAAGTGATGAAAGATTCCACAGTGAGACAACTGCACATCTCCATACAGAACTCCAGTGTCACAAGCCTCCACAGCGAGCTCGTGGACAGATTCCACAATAGAAGAAACGCAAGACTCCAGAGCGCAGTCCTTGCATGAACAAGAGTGACTCGAGTGACACAAGCCTCCACAGCGAGCTCGTGGACAGACTCCACGATAGAAGCAACACAAGACTCCAAAGGGCAGTCCTTGTATGAACAAGACCATGAGGGTCTAGCAACCTCCTCTGAGCAACCAGCAGCAGACGATGCAAGTCTGCCACGCTTAAGTGAACAACAGAAAGACTATGACAGTCTGCCATGCTCAAGTGCACAGCAAGAAGACTATGACAGTCTACCATGCTCCAGTGAACAACAAAGTGACTATGACAGTCCACCCAGATTGTTTGAGCCACAAGAAGAAGACTCTGACAGTCTACCCAGCTCAAGTGAATAACAAGAAGCTACTGAGGCTCTGCCCACTGTATGTGAGACAAGTGACGACAGCATCCCACTTCCCATACAAGATGTGCAATTTGACAGACCTCAGCTAGAATGTATAGAAGCACTCGACAATCACAGTGAGACTACTGGTGATTCCGGTGACACCACGTTACTTCAAACTTCATTCGTTCGAGCCTCTCCACAAGCAAATGCATTCCTGAATGTTATTACTCCGGACGTGGAGCATTAAGAAACCTTTCTGAAAGGGCTCCAGACGGGGAGCATCGACAAACCAAAACTGACTCAGGTGTAACAGACCAGACTCCAGACAGGGAGAATCGACAAGCCAAAGCTGATTCAAGTAAGCCGGACTTGACTCCAGACGGGGAGCACCGCGAACTCAGTGACGGCACGCTCAAGGTGACAGCAGATGCCACAAAGCACGCTGACATGAGTACCTGTGTGAAGGACTCGTATTATCCACAGAGTGTGGTCCTTGAACACGACAACAAAACCAACCAACACAACAACAACATCAAAGACAATAACAAGGAGTGTACCAAAGGCAACAACGTCGACAGCAAGCACGACAAAAAACAACAACAATGGAACAACAACTGGTAGGGCATGGTACAACTCTGCCATGAGGGACACTGTTACTGTTCAGCTCAGGACAATGACATACCATGGCAGGACGATGCATCTTCCCAATTCACGTTTGCTGCACTACCAACAGGCAACCTGGCTTTCAGGTTCAGGTAGCGATGTTGGATCCAACATCGCTACCACAAGCATCGGAAGAAAAAAAGACTCCAAATCAGACAACAAAGTGATTTGACCACTTCTTGGTTCCTTACGCACAGGGCCACTGATGGTGTTCACAAGGACATGCCACCATCAAAATCACCAACTCACCAACCAAACAAGAAAAACACTCGACCATAATAATTAATGAATTTTGGACTCATGCATATGATTTGGACTTATTGTTTATTGATCACTGTTATCATAACTTGTACATAGCATCACTTATCTACCTGTTTTTGTTCAATTTTCTTTAACACTACAGAAAATCTGTAACACGAAAAAAAGGGGAATATGGTGATATGCATCACTGTAAATACACAAGGGGTTAATGTAAGTACACATAGTCTAGCTAGACACTAGAGGGAGCACCAGAGACATGACACACAGACATTCAACCAATATGTCAGTGAGATAGGACACGAACAATGGGCATTCACGATACACACAGAGGTGCCACTACCACAGGGGGGCATTACACCAACCCATATATAAAGGACACAGCACACATGATCTTCCTCTTTCCAGAGGAGACACTCAGTGAGTACACAGGGTTGATTTTAAACACATCACACCCACCACGTGGATTGTAGCAGACTGGTTCATCAGTCTGAGTAGCTATAGAAGGATTAACAGTAGAGTCGAATCCAAGTTGGTGAATTGTTAATAGTTAAATAAATGTGTTGATGCTATCTCCACGTCTGAACCTTCCTTTGTCAGAGTGCACATCAAGGAAGCAGCTTATGCAAAGTCAAGAGCATAACAAGACAAAAGGGACACAATTTTCTGCTTCTGCTATCGAGACGTAGTTGCCAGAATCCTTGGAAGCATCTGATTTTATATAATCTTCATTGTCTCAAGTAGGCTTACATTAACACTGCAATGAAGTTAAAACAAAGCTCATTTTTATTTACACTACATATTAAAGCTCAACCACTTCCTCCTACACTAAACAATAATCTAGTAATCCACAATCTACACTCTACTAATAGTAGTCTCGACATTCTATCTGTAACTACACTCTCTCACTACTCCTCTCCAGCCTTCTCCCAGAAACCTGTGAGTTCTGCATCTCGCTCCATCTAGTGGTTAATTATGAGATGACATTAATCCTTTGTATTCTGAACATTACACATAATGTCACAATATCAGCACCTGTCTGCCCAGTTGCCCTAAGTTCTAGTAAAAGGACAGAGACTAAGTCTCATGGAGCCAGATTGGCTGAAGGAAATCAAGCTAAATTTGTCATCACAGGCAACGTTTCCAGGACCTTCTGTCCAAGTACCAGGAGGTCTTTCAGAGAGAGTTGGGCTGCTTTGAAGGTGTGAAGGAGAAGATTTATATTGACCCAAAGAGGGAGATCAGTGGGAATGGGGTCAAGCAGGTTTTTTACTCGTGCTTGTTCTCTCACCGCCTGCTGCAAACCCTGTCTGGCAGATATGTCGTTCTGGATTAATCTGGGAGCGCTGCTACCAAGCCATTCTTGGTAATGGATTGTGACGTTCCCTCATCCTGTCTGTATTCAATGCTTCTTCCAAGTGGTGTTCAATGAGGAGGAGCTTTGCTGCCTCAGCTGAAGAGGGTGGTAGCTGCTAGGAATTTTTTTTCTTGCAGCTGTTGTATTCATGCAGTCCAGAGACGTGTTGAGGACTTCCAGAAACCTCCCCTTATGCCGTTACACCACTGTGCTGCCATTTCTGTTGGGTCACAGTGCCAGTGGACAAGACACACCAGGGGATGGTGATGTTGGCTGAAAAATATGCGGCGGGATTCTCCGTTCCCGAGACTGTGTTGACACCAGGGGAGGATGTGAGAACTTCCACGACAGAAAAACCGGCGGCGAACCTGGGCCGATTCTGTATCTGTTAAGGGACGCTACATGGAACACAATCAATTCCAGTGAAAAATGGTGCAGGATTCGCCGGGCTTGTGATTGACACTCAGGAGGCTGACAAGCTGCCGATGCAGCTACACATTCACTCCCCACACACCATCCCAAGCACCAAGCTGGCTGCAAGACACGCGGCCCCATGATTTACGGATGCCAAGCTCAAGACCCTTGTTGACACCGAGGAGGAAAGGTGGGCCACCCTGTACTCCGGCCCAGGAAGGAGGCTGCGAGCTGCCGCCATTCGCCATGCCTCGGCACAGATGGCAGAAGCGGTCAGCGCCACCAGCAACACCGTCTGGACCAGATTGCAGTGCTGGAAGAAACTGCACGACCATCTCTCGCTGGCCAGGATGAGCAGGTAGCACTCTGCCCCTGGCACAAAACACAATCCTACACACTCGTAAACGCCACTACCCACACCAGGAGGGCAGCCGAACCCTCTCCCTGCACAACATGGTGGCACCTATACCGGCTGCCATGGCTGGCTGCCCTGGACTGAGGCCACCAGCTACCTATCGTGTTAAGCACAGTAAGATAACACGGGCTGCAACTGGATGCAGCTTTACCTGAGAGATACTCCATACCTTGAAGTTAGTTCAATATGATTCATTGAACCTGTCGCACAGTTAGCTCAATCCTTTGTGAGTTCGACTCTCTGCTAACCTAGTGTGATTAATCTGTCTGACTGAACCAGACTAGCTCTTGGCCACGTGCTGTAGGAGTTATAGGATATGTACACCCTGCCTCACACTGTAGATGTCACCAGTAGAAAGAGGCGGAGTGTGAGTGCCTTGTGCCTTTGATAGTGGGAAACCACCCCCAAGTGTTCTGCCTGCTGATTGGTTATGTCCTGTTCTCTGTATTCATTAGCTGCCTGTTTTTATCTCATTATGTGCATGCCAGCATATCCTGACATTATCCACCCCCTGAGCTGCATGTGTCGGACTGTCTAATGCAGTGCGTGATCTGTCTCCACCCCGTGCAGGTGAAGGCTGCCCATAACTAGCTATGAAGAAAGGTTGAGTAGATTAGGATTGTTTTCGTTGGAAAGACAAAGGTTGAGGGGGGACCTGATTGAGGTCTACAAAATTATGAGAGGTATGGACAGGGTGGATAGCAACAAGCTTTTTCCAAGAGTGGGGGTGTCAATTACAAGGGGTCATGATTTCAAGGTGAGTGGGGGAAAGTTTAAGGGAGATGTGCGTGGAAAGTTTTTTACGCAGAGGGTGGTGGGTGCCTGGATCGCTTTGCCAGCGGAGATGGTAGAGGCGGACACGATAGCATCATTTAAGATGCATCTAGACAGATATATGAACGGGCGGGAAACAGAGGGAAGTAGATCCTTGGAAAATAGGAGACAGGTTTAGATAAAGGAGCTGGATCAGCACAGGCTGGGAGGGCCGAAGGACCTGTTCCTGTGCCGTAATTTTCTTTCTTTTTTTGTTTTGTATAACTGCTGGTATCGGGAGAAAACTAGAGGCGGACTGGTTTGACCTGCGGCCCCTCACCATGGCAGAGCAGCGGCCCTGGACATGATCGGTAGACCCTAGCCAAGGTGGAGATTGGCTGCGTGCAAGGAAGTGAGACCCCTGCTGAGTTGCGGTTCCCCGTATCATTTGTGTCAATGCCCCCCCAACACCACCCTCAACTCCATACCATGCCCCCCATGGGATATCACTCCGCCCAAATGGATGCGGTAGCCACAGGCATGCACTGATGTTTGCGGACCTTAGCGTACGCGTAATGGGCAAGAAATGCATCAGAATCCAACACATTGATAGGTAAGATAATCCTGACACATACATAAACTAATTGTAGATTAAAACAATATTTTAGAACAAGCTATTTTTCTGATGAACATATTTTCAAAGTCAGTTTGACATTAAGAAATAGCTGTACCAGTAATCGAGATCAGGCCAAGTAAGCACCATAGCAATATGAAGGCACCATCATCCAGAACGTGGATCAAGCAAAGTCAGCAGAAAACCAGTAGAAAACCAATCTTGATAAAAGCACAGAATCGCCTTCCAAAGCATACACAAATATCCAAACATGAAACATTAAGAACTTATGTTGCACATTGAGGATTGACAGTTAACCATCGAATCAAGTGTATTTGATTCTCACCCAAAACAATGAGGACAACATAGAGGTATAGACAGATGGCTTCAGACTGATGAAATTCTCTTTAAACATGAACATGA
This sequence comes from Scyliorhinus canicula, assembly GCF_902713615.1. Taxonomy (NCBI): domain Eukaryota; kingdom Metazoa; phylum Chordata; class Chondrichthyes; order Carcharhiniformes; family Scyliorhinidae; genus Scyliorhinus; species Scyliorhinus canicula. The sequence goes on from NC_052154.1 coordinate 101,212,006, forward strand.
TGGTCCGCACGGCCATCTTTATTCCGGGATCATAGAATTTACAGTGCAGAAGGAGGCTATTCAGCCCATCGAGTCTGCACCAGCTCTTGGAAAGACTCCAATCATCCTATACTGATATATATATACTATAGGATCATCCTATACTTTGACCTAACTATTCGCTAAATCTATTTTCATATTTTCACTTTTTCACTCTAACTCTTGAAGTAAATGCAAGCTGTTTTGCCATAAGCAAGAAACCATTTCTGTATCATTTTGAAAGTTAAATTGTTTATAAGTTACTCCTCTTTAAGTCGTTTGCTAGCCGGACTTTATTGAGAATAGATTTAAGTTTCTCCTAATTGTAATCAAATAGAGGCAATAAAGGAATTTTGTTTGCATTCGAGAAGTTTAACTCAAATGTCTACTGAGTTTTAGTGTCGCAAGACTTCACTAAATCCGCATGGTAGATCTCTTCAGCTTGGGAGGTTATGCTGCAAATATATAAGTGTTAGTGAGTCCACACCTGGAGTATTGTGTTCAGTTTTGGTCTCCTTACCCGAGAAAGGACGTACTGGCGCTGGAGGGTGTGCAGAGGAGCTTCACTAGGTTAATCCCAGAGCTGAAGGGGTTGGATTACGAGGAGAGGTTGAGTAGATTGGGACTGTACTCGTTGGAATTTAGAAGGATGCGGGGTTAAAGTTAAACAAGTTAAAGTTAAACAAGGCCAAGTGGATGTTTTCCGCCTCATCTTTAAGGTTCCTAGGTGACAACATAACGGCTGAAGGCATTGAATCAGATCAAGATAAAGTGCAAGCTATCAAGCCAATGCAAATTCCTGAAGATAAGAAGGCTGTTTTACGCTTTCTCGGATTTGTCAAGTTTCTCGGCAAGTTCAATTCAAATCTATCTACGTCAATTGATAAGAAAGAACGCACAATTCATCTGGACTGACAAACATACTGCAGAATGGACTAATTTGAAACAACAATTGATACAGACTCCATGCTTATCATTCTTTGATTTTTGATAATTGGATTCCTATTGACTTGGCGTCAAGATCAATGACTGACACTGAGTGCAGGTACGCCCAAATCGAAAAAGAGTGTCTGGGGTTAGTCACGGGGATTTCCAAATTCCACGACTATGTATATGGTCCACCCAAATTCACAGTAGAAACTGACTATCGTCCACTTGTGCACATTATAGAACAAAACTTAAATGACATGATTCCCAGACTTTAAAGTTTAATGATGAAATTGAGAAGATACAATTTCACACTGAAGTATACACCAGGTAAAGAATTAGTAATTGTTGATACTTTATCTAGGTCAGTCAACACTGACATTCTCCAAGAAGAATCCATCAATGATGTTGATTCACATTTGCAACTATTCAAAGAATTACTACCTGTATCAGATGTAAAATTTCAGCAAATTTGCATTGAAGCACAGAAAAATACCATGCTGATGAAAGTTATGAAACATGTTCAAATAGAATGGCCCCAAGGTAATTGTTCTCAATTTCAATCCATTCAGTTAGAACTGACTATTGTAGATGGTATACTGCTGAGCCAAGATCTCATTGTAATTTCACAAAGTATGCGTTATGAAATGCTGTCGAGATTACATGAGTGACCCTCATGTAGAAAATGTAGAAGACGTGCCAGACAATCTAGCTATTGGCCTGGTATCAACAATGATATTGTAAACATGATATCGTCGTCAATCCCATCAAAATCAGCAATGCAAAGAACCACTGCAACCACACGATCCAGTAACATCACCATGAATTAAGGTTGGTGCTGATCTTTTTCACTTTTTTGGAAAAGGCTATGTTGTAGTCATTGACTACTTTTCATGCAAGGGGCTATTTGCCAGTTATGGTATTCCCAGTGTCATAACGTCTGACAAAGGTCCTTGTTTATCAAGTCATGAATAGCATGATTTCTCATTGAAATACAACTTTCAACATGTAAATTAAAGCCCACATTTCCCACAATCAAGTGGAAAAGCAGAGAAAGGTGTTCACATCATGAAACAGCTACTCAGCAAATCTAAAGAATCTGGGGCAGAATTCTCCGACCCCCCGCAGGGTCGGGAATCGCCCGGGGCCGGCGTAAATCCGCCCCCGCCGTGGCCGGAATTCTCCGCCACCCGGGAATCGGCGGGAGCGGGAATCACGCCCCGCCGGTCGGCGTCCCCACTGCGGTGATTCTCCGGCCCGCGATGGGCCGAAGTCCCGCCGCTGACAGGCCAATCCCGCCGACGTGGTTTAAACAACCTCTGGTGCTGGCAGGATTGGCGGCACGAATGGGCCCCCGGGTTCCTGGGGGGGGGGGGCGTGGGCGATCAGACCCCAGGGGGTGCCCCCACGGTGGCCTGGCCCGCGATTGGGGCCCACCGATCGGCGGGCGGGGCAGTGCCGTAGGGGAACTCCTTTTCTTCTGCCACCGCCACGGCCTCCACCATGGCGGAGGCGGAAGAGACCCTCCCTACCGCGCATGTGCCGGTGGTGACGTCAGCGTCCGCACCTTTGGGGAGACCCGACGCTGGAGTGGTTGGCGCCACTCCACTACGGAGTGACCCCCCCGCCCTGCTGGGTAGGGGAGAATCCCGGATCTGATTCTGATTACTTAGCTTTGCTCAATTACAGAGCATCTCCTCTATCAACAGACCTATCTCCATCTCAAATGTTATACAACAGTGTTGAGGACAACACATTACCTCAATTACACTTTCCTGATCAAGAAGAACAAAATCTTTTCCAACAACAGAAAATGAGTCAGAAACGATATTTTGATCAACATTCAAAAGAACTGTCTACTCTATCTGATGATGATATAGTTAGATTCAGACTTCCTGAAGGAGGTAGGTCTGACAAAGCTTACATAATTAGGCAATTCTTACCAAGATCTTATCTGATTAGAACTTCTGATGGAACCATTCTAAGAAGAAATAGAAATTATCTACTTCAAGTGAAAGAAACTGTCAACATTTTTCCAGATCTTGATTTGAACCAGACTGTTTCCAAACAACTTGAAAGAAGAATGCAATCAAATTAACTGATTCACAACGAACTGAAGAATTCTTTATCACCTTTGAAGTTGAGAAGATCGACAAGGAGAAGATGACCAAATCGTCTGAATTTGTGTACGTTTTCAATAATCTAGTGATTACTGTATACCGTTAACGCTGCATTTCTTATGTAAACTTTCTTTTCAGATATTTCAAAGAAAATGTTAAAAAGAAAGGGGGATGTAGTGATATTCAGATATCAATATACATGATCAATGTATGTAAATGTAGTACAGTAATTTCAACACTAGATCTCTCAAAGACAGGTACTATAAGAAACGGATTCCAATTCTTTTTAGTTAGTGTTATCCAGAACAGTGAACAAGCAAGACACAGAATAGCTAGAGTGAGAGAAGTTAGAACTAATTTCTTATAATAGTGTATTGTTATATAGTTATCTGTAGTGTACTTTATTTCTTTATTGTTAGTTTAGTATTGAGTAAAACAACGCAGTTTATTATTTGATTACTCATTAAATTGTTCATCTTTCAACAAGACGACTATTGGTCATTTTATCATCCTGGTGGATTCAAGAGTAATATATATATTTTAGATCTGTCATTATTTAAAATAAAACAGTGGGCACCCTGAGGGAGGAGTAGGTGATGGGGCACGTGTCGGTGACTCCCACAGGGGTGGTGCCATAACACCGCAGCACCCTGGACTCCCCCCCCCCCCCCCCTCCTGTTCCTGGTACAATTGGTGTGCAGAATACGGTGGCACAATGCCATCTGGGACACCCAAACAGCAACCGAGCCCATCCAGGCCTAGACCTCCCAGAGGATGGCCGCCATCGGGTACCCAGGTTGCAGGGTGGCCACCTCCACACCTGATGAACCATTTGGAGACCCGCTAGATGCAATGTTAAGGACCATAAGGCCAGAAAAGTAGACACCAGTTATGTTGGCACAGGTTCAGGGCCCAGTGTAGGGGCTTGGCCAAAAATATGTGTATATTTGTTCAAATTAAACACCTAATCACACTGTTACAACCTGCCCCTGTGCTCAGTCAGAAGGGTATGAATGTGGGCTGGCCTGGTCTGGCCAGATGGGGGGGGGCACCTCGAAGAGGCTGGGAATCGTCGAGTATACTAGGATGAAGCCGTCGTGCACAGTGTCAGTGTATCGTGCACAGACGTGCATGATGCACATCTGATGGTCACATAGAGCTGCACGTTCATCGGGTGGAACCCCTTTCAGTTTGTGTAGAGTGGCCTGTAATATGCAGGTGCTCGTAGGGAGACACAATCCCGTTAATCACCCCCTGGACCAGGGCATATTGCCGATGGCAGCGAACCCTGCTGCCCGGGCATCCTGCTGGACTCGTTCCACATTGAAATGGATGTATTGTGCTGAGTGGGCATGTAGGGCCTCTGGCTTCTGTGATGGCAAGGATGCAACTGTGCACTGAGTTCTTTGACAGGTCCCCACTTAGCGCATGGAAGCACCCCGTGCCATTAAGGTTCAGGGTGACCGTCACCTTGACAACCAGCAGGAGTGGACCCCCCCCCCCACCCCTTTCCCCCATGATGCCAGTTGCGGCATGATCTGGCAAATATGCTGCACTATCTCCCTGCTCAGCCGAGCCTTCAACGGCATACCCAGTCTGGGAGGTCCTCGAATGCCAGGAGCTGCCGGTACATGTGAGCCCTCATTCGGCACCTCCTTTACACCACCCCCTACTCCTCCTTGGCCTGTTGGGCAGCCGGCTCTCCATCCCCGCGTCTGCCTCCTGTTCCGCTGCTGCGCGCTCCCCTGCTACACCATCCACTGCTGCAGCTTCCTCCTCCTCGAGCAGCTCCAAATTGTACAGCAGCAGGGCATCCCCCAGGGCTGCATCGACTAGGAGGAAGGCCACCATTAGTGGTTGTATTCCAATATCATTGTCTGCAGTAGGTGAAAGGCCGACATATTAGCATGGTGCGTACCCCCAATCAAGTCCAAGGGGCTACATGGTGTTCCCAGTTGACACAGCGGGTTCTACCCCCACAAGCCTTTTTCCTCGAATGGTGATGGCTAGCACGAGGGGACATAGCTTTAAATTGAGGGGAGATAGATATAGGACAGATGTCAGAGGTAGGTTCTTTACTCAGAGAGTAGTAAGGGCGTGGAATACACTGCCTGCAACAGTAGTGGACTCGCCAACACTAAGGGCATTTAAATGGTCATTGGATAAACATATGGATGATAAGGGAATAGTGTAAATGGACTTCAGAGTGGTTTCACAGGTCGGCGCAACATCGAGGCCGAAGGGTCTGTACTGCGCTGTTATTTTTGAAAAAGCCCATCCCTTCTTCTTCGCACCCCAGGCCCCAGCGGAACGCCAAAACCGAGGAGGTCTCTGGTCCTGGAGTCCATCCCTGCTGCCAGGGATGCAGTCAGCTTCCCTGCCCTTGTCATGCTAAATTGCCCATAGAGTTCAAAAGGTTAGGTGGGGTCACTGGGTTACGGGGACAGGGTCCATTTCTTTTAACTTATTTGGCTTGTCTGTCCAGGAGTAGGATTTGAACTTACCTCATTTCAGTGCTAAAATTTGTTTGGCTTGAGAAATTATAATTTGGGCATATTGGAAACCTGGTCCTGAGTCAAGACCACAGAAGACCAAAGATTCAGTGATGACTATTTTTTTAATCTGGTGGATAGTAGTCAGTCAGGTTTCCTGGAGAAGAGCTTTGAAACTTTAATCAATAATAACCAGGATGGAAATGTTTGACTTTCTCCTGTTTAAACAACTAAAAGGCACAGCACAAAATAATCTTTGTCACAAATATCTCTTCAATACCAACAACAATCGTCATCTTTTTTGAATAATCTAATATTTGAGATGATATGGAGATGCTGGTGTTGGACTGGGTGAACACAGTAAGAAGTCTTACAACACCAGGTTAAATTCCAACAGGTTTGTTTCAAATCACTAACTTTCGGAGCACTGCTCCTTCCTCAGGTGGATAAAGTGGTAGGATCCAGAAACATATATATAGACAAAGTCAAATATGCAAGATAATGCTTTGAATGCGAGTAGTTGCAGCTAATTAAGTCTTTACAGATCCAGCGAGAGGGAAATCCCAGGTTCAAGAGGTGTGAATTATCACAAGGCTGGACAATTGGTAGGATTTCACAAGTCCTGGTCTGGCCTACATGTGACTGGATTATCTTCCGCCCCTGCCAAGATTTGGAAATTGCGCCACGCTGGCCCACCCGGCGATTCTCCTGCCCATGATGAGACGAGTGGCCGCCAGATTTTTGCCAGTCCTGCGCCGTAAATTAGAGTAGGTCCTTACCGGTGGGGCCTGGCAGTGCAGGCAGCATCCGTGGTCCTCAGGGGGATGTGGGGCATCTGGCCCCGGGAGTTGCCCACATGGTGGCCTTGCCCACGTTCGGGGCCCACCGATCTGCAGGCGGGCCTGTGCCGTGGGAGCACTCTATTCCTCCGCGTCGGCTGGTGTGGTCCTCAGCCATGGCCAATGCGGAGATGGTCCCCCCTGCGCATGTGCTGGGATGACGTCAGCACACGGGTGGCGCCAAGCCCCTTCACCGCCGGCCGGCACGGTGCAAATCACTCCGGCCTAGCCCCTGAAGGTGCGGAAGATTCCGCACCTTTGGGGCGGCCCGAAGCCGGAGTAGTTCATGCCACTCCTCGGCGCCAGGACCACCCGCGCCGCCGGGTAGGGGAGAATCGTGCCCTGGTGTCAGACCTCTTACTGTAACATTTGAGAGACAGAGGGATGGATTCTCCGCCGGGGGATGCACATTTCACCAGCAGCCTGGAGGTTTCCCGACAGCATGGGGCTGCCCCACAATGGAAAACCAGCCGGCGTAACGGAGCATCCCGACGGCAGGGTGAAACCGAAATGTGGCGCAGCGGGACAGAGAAACCCAGCCAGAAACTGCAGGTTGTAGAACAGGTTCAACTGACTGAATGCACTATTCTCGTACATTTGTGAAGCTCAATATCTGCTATAATGATACCAAATGGCTGCCAGCCTGACCTGAAATTGTGTACCTTGTGTTGCCTTATTCCCTATTTTCTTTTCTTTTCATGTACTAAATGAGCTGCACGCAGAGAAATACTTTTCACTGTACCTCGGTACACATGACAAGAAACAAATTCAGATCCAGAATTGAGACTAATCAAATTAGAGAAACAAATCAAAGAAAATCACGCAACACATACGTGCATTCCCACTGTGTGTCTACTAATCCTTGACCGTGAACTTACGCGGGTGGCCTCCGTGGTCCTCAGGGGGGCGCGGGGGATCTGGCCCAGGGAGTTGCCCCCATGGTGGCCTGGTCCGTAATCGGGGCCCACCAATCGTGCCTGTGCCGTGGCAGCACTCTATTCCTCTGCGTCGGCTGGTGTGGTCCTTCCCCAGAAAAAAACATCAACTGCAACTCGCTCTTTCAATTTTGGCACAATTCCCAAATGGGAATGAGACAAACTCTGCATCAATGAATGGGCTGGCTGTGGCTGTCTTGTGTTAATTGCCGAAGCGAATGCCGGATGATTTGTCCATATTTTTTCACTTATTTGGTTTGTCTGTCCTGCACTGGGATTTGAACTTACTTTATCTCAGTGGTACAATTTCTGCAAACTGAGAAATATTGGAAACTAAGGCCTGAGTCAAGACCACAGAAGACCAAAGATACAGTGCTAACCGTGCATTTTTGTTACCTGGTGGATAGTAGTCAGTCAGTTTTCCTGGAGAAGAAGATTTAAAAATGTAATCAATAATAAACAGGATGGAGATTTTATGACATTCCCGTGTTTAAACAACTGAAAGGAACAACACCAAATAATATTTGCCACAAATCTCATCTGCTTTTTGAATGGTCTAACATTTGAGAGACAGAATCTTCAGGTTGTGGAACAGGTTCGACTGACTGAATGCACTATTCATGTACATTTGTGATGCTCACTAGCTGCTATAATGATACCGAACGGCTACCGCCTGACGTGAACTTGATTCTGATCAAATTAGAGAACCAAATCTAAAAACAGCACACAACACATTTATTAGAACCTCTCACTGTTTTGATTCTGGGACAATGGTCAATGATATGGTCCCCGCATTTCCACTGTGTGTCTACTAATCCTTTACCGTGAATTTACGCAAAGTGGCAAAACTCCCAGAGAAAACATCAAAAGTAACTCGGTGTTTCAATTTTAGCACAATTCCCAAATGGGAATGAGACAAGCTCTCATGGTCTGGGTGTGGCTGTCTTGTGTTCATTGCTGAAGTGAATGCTGGATGATTTGTCCATTTCTTGTCACTTATTTGGCTTGTCTGTCCTGGAGTAGGATTTGAACTTACTTTATCTCAGTGGGACAATTTCTGTGAACTGTGCTCCAGCTGACAAATTAAAATTTGGGCCTAGTGAAACTGGGGCCGGAGTCAAGACCACCGAAGACCAAAGAGATATATTTGTTACCTGGTGGATAGTAGTCAGTCAGTTTTCCTGGAGAAGAAGTTTTAAAACTCTAATCAATGATAAACAGGATGGAAATTTTATGACATTCCCGTGTTTAAACAACTGAAAGGAACAACACAAAATAATATTTGCCACAAATATCATCTGCTTTTTGAAGGGTCTAACATTTGAGAGACAGAATCTGCAGGTTGTGGAACAGATTCGAATGACTGAATGCACTTATTCATGTACATTTGTGAAGCTCACTAGTTGCTATAATTTTTTTTTTAATTTGGAGAACCCAATTAATTTATTTTCCAATTGGCCACGCTAAATTGCGTGGCCAATCCACCTACACTGCACATCTTTGGATTGAGGGGACGAAACCTATGCAAACACGGGGAGTATATGCAAAATCCACACGGACAGTGACCCAGAGCCGGGATCGAACCTGGAACCTCGGCGCCATGAGGCAGCAGTGCGAACCACTTCACCACCATGCTGCCCTTACTAACTGCTAAATACTAACTAAATACCAAATAGCTGCCAGCCTGACCTGAAATTGAGTCTGATCAAATTAAACAGCCAAATCTAAAAACATCACATAACACATTTATTGGAACCTCTCACTGTTTTGATTCTCAGGCATTGGTCAATTATTTAGTCCGTGCATTTTCACTTTGTGTCCACTAATCCTTTGCCATGAAACTGTAACTCGGTGTCCTCTCATGTGTACAATGTAATTCACTGTAAACTATGGAAATAATATTACAAATAATCTAACTGGTTTCCTGTCAAGGACAGCAGACAGCAGATTATCCAGTGTCAGTATAACTCACGATCACAGGTAGAAAATGTTTCCATTTACACATTTGTGTGCTGACGGTATGGCAGCTTATTTCAATAATTGGTGTGGATGACATTGTGGTCACACAATGCACACGGGACCAGGTATAGGAAGTGTAATGATACTCTTATGTCCAAGGATACAAAAGCTCGCCATGTGTTTGAAGAGTAGATGTCCTTGTTTTTTCGGAAAAAAGGCAGACAAATTGTGTGTGGGAACCTCCCACCAATCACTATGTGATGATGATCTGTTTTTCTGACGTACATTGCAGGGTAAATATTAACCAAACATTATCTAAATAATACCCCTGTACTTTTCTGACATAATGCTGCTTGGCCATTCACTTTGACACAGCAGGGCAGATGGGGTGTACATTTAACATCACATGCAAAGCACATCACCTCTGACAGTGCCGCACTGTCTCAGTACTGCACTGGAATGTCAGTGTTGATGGCTGCGCTCCAGTCCTGGGGTGGGAATTGAGCTCATCACCTTTGCCTCAGAAACAAGATTTCTTCCAACTGAGTCACAGCCGAAACTGTAGAATTCGGACATATTGGAAATCGGGGCAGGGGAGAAAGGTTCGGAGGTGAAACATATTTAAACTCTAAATAGCTAGATTTTGTTTACCTGGTGGAATGTGCTGAGTTGGTTTAACTGAAAAAGAAGAATACAAGCATGATCCAATATGAAAGGGAACGGAGATTGTTGCACACAAACTTGTGTAAAGAACGACGGGGACAGAGTAAATAATTTCTGACAGAAAGACTATAGAGTGGAAACAATTATAACTCAGTCTTGAATATTTGAGATAGTCTGACTCCTTTAAGAGGCGATCCTTCATGTACCAGGTGAGCCGCCTGGAATTCTCCCCACCTTTGGGGGCTACGCGCCGGAGCGGTTGGCACCAGAAGACTGGCGCAAAAAACCGGCGCCCCCGGCAGCGGGGCTGGACGAAAGGCTTTCGCCGGTCGGCGCATGCGCCGGCGGTGATGTCAGCGGCCAGCTGCTGCTGACGTCACCACTGGCGCATGCGCGATGTGGGTTTCTCTTCCGCTTCCGCCATGGCGGAGGCCGCGGAGAGAGAAAGAGTGCACCCAGGGCACTGGCCCGGAGTCTGAGCAGGAGGCCCCGATCGCAGGCCAGGCCACCGTGGGGGCACCCCCCAGGGTCCGATCGCCCCCCGCCCCCCCCAGGACCCCGGGGCCTGCTCGCGCCGCCGATCCCGCCGCCACCAGATGTGGTTCAAACCTCGCAGCGGCCTCCCAGCGGCGGGACTTCGGCCCATCCGGGCCGGAGAATCACCGCAGGGGCCTCGCCGATTAGAGTGGCGAGATTCCCGCCCCGCAACTTCCCAGGTGGCGGAGAATCTCTGTCATGGCGGGGGCGGGATTTTCGGCGGCCCTAGACGATTCTCCAACCCTGCTGGAGGTCGGAGAATTTCGCCCCAGATCTGTTACAAAAGGAAAAGGTTTTCAACCTCTGGAGGAAGGAAGGGTGGCTTCTCGGAGGCCTGCAACACGATGAAGAATCAACCAGAGTCGAATAGCTATGCCACAATTCGAGAAAATTGATCCATTTTATCCGGGGGGTTGTATGTTGGGCCAATACCTCGAAAGGCTTCGATTTCTTTTTGCTGCCAATGAAAGCAGGGCAGAAGATTCACAAAAAGTTACATTACTCACAGTTTGTGGCCCACTGTCGTGGTATAACACTGGCTGCAACTGGATGCAGCTTAGATCAAAAAGATACTCCAGACCTTGAAGTTAGTTCAATCAGGTTTATTGAACTAATAGCACAGTTCTCGGTGAGTTCGACTCTCTGCTAACTTAAGTGTGGTTACTCTGTCTAACTGAACCAGACTAGCTCTTAGCCACGTGCTGGAGGTGCGAGATTGTAACAACACCCTTGACTGACTCTTCAGATGTTTATCAGTAGAAAGAGGCGGAGTGTGAGTGCCTCATGTCTATTATAGTCAGATCCCAGCCCTGAGTGTCCTGCCTGCTTATTGGTCATGTCCTGTTCTCTGTGTAATTAGCTGCTTGTCTGGGTCTGCCTGTATATTGTTATGTGTGTGTCTGCATATCATGACATTTCCCTTTTTTTATGTTTGGATGATATAAGTGAACGCATTTACAAGATTAGGCCAATATTAACATACATACATGCAGTGGATGTGAACATATGCACATGTGAAAACAGCTGTCTAATGCGAGAACACAGAACAAAGCAAACAGAATAAATGTTCATAAGTTTAGTCTCTGTGGTTTGCGCCTGATCCTGGTCGATCGCCGGAGAGATGATAGTGGAGACGGCAGCGCCTTGATGGGTGGGATTGAAGCCTGACTGGTGGCCTCATGAGCCGAGGTATCAGGAGGTGGTAAAACAACAGAAGGAAACGGAGAAGAATGTGGTTGCGGGCAGGCAACTTTGCGCAGTGCCCGTCTGTTTCGCCGCACAACAGAATCATCAGCCAGATGCACAACATATGAGATGGGGGCAGCCAGTCGAACAACGACAGCTGGAGCTGACCAGCCTCCATCGGGGAGCTTGACCCGAACAGTGTCTGACGGGGATATCACGGGCAAATCGGTGGCTGAGCATCATAGCCCTGTTTTTGCCGGTTTCAGAGTTGCTGCACCTTCTGCAGCACCGGGAGGTGATCCGGGTTGGGCAAGTGTATGGCTGGAAGTGTCGTTCGCAGGTCCCTGTTCATCAGGAGGTGAGCCGGCGACATGCCAGTGGACAGTGTGCTCGCCCTGTACGCAAGCAAGGTGAATGTCAGACGCAGAATCCGCGGCCTTGCAGATGAGCTGCTTCACTATGTGCACCCCTTTCTCAACTTTTCCGTTGGACTGCGGATAGTGTGGGCTGGAAGTGACGTGTTTGAACTGATACTTCTGGGCAAACAGAGACCATTCATGGCTGCTGAAGCACGGGCCATTGTCACTCATGACAGTGAGTGGGATACCATGACTGGACAACATCTCCTTACAGGCCTTGATGACGGTCCGAGGTGTGAGTTCTGAGAGCTTCAGAACTTCAGAGTAATTGGAAAAATAATCAATGATTAACACATTATCACGACCATTTGCATGAAAGTGGTCGATACCAACCTTGGACCATTTGAGTTTTCGATTTCATCCTGCTGAAGTATCTCCTTACTCTGCGCTGACTTGTAGCGTTGACAGATTGCGCAGTTAAGGACCATGTTCGTGATGTCCTGGCTAATCCCGGGCCAGTAGACAGCCTGCCTGGCTCTGCGTCTGCACTTTTCCACACCCAGGTGGCCCTCATGGGTTTTATGGAGGGAGCACCAAGCTCTGGAGACTGTGTGGAATTATAATCCGGTCCAGCTTGAGGAGGATACCATCAACCACCGTTAGGTCGTCCTTTACATTGAAAAATTGAGGGCACTGCCCTTTTTGCCAGCGATTGGCTAGGTGTTGCATAACACGCTGCAAGAGGGGACTTTGGCTGTCTCCGCACGGATACGAATCACCTTCTCATCATATGCCGGGTGGGTGCTCGCACACAGCTGCACCTGGGACTCAACCTGTGACTCAATGCGCCGGATGTTGATGTGCTGGATTTGGGCAGCACGGTAACACAAGTCGATAGCACTGTGGCTTCACAGCGCCAGGGTCCCAGGTTCGATTACCCGCTGGGTCAGTGTCTGTGCGGAGTTTGCACGTTCTCCCTGTGTCTGCGTGGGTTTCCTCCGGGTGCTCCAGTTTCCTCCCACAGTCCAAAGACGTGCAGGTTAGGTGGATTGGCCATTATAAATTGCCCTTAGTGACCAAAAGGGTTAGGAGGGGTTATTGGATTACGGGGTTAAGGAGGAAGTGAGGTCTTAAGTGGGTCGGTGCAGACTCGATGGGCCGAATGGCCTCCTTCTGCCCTGTATGTTCTATGTTCTTTGTCGTTCAGTGGTTCACTAGGCACGGTGATGGAGCGGGACAGTGTATCGGCAATGATGAGCTCCTTGCCAGGCGTGTAGACCAGGTCAAAGTCGTACCTTCTGAGTTTGAGGAGGATGCGCTGCAACCGAGGCATCATGTCATTAAGGTCCTTGTGGATAATGTGGACCAGGGGCCGTTGATCCGTCTCGACCGTGAATGTCGGCAGGCCATCGGCACAGTCGTGAAACTTGAGAATGCAAGTGAGGAGGCCGAGGCATTCCTTCTCTGTTTGTGCATACCTTTGTTCAGTGGGCGTCATTGTCCTTGATACGTAGGCAACCGGTGCCCAGGATGAGGTGTCATTGCGTTGCAGGAAGACCGCACCCATGCCATCCTGGCTCGCATCTGTCGAGATTTTTGTTTCCCTGTCTTGTTTTGTTATGCTCTCGACGTAGCATAAGCTGCTTCCTTGATGTGCATTCTGACAAAGGAAGGTTCAGACTTGGAGATAGCTTTAACACATTTATTAAACTGTTAACAATTCTCCTACTTGGATTCGACTGTCCTGTTAATCCTGCAGCAGCTACTCAGACTGACCAACCAGTCTGCTACAATCCACGTGGTGGGTGTGATGTGTTCAATCAACCCTGTGTACTCACTAAGTGTCTCCACTGGAAAGAGAAAGATCATGTGTGCTGTGTCCTTATATATGGGTTGGTGTAATGCCCCCCTGTGGTAGTGTCACCTCTGTGTGTATCGTGAATGCCCATTGGTCATGTCCTATCTTACTGACATATTGATTGACTGTCTGTGTGTCATGATGTCTCTGGTGTAATGTCTCTGGTGCTCCCTCTAGTGTATATCTAGTCTTAGTGTATTTGCATTAACCCCTTGTATATTTACAGTGATGCATATCACCACATGTCTGGGTCGAAAAATGCCAATACGGGTGCAGTGGTGAGCTTGGTTTTCAGCACCAACTACTCTGCCTGATGGGCCGCCTTCCACTCAAAGGCAGTGGACTTCTCCACTAGGTTTCGTAGGGCCGTGGTGTGTGAGGCCACGTTTGGGATGAACTTGCCCAGAAAATTGACCATGCCCAGGAAGCCCAATACCGCCTTCTTGTCTTCCGGGACCTTCATGGCCGCGATGGCCTTGACCTTGTCTGTGTCGGGGCACACACCCTGCTGAGAGTTCTGGTCTCCTTGGAACTTGAGTGTCGACATGCCAAAGCAACATTTGGCCCTGTTCAGCTTCAGGCCATTGTCGTGGTCATGGCGGAATACCTGCTGGAGATGGTAAACATGCTCCTCAGGGGTCGTGGACCATATGATGACATCGTCCATGTACATATGAACCCCTTCGATGCCCCCCATCATCTGCTACGTGATGTGATTAAATATCTCCGATGCCGAGACGATGCCGAACAGCATACGGTTATAGCAGTACCTGCCAAACGGTGTGTTGAAGGTGCAGAGCCTTCTGCTGGACTTTTCCAGCTGGATTTGCCAGAATCCATTTGATGCATCTAACTTCGTGAAAAACCTTGCATGTGCCATCTCACTGGTGAGTTCCTCCCGCTTCGGGAGGGGTAGTGTTCACGCATTATATTCCAGTTGAGATCCTTGGGATCAATGCAGATGCGCAGGTCTCCAGAAGGTGCTTTAACACACACACCATCGAGCTGACCCAGTTAGTCGGTTCGGTTTCCTTGGAAATGATGCCCTGTTGCTGAAGATCCTTGAGCTGTTCCTTCAGGCGCTCCCTCAGCGGTGCCGGGACCTGGTGTGCTGCATGGACCACTGGCATGGCATCAGGTTGCAGTAGAATCTTGTACCGATATGGCAAAGTGCCCATCCCGTCAAACACATCTGAATTCTGAATGAGGATGTTGTCAATGGCAGCTTGAAGATCCACATTGGAGGATGTCATTGAATAAACCCGTTGCACCAGGTTTAGCTTTTTGCAGGCATGCCAAAAAGGGATGCCCTGTCTGGCTTGACAATTTCAAACCTTAGTCGTGCATGGGTGCTCCGATGGGAGACGAGTAGATAGCATGACCCCAGTGCATTACCATTATAGTCCAGGAGCCTTGTCCTTCCAGGCTACTGGAAGGACCTTGGGGGGCTTCTTGATGCGTTTGAAGTCTGCCTGTGAGAGGAGGTTGACAGAAGCACCTGTGTCCAGTTTGAACTGGATGGAGCAGCGGTTGACCTGCATCACCGCACACTGGTCGTCCTCCGAATCCACAGCGAGGATGGACTGAATGCGAGATGAGTTAGTTGTGGCATCTTCACGTGTGATAATGACGCCCACTCGTGAGGCGGACTCCAAGCACTCGTCCTCTGGATCTGTTGTCCTGCCAGGATCAGAATCCTGTAATCGTCATTGCACATTCTGGACGCGCCGTCGTTGGAATTGGGAACACTGACCTCTGACTGGTGGTGCAGACCTGCACAAGGCGGCATAGTGTCCAGGCTTCCCGCAGTTTAAACATCACCTGTCTTTTGCAGGGCAGTGTCCCTTTAAAAGGACGTTGCCGCAGTTCGGGCATGTCATGACGTCGGCGTCATGACGCAATATACGCTGTTGCACATGCAGAGCGGTCGGCAGACATCTGCACCTGCGCAGTGTGGGTGTCGACTGCTTCGTTATCCCCTTCACATCGCGCATGCATGGGGCTCCGGGAAAAGCTTGCGAGATGGCCAGTGTCTTCAATGCTGAGGCGTGCATCCGGAAGATGACCTGCACACTCTGCCTTGTGGGAGCCATGTTTCTCATTTTCAGCTGATTTGTGCTGGGCATAGCAATTTTTTGCGTGCTCATGCACTGTACATATTTCAATCGCGACTGGCAGGGTCATATGCTTGATTTTTAAGAGCTGCTTTTTCAGAGGATCAGAGTGAACTCCAAACATGATTTGGTCTCTGATCACAGAGTCAACAATATCACCAAAGTTACAGGGCAGCGCTAGCAGGCGGAAGTTAGTTAATAAGGCATTGAAAGATTCATCTTTACCTTGAAGATGTTGCTTGAACATGTAGCGCTCGAAGATTTCATTGGTGTCAACTTCACAGTGACTATTAAACTTGTCCAGGATGGTCTGAAACTTTGTCTTGTCTTGGCCTTCGGTGAAGTTAAACGAGTTGAAGAGTTCGATGGCTTGATCACCCGCTGTTGAGAGGAGAAGCACAATCTTTCTTGCATCAGACGCACCCTCGAGGTCTGAGGCTGCGATGTACAGCAGAAACCTTTGTTTGAATGTCTGCCAGTTGGCATGAGATTGCCGGAGGTCCTGAGTTGGTGAGGAGCCTAAATCTTCTCCATGGTGCCGGGATACAGTTGCTGGTCGTCACGGAATGGACAGAGGTAAGCCACCTGAAATTAGTAGTCTCCTTGTATCATGTTGTGTTAGGTACACTGGTATAACACTGGCTGCAACTGGATGCAGCTTAGATCAAAAAGATACTCCAGACCTTGAAGTTAGTTCAATCAGGTTTATTGAACTAATAGCACAGTTCGCACAATTCTCTGTGAGTTCGACTCTCTGCTAACTTAAGTGTGGTTACTCTGTCTGACTGAACCAGGCTAGCTCCTAGCCATATGTTGGAGGTGGGAGATGGTAACAACACCCTTGACTGACTCTCTAGATCAGGGGTGGGCAAACTTTTCCATGCAAGGGCCACATTCAGAAATTCACAATTCACAAAGGGCCGCATAGTATATTAAGTAAAATAATTACTTTACCCGGTTATGATTCTGGGCGCCTCATATAGAACATAGAACAGTACAGCACAGAACAGGCCCTTCGGCCCTCGACGTTGTGCCGAGCAATGATCACCCTACTCAAGTCAACGTATCCACCCTATAACCAGTAAGTAACCCAACAGCCCCCCCCCCCCATTAACCTTAAAAAAATAAAAATAAATAAATAAATAAATTCTTTTTTAAAAAAAATTTTTTATTTTTTTTAATGACTTGGTGGGCCGCAGAAATACCTTTGGTGGGCCGCATGCGGCCCGCGGGGCATAGTTTGCCCACCCCTGCTCTAGATGTTCATCAGTGGAAAGAGGCGGAGCGTGAGTGCCTCGTGTCTTTTATAGTCAGATCCCACCCCTAAGTGTCCTGCCTGCTTATTGGTCATATCCTGTTCTCTGTGTCCATTAGCTGCTTGTCTGTGCCTGCCTGTACATCATTATGTTTGTGTCTGCATATCATGACACCCACAAACTTTTAACATTGTAAGAAACCTATCATCTCTTGAGCCTCTGGATAATAAATCCTTTGACCAACTGGTGCAACAAGTGAAAGACCACGATAATCCCCGGCCCTCCATTATAATGCAGCGCTATAAATCCGTGGGTGGCACAGTATCACAGTGGTTAGCACTGTTGCTTCACAACGCCAATGTCCCATGTTCGATTCCCAGCTTGAGTCACTGTCTGTGCGGAGTCTGCACGTTCTCCTCATGTTTGCATGGGGTTCCTCCGGGTGCTCCAGTTTCCATCCACAAGTCCAGATGACGTGCTTGTTAGATGAACTGGATATTCTGAATTCTCCCTCTGTGTAGCCGATCAGGCTCCATAATGTGGAGATCAGGGGATGTTCACAGTAACTTCTGAAGGGGGCGTCCAGTGATGAGACCTCTTAAAACTGAATAGCTAGGATGGCACTGGAGCAGTTACATACATAGATACATAGAAGATAGGAGCAGGAGGAAGCCTTTTGGCCCTTCAAGCCTGCTCTGAGATCATGGCTGATCATCCAACTCAATGGCCTAATCCTGCTTCCTCCTCATAGCCTTTGATCCCATTCTCCCCAAGTGCTACATCCAGCCGCTTTTTGAATATATTCAATGTTTTAACATCAACTACTTCCTGTGGTAATGAATTTCACAGGCTCACCACTCTTTGTGTGAGGAAATATCTCCTTCTCTCTGTCCGAAATGGTTTACCCTGAATCCTCAGGCTGTGACCCGTGGTTCTGGGCACACCCATCATTGATAACATCTTCCCTGCATCTACCCTGTCTAGTCCTGTTTGAATTTTATAAGTCTCTATGAGATTCCTCCTCATTCTTCTGAACTCCAGTGAGAACAAACGCAACCTAGTCAATCTCTCCTCATATGACAGTCCCACCATCCCTGAAATCAGTCTGGTAAACCTTTGCTGCACTCCCTCGCGAGCAAGAACATCCTTTCTCAGAGAAGGAGACCAAATCTACACACAATACTCCAAGTGTGACCTCACCAAGGCCCTGTACAATTGCAGCAACACATTTCTGCTTCTATACTCAAAACCTCTTGCAATGAAGACCAACATACCAAAAGCCTTCATTACCGCCTGCTGCACCTGCATGCTTATCTTCAGCGAATGGTGCACAAGGACGCCCAGATCCTGCTGCACACTCCCCTCTCTCAATGAATGACCATTCAGGTAATAATTTGCCTTCCTGTTTTTGCTTCCAAAATGAATAACCTCACAATTATCCAAATTAAACTGCATCTGCCATTGCTTTGTCCACTCGCCCAACCTGTCCAGATCTTGCTGCAGGATCCCTGCATCCTCGTCACAATTCACCCTCTCACCTAATTTGGTATCATTTGCAAACTTTGAGATGTTACATTTTGTTCCCTCATCCAAATCATTGATATATATTGTGAGTAGCTAGGGTCCCATCACTAGTCGCTGTGGTACCCCACTGGTTACTGCCTGCTGTCATGTGAGGGTGCCTTGAAAAATTGGATGTTTAAGAAACATACCTTTAAGAAATGAGGCTGATCATATTACTGAAGTGATGTCACAGCAGGGGAACCTGAGCTTACTTCTGCTTTTTGAGAGTTTTAGTTTCAGTTTGAAGAAAGCTTGGGTGTGGCTGTAAGCTGCATTGCTGGTGATCTCTGCCATGAAGGACTATCTTTTAATCCTTTGGTGAAATTGGAATTATAAAATGGTCTCAGTATTGAATATAAATCTAATGTGCTTTTGTTTGAAGAATTTGTTAAGTCTTTTGGATGTGTAAAGGAACAGTTTGCAGGATTGGGTAGTGTTGTATTATTTTCGGGGTTATCTTTGAAGTAAGGGGTGTTAAGAGATCCAATGTTTATTTAAAAGGTTAATTTGAGTTCATGGAATAAACATTGTTTTGTTTGAAAAACCACATGTCCATAATTGTAATACCACACCTGGGGAACAAGCCGTGTGCTTCAAAAGCAACAATTCATGAAAGGTGGGGGTTGGTTGAACTCCATGATACATTTTGGGGTTCTGAAAACACCTCTCCCATAATACTGCCAATTTGAAAATTTGAAAATCACTACTCTTTGGTTACTCTCTGCCAACTAGTTTTCTATCCACCTCAATACATTTCTCCCAATCCCATGCACTTTAATTTTGCACAATAATCTCTTATGCAGGACTTTGTCAAATGCCTTCGGAAAGTCCATATATACCACATCGACAGGCTCCCCTTTGTCAACTGTACTGGTTACCTCTTCAAAGAATTCCAACAGATTTGTGAAGCATGATTTTCCCTTCAGAAATCCATGCTGCCTCTGACTGATCCTGCCACTGCTTTCTAAATGTTCCACTATAAAGTCTTTGATAATGGATTCAAGCATTTTCAACACCACCGATGTTAGGCTTGCTGGTCTTTCATTCCCTGCTTTCTCTCTACCCCCCTTTTTGAATATCGGAGTGACTTGAGCTATCCTCCAGTCTGCAGGGACAGTTCCAGAGTTTATAGAATCCTGGAAGATGACCACTAATGCATCCACTATTTCCAGAGCCACCTCCTTAAGCACTCTGGGATGCAGATTCCCAGGGCCTGGAGATTTATGCGCCTTCAATCCCATTAGTTTTCCCAGCACCATTTCTCTACTAATGTTGATCTCCCTCAGTTCTTCCCTCTCACTAAACCTTTCATTCTCCAACATTTCTGGTATCTGATTGTACGTAAGTTAGTTAATTAAGGGTTGAGATTAATTTTCGAACGTATACCTGGTAATCATTATTAACCATTAAACTTGTATTTTAGAACAGAGCAGTGATAATCATGTAAGCTCTGGCTTCAAGCAGTGGCCACAATGCATGATGGGATTTAGGCTAGCTAGCTTGCCCATGTTTTTCAGGCACAGGGGATGTGTGCTCAGCAGATTATATAGTGGATGTAAACAGGTTTTATGAGAGGCTCCCAATATCCTCTGAAACAATCCATGAAGTGAAGAGGATGCCAGTTCTGACATCCTGTCCCTCGCTGGACAGGAGTTGACTGCGATATTGGGATGGAGAAAACAACTTAAAATGGACATAGAACTTTGGTAAACAACAGGTGAGAGGATGAGACTTAATCGCAATTCTATTGGATAAGTTTGAATATGACAGCTTCAGGGATTGGATCGAATCCAACTGGGAGGGGCTTTTGATTTTTGGTGTGTTTTTGTCACTGTTCAGCAGATCGATGTTGGCATTATCCAGGTCCATCTCTCGTGTACACAAAACCAAGCTTGAGTTAATAAAGCCAAAGATACAGTGACAACCATATTTTTTTTTTACCTGGTGGATAGTAGTCAGTCAGTTTTCCTGGAGAAGGAGTTTGAAATTTTCAATCAATAATAAACAGGATGGAGATTTTTGACTTTTGCCAGTTGAAACAACTGAAGGGCACCGCACAAAATAATCCATTTTATTTTCCTTTCATGTACTAAATGAGCTGTTTGAGCTGCACGCAGAAAAATACTTTTCACTGTACCTCGGTACATGTGAAAATAAACAAATCTAGCTCCAGGACTGAGTCTGATCAAATCAGAGAAGCAAATCTAAGAAATGACACGACACAATTATTAGAACCTCTCACTGTTTTGATTCTAGGACAATGGTCAATGATGTGGCCCGTGCATTCCTGCTGTATGTCTACTGATCCTTTATCATGAATTTACACAAAGTGTCAAAACTCCCAGAGATGACATCAACTACAACTCGCTCTTTCAATATTGGCACAATTCCCAGATGGGAATCGCCCGGGGCTGGTGTCAATCCTGCCCCCACCGTATCCCGAATTCTCCGCCCCCCGAGATTCAGTAGGGTCGGGAATCGTGTTGAGCCGGTTGGCGGGCCCCTCGCGGTGATTCTCCGGCCCGCGATGGGCCGAAGTCCCGCCGCTGACAGGCCTTTCCCGCCGGCGTTGTTTAAACCACCTCTGGTACCGGTAGGATTGGCGGCGCGGGCAGGCTCCGGTGTCCTGGGGGGGGGGGAGGGGGGGGGAGGGGCGATCTAACCCCGGGGGTGCCCCCACGGTGGCCTGGCCCGCAATCGGGTTCCACCGATTGGCGGGCGGGCCTGTGCCGTGGGGGCACTCTTTTTCTTCCGGCCCCATCATGGCCTTCACCGCTGACGCTCTGGTGCATGTGCGGACTTCCGTCGGCCGGCGAAGGCCTTTCGGCCCCGGCTGGCGGGGAGCCAAAGGCCGTTTGCGACGGCCGGCGGATCGGAGACCGCTCTGGCACGGGCCTAGCCCCTAAAGGTGCAGAATTCCGCACCTTTGGGGAGGCCCGACGCCAGAGTGGTTCATGCCACTCCGTCCCGCCGGAACCCCCCGCCCGGCCGGGTTGGGGAGAATCCCGGCCAAGATAAACTCTGCATCAACAAATAGTCTGGGTGTGGCTGTTTTGTGTTCATTGTTGAAGTGAATGAGCTGTCCATTTGTTTTTCGCTTATTTGGATTGTTTGTCCAGGAATAGGATTTAAGCTGACTTTATCTCAGTGCTACAATTTCTGCGAAATGAGAAATTAAAATTAAGGACCAGTGAAACTTGGGCCCGAGTCAACAACACAGAAGACCAAAGTTACAATGATGACCGTGCATTTTTTTTACCTGGTGGATAGTAGTCGGTCAGTTTCCCTGGAGAAGAAGTTTGAAAACTTTAATCAATCATAAACAGGATGGAGATTTTTGACTTTCTCCTATTTAAACAAGTGAAAGGCACAGCACAAAATAATCTTTGTAACAAATCTCGTTAATGCCAACAGTAATCGTCATCTTTTTTGAATGGTCTAACATTTGAGAGACAGAATCTGCAGGTTGTGGAACAGGTTCAACTGACTGAATGTACTATTCATGTACATTTGTGATGCTCACTAGTTGCTATAATGATACCAAATGGCTGCCAGCCTGACCTGAAATTGAGTCTGATCAAATTAGAGAACCAAATATAAAAAAAAATCACACAACACATTTATTAGAAACTCTCACTGTTTTGATTCTGGGACAATGGTCAATGATATGGTCCGTGCATTCCCGCTGTGTGTCTACTAATCCTTTACTGTGAATTTACGCAAAGTGGCAGAACTCCCAGAGAAAACATCAACTGTAACTCGGTCTTTCAATTTTAGCACAATTCCCAAATGGAAATGAGACAAACTCTGCACCAATGAATGGGCTGGCTGTGGCTGTCTTGTGTTCATTGCTGACGTGAATGACGGATGATTTGTCCATTTCTTTTCACTTATTTGGCTTGTCTATCCTGGCGTAGATTTCAACTTACTTTATCTCAGTGGGACAATTTCTGTGAATTCTGTCCGAGCTGGCACGTTAAAATTTGGGCAAAAATGGAAACTTGGGACTGAGTCAAGATCACAGAAGACCAAAGATACAGTGAAGACCGTGTATTTTTGTTACCTGGTGGATAGTAGTCAGTCAGTTTTCCTGGAGAAGAAGATTTAAAACCTTAATGAATAATAAACAGGATGGAGATTTTATGACATTCCCGTATTTAAACAACTGAAAGGAACAACATCATCTGCTTTTAGAATGGTCTAACATTTGAGAGACAGAATCTGCAGGTTGTGGAACAGGTTCGACTGACTGAATGCACTATTCATGTACATTTGTGAAGCTCACTAGCTGCTATAATGATACCGAATGGCTGCCAGCCTGAATTGAAATTGAGTCTGATCAAATTAGAGAACCAAATCTAAACAAAATCACACAACACATATTTTAGAACCTCTCACTGTTTTGATTCTCACGCATTGGTCAATTATTTTGTCCGTGTATTCTTGCAACTGAGTTACGGCTGAAATTGCAAAATTCGGACATACTGGAAATCGGGGCAAGGAGAGAAAGGTTAGGAGGTGAAACATATTTAAACTCTAAATAGCTTGATTTTGTTTACCTGGTGGAATGTGCTGAGCAGGTTTAACTGAAAAAGAAGAATACAAATATGATCCAATATGAAAGGGACGGAGATTGTTGCACACAAACATGTTTAAAGAACAGCGGGACAGAGTGAACAATTTCTTCCAGAAAAGCTAAATATTAGAGAAACAAAAATCACACATTTATTGGAACCTCTCATTCTTTTGATTCTCAGCACTTTCAAGCCAATGAAGTGTGTTTGAAGTGTAGACATCTTTGTTTTTTTGGGAAATCGGCAGAAAATTTGTGCATTTCCTTGCGCTGTTGTGTTATGTTGTGTTATGCACTCTGGGTTAACAGAGGCTGCAATTCAATGCAGCTTTGACCAAAAGATACTCCAGACTTTGAAGTAATTTCAATGTGATTTATTGAACCATTTGCACAGTTTTCTATGAGTTCGACTCTCCTGCTAATCTTGCTATATTTACTCAGTCTAATTAACCAGTCTGCTCTAAGCCATGTGGTGGGTGTGATGCTTCTCATCTGCCCCTGTCCTACTCTCTAAGTGTCGCCTGTGGAAAGAGACAGAGCATGAGTGCCCTGTCCTTATATATGGGTTATGTAATGCCCCCTTGTGTGAGTGTCACCTCTGGGTGTCTTGACTGCCCATTGGTCGTGTCCTATTCTATGTGTTCATTAGCTGTATGTCTGCTTGTCATGACTTCTCTGGTGCTCCCTCTAGTGTTTACTTAGGTTAATGTATTTACATTAACCCCTTGTATATTTACAGTGATGCATAACACCACACGCGCTACAACATTGGTTATGAGAATAGGAAAACGTTTTAAACCTTGGAGGAAGGAAAAGTGGCCTTTCAGATTCCTGCAACACGGTAAAGAATCAACCAGAGTCGAATAGCTATGCCACGATTTGGGAAAATCAATTCAGTGAGGGTACAGCAGAGCCTGAGAAAAGGAAGAGTGACCGTCAGTCACAGAGTCTCGAGCCCTGTGTGGGGGAGGCCATCCTCAAGGGTGAGACAGACTGAACTGAGCTCTCAAAAAATCATTGGTGGCCCAGTGATTATTCAGCGTGGAAGAAAAGTCCAATGTTTATAAGTTCAACACCATGGAGTTAAGCAAGACCTCCCCCCCCCCCCCCCCCCCCCGCCCCCCGCCCCCTGCCCACTGAAACTGTCCTTATTATTAATGGCCATCCAATGAAACTGCAGGTTGATACATGTGCTAATTCAACAGTGGTAGGAGAACAGACATATATGTATCTACAAGGAGGGCCGCAACCCATCAGGCTCAGTCGGACAATGGCCACTTTAACAACCTCTGAAGCCACGAGGATAACAGGTACGGTGTCAAATCCAGTGTCATATCAGCACCTGTCTGCCCAGTTGACCATAGTTGTAGTAAAAGGTCACAGACTAAGCCTCATGGGGACAGATTGCCCAAAAAAAATCAAGCTAAATTCATCATCACCGGCGAAGATTCCAGGAACGTCTGTACATACCAGGAGGTCTTTCAGAGAGATTTGCTTTGAAGGGGTGAAGGTCAATATTTACATTGACCCTCAGAGGGAGATCAGTGGGAATGGGGTTAAGCTGGTTTTTCGCTCGTGCTTGTTCTCTCACCGCCTGCTGCAAACACAGTCTGGCAGATATGTCGTTCTGGTATAATGTGGGAGCGCTGCTACCAAGCCATTCTTAGTAATGGATTGTGAAGTTCCCTCATCCTGTCTACATTCAGTGCTTCTTCCAAGTGGTGTTCAATGAGGTGGAGCTCTTCTGCCTCAGCTGAAGAGGGTGGTAGCTGCTAGGGAATGTTTTACTTGAAGCTGCTGTATTCATGCAGTCCAGAGACATGTTGAGGACTTCCAGAAACATGCCCTTGTGCCGTTACACCACCGTGCTGCCATTTCTGTCGAGTCATAGTGCCAGTGGACAAGACATACCAGGGGATGGTGATGTTGGCTGAAAGATATGCGGCGGGATTCTCCGTTGCTGAGTGTAAAGGCGGGATTCTCCTCTTAACTTCCACCAGTAGGTTACAAGTACCTAGAGTTGTAATATTTCTGCATTAGAGTCACTCAGTCTGCAATCTGTGTTTTAGATATTCGGTTTTATTCTCAACTTCATCAAATCTGTTTTGTTAATTAAGTTTGTGCGAGCTCCAATGTCTAACTTTACCTTTACAGGGTCTCGTTTATTTTGAGCGGTGTAATCCACTCATCCATCTGAATTTTTAGTGCTCTATGTCGACCAGTATTTTAATTAATTATGTTCACAAAGTCAGAGCCTTCAAAGTCAATTGGTTCATCAGTAATTTCATGTTGTCTGTTCAAGGCTGCACTTTGTATAATTGATGAATCGCTGGTTTTTGTAGCCTTACCTCGTAGATTAACACTCTTTGGTTTCTGTCTTCTTTCATTGAACAGGCATTGCTGCACAATGATCTTTTCTGTCACAAGTCTTGCCGAATGCAGGGCATTTTCTCGGACCGAGCATTCTGCTGCTCGTCCGGCACAAAATGATGTGCTCTGAAATGTTTTTAAAATGGCTGCCGCTTAGACCATGATTCTGATTTTGCTGCGACACAGCAATGATGGCATGAGTCATGCCCTGTTTTTTCCCGCCACTTTTTCGTGTATGGATCTCAATGATCTGCTTTTGTGCTATCTCACTGGCCTTGCTAAGTTTAAATTGCTTTCCGTCAGCAATCGCTTGTGTAATTTATCACATTGTAAACCAAATTTGATTTGGTCTTTTATCAATGACTCATGGAGGTCTGCAAAATTGCAGGATTGCGCTTTGAGACGAAGATCCGTGACAAAACAGTGAAATGTTTTGCCCGATTTTTGCAGTCTCATCCTGAACATGTATCGCCCGAATGTTTTACTTTTTGAGATGTGGAGATGCCGGCGTTGGACTGGGGTGAGCACAGTAAGAAGTCTTACAACACCAGGTTAAAGTCCAACAGGTTTGTTTCAAACACGAGCTTTCGGAGCACGGCTGATTCAGATTCACCTGAAGAAGGAGCCGTGCTCCGAAAGCTCGTGTTTGAAACAAACCTGTTGGACTTTAACCTGGTGTTGTAAGACTTCTTACTTTTTGAGGATAGCAATTGTTATTGAATTGCTCGATTATCTTTAAGTAGCTCTTCTTGACTTCTTTCGAAGTGAATTGAAAGGTATAGTCCAAATCAATTGCTTGGGGACCAGCTACTGTCATTAGGAGCACTGGGCGCGATTCTCCCAAAACGGGAGAAATCGTAAAGCTGCCGTAAAACCCGGGCGGGTTTTACGGCAGCGCGCCCCTTCCCGACCGGGGACCGATTCTGGTCCCCGGTCGGGGCTAGCAGCCCGACGCCGTAGGCTCCGGCAAGACGGGCTTAACGAAAATCGTTAAGCCCGCTTGCCGGAGTTAGCGCCGGCTGACGCGTAATATGATGTCAGCCGCGCATGCGCAGTTTGGAAGACTCCAACCCGCGCATGCGCGGGTGACGTTATTGCGTTTTTGCGCGAAACCCGCGCATGCGCGGGCCGGGTTGCCCCTCAGCCGCCCCGCGAATGGATACTGCGGGGCGGCGGAAGGACAAGTAGTGCGCGGGCATCGGGCCCGCTGCCCGCGATCGGTGCCCACCGATCGCGGGCCCATGGCACCCTTGGCACGGCCGTGGTACGGCCGTGCCAATCGGTGCCATGGTTATTAATAGCGAGTTTGTGACGCCGTTTTTGCGAACGGCAAGACCAGGTGTGTTTGCCGTTCGTAAAAACGGCGGAAAGGGCTGGGACTTCGGCCCATCTAACAGCTGAGAATCGCTGCCGGCCGTAAAAAAACGGCGGCAGCGATTCGGTTCGGGACTTCGGCGGGGGGGGGGGAGAATAGCGGTAGGGCGGCAAAAATGTCGGGAAGGCCCTCCCGCTATTCTCCCACCCGTCGTGGGGGGCGGAGAATTTCGCCCACTATTTTTCACTTGTCTCAAGCTTCTTGGAGACCAAGAGCCTGCACGTAAAAAGTGAACTGTTGCTTGAAAGCACACCAGTTCACATCCACATTACCAGTCGTGAGTAGTGAGTAGTTGGCTGGGAGTCTTCAATGCTTCCATCTCGCTTCGACGGTCCTGGTAGTATTTAGTTTTAGAGCCGATTTTCTCAGAGTCTCCGAGTATTCCTTTGTGCCTTCTTGATGTACCTAACTTTCCCTAACTGTTCGTTTTCGACATCCACTCCTAGGTACCGTGTAAAGTTCTTTGATTGGGCTGATGTTGAATCTTGATATTGTGGTGTGAACAAAGAACATTAGACTTTGTTTCATAAACAAAGTTAATTATTACGAGCACTACACTAACGAATTACAAAATTTTCTAAGATTAATACAGTTTGAAATAATGATCTAACACTAACTTACACTGAGATACTGCAGAGCTAATCTAATATGCGACTGCTACAAACATCCTCTCTAACTAACATCCTCTCCTGGAACACATGGTGTGTCCGTGTCACGTGTCTGCATACGCACACCACGTGGTGGTCGGATGCTGGAACTACAATAGTTGTACATTTATTATTTACATACAGATGATAATGCAGATGAAAATCTACTTATCATCACAATTACCATGTATTTACTTGTTACCTGGTGGATAGTAGTCAGTCAGTTTTCCTGGAGAAGAAGTTTGAAAACTTTAATCAATAATAAACAGGATGGGTATATTTATTTTCTGCTGTTGAAACAACTGAAGGGCACCACACAAAACAATCTTTGGCACAAATCTTGTTAACAACAGAAATCAAAGTCTTTTTGAATGGTCTAAAATTAGAGACGGAATCTGCAGGTTGTTCAACTGACTAAAATTTGGGCATAATGGAAACTGGGGCCTGAGTCAAGTCCACCGAAGACCAAAGTTACAGTGATGATCCTTACCTGGTGGATAGTAGTCAGTCAGTTTTCCTGGAGAAGAAGATTTAAAACTTTAATAAAAAAAAACCAGGATGGAAATTGTACCATATTCCCGTGTTTAAAAATCTGAAAGAAACAACCCAAAATAATCTTTGCCACAAATCTCACCTGCTTTTTGAATGGTCTAACATTTGAGAGACAGAATCTGCAGGTTGTGGAACAGGTTCAACTGACTGAATGCACTATTCATGTACATTGTGAAGGTCACTAGTTGCTATAATGATACCAAATGGCTGCCAGCCTGACTTGAAATTGATTCTGAACAAATTAGAGAAACAAATCTAAAAACATCAAGTAACACATTTATTAGAACATCTCACTGTTTTGATTCTCAGGCATTGGTCTATTATTTAGTCCGTGTATGTTCGTGTAATGACATTGCAATGCGGCAAACAGCAATTTCCAGGGCAATTCCCTGCTTATGAAAAAACATGTGCCATCTGTAATGGCAGGAATCATTTTGAAACCCAATGTTATACAAGGAAAAGGCCTGAACAAACAAAGAGTATCAGCACTATTGATGAGCTGTGCCGAGAGGACACATTCTTTGTGGTGTTATGGGCCAGGGTTTAGAAAACTCCAAAGTGTATCATGGAGTTTACCTGAACTACAGCTTTTAATAGATTTTGGTTATGAGGGACACAGGGCCTACTTTCCAGGTGTTATGTAACAGAGCCCTTAAGTATTTTTAAACAAAACATTGTTCATTCTATGAATTCAGTTAACATTTTATAAACACACAGTGAACATTTTATCAACTACCAACACAACTACCCCCTACAGATATAGTAGTCTATATGTAACCCTTAATAATTTTCCGAACAACATCCATAAGACAAACACCCCTTTTAACAAAGCAAGAGGTATAAATTATTTACACAAGACAGTTATCACTTTTAAATTATCAAGTGACCTGGACAACGTTTAACATATAGAGAGAGAGACAAAGTGAATCTTCCTTCTCTGAATTCAGCTTTCAACTGCCTAAAACAAAAGCAAAACACAAAGCCACAACAGCTTCCAGCTCAAAACGAAAGTAAAAGCCAGAGACACAACCCGGCTCCACCCACACAATGGCATCACTGCAGCTATTTGATAAACACCTATTTCTTAAACTCCATGACAGTGGACATGATCTCCTGCAAAGACAAGGAGACTCATGTCATACCAAATAACAATGTATTTGCATCAATCTGCAACAATAATGAATTGAAGGCAGATAATCATAAAGATAAATGGACATTGCTGTCAAAGATAAATGGCACAGTTATAACAGTCAAGCTCGACACTGGTGCGAGGGCCAACCTGATGAACTTGTCTGATGTAAAAAAGCTAATAATAGTATTGTTCTGGTAACAAAAAATAGTTACTAGAACAATATTATTAAGAGGTTATAATGGTAATGAAGTCTCATCATTAGGCGCATGGGAATTTGATGTCAAAAACAAAATTTATAAGTTGACATTTTCTGTGGTGGTGGTGGACCGTGAATCTTTAATTAGAGTTAAGGCGAATGAGGAGCTACAGTTTGTCTCTAACTACGCGGAGATAGCGCAGTTGTGGAATTCTACGCCACGATGTGTTATTAAGAATGTCAAAGAAAGTTTTGCATGACACGGCATTCCGAATGTGGTCATGAGTGATAATGGTCCTTGTTCTGACAGCTATGAGTGGACAGAAATTGCATGGCAGTATGATTTCCAACATGTTAGTTCCAGCCCGCATTACCCTCAGATGAATGGCAAGGCTGCAAAGGGAGTGCATATCGTCAAACAGCTCCGAAAGAAACCACTCGACAGTCACAATGATACATATCTTGCGCTCCTCAGCAATCGTTCGGCACCATTAGTCAATGACCTCTCGCCGACTCAAATGTTGATGAACAGGCAACAAGAACGACTCTACCTAATTTTCCTCATGAGTCCGGGAACCACTCATTAATGAGACAATTGACCTCTCAGAAAAGGAGGCAGAGAGAATTCTATGATAGGTCTATCAAAAGACTTCAACTTCAGCAGCCAGTGGATACAGTGAGAGTAGAAGAATCAAAAGGTAATAGATGATCTAAACAGGCAAATATACTGCGACAAGCAGGTCCAAACTCATATCTCATTATTACAGATGAAGGTGCGGTCTTGAGAAGGAATAGAAGAGCACACGTATGCTCAAAGTATGACAACCGTTTGTAATGCAATCACCAGAAGAAGCATGCAACAGTCCTAAAACATCTGAAGAACATACGGAACACAACAAGAGGATGATACATCAAACTCAAGCAACAAACACAAAAGTACATGAAGAACCTTTGCCAGTTCAGCAGACATTGAGAAGGTCGACAAGAACAAGAACAAGAAAGACTGAACTTGTGAAAGATTGGAAAAAAAATTTAAACGAAATGATCTGTGGTTCATCATTCACTTCGGCCAGTCTACAGAACATGACACGTTCCACGTGTGTCAACCCCCCCCCCCCAACACCAGCCTCACCCTCACACCAGCTTCACCTCCACACCACCCTCATCCCCACCACCCACACCCACCCCCACCCGCTAATCTAATCCTGTGTCTTGTCTTATGTCTTGCAGGAGCTGCTAGTGAATGGGTTGGTCCATCTGGTTCCCCCCCGCCCCCAGCCACAGACACTACCACAGCAGGAACCACCCCGTATGCTGAGCAGTGGGGTGGCCGGTAGCACAGTGGTTAGCACTGTTGCTTCACAGTGCCAGGGACACGGATTCAATTATAAAAGCAAATTACTGCGGATGCTGGAATCTGAAATGAAAGAGAAAATGCTGGAAAATCTCAGCAGGTCTGGCATCATCTGCAGGGAGAGAAAAGAGCTAACGTTTCGAGTCCGAAGACTCTTTGTCAAAGCTTTGGGATTCACGTCCTGCCTTGTGTCACTGTCTGTGCGTAGTCTGCATGTTCTCCTCATGTTTGCGTGGGTTTCCTCTGGGTGCACCGGTTTCTGTTCAAAATGTGCGAGTTAGGTGGATTGGTCAGGCTAAATTGCCCCGTCATGGTCCAAATGTTCGTTGGGGTTGCTGGGTTGCAGGGATAGGGTGAAGGTGTGGGCTTATGTAGGGTGCTCTTTCAGGGGCCGGTGTAGACCTTTTTTTTTAAAATGTTCTTATTCTCCTCCTTTTTCACATTTTCTCCCAAATTTACACCCAACAATAAACAATAATCAGTAACAAATGCAATGTCAATCCCCATATCAATAACAACAATCCCATCCTCCCACCAAACCCACAAACATTAGCCCGCATGTTAGCATAAACAAATGACAAAAAGGAATCAGGAATTACCCATAGTTGCCATTAACACATACAGTCCCCCCAACCCTCCCAGGCTCCCCCACTAATGTTCGATGTAATCCAATTCTCGAAACTGCATAATGAATAACGCCCATGAATTGTAGAACCCCTCCATCCTTCCCCTCGGTTCAAATTTGACCTTCTCAAGCGTAAAGAATTCCAGCTGGTCCCCCCCCCCCCCCCCCCCCCCCCCCACCACTGCCACGCCAAGGCACAGGGTGGAGTGGTTGATCGCCACCCTAAGGATCCACCTTCAGGTGATCAACGAGGCGAAGGCTACAATATCTGTCTCCGCACCCGTTTCCAGCCCTGGCTGGTCCAACACCCCAAATATGGCCTCCCGGGGGCCCGGGTCCAGTTTCACGTGCACCACTTGAGAGATTACCCTGAAAACCTCCTTCCAGTAATCCTCCAGCTTTGGACAGGACCAAAACATATGAACATGGTTTGCGGGCCCCCCCTGCAAAGTTCACACACATCTTCTACCCCCTCAAAGAACCAGCTCATCCTCGCCCTTGTAAGATGCGCTCTATACACCACCTTCAGCCCGAACATTGCACATGAGGTGGAGGCGTTCACCCTCCGGAGCACCTCACACCAGAACCCCTTCTCCATACCCTCTCCCAACTCATCCTCCCACTTTGCCTTGATCCCTTCCAGCAGGGCCTTCTCTTCCAAAATAGCCCTGTAAAACACCGATACTACCCCCTTCTCCAGTCCCCCTGTCGTCAGCACCTCCTCCAGAAAAGTGGAAGCCTGCTCTGCTGGGAAGTTCTGTATCTCCTTTCTGGTGAAGTCTCTGAATATTTCCCCCTGCTCCAGCCCAGGCTTGGCTCCCAGCTCCTTCAATCCTGTAAACCGACCCCCAAGAAACAAATCTTTTAGTGTCCTAATTCCGTTCTCCTCTCATCTCCGAAAATTTCCATCCTACCTCCCTGACTCAAAACTATGGTTCCCCCGAATCTGCATTTCCCTTGACCCTGCCCCCAACCCGAAGTGCTGGCAAAACTGCCTCCAGATTCTCAACGAAGCTATTACTACCAGAGTCCCTGAGTATTTCCCCGGGGCCATCGGAAATGGCGTAGCTGCTAGCGCCTTCAATCCCGACCCCCTACCCAAACTCTCCTCTATTCTGACCCATTGGGAGTCAACCCCTGTGACCCAGCTCCGTACCTTCTTCGCATTTGCCACCCAGTAATAATACATCAGATTCGGAAGGCCCAAAACCCCTGCCTGCCTTCCTCTCTGTAGACGCACCGTTCTAATTCTGGCCACCTTCCCTCCCCATATGAACAAGATAATCATCCCTTCAATCTCTCTAAAAATTCCTTTGGCAGTAAAATCGTGAGGCATTGGAAAATAAACAGGAAAATCGCAGCAACACTTCCATTTTAAACCCCTGTAACCGACCCGCCAGTGACAGAGGGAGACCATCCCACCTTGCCAGATCAGCTTTCACCCTCCCCACCAAACTAGAAATGTACCTATGGAGCCCCCCCATCCTGAGCAACCTGCACCCCCAGGTATCTAAAGTGAGTCCCTGCCCTACGAATGGCAGCCCCCTCCCCCCCCCCCCCCCCCACCCCTTCCCCACTCCTGGCCGAGACACTACAAAATATCCACTCTCGTCTAGATTTAATTTGTACCCTGAGAAAGACCCAAACACCTGAAGCAGCTCTATTCCCCTATTGACATACTCGGTTCTGTCACCTATAATGGCTTTACCCAGTCCACAAATCTGGGTCCAGCCCCATACTGCCCCAGAACTGCCAACAAGTACCCCCATTCTACCCGGTCAAATGCTTTCTCGGCGTCCAATGCTACAACTACCTCTGTTTCCTTCCCATCCGCCGGTGCCATAACCATGTTCAATGCCCTTCTAATGTTTGAAAAGAGCTGCCTCCCTCTCACGAACCCTGTCTGATCTTCACCTATCACCTTTGGGAGGGCACTACAGTACTCCAGCCTACCTGCCGGTACCTTCGCCAATATCTCTGCGTTCACGTTTAAAAGTGATATGGGCCTATATGACCCACACTCCTCGGATTCTTATCTTTCTTAAGAAACAGGGAAATTGATGCCTGCCAAAGTTTGTGGTAACACCCCGTTCCCTATCGCCTCCTTAAACATCCCCACCATCAGGGGTGCCAGTTTATCTTTGAATTTTTATAATATTCCACTAGAAATCCATCCGGCCCTGCCACCTTCCCTGACTGCATCCTCCCAATCGCATCTTTTATCTCCTGCTCCACGATCACCCCTTCTAATGTACTCCTGTACTCCTCCCCTAACCATGGGTACTCCAGCCCATCTAGAAATTGCTGCATCTCCTGGCCTGCCCCATATGTCTCTGACCTGTACAACCTCTTATAGAATTCATTAAAGACCTTGTTAATCTGATCTAGAGGTACAACCAACTTCCCTGCCCAGTCCTGCACCTGGACAATTTCCCTTGCCGCAGCCTCCCTCTGGAGATCACCCGCCAACATACCCACCTTATCTCCATGCTCGTAAACTGCCCCCCTTGCTCGCCTCAATTGGCGTTCCGCCTTCCTGGTAGATAGTCGGTCAAAGCTCGCCTGGAGTTCCTTCCTCTTTTCCAACTTCGCTGAGTCCCTATCTCCTGTATACCTCCTGTCTACCTCCAGCATCTCATCCATTACCTTCAGATGCTCCAACCTCTCCTCTTTGTCTCGCCTACCCTTAAACAAGATCACCTCACCCCTCACCACCGCCTTTAAGGCCTCCCAGACAACCGCATTCGACACCGCACCCGTGCAGTTAAAACCTACATATTCCTCAATTACAGTTTCAATTTTATCACAAAATCCTCGGTCCCCCAACAGTCCCACATCTAACTTCCACCCTGGTCCCAGTACCACTCCTTCTCCAGTACCATATCCACCCAATGCGGAGCATGATCTGAAATTGCAATTGTCAAGTACTCCGATCCTTTAACCCCAGCCAGCAGCACCTACACCACCACGAAAAAGTCGATCCGCGAGTACACCTCATGGACCGCTGAGAAAGATGAGTACTCCCACTCCCTCGGGTGCAGAAAACTCCAAGGGTCCAAGCCTCCCATTTCCACCATTAGCCCAGTCAGCGCCTTCGCTCCCCCCCATGACCAGCGAGCGTGGCCGTAACCTGTCCAATCTTGGATCCTGAACAAAGTTCCAGTCCGCCCCCCCCAACTATCAGTTTATGGGTGTCCAAGTCGGGGATGGCCCCACACACCTTCTTCGCTAATCCCACATCATCCCAATTGGAACCATATACACTTACTAGCACCACTAGCCTCCCATCCAGCGCCCCTGTCACAATCACACCCCCTGATCTGCAACCACCATCTCCATCTGGAAGCGTACCCTTTTGCTGACCATTACCGCTACCCCTCGAGCCCTTCCATCAAATCTAGAGTGAAACACCTGACTAACCCAGCCCTTTGTAAGTCTCACTTAATCCTCCGCCCTCAGGTGAGTCTCCTGCAGCATTGGTACATCGGCCTTCAAACTTTTAAGATGCGCAAGCACCCTTGACTTCTTGACTGGGCTTTCCAACCCCCTCACATTCCACATGACTATCCTAACTAGGGGTCCCATACCAAACCCCTCCTTATCCACCAGCATCATACCACTGGGCTATGCCCCATGAGCCTAACGCATCCCTTTCCATTATTAGCATTGAACCCCCTCCCAGAATCCCTCCTGCAGTTCCCCTCGAAAAAAATCTCACCCAGTATCGATCCCTGAAGACAGCCGCCATCGGGGACCCAAGTCGCAGGGTGGTACTCCACTCCTGATGTTCCACCTGGGGACCCAGCTAGACGTAACGTTAAGGCGCGGAATTCCGGATGGTTAGCCACCTGTTAAGTTGGCACGGCTGCAGGACATAGTGCAGTGATAGCAGCTCGAACACGAATCTGAGTATATTTGTACACATTAAACAGCTGTTCACACTGTTACAACCTTCCCCAGTGCTCAATTAGAAGGGTGTGAAAGTGGTCTGGTCTGGGCTGGACAGCTGGGGAGGGCGGGAATAGGTGGATGTTGTGGGTGAGCTGGGATCACCCCCTCGTGCCCTCCCATCCCCACTGTCCCCTCCTGCACCATCCCAGGGACCCGATGTCCACTCGCATGCAAGGACCACCCAGGCTGACAGTGAGGTGCTACCATGGACAGGTGTTAGACGTTGATGATGAATGTGGAGCACATTGCAGAGTGGGTTGTCATCATCCTCCAAGCCATGGACCAGACCCACTGTTATTGCCAACCTAGGGCCCACACCCCTGTGGTACGACAGGTATGTATGCAGGTGCAGGTTGCAGGTGGTGGGTGGCCGGGAGTGGGGGTGGGGATGTGTGGGGGTGGGGTGTGTTTTGTTATGCTCTTGACGTAGCATAAGCTGCTTCCTTGATGTGCACTCCGACAAAGGAAGGTTCAGACTTGGAGATAGCTTTAACACATTTATTAAACTGTTCACAATTCTCCTACTTGGATTCGACTCTCCTGTTAATCGTGCTATAGCTACTCAGACTAACTAACCAGTCTGCTACAATCCACGTGGTGGGTGTGATGTGTTTCAATCAACACTATCTGTACTCACTAAGTGTCTCCACTGGAAAGAGACTGAGCATGTGTGCTGTGTCCTTTTATATGGGTTGGTGTAATGCCCTCCTGTGGTAGTGTCACCTCTGTGTGTGTCTTGAATGCCCATTGGTCGTGTCCTATCTTACTGGCCTATTGGTTGAATGTCTGTGTGTCATGTCTCTGGTGCTCCCTCTAGTGTCTATCTAGGTGTGTAAATTGTGTATTTACAGTGTTCTAGTGTATCTACATTATAGATACAATGTAGTGTATCTACATTAACTCCTTGTGTATTTACAGTGATGCATATCACCACAGGGTGCGGTGTCCATGCCTCTTTCCAATCCACCCCCCCTCCCCGTCAGTGAACCTGGAGGACATCAGAGCGTCCCGTGCACGTTGGCCCTGGCACACAAGTTGTGCGGCCTCCTGTGCCTGCTTGGGTCCCATATCCTGCCCATTCTCACCCTTCCCCATATCCTCCTCATCGGATGAAGCCATTCACCTTGCTCGTCAAGCACATCGCCCCTCTGCTGCACAATGTTGCAGAGGACGCAGCAGGCTGCGATGATGAGGGTGACCCTCCCAGCGCAATAGTGGGGGGGGCCCTCCTGAGCGGTCCATGCACCTGAACTGCATCTTCAGGATGCCGAAATACCGCTCGATCACACCCCTGGTCATTGCATAGGGAATATTGTAGTGGGTTTCCACATCGATCGGTGGATTTCGGAAAGGTGTCATCAGCCTCGACCACAATGGATAACCCATGTCGCCCAAGAGCCAACACCCCCGAGCAGAAGATGGGAATGAGACAAACTCTGCACTAATATATGATCTGGGTGTGGCTGTCTTGTGTTTATTGCTGAAGTGAATGCCGATCATTTGTCCATTATTTTTCACTCTTTTGGCTTGTCTGTCCTGGAGTAGGATTTGAACTTACTTTACCTCAGTGGGACAATTTCTGCAAAGGGAGAAATTAAAATTTGGGCCTATTGGAAACTCGGGCCTGAGTCAAACATACAGAAGATCAAAGATACAGTGATGACTGTGTATTTTTTTACCTGGTGGATAGTAGTCAGTCAGGTTTCCTGGAGAAGAAGTTTGAAAACTTTAATCAATAAAATGTTTGACTTTCTCCAGTTGAAACAACCGAAAGGCACAGCACAAAAAAATCCTTGCCACAAATTTGGTTAATGATTGTCATCTTTTTAGAATGGTCTAACATTTGAGAGACAGAAACTGCAGGTTGTGGAACAGGTTCGACTGACTGAATTCGCTATTCATGTACATTTGTGAAGCTCACTAGCTGCTATAATGATACCAAATGGCTGCCAGCCTGCTGTGAAATTGATTCTGATCAAATTAGAGAACCAAATCTAATAAAATCACACAACACATTTATTAGAACCTCTCACTGTTTTCATTCTGGGACAATGGTCAATGATATGGTCCGTGCATTCCTTCCGTGTGTCTACTAATCCTTGACTGTGAATTTACGCAAAGTGGCAAAACTCCCAGAGAAGACATCAACTGTAGCTTATACTCTGAATTTTGGCACAATTCCCAGATGGGACTGAGACAAACTCTACATCAATGAATGGTCTGGGTGTGGTTGTCTTGTGTTCATTGCTGAAGTTAATGCCGGATGACCTGTCCATTTTTTTTCACGTATTTGGCTTGTCTTTCCTAGAGATCACCTGGGATTATGGGTAATCCAAGCGTAAACTTGGATAGAAAACAGGCTGACAGACAGGAGACAGAAAGTTGGGATAAATGGGTAATTTTATGGATGGCAAGATGTAACTAGTGGGGTGGCAGAGGGTTCGGAACTTGGGTCCCAACTTATTACAATCTATATTAACGACTTGGATACAGTGATAGAAGGATCGGTAGCCAAATTCGCAGATGACACAAAAATAGGTGAAACAGTAATATGCGTAAGTAAATAAGAGCCTTACAAATGGATGTAGACAGGTTAGGAGAGTGGGCCAAAATGTGGCAGATGGAGTTTAACGTGGAAAGGTGGACCATGCATTTTGGTCGAAAAAATGGAAAGGCAACTTATTATCTGAATGGGGAGAGACTTCAGGGGACTCCAATGCAGAGGGATCTAGGGGTCCTCATGCATGAGTCACAGAAAACGAGCATGCAGGTGCAGCAGATAATAAGGAAAGCAAATGGAACGTTGGCATTTATAGCAAAAGGAATTGAGTATAAATGTAAGGAAGTGTTATTGCAACTATAGACGGCATTGGTAAGACTGCACCTGGACTATTGTGCGCTGTTTTGGCCTAGTTATTTGATGATAGATGTAGTGGCATTGAAGGCAGTTCAGGGGAGGTCTTCTGGATTAATTGCAGAGATGGGGGGGTTTGTTGCAGGAGGAAAGATTTAACAGTTCAGGCCTATATTCTCTAGAGTATAGAAGAATGAGGGGAGATCTAATTGAGGTGTACAAGATGCTAAAAGGTATGGATAAAGTAGACGTGGAGCTGATGCTTTCTCTTATGGGGCATTCTAGAATGAGAGACCATAATCATAGAATAAGAGGTAGCAAATTAAAAACAGATGTGAGGAAAAACTACTTTGCCCAAAGGGTTGTGAATCTGTGGAATTCACTACCCCAGAGTGCGGTGGATGCAGGGAAAGTGAGTAAATTTAAGGAGGAATCAGACAGATTTTTAATTGGTAATGGGTTGAAGTGTTATGGAGAATGGACAGAACGGTGGAGTTGAGGCCAGTATGGGATCAGCCATGATCACATTGAAGGTGTTAGGCTCGGGAGGCTAAGTTGCCTATTCCCGCTCCTAGGTCATGTGCTGTAGGGAGGAGATGCTCTGGCTGATTTTGTAATCCAACTCTTGGTCTGTAGCATTGACGGTAGCAGATGAGGAACTTATCAGCCATGATAGAATGGAGGAGCAGACTCGAGGGGCCAAATGGCCTAATTCTGCTCCTATATCTTATAAGTAGCATTTGAACTCTCTCTGAAACAATTTCTGTGAACTGTGCCCTAGCTGAGAAATTACAATTTGGGCAGATTGGGCCTGAGTCAAGACCACGAAGACCAAAGAGACAGTGATGACCGTGAGTGTTTTTTTTACCTGGTGGATAGTAGTCAGTCAGTTCTCCTGGAGAAGAAGTTTCAAAACAATAATCAATTTTTGATTTTTGTCATTCCCGCGTTTAAACAACTGAAAGGAACAATACAAAATAATCTTTGCCACAAATCTCATCTGCTTTTTGAATGGTCTAACATTTGAGAGACAGAATCTGCAGGTTGTGGAACAGGTTCAACTGACTGAATACAGTATTCATGTACATTTGTGAAGCTCACTAGCTGCTATAATGATACCAAATGGCTGCCAGCCTGACGGGAAATTGATTCTGATCAAATTAGAGAACCAAATCTAAAAACATCACGCAAAACATTTATTAGAACCTCTCACTGTTTAGATTTTCAGTCATTGGTCAATTATTTAGTCCGTGTATTTTAACTGTGTGTCTACTAATCCTTTGCCATGAATTTCCGGAAAGTGACAAAGCTCCCAGAGAAGACATCAACTGTAACTCGGTCCTCACTCATGTGTAAAATGTAATCCACTGTAAATTTTGGCAAAAATATTACAAATTATCTAATTAGTTTCCTGTGAAGGACAGCAGACAGCACATTATCCAGTGTCAGTATAACTCACAATCTCAGGTAGAAAATGTCTCCATTTACATATTTGTGCGCTGATGGTATATCAATATACATGCTCAATATATGTAATGCTAGTACACGAGATGTCTCACTATCAGGACCGATCTAAATAACTTTCTCGCTCTTTCTGAAGGAGTGTGTATCAGGAATGCAGAGAGAACTGCCATTGGAAAGCCAGAGAGAGCAGAAGTCAGTAGTTTTCAAAGTATTGTATTGTATGATTTAATTAGTTATCTCTACAATTGTTTCTTTGTTTTACTGGTATGAAGTAAAAAGAGCTCATAATATTTATTTATATTACTCAATAAATTAGTTTATCTTTACAAGAAGACTACTGTTCATTTCAAAAACTCGGCTGCTTCAAAAGAGTAATATATGTGTTACACAAAATAATATGACACACATCACCTCTGACAGTGCTGCGCTGTCTCAGTACTGCTCTGGAATGTCAGTGTTGATGGCTGTGATCAAGTCCTGGAGTGGGAATTGAGCTCATCAACTTTGCCTCAGAAACAAGATTTATTCCAACTGAATCACAGCTGAAACTGCAAAATTCGGACATATTGGAAATCGGGGCAAGGGGATAAAGGTTAGGAGGTGAGACACATTTAAACTCTAAATAGCTTGATTTTGTTTACCTGGTGGAATGTGCTGAGTAGGTTTAACTGAAAAAGAAGAATACAAATGTGATCCAATATGAAAGGGGATGGAGATGGTTGTACACAAACCTGTTTAAAGAACAGTAGGAACAGAATAAATAATTTCTTACACAAAAGCTACAGAATGGAATCAGTTAAAACTCAGTCTTCAATACTTGTGACAGCATGACTCCTTTCAGAGGTGATCCTTCATGGACCAGGTGAGCCGCATGGAACCTATGGGGACGGAGGGTGTGAACCGAGGCCTATCGGGTGCCAGAGCGCGGACCCGGGTAGGGGAGAATCATCAGACTAAGCCCAGAGGTGGTGGGACTAGACCTGTGTCAGTGTTGTGCTGATCTGTATAAATATAATTCACCAGTTGTTAATAAATCACCATTGTGATTCAACTCTACCTCACTGTATTTCCTCACACTACAACATGGGTTATGAGAATCAATCAGATCTGTTACAAAAGGAAACAGTTTTCAACTTTTGGAGGAACTTGAAGGCCTGCAACACGGTAATGAATCAATCAGAGTCGAATAGCTGTGCCACGATTCAGGAAATTTGATCCATTTTATCCAGGGGTTGTAAATTGGGTCAATACATCAAAAGGCTTCGATACTTCTTTGCTGCCAACGAATGTATGGCAGAAGATTCACAAAAAGTTACATGACTCACAGTTTGTGGCCCTCAAACTTTTAACCTTGTGAGAAACCTATCATATCTCAAGATTCTGGATAATAAAACCTGTGACTAACTGGTGCAACAAGTGAAAGACCACGATAATCCCAAGCCCTCCATTCTAATGCAGCGCTATAAATCACATTCAGCCATTAGGCACCCGAGAGAAACAGTATCCACTTTTGTAACTAGGCTTCACCAGATGGCTGTAAACTGCATTTCGGTCCCTCTCTGAGTGATCTGGTACTTGACTGTTTGGTTTGTGGTATCAATAATTTGAATATTTCGGAGTTGCTGTCAGAGCAGAATATCCCGAGAAAAGCAGATGAATTGGCTCAAGCAACTGAAAGAGCTGAACAAAGTACTTTTATATTGCAAGACAAGCAAAATGACAAAGCAAGTAAATCAGATAAGGTGGGAAATGGCTGCTACTCGAAGTACCCGCAGTGAGGCTATCGCAGAGCCTGAGAAAAGGAAGAGTGACCGTCAGTCACAGAGTCTAGAGCCCTGTGTGGGGGAGGCCATCCTCAAGGGGACAGACAGACTGTACCGAGCTCTCAAAAAATCATCGGTGGTGCCAGTGATTATTCAGCCTGCAGGAAAAGTCTGAAGTTTATAAGTTCAACACCATGGAGTTAAACGAGGCCCACCCCAACCAGACTCTCCACCCCCAACCCCCCACCCCCCAGACTGAAATTGTTATTTGATTTAATGGCCAATGATTGAATCTGGAGGTTGATACATGTGCTAATGTCACCGAGGTAGGAGAACAGATATTTAAGTAACTACAGGGAGGGATGCAACCCATCAGGCTCAGTCGGACAATGGCCACTTTGGCAAGCTCTGAAGCCATGAGGATGACAGGTATGACATCAAATCCAGCGTCATATCAGCACCTGTCTGCATAGTTGCCCTTAGTTGTAGTAAAAGGACACAGACTCAGCCTTATGAAGTCAGATTAGCTGATGAAAATCAAGATAAATTCACCATCACAGGTGTCCAGGTCCCAGGATGTCTTTCAGAGAGAGTTGGGCTGCTTTAAAGGGGTGAAGGTCAATATTTACATTGACCCTAAGAGGGAGAACAGTGGGAATGGGATCAAGCTGGTTTTTCACCCGTGCATGTTCTCTCACCACCTGCTGCAAACACATTCTGGCAGACATGTCGTTCTGGTTTAATCTGGGAGCGCTGCTACCATGCCATTCTTGGTAATGGATTGTGAAGTTCCCTCATCCTGTCTGTATTCAATGCTTCTTCCAAGTGGTGTTCAATGAGGAGGATCAATGCTGTCTCAGCTGAAGAGGGCGGTAGCTGCTGGGAAATGTTTATGTGCCATTACACCACTGTGCTGCCGTTTCTGTTGGGTCATAGTGCCAGTGGGACAAGACATACTGGGGAATGGGGCTGGAGGGACGTACGATGTTGGGTGAAAGATATTGATTCTGTGAGTGTGTCTATGTCAGCCTGTGGTTTAACATGTCTTTGGACAGTTCTCTCAATTTTGGCACAATTCCAAGATGGGAATGAGACAGAATTTGCATCGATGAATGGTCTGGGTGTCGCTGTATTGTGTTCATTGCTGAAGTGAATGCTGGATGATTTTTTTCGTTTCTTTTCACTTATTTGGCTTGTCTGTCCTGGAGTAGGATTTGAACTTACTTTATCTCAGTGGGACAATATCAGTGAACTGTGCTCCAACTGACAAATTAAAATTTGGGCCTAGTGGAAACTGGGGCCTGAGTCAAGACCACAGAAGACCAAAGATACAGTGATGACCGTGTACTTTTGTTACCTGGTGGATAGTAGTCAGTCAGTGTTCCTGCAGAAGAAAATTTAAAACTTTAATCAATAACAAACAAGATGGATATTTTATAACAATCCCGTTTTTAAACCACTGGAAATAAAGCCCAAAATAATCTTTGCCACAAATCTCATCTGCTTTTTGAATGGTCGAACATTTGAGGGACAGAATTTGCAGGTTATGGAACAGGTTCGACTGACTGAATGCACAACTGGGGCGGGTGTAGCTCACTGGGCTAAATCGTTGGCTTTTAAAGCAGACCAAGCAGATCAGCAGCACGGTTCGATTCCTGTACCAGCATCCCCGGACAGGCGCCGGAATGTGGCGACTAGGGGCTTTTCACAGTAACTTAATTGAAGCCTACTCGTGACAATAAGCGATTTTAATTTCATTTCATGTACATTTGTGAAGCTCACTAGCTGCTATAATGATACCAAATGGCTGCCAGCCTGACGTGAATTCGATTCTGATCAAATTAGAGAATCAAATCTGAAAACATCACATAACACATTTGTTAGAACCTCTCACTGTGTTGATTCCCAGGCATTGGTCTATATTTAGTCCATGTATTTTCACTGTGTGTCTATTAATCCTGTGCCATGAATTTCCAGAAAACGACAAAGCTCCCAGAGAAGACATCAACTGTAACTCAATCCTCAGTCAAGTGTACAATGTAATTCACTGTAAATTATGGAAAAAATATTACAAATAATCTAATTAGTTTCCTGTCAAGGACAGCAGACAGCAGATTATCCAGTGTCAGTAAAACTCTCGATCTCAGGTAGAAAATTTTTCCATTTACACATTTGTGTGCTGACGGTATGGCAGCTTATTTCAATAATTGGTGTGGATGACATTGTGGTCACACAATGCACACGGGACCAGGTATAGGAAGTGTAATGATCTTCTGATGTCCAAGGATACAACAGCTTTCCATGTGCTCAGAATATACTGTGACTTGAGAAGAAGGTCTTACATTTATTTGGCGCCTTTCATGACTATTCACTGTTCCACAACACTTTAAAGCCAATCAAATGCATTTGAAGTGGAGACGTCTTTACTTTTTTCGGAAAAACAGCAGACAATTTGTGCGTGGGAACCTCACCAATTGCCATGTGATGATGATCTGTTTTTCTGACGTACATTGCGTGATAAATATTAACCAAACATTTACTAAATAATACCCCAGTGCTTTTGTGACATAATGCTGCTTGGCCATTCACCTTGACACAGCGGACCAGACGGGTGTACCTTTAACATCACATGCAAAGCACATCACCTCTGACAGTGCTGCGCTGTCTCAGTACTGCTCTGGAATGTCAGTCTTGATGGCTGCGCTCAAGTCCTGGAGTGGGAATTGAGCTCATCAACTTTGCCTCAGAAAGATTTTTTCC
Source organism: Scyliorhinus canicula (assembly GCF_902713615.1). Taxonomy (NCBI): domain Eukaryota; kingdom Metazoa; phylum Chordata; class Chondrichthyes; order Carcharhiniformes; family Scyliorhinidae; genus Scyliorhinus; species Scyliorhinus canicula. The sequence continues at coordinate 101,256,447 of NC_052154.1, forward strand.
AACTGAGTCACAGCTGAAACTGGAAAATTTGGACATATTGGAAATTGGGGCAAGGGGAGAAAGGTTCGGAGGTGAAACATATTTAAACTCTAAATAGCTTGATTTCATTTACCTGCTGGAATGTGCTGAGTAGGTTTATCTGAAAAAGAACAAAACAAGTATGATCAAATATGACAGGGGATGGAGATTGTTGCACACAAACTTGTTTAAAGAACAGCGGGGACAGAGTAAATAATTTCTTGCACAAAACCTAAAGAGTGGAGAAAGTTTAAACACAGTCTTCAATACTTGTGATCGCGTGACTCCTTTCAGAGGCAATCCTTCATGGAACAGGTGAGCCTCCTGGAACCTATGGGGATGGGTCGTGTGAACCGTGGCCTATCGGGTGCCAGAGCGTGGACCCGGGTAGGGGAGAATGATCAGACTAAGCCCAGAGGTGGTGGGACTAGACCTGTGTCAGTGTTGTATTGATCTGTGTAAATATAGTTCACCAGTTGTTAATAAATCACAATTGTGATTCAATTCGTATTTCCTCACACTACAACATTGGTTATGAGAATAAACCAGATCAGTTACAAAAGGAAAAAGTTTTTGACTTTTGGAGAAAGGGAAAGTGGCCTCTTGGAGGCCTGAAACACGGTAAAGAATCAACCAGAGTCGAATAGCTGTGCCATAATTTGGGAATTTCGATCCATTTTATCCGGGGGTTGTAAATTGGGTCAATACATCAAAAGGCTTCGATATTTTTTTGATGCCTATGAAAGCAGGGCAGAAGATTTACAAAAAGTTACATTATTCACAGTTTGTGGCCCACAATCTTTTAACCTTGTAAGAAACCTAACATCTCTCGAGCCTCTGGGTAATAAATCCTTTGACCAACTGGTGCAACAAGTGAAAGACCACAATAATCCTCGGCCCTCCATTATAATGCACTGGTAGAAGAACAGACATTTAAGTATCTACAGGGAGGGCTGCAACCCATCATGCTCAGGCGGACAATGGTCACTTTAACAATCTCTGAAGCCATGAGGATGACAGGTATGACGTCAAATCCAGTGTCATATCAGCACCTGTCTGCCCAGTTGCTCATAGATGTAGTGAAAGGACACAGACTAAACTCATAGGGCCAGATTGGCTGAAGAAAACAAAGCTAAATTCACCATCATACGCGAAGATTCCAGGAACGTATGTACAAATACCAGGAGGTCTTTCAGAGAGAGCTGCAAACGTAGTCTGGCAACCAAGCCATTCTTGCTTATTGTCACAGGTAGGCTTCAAATGAAGTTACTGTGAAAAGCCCCTGGTCACCACATTACAGAAGACTGGTATAGGAATTGAACTGTGCAGCTGGCTTGCCTTGGTCTGCTTTCAAAGCCAGCAATTTAGCAGTGTGCTAAACCAGCCCTTTGGCAACCAAGCCATTCTTGATCATGGATTGTGAAATTCCCTCATCCTATCTACATTCAGTGCTTCTTCGAAGTGTTGTTCAATGCGGAGGACCAATGCTGCCTCAACTGAAGGAGAATGGTAGCTGCTAGAAAATGTTTACAGGCTGATAGACCACTGTGCTGCCATTTCTGATGGAACATCGTGCCAGTAGGACAAAACATACTGGGGAATGGGGCTGGAGGGACCTACGATGCTGGGTGAAAGATATTGATTCTGTGAGTGTGTCTTTGTCAGCCTTTTTGGTTAACATGTCTTTGGGACAACTCACCCAATTTTGGCACAATTCCCAGATGGGAATGAGACAAACTCTGTATCGTTGAATGGTCTGGCTGTGGCTGTCTTGTGTTCATTGCTGGAACGAATGGCGGATGATTTGTCCATTTCTTTTCACTTATTTGCCTTGTCTGTCCTGGAGTAAGATTTGAACTTACTTTAACTCAGTGGTGCAATATCTGTGAATGATGCCCTAGCTGACACATTAAAATTTGGGCATAATGGAAACTGGGGCCTGAGTCAAGTCCACCGAAGACCAAAGTTACAGTGATGATCGTTACCTGGTGGATAGTAGTCAGTCAGTTTTCCTGGAGAAGAAGATTTAAAACTTTAATTTAAAAAAACCAGGATGGAAATTGTACCATATTCCCGTGTTTAAACAACTGAAAGAAACAACCCAAAATAATCTTTGCCACAAATCTCACCTGCTTTTTAGAATGGTCTAACATTTGAGAGACAGAATCTGCAGGTTGTGGAACAGGTTCAACTGACTGAATGCGCTATTCATGTACATTGTGAAGCTCACTAGCTGCTATATTGATACCAAATGGCTGCCAGCCTGATGTGAAATTGATTGTGATCAAATTCGAGAAACAAATCTAAAAACATCAAGTAACACATTTATTGGAACTTCTCACTGTTTTGATTCTCAGGCATTGGTCTATTATTTAGTCCGTGTATTTTCACTGTGTGTCTACTAATCCTGTGACATGAATTTCCAGGAAAGTGGCAAAGCTCCCAGAGAAGACATCAACTGTAACTCGGTCCTCACTCATGTGTACAATGTAACACACTCTAAATCATGGAACAAATATTACAAATAGTCTAATTGATTTCCTGTCAAGGACAGCAGACAGCAGGTTATCCAGTGTCAGTATAACTCACGATCTCAGGTAGAAAATGTCTCCATTTACACATTTGTGTGCTGACAGTATGGCAGCTTATTTCAATAATTGGTGTGGATGACATTGTGGTAACACAATGCACACGGGACCAGGTATAGGAAGTATAGTGATCCTCTGATTACCAAGGATACAACAGCTCGCCATGTGCTTAGAATATACTGTGACTTGAGAAGAAGGTCTCTGATACGACCATCAATTCACACGAGACAGAGAGTTGAAATGATCAGTGGCTTTAATCAACTAGAACAGTGCCTGCCTGCGACTGCTCTGCAATGAGAGCCGCCTACAGGGCAGCTGCTCTTTATACCTCCCCTCAAGGGGGTGGAGCCAGGTGCGAAGCCCACAAGGGCACCAACATGATACAATCAGTGTCAGTGTAGTACAGTACAATGGTCCATAGGTGGAGCCCACATGGGCAACAGCATGGTACAATATAGTACAGTGGTGAATGGTTACCATAATACGTTCATCACATTCACCCCCTGTTAAAAAATTGAAGTTCGGCGGGGGTGAAGCGCTCACAGGTTCAGTCTGTCTGGCGCTCTGATTGTGCGCTGCGATCGCTGGAGCTCTGGTTTTGCAGCGGGCACAGGTGTCGAATTCGTCAGTGCGGGCACAGGTGTGGACTCCGGGAACATGTCTTCAGGAGCTTCATTCCTGTAGGTCGGTGAAAGGGGGAGGGAGTATAGGAGGGGGTATGGAGGCCATGTAGGGGCAGGGGCATTGTTGTTCAATGTAGGTTGGGGGGTAGGTTGGGGTGATGGTAGGGGATCCTGCAGGTGCCAAGTCCCAGAGGGAGACTGTATCCTGTCGGCCGTCGGGGTGCTCTACGTATGCGTACTGGGGGTTGGTGTGAAGGAGCTGGACCCTCTCTACCAGGGGGTCAGACTTATTGCTCCTTATGTGTTTGCAGAGTAGGACGGGCCACGGTGTCTTCAGCCAGGGCGGAAGTGAGGCCCCAGAGGTGGATTTCTGAGGGGAAACAAACAGGCGGTCATGAGGGGTCTCATTCGGGGCTGTGCAATTCAGTGACCTAATGGAGTGGAGCGCATCGGGGAGGATCTCATGCCAGTGGGAAACTGGGAGATTCCTGGACCATAAGGCCAGGAGGACGGCCTTCCATACCATTGCGTTCTCCCTCTCCACCTGTCCGTTTCCCCGGGGGTTGTAACTGGTAGTCCTGCTTGAGGCAATGCCCTTACCGAACAGGTACTGATTCAGTTTGCCGCTCATAAACGAGGATCCCCGGTCACTGCGGATGTAAGTGGGGAAGCCGAACAAGGTAAAGATACTATGTACGGCCTTAATGACGGTGGCCGCGGTCATGTCGGGGCAAGGGATTGCAAAGGGGAAGCGGGAGAACTCGTCAATGACGTTGAAGAAATACGTGTTGCGGTTGGTAGAGGGGAGGGGCCCTTTGAAGTTGATACTGAGGCGCGCAAAGGGCTGGGATGCCTTCACCAGGTGGGCTTTATCTGGCCGATAGAAGTGCGGCTTACACTCTGCGCAGATTTGCCAGTTCCTGGCCATGGCCGTGACCTCTTCAGTGGAGTAGGGCAGGTTGCGGGCCTTGATGTAGTGGAGAAGCCGGGTGACCCCGGGGTGGCAGAGGTTATTGTGGATGGCCCGGAGTCGGTCATCTTGCAGCGCTGGCGCATGTGCCGCAGGACAGGGTATCTGGGGGCTCGTTGAGCTTCCCAGGATGATACACTATATCATAATTATAGGTGGAGAATTCGATCCTCTACCTCAAGATCTTATCATTCTTGATCTTGCCCCGCTGTTTATTGTTGAACATGAAGGCTACCGACCATTGGTCGGTGACGAGGGTAAACCTCCTACCAGCGAGGTAGTACCTCCTGTGCCATACAGCTTCCACGATGGCTCGGGTTTCTTTTTCAACTGAGGGTGTTGAATTTTGGAAGCCTTGAGGCTGCGGGAGAAAAATGCTACTGGCCTGCCTGCCTGATTGAGGGTGGCGGCGTGGGCGACATCTGACGTGTCGCTCTCCACCTGGAAGGGGATGGACCTGTCCACCGCGTGCCTCACGGCCTTGGAAATATCTGCCTTGATAAGGCTGAAGGCCCGGTGGGCCTCAGCCGCCAGTGGGAAGATGGTAACTTTAATCAGTGGGTGTACTTTGTCTGCATAGTTGGGGACCCACTGGGCGTAATAGTAAAAGTACCCGAGGAACCTATTCAGGGCCTTGGGGAAGGGGGAGTTGCAGGAGGGGGCGCATATGGTCGGGGTCGGGCCCTAAAACTCCGTTTTCCATGACATAGCCGAGGATGGCTTGTCCGGTTGTGTGGAAAACGCATTTCTCCTTGTTATAGATGAGGTTGAGGGCTTGGGCAGTTTGGAGAAACTCCTGGAAGTTGGCGTCGTGGTCCTGCTGGTCGTGGCCGCAGATGGTGACGTTGTCCAAGTACGGAAATGTGGCCCGCAGCCCGTACTGGTCCACCATTCGGTCCATCGTTCTTTGGAAGACCGAGACCCCATTGGTGACGCCGAAGAGGACCTGGAGGAAGTGGAAGAGGCGGCCGTCTGCCTCAAAGGCCGTGTAGTGGCGGTCCTCCGGGCGGATTGGGAGCTGGTGGTATGCGGACTTCAGATCCACCGTGGAGAAACACTCGGTAGTGTGCGATCTGATTAACCATGTCGGCTATCCGGGGGAGGGGGTAAGCATGCGTGTACCGGCTTATGGTTTGGCTGTAGTCTACAACCACCTGATTCATTTACCCAGTCCTGACGACCACCGCCTGAGCTCTCCAGGGCCTATTACTGGCCTTGATGATCCCTTCCGGCATGAGTCGCTGGACCTCGGACCTGATAAAAGTCCTGTCCTGGATACTGTACCGCCTGCTTCTGGTGGTGACAGGTTTACAGTTGGCGGTGAGAGTTGCGAAGAGCAGGGGAGGGTCGACCTTCAGGGTCGCGAGGCTACATATGGTGAGAGGGGGTAGGGGCCCGCCGAACGTCAGGGTCAGGCTCCTGAGGTTGCACTGGAAATCAGTCCCAACAGAAGAGGAGCGCAGAGATCAAGGAGTACGTATATCTTAAAGTTTGCGTATTCGACGCCTTGTATCACAAGGTTCACGACAGTGTACCCCCGGATCTGCACTGAGTGCGATCCAGAAGCAAGGGAGATAGTTTGAAGTGCGTGAGAGATTTGGAGCGAACAGCGCCTTACCGTGTCTGGGTGAATGAAGCTCTCCGTGCTCCCGGACTCAAACAGGCAAGGCGTTTTGTGTCCATTGACCCGGATGGTCATCGTGGAGTTCCGGAGGTGCTTTGGGCGTGACTAGTCGAGGGTGACCACGCCGAGTTGTAGGTAGACGCCGTTGTCAGAGGTGGTGGGGTGGTCCCAAGATGGCTGCCCCCGTCGGTCGCACGTGTCGGGCAGCGAGGAAGATGGCATCCAAAATGGTGGCCCTCATTAGTCGCACATGGCGGGCCGCATGGGAGACGGTGGCCAAGATGGCGGCCCCCGTGAGTCTCACATGTTGTGCGGAGTTGAAGATGGCTGCCCCCACGGACAACACGAGGCGGGTGATGCGTCCGGGGGGGCGGAGCCGGCAGGCACGCAGCCACGCTGCGGGGTCTGCGGGCCTGTGAGTCCGAGAGTCGGGCCTGTGATTTGAAGGATTAGGACCTGGCCAGGCAAACTTTGGCAAAGTGTCCTTTCTTCTGAAGTTCGCGTTCCGAGCCTGGCAGCGCTGCCTGGGGTGCTGGTGCTGGCCGCAGAAATAGCAGGGTTGTCCCTTAGGTTGGGCGGGCAGCCGTGCGGCACAGGCCTCGGGTACTCTCTGGTCGGGAGTCCACGAGGGGGTCGCGTGATCAGAAGGGAAAGCGTTGAGGCTTTGAAACGCTACCTCTAGGGAGGTGGCTAGTTTTACCGTGTCTTCTAGGTCGAGGGCGCCCTTCTCTAGCAGGTGCTGTCTGACGAAGTTGGACTGGACCCCAGCCACGTAGGTATCCCGGACGAACGGATGCAGGAAGTATATTGGTCCTTTAGAGGATGAGAAGGGAGTTTTAATAATGGGAGATGAGGAAATGGCTGAGGAACTGAACAGGTTTTTTGGGTCGGTCTTCACAGTGGAAAACACAAATAACGTGCCAGTGACTGATAGAAATGAGGTTATGACAGGTGATGACCTTGAGAGGATTGTTATCACTAAGGAGGTAGTGATGGGCAAGCTAATAGGGCTAAAGGTAGACAAGTCTCCTGGCCCTGAGGGAATGCATCCCAGAGTGCTAAAAGAGATGGCTAGGGAAATTGCAGATGCACTAGTGATGATTTACCAAAATTCACTAGACTCTGGGGTGGTCCCGGTGGATTGGAAATTAGCAAACGTGACACCACTGTTTAAAAAAGGTGGTAGGCAGAAAGCAGCAAATTATAGGCCAGTGAGCTTAACGTCGGTAGTAGGGAAGATGTTGGAATCTATCATCAAGGAAGAAATAGCGAGGCATCTGGATAGAAATTGTCCCATTGGGCAGACGCAGCATGGGTTCATAAAGGGCAGGTCGTGCCTAACTAATTTAGTGGAATTTTTTGAGGACATTACCAGTGCAGTAGATAACGGGGAGCCAATGGATGTGGTATATTTGGATTTCCAGAAAGCTTTTGACAAGGTGCCACACAAAAGGCTGCTGCATTAGATAAAGATGCATGGCATTAAGGGTAAAGTAGTAGCATGGATAGAGGATTGGTTAATTAATAGAAAGCAAAGAGTGGGGATTAATGGGTGCTTCTCTGGTTGGCAATCAGTAGCTAGTGGTGTCCCTTAGGGATCCGTGTTGGGCCCACAATTGTTCACAATCTACATAGATGATTTAGAGTTGGGGACCAAGGGCAATGTGTCCAAGTTTGCAGATGACACTAAGATGAGTGGTAAAGCGAAAAGTGCAGAAGATACTGGAAGTCTGCAGAGGGATTTGGATAGGTTCAGTGAATGGGCTAGGGTCTGGCAAATGGAATACAATGTTGACAAATGTGAGGTTATCCATTTTGGTAGGAATAACAGCAAACGGGATTATTATTTAAACAATAAAATATTAAAGCATGCTGCTGTGCAGAGAGGCCTGGGTGTGCTAGTGCACGAGTCACAGAAAGTTGGTTTATAGGTGCAACAGGTGATTAAGAAGGCAAATGGAATGTTGTCATTCATTGCTAGAGGGATGGAGCTTAAGACTAGGGAGGTTATGCTGCAATTGTATAAGGTGTTAGTGAGGCCACACCTGGAGTATTGTATTCAGTTTTGGTCTCCTTACTTGAGAAAGGACGCACTGGCACTGGAGGGTGTGCAGAGGAGATTCACTAGGTTAATCCCAGAGCTAAAGAGGTTGGATTACGAGGAGAGGTTGAGTAGACTGGGACTGTACTGGTTGGAATTTAGAAGGATGATGGGGGATCTTATAGTAACATTTAAAATTATGAAGGTAATAGATAGGATAGATGCGGGCAGGTTGTTTCCACTGGCGGGTGACAGCAGAACTAGGGGGCATAGCCTCAAAATAAGGGGAAGTAGATTTAGGACTGAGTTTAGGAGGAACTTCTTCACCCAAAGGGTTGTGAATCTATGGAATTCCTTGCCCAGTGAAGCAGTTGAGGCTCCTTCATTAAATGTTTTTAAGGTAAAGATAGATAGTTTTTTAAAGAAAAAAGGGATTGAGGGTTATGGTGTTCGGGCCGGAAAGTGGAGCTGAGTCCACAGAAGATCAGCCATGATCTCATTGAATGGCGGAGCAGGCTCGAGGAGCCAGATGGCCTACTCCTGCTCCTAGTTCTTATGTTCTTATATGTTGGGAGGCCGTGACGACCTTGTCATTGTTGCAGCTTCGCACGAGGACTTTGAGGTCGTGTTGGTACTCCTCCAGCGATTCCCCGGGGCGTTGGCAGCGAGTGGTGAGGAGATGCCGCGCGTACACTTCGTTCACCAGCCTTACATATAGGCGCTTCAGCAACGCGAGGGCGTCTGCATATGTGGTCGCTTCCTCGAGTTGTATGGAGATTCGATGGCTCACCCGGGCATGGAGGAGGCTCAGCTTCTGTTCGTCGGTGATGGAAGGCGAGGAAGTGGCGGCGAGGTAGGCCTCGAAACATCGGAGCCAGTGTGAAAAATTCCCTTTGGCTTCCGCGGCCTGTGGGTCGAGTTCCAGTCGGTCAGGTTTGAGGGCTGCTTCCATCGCGGTGTTGTAGTTGATTAAATTGATGCGACCATCAATTCACACGAGAAAGAGAGTTGAAGCGAACAGTGGCTTCAATCAACTAGAACAGTGCCTGCCTGCAACTGCTCTGCAGTGAGAGCCGCCTACAGGGCAGCTGCTCTTTATACCTCCCCTCAAGGGGGCGGAGCCAGGGGCGGAGCACACAAGGGCACCAACATGATACAATCGGTGCAGTGCAGTACAATAATCCATAGGTGAAGCCCACATGGGCAACAGTATAGTACAATGTAGAACAGTGGTGAATGGTTACCATAATACGTTCACCACACTCTCACATTTATATAGCATCGTTCATGACCATTCAATATTCAACATTTTACAGCCAATGAAATGTGTTTGAAGAGGAGACGCCTTTGTTTTTTTCGGAAAAACGGCAGACAATTTGTTCATGGGAACCTCCCACCAATCACCATGTGATGATGATCTGTTTTTCTGAACTACATCGGGGGATAAATATTAACCAAACATGAATTAATAATACCCCTGGGCTTTTCTGAAATAATGCTGCTTGGCCATTCACCTTGACACAGAAGAGCAGACGGGGTTAATCTTTAACATCACATGCACAATACATCATCTCTGACAGTGCAGCACTGTCTCAGTATTGCACTGGAATGTCAGTCCTGAAATGAAAAATGAAAATCGCTTATTGCCACAAGTAGGCTTCAAATGAAGTTACTGTGAAAAGTCCCTTGTTGCCACATTCTGGTGCCTGTTCGGGGAGGCTGTTACGGGAATTGAACCGTGCTGCTGGCCTGCCTTGGTCTGCTTTCAAAGCCAGCGATTTAGCCCTGTGCTAAACAGCCCCTGATGGTGGTGCCATGCAGGTGCCAAATCCCGGAGGGAGACTGTGTCCTGTTGCCCGTCATGATGTGCCACGTAGGCATATAGTGGATTGGCATGGAGGAGCAGGACCTTCTCGACGAGGGGATCTGATTTATGACTCCTCGCATGCTTCCTGAGGATGACGGGCCCTGAGGACTGTCAGCCAGGATGGGAGCGAGACCCCGGAGGTGGACTTCCTGGGGAAGGCAAACATACATTCGTGACGGGTCTCATTGGTGGCGGTGCACAGGAGTGACCGGATGGAGTGGAGCACTTGAGGGAGGACCTCCCAGTGGGAGACTGGGAGACTTCGGGACCGCAGGGCCAGGAGGACAGCCTTCCAGACCGTCGCGTTCTCCCTCTCCACCTGTCCGTTGCCCCGTTGGTTGTAGCTGGTCGTCCTGCTGGAGGCGATGCCCTTGCTCAGCAGGAACTGATGCAATTCGTTGCTCATGAAGGAGGAACCCCGTTCGCTATGGATGTAGGTGGGGAACCCGAACAATGTGAAGAGACTGTGCAGGGCCTTGTTGACGGTGGCAGAGGTCATGTCAGGGCATGGGATGGCAAAGGGGAATCTTGAGTATTTGTCAACAATGTTGAGGAAGTACACATTACGGTCAATGGAGGGGCGGGGCCATTTGAAGTCGATGCTGAGGCGCTCAAAGGGCTGAGAGGCCTTTACCAGGTGCGCTCTGCCTGGCCGATACAAGTGCGGTTTGCACTCCGCGCAGACCTGGCAGTCCCTGGTCACGGTCCTGACCTCTTCGATGGAGTAAGGCAGGTTGCGAGCCTTGATGAAGTGGAATAAATAGGTGACCCCCGGGTGACAGAGGTCATTGTGGAGGGCACAAAGTCGGTCTACTTGTGCACTGGCACATGTACCGCGGGATAGGGCATCTGGGGGCTCATTGAGCTTCCCCGGTCGGTACAAAATATTGTAGTTTTAGGTGGAGAGTTTGATCCTCCACCTCAGAATCTTGTAGTTCTTGATTTTGCCCCACTGTATATTGTGAAACATGAAGGCAACCAGCCGTTGGTCAGTGAGGAGAGTGAATCGCCTGCTGGCCAGGCAATGCCTCCAACGTCCCACAACTTCTACAATGGCTTGGGCTTCCTTTTAGACAGAGGAGTGTCAGATTTCAGAGCATGGAGGGTATGGGAAAACAAAGCCATGGGCCTGCCCGCCTGGTTGAGGGTAGTGGCCAGAGCAAAGTCCGATGCATCGCTTTCCACCTGGAACGGAATGGACTCGTCCACAGCGTGCATCGCAGCTTTGGCAATATTTGCCTTGATGCGGTTGAAGGCCAGGCAGGCCTCAGCCGTCAGGGGAAAAATGGTGGATTGGATAAGTGGACGGGCCTTGTCCGCATAATTCGGGACCCACTGGCATAGTCGGAGAAAAACCCCAGGCATCGCTTCAGGGCCTTGGGGCAATGGGGGAGGGGGAGTTCCAGGAGGGGTTGCATGCGGTCGGGGTAGAGCCCTAGGACTCCGTTTTCCACAAAGTAGCCAAGGATGGCTGGGAGGGTTGCGCGGAAAACGCATTTTTACTTATTATAGGTGAGATTCAGGAGTTTAGCGGTATGGAGGAAGTGCCGGAGGTTTTTGTCATGGTCCTCCTGGTCATGGCCGCAGATGGTGACATTATCTAAGTACAGGAACGTGGCCCGCAGCCCGTACTGGTCAACCATTCGGTTAATTTCTCGTTGGAAGACCGAGACCCCATTGGTGACGTCAAAGGGAACCCTGAGGAAGTGGTCGATGTGGCCATCTGCCTCGAAGGCAATATATTGGCGGTCCTCTGGGTGGATAGGGAGCTGGTGGTACGCGGTCCTCAAGTCAACTGTGGAGAAGACTTGATAAGGCACAATCTGGTTGACCATGTCAGATATGCGGGGCATCGAGCTGCGTGTACCGGTTGATGGTCTGACTGTAGTCGATGACCATCCGGTGCTTCTCCCCAGTCTTGATGACCACCACTTGGGCTCTCCAGGGGCTGGTACTAGCCTCAATGATCCCCTCTCGTAGGGGTTGCTGGACCTCCAACCTGATAAAAGCCCTGTCCCGGGCACTGTATCGTTTGCTCCTAGTGGTGACAGGCTTACAGTCCGGGGTGAGGTTAGCGAAGAGCGAGGGTGGAGCGACCTTAAGGGTCGCGAGACTACAGACGTTGAGAGGGGGCAGGGGTCCACCGAACTTTAAAGTAAGGCTTTGGAGGTGGCATTGGAAGTCGAGCCCCAGTAACAGGGCAGCGCAGAGATGGGGAAGGATGTCGAGCTTAAAGTTAGTGTACTCTACCCTTGAACAGTAAGGGTCGTGACACAGTACCCCTGGATTTCTACTGAATGTGATCCGGAAGCCAGGGAGATTTTCTGGGTCGCGGGTAAAATTGGGAGGGAGCAGCGCCTTACCGTATCTGGATGTATGAAGCTGATTGTGCTCCCGGAGTCGAAAAGGCAGGCCATCTCGTGCCCGTTGATCCGGATGGTCATCGTAGTTTTTGCGAGGTGTTGAGGCCGGGACTGGTTGAGCGTGATGGAGGCGAGCTTCGGAAGGTGATGGGTAGGCCGGTCAGAGGTAGTGGCTGCCAGCGTACGACCGGGTGAGCAGGGCTCCCGGGAAGCTGTAGAGTGGTCGTAAGATGGCGGCCCCCATAAGTCCCACATGGCGGGTGGCATTGGAGATGGCGGCCCCCATGGGTCACGCGTGGCGGGTGGAGAACAAGATGGCGTCAAAGAAGCAGCCCTCATGGGTCGTGTGTGGCTGGCAAAATCGAAGATGGCGGCGCCCATGGGTCGCACATGGCAGGTGGCGTGGCAGCTGGGGGCGGCCCCGACCGGCAGCAGGCAGCGCTGCTGGGCCTAGGAGTTTTAGGAAGAGATCGGGCCTGCCAGGCTTTCGCAAAGTGGCCCTTCCTCCCACACCCGTTGCAAGTCGCGTTCCATGCAGGGCAGGGTTGTCTGGAATGCTTACTCTGGCTGCAAAAGTAGCACTTTGGGCTTCCAGAGTTGGTAGTCTGCTGCGTGGCACAGGTTTGCGCCGCACTCGAGTCGGATGATGGTGGCGCAAACGAGCTCCACGAGGGTGCCGTGTGGTTGGAGGTGTCTGCCTCCATGTTCTGGAAGGCCACCTCCAGTGGGTTTGAGATCTGCAATGTCTCTGGGAGGCCAAGTGTACCCCCTTCTCGCAATCGCTGGCGGATGTAGTTCGATTTCCATGCCTGCAACAAAGGCATCCCTGATCAACAGCTCCATGTGTTGGGTAGCCGATACTGCCTGGCTAAGTACAGTTCTAGCTGAGTAACTGCAAGGCATGCAGGAATTCGGCTAGTGATTCGCCATGACATTGTCGCCTCTTGGCAAGAAGGTGCCTAGCATACACCTCGTTTACAGACTTTACATATTGTCCCTTCAGCAGCATTATTGCCTCCGTATACGAGGGGGCATCCCTGGTGAGAAAGAAAACTTGCGGGCTCACCCGTGCGTTGAGGATCTGCAACTTTTGGAGGTCGATGAAGTCTTCGGTGAAGGTACGCTTCGAAGCGGCTTAGCCAGTGTTCGAATGTTGCAGTGGCGTCAGCTGCGTGTGGGTCCAGCTCCAGGCGATCAGGCTTGAGCGATGAGTTCATCTTAGAAGTTTAGTTTATTAAATTGATGTGCCATCAGTGAACACAAGAAGAGTAGTGAACGTAACTGAGGCTTTGATAAACAGAAAGCCTCCTGGCCTCTGATCCCGAACTGGGGCAGAGGCAGAGACCAGCCACCTTTATACCGAGCCCAAGGGACGGCGAAGCCATCAGGCAGAGGTTTACAACATTACATATAATACAGTGGCAGTTTACCACAATAAACATATTATATACGACAGTGGTTTACCACACTTTGCTTCAAATCTAATCTGCTTTTCAGAGTTATCTAACATTTGAGAGACAGAATCTGGAGGTTGTTGAACAGGTTTGGCTGACTGAAGGCACTATTCATGTACATTTGTGAAGCTCACTGGCTGCAAAAATGATACCAAATGGCTGCCAGCCGAGCCTGAAATTGAGTCTGATCAAATTAGAGAACCAAATGTAACAGAAAAATCACACAACACTTTTATTGGAACCTCTCACTGTGTTGATTCCCAGGCATTGGTCTATTATTTAGTTCGTGTATTTTCACTGTGTGTCTATTAATCCTGTGCCATGAAATTCCAGAAAACGACAAAGCTCCCAGAGAAGACATCAACTGTAACTCAATCCTCAGTCAAGTGTACAATGTAATTCACTGTAAATTATGGAAAAAATATTACCAATAATCTAATTAGTTTCCTGTCAAGGACAGCAGACAGCAGATTATCCAGTGTCAGTAAAACTCTCGATCTCAGGTAGAAAATGTCTCCATTTACACATTTATGCACTGACGGTATGGCAGCTTATTTCAGTAATTGGTGTGGATGACATTGTGGTCACACAATGCACACGGGACCAGGTATAGGAAGTGTAATGATCCTCTGATGTCCAAGGATACAACAGCTTTCAATGTGCTCAGAATATACTGCGACTTGAGAAGAAGGTCTTACATTTATTTGGCGCCTTTCATGACCATTCAATGTTCCACAACACTTAAAAGACAATGAAATGTGTTTGAAGCTCAGGCTTCTTTGTTTTTTTGGAAAAACGGCAGACAATTAGTGCATGGGAATCTCCCACCAATCACCATGTGATGATGATCTGTTTTTCTGACCTACATTGCGCGATAGATATTAACCAAGCATTCAGTAAATAATACTCCTGTGTTTTTATGGAATAATGCTGCTTGGCCATTCACCTTGACACAGCAGGACAGATGGGACATCACATGCAAAGCACATCACCTCTGACAGTGCTGTGCTGTCTCAGTACTGCACCGGAATGTCAGTCTTGATGGGTGCGCTCAAGTCCTGGGGTGGGAATTGAGCTCATCAACTTTGCCTCAGAAACAAGATTTCTTCCAACTGAGTCACAGCTGAAACTGCAAAATTCGGATATATTGGAAATCAGGGCAAGGGGAGAAAGGTTAGGAGGTGAGACACATTTAAACTCTAAATAGCTTGATTTTGTTTACCTGGTGGAATGTGCTGAGTAGGTTTAACTGAAAAGGAAGAAAACAAATTCAATCCAATATGAAAGGGGACGGAGATTGTTGCACACAAACCTGTTTAAAGAACAGCGGGGACAGAGTAAATAATTTTGCACACAATAGCTATAGAATGGAAACAGTTAAAACTCAGTCTTTAATACTTGTGACAGCGTGACTCCTTTTAGAGGTGATCCTTCATGGACCAGGTGAGCCGCCTGGAACCAGTGATAACTTGGCGTGTGAACCGAGGCCTATCGGGTGGCAGGGCATGGACCCGGGTAGGGGAGAATCATCAGACTAAGCCCAGAGGTGGTGGGACTAGACCTGTGTCAATGTTGTGCTGATCTGTATAAATATAGTTCACCAGTTGTTAATAAATCACCATTGTGATTCAACTCTACCTCGTCGTATTTCCTCACGCTACAACATTGGTTTCAAGTATAAATCGTCTCTGTTACAAAGGGGAAAATGTTTTCAACTTTTGGAGGAAGGAAGGGTGGCTTCTCGGAGGCCTGCAACACAGTAAAGAATCAACCAGAGTCGAGTAGCTATGCCACAATTTGAGAAAATCGATCCATTTTATCCGGGGGTTGTAAGTTGGGCCAATACATCGAAAGGCTTCGATTCCTTTTTGCTGCCAATGAAAGGGGGGCAGAAGATTCACAAAAAGTTACATTACTCACAAACTTGTTGGCCCACAAACTTTTAAAACGTGTAAGAACTTAACATCTCTCGAGGTTCTGGATAATAAATCCTTTGACCAACTGGTGCAACAAATGAAAGACCACGATAATCCCCGGCCCTCCATTATAATGCAGCGCTATAAATCCCATTCAGCTAGTCAGCACCCGAGAGAAACAGTATCCACTTTGTAACCAGGCTTCACCAGATGGCTGTATACTGCAAATTCAGTCCGACTCTGAGTGATATGGTACTTGACTGTTTAGTTAGTGGTATCAATAATTTCAATATTGAAGAGCTTCTGACAGAGAAAAATATCCCGAGACAAAGCAGTTGAATTGGCTCAAGCAACTGAAAAAGCTGAAGAACTTTTATACTGCAAAGCAAGCAAACTGAGGTATATCAGATAAGGTGAGAAATGTCTGCTACACGAAGTATCCACAGTGAGGGTATAGCAGAGCCTGAGAAAAGGAAGAGTGACCGTCAGTAACAGGGACTAGAGGCCTGTGTGGGGGAGGCCATCCTCAAGGGTCAGAGAGACTGCACCGAGCTCTCAAAAAATTCACTGGTGAGCCAGTGATTATTCAGCCGAGAGGTAAAGTCCGAAGTTTATAAGTTCAACATCATGGAGTTAAAAAGGCACATACCAACCAGACCCACCCCCATCCAACCCTCCCCAACCCCCGACTGAAATTGTTGTTTTAGTTAAT
The DNA here is from genome assembly GCF_902713615.1 of Scyliorhinus canicula. Classification (NCBI taxonomy): domain Eukaryota; kingdom Metazoa; phylum Chordata; class Chondrichthyes; order Carcharhiniformes; family Scyliorhinidae; genus Scyliorhinus; species Scyliorhinus canicula. The sequence goes on from NC_052154.1 coordinate 101,272,623, forward strand.
ACCACCCATTGAATCTGGAGTTTGATACATGTGCTAACGCCAAAGTGGCAGGAGAACAAATATTTAAGTATCTACAGGGAGGGATGCAAACCATCAGGCTCAGTCGGACAATGGCCACTTTGGCAACCTCTGAAGCCATGAGGATGACAGGTACATTGTCAAATCCAGTGTCATATCAGCACCTGTCTGTCCAGTTGCCAATGGTTGTAGCAAAAAGACACACACTAAGCTTCATGGGGCCAGATTGGCTGAAGAAAAACAACATAAATTCACCATCACAGGTGAAGATTCCAGCAGCTTCTGTACAAATACCAGGAGGACTTTCAGAGAGAGATGAGCTGCTTCAAAGGAGCGACGTTCAAGATTATATTGACCCAAAGAGGGAGATCAGTGGGAATGGGGTCAAGCAGGTTTTCGCTCGTGCTTGTTCTCTCACCGCCTGCTGCAAACCCAGTCTGGCAGACATGTCATTCTGGTTTAATCTGGGAGCGCTGCTACCAAACCATTCTTGGTAATGGATTGTGAAGTTCCCTCATCCTGTCTCCATTCAGTGCTTCGTCCAAGTGGTGTTCAATGAGGAGGAGCTCTTCTGCCTCAGCTGAAGAGGGTGGTAGCTGCTGTAAAATGTTTACGTACCATTACACCTCTGTGCTGCCATTTCTGATGGGTCACAGTGCCAGTGGGAGAAGACATACTGGGGAATGGTGCTGGAGGGACCTACAATGTTGGTTGAAAGATATTGATTCTGTGAGTGTGTCTATGTCAGCCTGTGGTTTAACATGTCTTTGGGACAGGGCTCTCAATTTTGACACAATTCCAAGATGGGAATGAGACAAACTCTGCTTCAATGAATGGTCTGGATGTGGCTGTCTTGTGTTCATTGTTGAAATGAATGTCGGATGATTGAAATACTTTTTTTCACTTATTTGGCTTGTCTGACCTGGAGTAGGATTTGAACTTACTTTATCTCAGTGGTACAACTTCTACGAACTGTGTTGTGATATTCAGATATCAATATACATGACCAATGTATGTATATGCAGTACAATCATTTCAACATTCGATGGCTCACAGCCAGATACTATAAGACCTGGATTCCTGCCGTTTCTAAGACACATGCTGATGTGATTCAGAACAGTGAACAAGCAAGACAAAGAATCGCTAGAGTGAGAGAAGTTGGAACCAGTTTCTTATAATAGTGTATAGTTATATAGTTATCGGTATTGTACTTTATTTCTTTATTGTTAGTTTAGTATTGAGTAAAAGAACTCACAGTTTATAATTTTATTACTCATTAAATAGTTCATCTTTCAACAAGAAAACTATTGGCCATTTATTATCCTGGTGGATTCAAGAGTAATATATATATATTTTAGATAAGTCATTATTTAAAATATAACACACTGTTCCATAGCTGTCAAATGAAAACTTGGGAATATTGGAACCTGGGGTCTGGGTCAAGGCCACCGAAGACCAAAGAGACAGCGATGACCGTGTATTTTTGTTACCTGGTGGATAGTAGTCAGTCAGTTTTCCTGGAGAAGAAGATTGAAAACTTTAATCAATAGTAAACAGGATAGGAATTTTCTAACATTCCCGTGTTGTCGCAACTGAAAAGAAAGCCCAAAATAATCTTTGCCACAAATCTAATCTGCTTTTAGAATGGTCTAACACTGGAGAGACAGAATCTGCAGGTTGTTGAACAGGTTCAACTGACTGAATGTGCTATTCATGTACATTTATGAAGCTCACTAATTTAGCCAAACATTCAGTAAATAATACTCCTGTGCATTTATGGAATATTGCTGCTTGGCCATTCACCTTCACACAGCAGGTCAGATGGGATGTAGCTTTAACATCACATGCAAAGCACATCACCTCTGACAGTGCTGCACTGTCTCAGTACTGCACTGGAATGTCAGTCTTGATGGCTGCGCTCCAGTCCTGGAGTGGGAATTGAGCTCATCAACTTTGCCTCAGAAACAAGATTTATTCCAACTGAGTCACAGCTGAAACTTCAAAATTTGGCCACATAGGAAATCGGGGCAAGGGGAGAAAGGTTAGGAGGTGAGACACATTTAAACTCTAAATAGCTAGATTTTGATTACCTGGTGGAATGTGCTGAATATGTTTATCTAAAAAAGAAGAATACAAATATGATCCAATATGAAAAAGGATGGAGATTGTTGCACACCAACCTGTTTAAAGAACAGCGGGGGCACAGAAAATAATTTTGCACACAAAATCTATAGAATGGAAACAGTTAAAACTCAGTCTTTAATACTTGTGATAGCGTGACTCCTTTCAGAGGTGATCCTTCATGGACCAGATGAGCCGCCTGGAACCAGTGGCGACTTGGCGTGTGAACCGAGGCCTATCGGGTGGCAGGGCAGGGACACGGGTAGGAGAGAATGATCAGAGTAAGCCCAGAGGTGGTGGGACTAGACCTATGTCAATGTGTTGTTGATCTGTATAAATATAGTTCACCAGATGTTAATAAGTCACCATTGTGATTCAACTCGACCTCGTGGTACAACTCCAGGACAGACAAGCCATATAAGTGAAAAGCAATGGACAATTCATCACTACAACATTGGTTTCAAATATAAATCGTACCTGTTACAAAAGGAAAAAGTTTTCAACTTTAGGAGGAATGGAGGCCTCTCGGAGGCCTGAAACATGGTAATGAATAAACCAGAGTCGAATAGCTATGCCACAATTCGGGAAAATCGATCCATTTTATCCGGGGGTGTAAGTTGAGTCAATACATCGAAAGGTTCGATACGTGTTTGAAACCAACGAAAGTGGGGCAGAAGACTTGCAATAAGTTATACTACTCACAGTTTGTGGCCGACAAACATTTAACCTTGTGAGAAACCTATCATAAGACCATAAGACCATAAGACATAGGAGTGGAAGTAAGGCCATTCGGCCCATCGAGTCCACTCCACCATTCAATCATGGTTGATTTCAACTCCATTTACCCGCTCACTCACCATAGCCTTTAATTCCTCGAGAAATCAAGAATTTATCAATTTCTGTCTTAAAGACACTCAATGTCCCGGCCTCCACCACCTTCTGTGGCAATGAATTCCACAGACCTACCACTCTCTGGCTGAAGAACTTTCTCCTCATCTCTGTTCTAAAGTGACTCCCTTTTATTCTAAGGCTGTGCCCCCGCGTCCTAGTCTCCCCTGCTAATGGAAACAACTTCCCTACGTCCATCCTATCCAAGCCATTCATTATCTTGTACGTTTCTATTAGATCTCCCCTCAACCTCCTGAACTCCAATGAATATAATCCCACGATCCTCAGACGTTCATCGTATGTTAGGCCTACCATTCCTGGGATCATCCGTGTGAATCTCCGCTGGACCCGCTCCAGTGCCAGTATGTCCTTCCTGAGGTATGGGGCCCAAAATTGCTCACAGTATTCTAAATGGAGCCTAACTAGTGCTTTATAAAGCCTCAGAAGTACATCCCTGCTTTTATATTCCAAGCCTCTTGAGATAAATGACAACATTACATTTGCTTTCTTAATTACGGACTCAACCTGCAAGTTTACCTTTAGAGAATCCTGGACTAGGACTCCCAAGTCCCTTTGCACTTTAGCATTATGAATTTTGTCACCGTTTAGAAAATAGTCCATGCCTCTATTCTTTTTTCCAAAGTGCAAGACCTCGCACTTGCCCACGTTGAATTTCATCAGCCACTTCTTGGACCATTCTCCTAAACTGTCGAAATCTTTCTGCAGCCTCCCCACCTCCTCAATACTACCTGCCCCTCCACCTATCTTTGTATCATCGGCAAACTTGGCCAGAATGCCCCCAGTCCCGTCATCTAGATCGTTAATATATAAAGAGAACAGCTGTGGCCCCAACACTGAACCCTGCGGGACACCACTTGTCACCGGTTGCCATTCCGAAAAAGAACCTTTTATCCCAACTCTCTGCCTTCTGTCTGACAGCCAATCGTCAATCCATGTTAGTACCTTGCCTCGAATACCATGGGCCCTTATTTTACTCAGGAGTCTCTCAAGGTTCATGATAATAAATCCTTTGACCAACTGGTGCAACAAGTGAAAGACCTCAATAAGCCCGGCCTTTCATTATAATGCAGCGCTATAAGTCCCATTCAGCTATTCACTGTGGGGGCACCCCTCAGGGCCAGTACCCCCCGTGCCACCCGAGGACCCCGGAGGCAACTCGCAGAGCCGGGTCCCACCGGTAAGTACCTACCTCACTTTACGCCAGCGTGTCGGGTCTAAAATGGGCGGCCGCTCGGCCCATCGCAGGCCGGAGAATTCTGCCGGCCCTGGGGCCCATTGCTTCGAGTCGGTCCTCGCCATTCTCCGAGGCATGCGGCCCAAATCACGTCGCGGGATTTTGGAGGGGCCGGAGAATTCAGCGACCAGCGGGTCGGGGTTCACGCTGACCCCCGGCGATTTTCCGACCCAGCAGGGGGTCGGAGATTCCCGCCCATTGATTCTGTGAGTGTGTCTTTGTCAGCCTGTGGTTTATCTCTGGGATAGCTCTCTCAATTTTGGCGCAATTCCACGGTGGGAATGAGACAAACTTTGCATCAATGAATAGTTTGGGTGTCGCTGTCTTGTGTTCATTGCTGAAGTGAATGCCGGATGAATTGTCCATTTCTTTTCACTTATTTGGCTTGTCTATCCTGGTGTAGGGTTTGAACTTACTTTATCTCAGTGGGATAATTTCTGCGATCTGTGTCCCGGCTGACACATTAAAATTTGGGAATATTGGAAACTGGGGCCTGAGTCAAGACCACAAATGACCAAAGAGACAGCGATGGCCGTGTATTTTTGTTACCTGGTGGATAGTAGTCAGTCAGTTTTCCTGGAGAAGAAGATTTAAAACTTTAATCAATAATAAACCAGATAGATATTTTATGATACTCCCATGTTTAAACAACTGAAAGGAAAGCCCAAAATAATATTTGCCACAAATCACATCTGCTTTGTGAATGGTCTAACATTTGAGAGACAGAATCTTCAGGTTGTGGGACAGGTTTGACTGATTGATTGCACTATTCGTGTACATTTGTGAAGCTCACTAGCTGCTATAATGATACCGAATGGCTGCCAGCCTGAAGTGAACTTGATTCTGATCAAACTAGAGAACCAAATCTAAAAACATCACGTATTCAGTGATGACTACACAAGAAACATCAAAGGGTGTACATTTAACATCACATGCAAAGCACATCATCTCTGACAGTGCTGCGCTGTCTCAGTACTGCACTGGAATGTCAGTCTTGATGTCTGTGCTCAAGTCCTGCCACAGCGGTAGGAGAACAGACATTTAAGTATCTACAGGGAGGGATGCAACCCATCAGGCTCAGTCGGATAATGGCGACTTTGGCAAACTCTGGAGCCATGAGGATGACAGGTACATTGTCAAATCCAGTGTCATATCAGCACCTGTTGTCCAGTTGCCCATGGTTGTAGCAAAAGGAGACAGACAAAGCCTCATGCGGCCAGATTGGCTGAAGAAAAACAAGATAAATTCACCATCACAGGTGAAGATTCCAGGATCTTCTCTACAAATACAAGGAGGTCTTTCAGAGAGAGATGTGCTGCTTCAAAGGAGTGACGTTGAAGATTATATTGACCCAAAGAGGGAGATCAGTGAGAATGGGGTCAAGCAGGTTTTTTACTCGTGCTTCTCTCACCACCTGCTGCAAACCCAGTCTGGCAGACATGTTGTTCTGGTTTAATCTGGGAGCGCTGCTACCAAGCCATTCTTGGTAATGGATTGTGAAGTTCCCTCATCCTGTCTCCATTCAGTGCTTCTTCCAAGTGGTGTTCAATGAGGAGGAGCTCTTCTGCCTCAGCTGAAGAGGGTGGTAGCTGCTGTAAAATGTTTACGTACCATTACACAACTGTGCTGCCATTTCTGATGGGTCACAGTGCCAGTGGGAGAAGACATACTGGGGAATGGTGCTGGGGGGACCTACAATGTTGGTTGAAAGATAGTGATTCTGTGAGTGTGTCTATGTCAGCCTGTGGTTTAACATGTCTTTGGGACAGCGCTCTCAATTTTGACACAATTCCAAGATGGGAATGAGACAAACTCTGCTTCAATGAATGGTCTGGATGTGGCTGTCTTGTGTTCATTGTTGAAGTGACTGTCGGATGATTGAACCACTTTTTTTCACTTATTTGGCTTGTCTGTCCTGGAGTAGGCTTTGAACTTACTTTACCTCAGTGGTACAAGTTCTACGAACTGTGTTGTGATATTCAGATATCAATATACATGACCAATGTATGCAAATGCAGTACAATCATTTCAACATTCGATGGCTCACAGCCAGATACTATAAGACCTGGATTCCTGCCGTTTCTAAGACACATGCTGATGTGATTCAGAACAGTGAACAAGCAAGACAAAGAATCGCTAGAGTGAGAGAAGTTGGAACCAGTTTCTTATAATAGTGTATAGTTATATAGTTATCGGTATTGTACTTTATTTCTTTATTGTTAGTTTAGTATTGAGTAAAAGAACTCACAGTTTATAATTTTATTACTCATTAAATAGTTCATCTTTCAACAAGAAAACTATTGGCCATTTATTATCCTGGTGGATTCAAGAGTAATATATATATATTTTAGATAAGTCATTATTTAAAATATAACACACTGTTCCATAGCTGTCAAATGAAAACTTGGGAATATTGGAACCTGGGGTCTGGGTCAAGGCCACCGAAGACCAAAGAGACAGCGATGACCGTGTATTTTTGTTACCTGGTGGATAGTAGTCAGTCAGTTTTCCTGGAGAAGAAGATTGAAAACTTTAATCAATAGTAAACAGGATAGGAATTTTCTAACATTCCCGTGTTGTCGCAACTGAAAAGAAAGCCCAAAATAAACTTTGCCACAAATCTAATCTGCTTTTAGAATGGTCTAACACTGGAGAGACAGAATCTGCAGGTTGTTGAACAGGTTCAACTGACTGAATGTGCTATTCATGTACATTTATGAAGCTCACTAATTTAGCCAAACATTCAGTAAATAATACTCCTGTGCATTTATGGAATATTGCTGCTTGGCCATTCACCTTCACACAGCAGGTCAGATGTCATGTAGCTTTAACATCACATGCAAAGCACATCACCTCTGACAGTGCTGCACTGTCTCAGTACTGCACTGGAATGTCAGTCTTGATGGATGCGCTCCAGTCCTGGAGTGGGAATTGAGCTCATCAACTTTGCCTCAGAAACAAGATTTATTCCAACTGAGTCACAGCTGAAACTTCAAAATTTGGCCACATAGGAAATCGGGGCAAGGGGAGAAAGGTTAGGAGGTGAGACACATTTAAACTCTAAATAGCTAGATTTTGATTACCTGGTGGAATGTGCTGAATATGTTTATCTAAAAAAGAAGAATACAAATATGATCCAATATGAAAAAGGATGGAGATTGTTGCACACCAACCTGTTTAAAGAACAGCGGGGGCACAGAAAATAATTTTGCACACAAAATCTATAGAATGGAAACAGTTAAAACTCAGTCTTTAATACTTGTGATAGCGTGACTCCTTTCAGAGGTGATCCTTCATGGACCAGGTGAGCCGCCTGGAACCAGTGGCGACTTGGCGTGTGAACCGAGGCCTATCGGGTGGCAGGGCAGGGACACGGGTAGGAGAGAATGATCAGAGTAAGCCCAGAGGTGGTGGGACTAGACCTATGTCAATGTGTTGTTGATCTGTATAAATATAGTTCACCAGATGTTAATAAGTCACCATTGTGATTCAACTCGACCTCGTGGTACAACTCCAGGACAGACAAGCCATATAAGTGAAAAGCAATGGACAATTCATCACTACAACATTGTTTTCAAATATAAATCGTACCTGTTACAAAAGGGAAAGGTTTTCAACTTTAGGAGGAAGGGAGGCCTCTCGGAGGCCTGAAACATGGTAATGAATAAACCAGAGTCGAATAGCTATGCCACGATTCGGGAAAATCGATCCATTTTATCCGGGGGTGTAAGTTGAGTCAATACATCGAAAGGTTCGATACGTGTTTGATACCAACGAAAGTGGGGCAGAAGACTTGCAATAAGTTATACTACTCACAGTTTGTGGCCGACAAACATTTAACCTTGTGAGAAACCTATCATCTCTCAAGATTCATGATAATAAATCCTTTGACCAACTGGTGCAACAAGTGAAAGACCTCAATAAGCCCGGCCTTTCATTATAATGCAGCGCTATAAGTCCCATTCAGCTATTCACTGTGGGGGCACCCCTCAGGGCCAGTACCCCCCGTGCCACCCGAGGACCCCGGAGGCAACTCGCAGAGCCGGGTCCCACCGGTAAGTACCTACCTCACTTTACGCCAGCGTGTCGGGTCTAAAATGGGCGGCCGCTCGGCCCATCGCAGGCCGGAGAATTCTGCCGGCCCTGGGGCCCATTGCGTCGAGTCGGTCCTCGCCATTCTCCGAGGCATGCGGCCCAAATCACGTCGCGGGATTTTGGAGGGGCCGGAGAATTCAGCGACCAGCGGGTCGGGGTTCACGCTGACCCCCGGCGATTTTCCGACCCAGCAGGGGGTCGGAGATTCCCGCCCATTGATTCTGTGATGTGTCTTTGTCAGCCTGTGGTTTATCTCTGGGATAGCTCTCTCAATTTTGGCCCAATTCCACGGTGGGAATGAGAAAAACTTTGCATCAATGAATAGTTTGGGTGTTGCTGTCTTGTGTTCATTGCTGAAGTGAATGCCGGATGAATTGTCCATTTCTTTTCACTTATTTGGCTTGTCTATCCTGGTGTAGGGTTTGAACTTACTTTATCTCAGTGGGATAATTTCTGCGATGTGTGTCCCGGCTGACACATTTAAATTTGGGAATATTGGAAACTTGGGCCTGAGTCAAGACCACAGATGACCAAAGAGACAGCGATGACCGTGTATTTTTGTTACCTGGTGGATAGTAGTCAGTCAGTTTTCCTGGAGAAGAAGATTTAAAACATTAATCAATAATAAACCAGATAGATATTTTATGATATTCCCATGTTTAAACAACTGAAAGGAAAGCCCAAAATAATATTTGCCACAAATCACATCTGCTTTTTGAATGGTCTAACATTTAAGAGACAGAATCTTCAGGTTGTGGGACAGGTTTGACTGATTGATTGCACTATTCGTGTACATTTGTGAAGCTCACTAGCTGCGATTATGATACCGAATGGCTGCCAGCCTGAAGTGAACTTGATTCTGATCAAACTAGAGAACCAAATCTAAAAACATCACGTATACAGTGATGACTACACAAGAAACATCAAAGGGTGTACATTTAACATCACATGCAAAGCACATCATCTGACAGTGCTGCGCTGTCTCAGTACTGCACTGGAATGTCAGTCTTGATGTCTGTGCTCAAGTCCTGCCACAGCGGTAGGAGAACAGACATTTAAGTATCTACAGGGAGGGATGCAACCCATCAGGCTCAGTCGGATAATGGCGACTTTGGCAAACTCTGAAGCCATGAGGATGACAGGTACATTGTCAAATCCAGTGTCATATCAGCACCTGTCTGTCCAGTTGACCATGGTTGTAGCAAAAGGAGACAGACAAAGCCTCATGCGGCCAGATTGGCTGAAGAAAAACAAGATAAATTCACCATCACAGGTGAAGATTCCAGGAGCTTCTCTACAAATACAAGGAGGTCTTTCAGAGAGAGATGTGCTGCTTCAAAGGAGTGACGTTCAAGATTATATTGACCCAAAGAGGGAGATCAGTGGGAATGGGGTCAAGCAGGTTTTTTACTCGTGCTTCTCTCACCACCTGCTGCAAACCCAGTCTGGCAGACATGTTGTTCTGGTTTAATCTGGGAGCGCTGCTACCAAGCCATTCTTGGTAATGGATTGTGAAGTTCCCTCATCCTGTCTCCATTCAGTGCTTCTTCCAAGTGGTGTTCAATGAGGAGGAGCTCTTCTGCCTCAGCTGAAGAGGGTGGTAGCTGCTGTAAAATGTTTACGTACCATTACACCACTGTGCTGCTATTTCTAATGGGTCACAGTGCCAGTGGGAGAAGACATACTGGGGAATGGTGCTGGAGGGACCTACAATGTTGTTTGAAAGATATTGATTCTGTGAGCCTATGTCAGCCTGTGGTTTAACATGTCTTTGGGACAGCTCTCTCAATTTTGACACAATTCCAAGATGGGAATGAAACAAACTCTGCTTCAATGAATGGTCTGGATGTGGCTGTCTTGTGTTCATTGTTGAAGTGACTGTCGGATGATTGAACCACTTTTTTTCACTTATTTGGCTTGTCTGTCCTGGAGTAGGATTTGAACTTACTTTATCTCAGTGGTACAACTTCTACGAACTGTGTTGTGATATTCAGATATCAATAAACATGACCAATGTATGCAAATGCAGTACAATCATTTCAACATTCGATGGCTCACAGCCAGATACTATAAGACCTGGATTCCTGCCGTTTCTAAGACACATGCTGATGTGATTCAGAACAGTGAACAAGCAAGACAAAGAATCGCTAGAGTGAGAGAAGTTGGAACCAGTTTCTTATAATAGTGTATAGTTATATAGTTATCGGTATTGTACTTTATTTCTTTATTGTTAGTTTAGTATTGAGTAAAAGAACTCACAGTTTATAATTTTATTACTCATTAAATAGTTCATCTTTCAACAAGAAAACTATTGGCCATTTATTATCCTGGTGGATTCAAGAGTAATATATATATATTTTAGATAAGTCATTATTTAAAATATAACACACTGTTCCATAGCTGTCAAATGAAAACTTGGGAATATTGGAACCTGGGGTCTGGGTCAAAGCCACCGAAGACCAAAGAGACAGCGATGACCGTGTATTTTTGTTACCTGGTGGATAGTAGTCAGTCAGTTTTCCTGGAGAAGAAGATTGAAAACTTTAATCAATAGTAAACAGGATAGGAATTTTCTAACATTCCCGTGTTGTCGCAACTGAAAAGAAAGCCCAAAATAATCTTTGCCAAAATCTAATCTGCTTTTAGAATGGTCTAACACTGGAGAGACAGAATCTGCAGGTTGTGGAACAGGTTCAACTGACTGAATGTGCTATTCATGTACATTTATGAAGCTCACTAATTTAGCCAAACATTCAGTAAATAATACTCCTGTGCATTTATGGAATATTGCTGCTTGGCCATTCACCTTCACACAGCAGGTCAGATGGGATGTAGCTTTAACATCACATGCAAAGCACATCACCTCTGACAGTGCTGCACTGTCTCAGTACTGCACTGGAATGTCAGTCTTGATGGCTGCGCTCCAGTCCTGGAGTGGGAATTGAGCTCAACAACTTTGCCTCAGATACAAGATTTCTTCCAACTGAGTCATAGCTGAAACTTCAAAATTTGGCCACATAGGAAATCGGGGCAAGGGGAGAAAGGTTAGGAGGTGAGACACATTTAAACTCTAAATAGCTAGATTTTGATTACCTGGTGGAATGTGCTGAATATGTTTATCTAAAAAAGAAGAATACAAATATGATCCAATATGAAAAAGGATGGAGATTGTTGCACACCAACCTGTTTAAAGAACAGCGGGGGCACAGAAAATAATTTTGCACACAAAATCTATAGAATGGAAACAGTTAAAACTCAGTCTTTAATACTTGTGATAGCGTGACTCCTTTCAGAGGTGATCCTTCATGGACCAGATGAGCCGCCTGGAACCAGTGGCGACTTGGCGTGTGAACCGAGGCCTATCGGGTGGCAGGGCAGGGACACGGGTAGGAGAGAATGATCAGAGTAAGCCCAGAGGTGGTGGGACTAGACCTATGTCAATGTGTTGTTGATCTGTATAAATATAGTTCACCAGATGTTAATAAGTCACCATTGTGATTCAACTCGACCTCGTGGTACAACTCCAGGACAGACAAGCCATATAAGTGAAAAGCAATGGACAATTCATCACTACAACATTGGTTTCAAATATAAATCGTACCTGTTACAAAAGGAAAAAGTTTTCAACTTTAGGAGGAATGGAGGCCTCTCGGAGGCCTGAAACATGGTAATGAATAAACCAGAGTCGAATAGCTATGCCACAATTCGGGAAAATCGATCCATTTTATCCGGGGGTGTAAGTTGAGTCAATACATCGAAAGGTTCGATACGTGTTTGAAACCAACGAAAGTGGGGCAGAAGACTTGCAATAAGTTATACTACTCACAGTTTGTGGCCGACAAACATTTAACCTTGTGAGAAACCTATCATAAGACCATAAGACCATAAGACATAGGAGTGGAAGTAAGGCCATTCGGCCCATCGAGTCCACTCCACCATTCAATCATGGTTGATTTCAACTCCATTTACCCGCTCACTCACCATAGCCTTTAATTCCTCGAGAAATCAAGAATTTATCAATTTCTGTCTTAAAGACACTCAATGTCCCGGCCTCCACCACCCTCTGTGGCAATGAATTCCACAGACCTACCACTCTCTGGCTGAAGAACTTTCTCCTCATCTCTGTTCTAAAGTGACTCCCTTTTATTCTAAGGCTGTGCCCCCGCGTCCTAGTCTCCCCTGCTAATGGAAACAACTTCCCTACGTCCATCCTATCCAAGCCATTCATTATCTTGTACGTTTCTATTAGATCTCCCCTCAACCTCCTGAACTCCAATGAATATAATCCCACGATCCTCAGACGTTCATCGTATGTTAGGCCTACCATTCCTGGGATCATCCGTGTGAATCTCCGCTGGACCCGCTCCAGTGCCAGTATGTCCTTCCTGAGGTATGGGGCCCAAAATTGCTCACAGTATTCTAAATGGAGCCTAACTAGTGCTTTATAAAGCCTCAGAAGTACATCCCTGCTTTTATATTCCAAGCCTCTTGAGATAAATGACAACATTACATTTGCTTTCTTAATTACGGACTCAACCTGCAAGTTTACCTTTAGAGAATCCTGGACTAGGACTCCCAAGTCCCTTTGCACTTTAGCATTATGAATTTTGTCACCGTTTAGAAAATAGTCCATGCCTCTATTCTTTTTTCCAAAGTGCAAGACCTCGCACTTGCCCACGTTGAATTTCATCAGCCACTTCTTGGACCATTCTCCTAAACTGTCGAAATCTTTCTGCAGCCTCCCCACCTCCTCAATACTACCTGCCCCTCCACCTATCTTTGTATCATCGGCAAACTTGGCCAGAATGCCCCCAGTCCCGTCATCTAGATCGTTAATATATAAAGAGAACAGCTGTGGCCCCAACACTGAACCCTGCGGGACACCACTTGTCACCGGTTGCCATTCCGAAAAAGAACCTTTTATCCCAACTCTCTGCCTTCTGTCTGACAGCCAATCGTCAATCCATGTTAGTACCTTGCCTCGAATACCATGGGCCCTTATTTTACTCAGGAGTCTCTCAAGGTTCATGATAATAAATCCTTTGACCAACTGGTGCAACAAGTGAAAGACCTCAATAAGCCCGGCCTTTCATTATAATGCAGCGCTATAAGTCCCATTCAGCTATTCACTGTGGGGGCACCCCTCAGGGCCAGTACCCCCCGTGCCACCCGAGGACCCCGGAGGCAACTCGCAGAGCCGGGTCCCACCGGTAAGTACCTACCTCACTTTACGCCAGCGTGTCGGGTCTAAAATGGGCGGCCGCTCGGCCCATCGCAGGCAGGAGAATTCTGCCGGCCCTGGGGCCCATTGCTTCGAGTCGGTCCTCGCCATTCTCCGAGGCATGCGGCCCAAATCACGTCGCGGGATTTTGGAGGGGCCGGAGAATTCAGCGACCAGCGGGTCGGGGTTCACGCTGACCCCCGGCGATTTTCCGACCCAGCAGGGGGTCGGAGATTCCCGCCCATTGATTCTGTGAGTGTGTCTTTGTCAGCCTGTGGTTTATCTCTGGGATAGCTCTCTCAATTTTGGCGCAATTCCACGGTGGGAATGAGACAAACTTTGCATCAATGAATAGTTTGGGTGTCGCTGTCTTGTGTTCATTGCTGAAGTGAATGCCGGATGAATTGTCCATTTCTTTTCACTTATTTGGCTTGTCTATCCTGGTGTAGGGTTTGAACTTACTTTATCTCAGTGGGATAATTTCTGCGATCTGTGTCCCGGCTGACACATTAAAATTTGGGAATATTGGAAACTGGGGCCTGAGTCAAGACCACAAATGACCAAAGAGACAGCGATGGCCGTGTATTTTTGTTACCTGGTGGATAGTAGTCAGTCAGTTTTCCTGGAGAAGAAGATTTAAAACTTTAATCAATAATAAACCAGATAGATATTTTATGATACTCCCATGTTTAAACAACTGAAAGGAAAGCCCAAAATAATATTTGCCACAAATCACATCTGCTTTGTGAATGGTCTAACATTTGAGAGACAGAATCTTCAGGTTGTGGGACAGGTTTGACTGATTGATTGCACTATTCGTGTACATTTGTGAAGCTCACTAGCTGCTATAATGATACCGAATGGCTGCCAGCCTGAAGTGAACTTGATTCTGATCAAACTAGAGAACCAAATCTAAAAACATCACGTATTCAGTGATGACTACACAAGAAACATCAAAGGGTGTACATTTAACATCACATGCAAAGCACATCATCTCTGACAGTGCTGCGCTGTCTCAGTACTGCACTGGAATGTCAGTCTTGATGTCTGTGCTCAAGTCCTGCCACAGCGGTAGGAGAACAGACATTTAAGTATCTACAGGGAGGGATGCAACCCATCAGGCTCAGTCGGATAATGGCGACTTTGGCAAACTCTGAAGCCATGAGGATGACAGGTACATTGTCAAATCCAGGGTCATATCAGCACCTGTTGTCCAGTTGCCCATGGTTGTAGCAAAAGGAGACAGACAAAGCCTCATGCGGCCAGATTGGCTGAAGAAAAACAAGATAAATTCACCATCACAGGTGAAGATTCCAGGAGCTTCTCTACAAATACAAGGAGGTCTTTCAGAGAGAGATGTGCTGCTTCAAAGGAGTGACGTTCAAGATTATATTGACCCAAAGAGGGAGATCAGTGAGAATGGGGTCAAGCAGGTTTTTTACTCGTGCTTCTCTCACCACCTGCTGCAAACCCAGTCTGGCAGACATGTTGTTCTGGTTTAATCTGGGAGCGCTGCTACCAAGCCATTCTTGGTAATGGATTGTGAAGTTCCCTCATCCTGTCTCCATTCAGTGCTTCTTCCAAGTGGTGTTCAATGAGGAGGAGCTCTTCTGCCTCAGCTGAAGAGGGTGGTAGCTGCTGTAAAATGTTTACGTACCATTACACAACTGTGCTGCCATTTCTGATGGGTCACAGTGCCAGTGGGAGAAGACATACTGGGGAATGGTGCTGGGGGGACCTACAATGTTGGTTGAAAGATAGTGATTCTGTGAGTGTGTCTATGTCAGCCTGTGGTTTAACATGTCTTTGGGACAGCGCTCTCAATTTTGACACAATTCCAAGATGGGAATGAGACAAACTCTGCTTCAATGAATGGTCTGGATGTGGCTGTCTTGTGTTCATTGTTGAAGTGACTGTCGGATGATTGAACCACTTTTTTTCACTTATTTGGCTTGTCTGTCCTGGAGTAGGCTTTGAACTTACTTTACCTCAGTGGTACAAGTTCTACGAACTGTGTTGTGATATTCAGATATCAATATACATGACCAATGTATGCAAATGCAGTACAATCATTTCAACATTCGATGGCTCACAGCCAGATACTATAAGACCTGGATTCCTGCCGTTTCTAAGACACATGCTGATGTGATTCAGAACAGTGAACAAGCAAGACAAAGAATCGCTAGAGTGAGAGAAGTTGGAACCAGTTTCTTATAATAGTGTATAGTTATATAGTTATCGGTATTGTACTTTATTTCTTTATTGTTAGTTTAGTATTGAGTAAAAGAACTCACAGTTTATAATTTTATTACTCATTAAATAGTTCATCTTTCAACAAGAAAACTATTGGCCATTTATTATCCTGGTGGATTCAAGAGTAATATATATATATTTTAGATAAGTCATTATTTAAAATATAACACACTGTTCCATAGCTGTCAAATGAAAACTTGGGAATATTGGAACCTGGGGTCTGGGTCAAGGCCACCGAAGACCAAAGAGACAGCGATGACCGTGTATTTTTGTTACCTGGTGGATAGTAGTCAGTCAGTTTTCCTGGAGAAGAAGATTGAAAACTTTAATCAATAGTAAACAGGATAGGAATTTTCTAACATTCCCGTGTTGTCGCAACTGAAAAGAAAGCCCAAAATAATCTTTGCCACAAATCTAATCTGCTTTTAGAATGGTCTAACACTGGAGAGACAGAATCTGCAGGTTGTTGAACAGGTTCAACTGACTGAATGTGCTATTCATGTACATTTATGAAGCTCACTAATTTAGCCAAACATTCAGTAAATAATACTCCTGTGCATTTATGGAATATTGCTGCTTGGCCAATCACCTTCACACAGCAGGTCAGATGGGATGTAGCTTTAACATCACATGCAAAGCACATCACCTCTGACAGTGCTGCACTGTCTCAGTACTGCACTGGAATGTCAGTCTTGATGGCTGCGCTCCAGTCCTGGAGTGGGAATTGAGCTCATCAACTTTGCCTCAGAAACAAGATTTATTCCAACTGAGTCACAGCTGAAACTTCAAAATTTGGCCACATAGGAAATCGGGGCAAGGGGAGAAAGGTTAGGAGGTGAGACACATTTAAACTCTAAATAGCTAGATTTTGATTACCTGGTGGAATGTGCTGAATATGTTTATCTAAAAAAGAAGAATACAAATATGATCCAATATGAAAAAGGATGGAGATTGTTGCACACCAACCTGTTTAAAGAACAGCGGGGGCACAGAAAATAATTTTGCACACAAAATCTATAGAATGGAAACAGTTAAAACTCAGTCTTTAATACTTGTGATAGCGTGACTCCTTTCAGAGGTGATCCTTCATGGACCAGATGAGCCGCCTGGACCCAGTGGCGACTTGGCGTGTGAACCGAGGCCTATCGGGTGGCAGGGCAGGGACACGGGTAGGAGAGAATGATCAGAGTAAGCCCAGAGGTGGTGGGACTAGACCTATGTCAATGTGTTGTTGATCTGTACAAATATAGTTCACCAGATGTTAATAAGTCACCATTGTGATTCAACTCGACCTCGTGGTACAACTCCAGGACAGACAAGCCATATAAGTGAAAAGCAATGGACAATTCATCACTACAACATTGGTTTCAAATATAAATCGTACCTGTTACAAAAGGAAAAAGTTTTCAACTTTAGGAGGAATGGAGGCCTCTCGGAGGCCTGAAACATGGTAATGAATAAACCAGAGTCGAATAGCTATGCCACGATTCGGGAAAATCGATCCATTTTATCCGGGGGTGTAAGTTGAGTCAATACATCGAAAGGTTCGATACGTGTTTGATACCAACGAAAGTGGGGCAGAAGACTTGCAATAAGTTATACTACTCACAGTTTGTGGCCGACAAACATTTAACCTTGTGAGAAACCTATCATCTCTCAAGGTTCATGATAATAAATCCTATGACCAACTGGTGCAACAAGTGAAAGACCTCAATAAGTCCAGCCCTCCATTATAATGCAGCGCTATAAATCCCATTCAGCTATTCACTGTGGGGGCACCCCTCAGGGCCAGTACCCCCCGTGCCACCCGAGGACCCCGGAGGCAACTCGCAGAGCCGGGTCCCACCGGTAAGTACCTACCTCACTTTACGCCAGCGTGTCGGGTCTAAAATGGGCGGCCGCTCGGCCCATCGCAGGCCGGAGAATTCTGCCGGCCCTGGGGCCCATTGCGTCGAGTCGGTCCTCGCCATTCTCCGAGGCATGCGGCCCAAATCACGTCGCGGGATTTTGGAGAGGCCGGAGAATTCAGCGACCAGAGGGTCGGGGTTCACGCTGACCCCCGGCGATTTTCCGACCCAGCAGGGGGTCGGAGATTCCCGCCCATTGATTCTGTGATTGTGTCTTTGTCAGCCTGTGGTTTATCTCTGGGATAGCTCTCTCAATTTTGGCCCAATTCCACGGTGGGAATGAGACAAACTTTGCATCAATGAATAGTTTGGGTGTCGCTGTCTTGTGTTCATTGCTGAAGTGAATGCCGGATGAATTGTCCATTTCTTTTCACTTATTTGGCTTGACTGTCCTGGAGTAGGATTTGAACTTACTTTATCTCAGTGGGATAATTTCTGCGATGTGTGTCCCGGCTGACACATTTAAATTTGGGAATATTGGAAACTGGGGCCTGAGTCAAGACCACAGATGACCAAAGAGACAGCGATGACCGTGTATTTTTGTTACCTGGTGGATAGTAGTCAGTCAGTTTTCCTGGAGAAGAAGATTTAAAACATTAATCAATAATAAACCAGATAGATATTTTATGATATTCCCATGTTTAAACAACTGAAAGGAAAGCCCAAAATAATATTTGCCACAAATCACATCTGCTTTTTGAATGGTCTAACATTTGAGAGACAGAATCTTCAGGTTGTGGGACAGGTTTGACTGATTGATTGCACTATTCGTGTACATTTGTGAAGCTCACTAGCTGCTATAATGATACCGAATGGCTGCCAGCCTGAAGTGAACTTGATTCTGATCAAACTAGAGAACCAAATCTAAAAACATCACGTATACAGTGATGACTACACAAGAAACATCAAAGGGTGTACATTTAACATCACATGCAAAGCACATCATCTGACAGTGCTGCGCTGTCTCAGTACTGCACTGGAATGTCAGTCTTGATGTCTGTGCTCAAGTCCTGCCACAGCGGTAGGAGAACAGACATTTAAGTATCTACAGGGAGGGATGCAACCCATCAGGCTCAGTCGGATAATGGCGACTTTGGCAAACTCTGAAGCCATGAGGATGACAGGTACATTGTCAAATCCAGTGTCATATCAGCACCTGTCTGTCCAGTTGACCATGGTTGTAGCAAAAGGAGACAGACAAAGCCTCATGCGGCCAGATTGGCTGAAGAAAAACAAGATAAATTCACCATCACAGGTGAAGATTCCAGGAGCTTCTCTACAAATACAAGGAGGTCTTTCAGAGAGAGATGTGCTGCTTCAAAGGAGTGACGTTCAAGATTATATTGACCCAAAGAGGGAGATCAGTGGGAATGGGGTCAAGCAGGTTTTTTACTCGTGCTTCTCTCACCACCTGCTGCAAACCCAGTCTGGCAGACATGTTGTTCTGGTTTAATCTGGGAGCGCTGCTACCAAGCCATTCTTGGTAATGGATTGTGAAGTTCCCTCATCCTGTCTCCATTCAGTGCTTCTTCCAAGTGGTGTTCAATGAGGAGGAGCTCTTCTGCCT
The DNA here is from genome assembly GCF_902713615.1 of Scyliorhinus canicula. Classification (NCBI taxonomy): domain Eukaryota; kingdom Metazoa; phylum Chordata; class Chondrichthyes; order Carcharhiniformes; family Scyliorhinidae; genus Scyliorhinus; species Scyliorhinus canicula. The sequence continues at coordinate 101,291,948 of NC_052154.1, forward strand.
CAGCTGAAGAGGGTGGTAGCTGCTGTAAAATGTTTACGTACCATTACACAACTGTGCTGCCATTTCTGATGGGTCACAGTGCCAGTGGGAGAAGACATACTGGGGAATGGTGCTGGGGGGACCTACAATGTTGGTTGAAAGATATTGATTCTGTGAGTGTGTCTATGTCAGCCTGTGGTTTAACATGTCTTTGGGACAGCGCTCTCAATTTTGACACAATTCCAAGATGGGAATGAAACAAACTCTGCTTCAATGAATGGTCTGGATGTGGCTGTCTTGTGTTCATTGTTGAAGTGACTGTCGGATGATTGAACCACTTTTTTTCACTTATTTGGCTTGTCTGTCCTGGAGTACGATTTGAACTTACTTTATCTCAGTGGTACAAGTTCTACGAACTGTGTTGTGATATTCAGATATCAATAAACATGACCAATGTATGCAAATGCAGTACAATCATTTCAACATTCGATGGCTCACAGCCAGATACTATAAGACCTGGATTCCTGCCGTTTCTAAGACACATGCTGATGTGATTCAGAACAGTGAACAAGCAAGACAAAGAATCGCTAGAGTGAGAGAAGTTGGAACCAGTTTCTTATAACAGTGTATAGTTATATAGTTATCGGTATTGTACTTTATTTCTTTATTGTTAGTTTAGTATTGAGTAAAAGAACTCACAGTTTATAATTTTATTACTCATTAAATAGTTCATCTTTCAACAAGAAAACTATTGGTCATTTATTATCCTGGTGGATTCAAGAGTAATATATATATATTTTAGATAAGTCATTATTTAAAATATAACACACTGTTCCATAGCTGTCAAATGAAAACTTGGGAATATTGGAACCTGGGGTCTGAGTCAAGGCCACCGAAGACCAAAGAGACAGCGATGACCGTGTATTTTTGTTACCTGGTGGATAGTAGTCAGTCAGTTTTCCTGGAGAAGAAGATTGAAAACTTTAATCAATAGTAAACAGGATAGGAATTTTCTAACATTCCCGTGTTGTCGCAACTGAAAAGAAAGCCCAAAATAATCTTTGCCACAAATCTAATCTGCTTTTAGAATGGTCTAACACTGGAGAGACAGAATCTGCAGGTTGTGGAACAGGTTCAACTGACTGAATGTGCTATTCATGTACATTTATGAAGCTCACTAATTTAGCCAAACATTCAGTAAATAATACTCCTGTGCATTTATGGAATATTGCTGCTTGGCCATTCACCTTCACACAGCAGGTCAGATGGGATGTAGCTTTAACATCACATGCAAAGCACATCACCTCTGACAGTGCTGCACTGTCTCAGTACTGCACTGGAATGTCAGTCTTGATGGCTGCGCTCCAGTCCTGGAGTGGGAATTGAGCTCAACAACTTTGCCTCAGATACAACATTTCTTCCAACTGAGTCACAGCTGAAACTTCAAAATTTGGCCACATAGGAAATCGGGGCAAAGGGAGAAAGGTTAGGAGGTGAGACACATTTAAACTCTAAATAGCTAGATTTTGATTACCTGGTGGAATGTGCTGAATATGTTTATCTAAAAAAGAAGAATACAAATATGATCCAATATGAAAAAGGATGGAGATTGTTGCACACCAACCTGTTTAAAGAACAGCGGGGGCACAGAAAATAATTTTGCACACAAAATCTATAGAATGGAAACAGTTAAAACTCAGTCTTTAATACTTGTGATAGTGTGACTCCTTTCAGAGGTGATCCTTCATGGACCAGGTGAGCCGCCTGGAACCAGTGGCGACTTGGCGTGTGAACCGAGGCCTATCGGGTGGCAGGGCAGGGACACGGGTAGGAGAGAATGATCAGAGTAAGCCCAGAGGTGGTGGGACTAGACCTATGTCAATGTGTTGTTGATCTGTATAAATATAGTTCACCAGATGTTAATAAGTCACCATTGTGATTCAACTCGACCTCGTGGTACAACACCAGGACAGACAAGCCATATAAGTGAAAAGCAATGGACAATTCATCACTACAACATTGTTTTCAAATATAAATCGTACCTGTTACAAAAGGAAAAAGTTTTCAACTTTAGGAGGAAGGGAGGCCTCTCGGAGGCCTGAAACACAGTATTGAATAAACCAGAGTCGAATAGCTATGCCACGATTCGGGAAAATCAATCCATTTTATCCGGGGGTGTAAGTTGAGTCAATACATCGAAAGGTTCGATACGTGTTTGATACCAACGAAAGTGGGGCAGAAGACTTGCAAAAAGTTATACTACTCACAGTTTGTGGCCGACAAACATTTAACCTTGTGAGAAACCTATCAACTCTCAAGATTCATAATAATAAATCCTTTGACCAACTGGTGCAACAAGTGAAAGACCTCAATAAGCCCGGCCTTTCATTATAATGCAGCGCTATAAATCCCATTCAGCTATTCACTGTGGGGGCACCCCTCAGGGCCAGTACACCCCGTGCCACCCGAGGACCCCGGAGGCAACTCGCAGAGCCGGGTCCCACCGGTAAGTACCTACCTCACTTTACGCCAGCGTGTCTGGTCTAAAATGGGTGGCCGCTCGGCCCATCGCAGGCCGGAGAATTCTGCCGGCCCTGGGGCCCATTGCGTCGCGTCGGTGCTCGCCATTCTCCGAGGCAGTGCGGCCCGATTCACGTCGGGGGATTTTGTGGGGGCCGGATAATTCAGCGACCAGCAGGTCAGGATTCACGCTGACCCCCGGCGATTTTCCGACCCAGCAGGGGGTCGGAGATTCCCGCTCATTGATTCTGTGAGTGTGTCTTTGTCAGCCTGTGGTTTATCTCTGGGATAGCTCTCTCAATTTTGGCGCAATTCCACGGTGGGAATGAGACAAACTTTGCATCAATGAATAGTTTGGGTGTCGCTGTCTTGTGTTCATTGCTGAAGTGAATGCCGGATGAATTGTCCATTTCTTTTCACTTATTTGGCTTGTCTATCCTGGTGTAGGGTTTGAACTTACTTTATCTCAGTGGGATAATTTCTGCGATCTGTGTCCCGGCTGACACATTAAAATTTGGGAATATTGGAAACTGGGGCCTGAGTCAAGACAACAGATGACCAAAGAGACAGCGATGACAGCGATGACCGTGTATTTTTGTTACCTGGTGGATAGTAGTCAGTCAGTTTTCCTGGAGAAGAAGATTTAAAACTTTAATCAATAATAAACCAGATAGATATTTTATGATATTCCCATGTTTAAACAACTGAAAGGAAAGCCCAAAATAATATTTGCCACAAATCACATCTGCTTTTTGAATGGTCTAACATTTGAGAGACAGAATCTTCAGGTTGTGGAACAGGTTTGACTGACTGATTGCACTATTCGTGTACATTTGTGAAGCTCACTAGCTGCTATAATACCGAATGGCTACCGCCTGACGTGAACTTGATTCTGATCAAATTAGAGAACCAAATCTAAAAACATCACGTAACACATTTATTGGAACATCTCATTGTTTTTATACAGAGATGACTACACAAGAAACATCAAAGGGTGTACATTTAACATCACATGCAAAGCACATCACCTCTGACAGTGCTGCGCTGTCTCAGTACTGCACTGGAATGTCAGTCTTGATGTCTGTGCTCAAGTCCTGCCTCAGTGGTAGGAGAACAGACATTTAAGTATCTTCAGGGAGGGATGCAACCCATCAGGCTCAGTCGGACAATGGCGACTTTGGCAAACTCTGAAGCCATGAGGATGACAGGTACATTGTCAAATCCAGTGTCATATCAGCACCTGTCTGTCCAGTTGCCCATGGTTGTGGCAAAGGGACACAGACTAAGCCTCATGGGGCCAGATTGGATGAAGAAAAACAAGATAAATTCACCATCACAGGTGAAGATTCCAGCAGCTTCGGTACAAATACATGGAGGTCTTTCAGAGAGAGATGAGCTGCTTCAAAGGAGTGACGTTCAAGATTATATTGACCCAGAGAGGGAGATCAGTGGGAATGGGGTCAAGCAGTTTTTTCGCTCGTGCTTGTTCTCTCACCACCTGCTGCAAACCCAGTCTGGCAGACATGTCGTTCTGGTTTAATCTGGGAGCGCTGCTACCAAGCCATTCTTGGTAATGGATTGTGAAGTTCCCTCATCCTGTCTCCATTCAGTGCTTCTTCCAAGTGGTGTTCAATGAGGAGGAGCTCTGCTGCCTCAGCTGAAGAGGGTGGTAGCTGCTGGAAAGTGTTTACGTGCCATTGCACCACTGTGCTGCCATTTCTGATGGGTCACAGTGCCTAGTGGGAGAAGACATACTGGGGAATGGTGCTGGAGAGACCTACGATGTTGGTTGAAAGATATTGATTCTGTGAGTGTGTCTATGTCAGCCTGTGGTTTAACATGTCTTTGGGACAGGGCTCTCAATTTTGACACAATTCCAAGATGGGAATGAGACAAACTCTGCTTCAATGAATGGTCTGGATGTGGCTGTCTTGTGTTCATTGTTGAAGTGAATGTCGGATGATTGAACCACTTTTTTTCACTTATTTGGCTTGTCTGTCCTGGAGTACGATTTGAACTTACTTTATCTCAGTGGTACAACTTCTACGAACTGTGTTGTGATATTCAGATATCAATAGACATGACCAATGTATGCAAATGCAGTACAATCATTTCAACACTCGATGGCTCACAGTCAGATACTATAAGACCTGGATTCCTGCCGTTTCTAAGACACATGCTGATGTGATTCAGAACAGTGAACAAGCAAGACAAAGAATCGCGAGAGTGAGAGAAGTTAGAACCAGTTTCTTATAATAGTGTATAATTATATAGTTATCGGTATTGTACTTTATTTCTCTCTTGTTAGTTTAGTATTGAGTAAAATAACTCACAGTTCATAATTTTATTACTCATTAAATAGTTCATCTTTCAACAAGAAAACTATTGGTCATTTATGATCCTGGTGGATTCAAGAGTAATATATATTTTTTAGATAAGTCATTATTTAAAATATAACAAACTGTTCCATAGCTGAGAAATAAAAATTTGGGAATATTGGAACCTGGGGTCTGAGTCAAGGCCACCGAAGACCAAAGAGACAGCGATGACCGTGTATTTTTGTTACCTGGTGGATAGTAGTCAGTCAGTTTTCCTGGAGAAGAGGATTGAAAACTTTAATCAATAGTAAACAGGATAGGAATTTTCTGACACTCCCGTGTTGTCGCAACTGAAAAGAAAGCCCAAAATAATCTTTGCCACAAATCTCATCTGCTTTTAGAATGGTCTAACACTGGAGAGACAGAATCCACAGGTTGTGGAACAGGTTCAACTGACTGAATGTGCTATTCATGTACATTTATGAAGCTCACTAATTTAGCCAAACATTCAGTAAATAATACTCCTGTACTTTTATGGAAAAATGCTGCTTGGCCATTCACCTTGACACAGCAGGGCAGATGGGTTGTACCTTTAACATCACATGCAAAGCACATCACCTCTGACAGTGCTGCGCTGTCTCAGTACTGCTCTGGAATGTCAGTCTTGATGGCTGCGCTCAAATCCTGAAGTGGGAATTGAGCTCATCAACTTTGCCTCAGAAACAAGATTTCTTCCAACTGAGTCACAGCTGAAACTTCAAAATTTGGCCATATTGGAAATCGGGGCAAGGGGAGAAAGGTTAGGAGGTGAGATACATGTAATCTCTAAATAGCTTGATTTTGTTTACCTGGTGGAATGTGCTGAGTAGGTTTATCTAAAAAAGAAGAATACAAATATGATCCAATATGAAAAAGGATGGAGATTGTTGCACACAAACCTGTTTAAAGAACAGCGGGGACACAGAAAATAATTTTGCACACAAAGTCTATAGAATGGAAACAGTTAAAACTCAGTCTTTAATACTTGTGATTGCGTGACTCCTTTCAGAGGTGATCCTTCATGGACCAGGTGAGCCGCCTGGAACCAGTGGCGACTTGGCGTGTGAACCGAGGCCTGTCGGGTGACAGGGCAGGGACACGGGTAGGAGAGAATGACGAGAGTAAGCCCAGAGGTGGTGGGACTAGACCTGTGTCAATGTTGTGTTTATTTGATTAAATATAGTTCACCAGTTGTTAATAAATCACCATTGTGATTCAACTCGAACTCGTCGCATTTCCTCACATTTCAACATTGGTTTCAAATATAAATCGTACCTGTTACAAAAGGGAAAGGTTTTCAACATTAGGAGGAAGGGAGGCCTCTCGGAGGCCTGAAACATGGTAATGAATAAACCAGAGTCGAATAGCTATGCCACGATTCGGGAAAATCGATCCATTTTATCCGGGGGTGTAAGTTGAGTCAATACATCGAAAGGTTCGATACGTGTTTGATACCAACGAAAGTGGGGCAGAAGACTTGCAAAAAGTTATACTACTCACAGTTTGTGGCCGACAAACATTTAACCTTGTGAGAAACCTATCATCTCTCAAGATTCATGATAATAAATCCTTTGACCAACTGGTGCAACAAGTGAAAGACCTCAATAAGCCCGGCCTTTCATTATAATGCAGCGCTATAAGTCCCATTCAGCTATTCACTGTGGGGGCACCCCTCAGGGCCAGTACCCCCCGTGCCACCCGAGGACCCCGGAGCAACTCGCAGAGCCGGGTCCCACCGGTAAGTACCTACCTCAATTTACGCCAGCGGGACGGGCCTAAAATGGGCGGCCGCTCGGCCCATCGCAGGCCGCAGAATTCTGCCGGCCCTGGGGCCCATTGCGTCGAGTCGGTCCTCGCCATTCTCCGAGGCATTCGGCCCGATTCACGTCGGGGGATTTTGGGGGGGCCGGAGAATTCAGCGGCCAGCGGGTCGGGATTCACGCTGACCCCCGGCGATTTTCCGACCCGGCAGGGGGTCGGAGATTCCCGCCCATTGATTCTGTGAGTGTGTCTTTGTCAGCCTGTGGTTTATCTCTGGGATAGCTCTCTCAATTTTGGCGCAATTCCACGGTGGGAATGAGACAAACATTGCATCAATGAATAGTTTGGGTGTCGCTGTCTTGTGTTCATTGCTGAAGTGAATGCCGGATGAATTGTCCATTTCTTTTCACTTATTTGGCTTGTCTATCCTGGTGTAGGGTTTGAACTTACTTTATCTCAGTGGGATAATTTCTGCGATCTGTGTCACGGCTGACACATTAAAATTTGGGAATATTGGAAACTGGGGCCTGAGTCAAGACCACAGATGACCAAAGAGACAGCGATGACCGTGTATTTTTGTTACCTGGTGGATAGTAGTCAGTCAGTTTCCCTGGAGAAGAAGATTTAAAACTTTAATCAATAATAAACCAGATAGATATTTTATGATATTCCCATGTTTAAACAACTGAAAGGAAAGCCCAAAATAATATTTGCCACAAATCACATCTGCTTTTTGAATGGTCTAACATTTGAGAGACAGAATCTTCAGGTTGTGGAACAGGTTTGACTGACTGATTGCACTATTCGTGTACATTTGTGAAGCTCACTAGCTGCGATTATGATACCGAATGGCTACCGGCTGACGTGAACTTGATTCTGATCAAATTAGAGAACCAAATCTAAAAACATCACGTAACACATTTATTGGAACATCTCATTGTTTTGATACAGTGATGACTACACAAGGAACATCACAGAGTGTACATTTAACAGCACATGCAAAGCACATCACCTCTGACAGTGCCGCACTGTCTCAGTACTGCACTGGAATGTCAGTCTTAATGTCTGTGCTCAAGTCCTGCCACAGTGGTAGGAGAACAGACATTTAAGTATCTACAGGGAGGGATGCAACCCATCAGGCTCAGTTGGACAATGGCCACTTTGTTCTCTCACCGCCTGCTGCAAACCCAATCGGGCAAATATGTTGTTCTGGTTTAATCTGGGAGCGCTGCTACCAAACCATTCTTGGTAATGGATTGTGAAGTTCCCTCATCCTGTCTCCATTCAGTGCTTCTTCCAAGTGGTGTTCAATGAGGAGGAGCTCTTCTGCCTCAGCTGAAGAGGGTGGTAGCTGCTGGAAAATGTTTACGTACCATTACACCACTGTGCTGCCGTTTCTGATGTGTCACAGTGCCAGTGGGAGAAGACATACTGGGGAATGGTGCTGGAGGGACCTACGATGTTGGTTGAAAGATATTGATTCTGTGAGTGTGTCTATGTCAGACTGTGGGACATACCTTTGGGACAGCGCTCTCAATTTTGACACAATTCCAAGATGGGAATGAGACAAACTCTGCTTCAATGAATGGTTTGGGTGTGGCTGTCTTGTGTTCATTGTTGAAGTGAATGTCGGATGTTTGAAACACTTTTTTTCACTTATTTGGCTTGTCTAAACAGGAGTAGGATTTGAACTTACTTTTAGTTTAGTATTGAGTAATAGAATTCACAGTTTATAATTTTATTACTCATTAAATAGTTCATCTTTCAACAAGAATTCTATTGGTTATTTATGATCCTGGTGGATTCAAGAGTAATATATATATTTTAGATAAGTCATTATTTAAAATATAAAACACTGTTCCATAGCTGTCAAATGAAAACTTGGGAATATTGGAACCTGGGGTCTGAGTCAAGACCACCGAAGACCAAAGTTACAGCGATGACCGTGTATTTTTGTTACCTGGTGGATAGTAGTCAGTCAGTTTTCCTGGAGAAGAAGATTGAAAACTTTAATCAATATTAAACAGGATAGGAATTTTCTAACACTCCCGTGTTGTCGCAACTGAAAAGAAAGCCCAAAATAATCTTTGCCACAAATCTCATCTGCTTTTAGAATGGTCTAACACTGGAGAGGCAGAATCTGCAGGTTGCGGAATGGGTTCAACTGACTGAATGTGCTATTCATGTAAATTTATGAAGCTCACTAACTTAGCCAAACATTCAGTAAATAATACTCCTGTGCTTTTATGGAATAATGCTGCTTGGCCATTCACCTTGACACAGCAGGGCAGATGGGATGTACCATTAACATCACATGCAAAGCACATCACCTCTGACAGTGCTGCGCTGTCTCAGTACTGCTCTGGAATGTCAGTCTTGATGGCTACGCTCAAGTCCTGGAGTGGGAATTGAGCTCATTAACCTTGCCTCAGAAACAAGATTTCTTCCAACTGAGTCACAGCTGAAACTTCAAAATTTGGCCATATTGGAAATCGGGTCAAGGGGAGAAAGTTTAGGAGGTGAGACACTTTAACATTCTAAATAGCTTGATTTTGTTTACCTGGTGGAATGTGCTGAGTAGGTTTATCTAAAAAAGAAGAATACAAATATGATCCAATATGAAAAAGGATGGAGATTGTTGCACACAAACCTGTTTAAAGAACAGCGGGGACACAGAAAATAATTTTGCACACAAAATCTATAGAATGGAAACAGTTAAAACTCAGTCGTTAATACTTGTGATAGCGTGACTCCTTTCAGAGGTGATCCTTCATGGACCAGGTGAGCCGCCTGGAACCAGTGGCGACTTGGCGTGTGAACCGGGGCCTATCAGGTGGCAGGGCACGGACACGGGTAGGAGAGAATGACGAGAGTAAGCCCAGAGGTGGTGGGACTAGACCTGAGTTAATGTGTTGTTGATCTGTATAAATATAGTTTACCAGTTGTTAATAAATCACCATTGTGATTCAACTCTACCTCGTCATATTTCCTCACACTATAACATTGGTTTCAAATATAAATCGTACCTGTTACAAAAGGGAAAAGTTTTCAACTTTGGAGGAAGGGAGGCCTCTCGGAGGCCTGAAACATGGTAATGAATAAACCAGAGTCGAATAGCTATGCCACGATTCGGGAAAATCGATCCATTTTACCCGGGGGTGTAAGTTGAGTCAATACATCGAAAGGTTCGATACTTGTTTGATACCAACGAAAGTGGGGCAGAAGACTTGCAAAAAGTTATACTACTCACAGTTTGTGGCCGGCAAACTTTTAACCCTGTGAGAAACCTATCATCTCTCAAGATTCATGATAATAAATCCTTTGACCAACTGGTGCAACAAGTGAAAGACCACGATAAGCCCGGTCCTCCATTATAATGCAGCGCTATAAATCCCATTCAGCTATTCACTGTGGGGGCACCCCTCAGGGCCAGTACCCCCCGTGCCATCCCGAAGACCCCGGAGGCCACCCGCAGAGCCGGATCCCACCGGTAAGCAGCGCCGGCCCTAGGGTTGCTGGCGCCCCGGGCAAGCTGAACTTCGGCGCCCTTGGCGGGGGGGGGGGGGGCCGAGGAGGGGGGCGGGGCCGTGGGGAGGGGCGGACGCGAGGGGGGGGGAGTGGGGGGCGGACCCGAGGGAGGGGTGGGGGGCGGACCCGAGGGAGGGGCGGGGGCGGCGGACCCGAGGGGGGGCGGACCCGAGGGCGGGGCGGGGCGGGGCGGGGCGGTGCGGGGGGGCGGACCCGAGGGGGGGGCGGACCCGAGGGCAGAGCGGGGGGGCGGACCCGAGGAGGGGGGGCGGACCGAGGTGCGGTGCGGGGGGGGCGGACCGAGAGGGGGAGCGGACCGAGCGGGGGGGGCGGGGGGGGGGGGCGGACCGAGGGGGGGAGCGGACCGAGCGGGGGGGGGGCGGACCGAGCGGGGGGGACCGGGGGGGGCAGCCCTGGGGAGGGCGGCCACCGCGCATGCGCTGGTTGGCACCGGCCCAACTGCGCATGCGCGGGACCCGAGTCTCTGGCGCCCCCTCGCACATGGCGCCCCGGGCGACTGCCCGAGTTGCCGGTGCCTTGAGCCGGCCCTGCCGGTAAGTACCTGCCTTAATTTACGCCAGCGGGACGGGCCTAAAATTGCCGGCTGCTCGGCCCATCGCAGGCCGGAGAATTCTGCCGGCCCTGGGGCCCATTGCGTTGCGCCGGTCCTCGCCATTCTCCGAGGCATGCGGCCCGATTCACGTCGGGGGATATTGGGGGGGCCGGAGAATTCAGCGACCAGCAGGTCGGGATTCACTCTGACCCCCCCGGCGATTTTCCGACAGGGCAGGGGGTCGGAGATTCCCGCCCATTGATTCTGTGAGTGTGTCTTTGTCAGCCTGTGGTTTATCTCTGGGATAGCTCTCTCAATTTTGGCACAATTCCACGGTGGGAATAGAACATAGAACATAGAACAGTACAGCACAGAACAGGCCCTTCGGCCCTCAATGTTGTGCCGAGCCATGATCACCCTACTCAAACCCACGTATCCACCCTATACCCGTAACCCAACAACCCAACCCCTTAACCTTGCTTTTTTTTAGGACACTACGGGCAATTTTAGCATGGCCAATCCACCTAACCCCGCACATCTTTGGACTGTGGGAGAAAACCGGAGCACCCGGAGGAAACCCACGCACACACGGGGAGGACGTGCAGACTCCGCACAGACAGTGACCCAGCCGGGAATCGAACCTGGGACCCTGGAGCTGTGAAGCATTGATGCTAACCACCATGCTACCGTGCTGCCCTCTATGCCCTGAATGAGACAAACTTTGCATCAATGAATACTTTGGGTGTCGCTGTCTTGTGTTCATTGCTGAAGTGAATGCCGGATGAATTGTCCATTTCTTTTCACTTATTTGGCTTGTCTATCCTGGAGTAGGATTTGAACTTACTTTATCTGAGTGGGATAATTTCTGCGATCTGTGTCCCGGCTGACACATTAAAATTTGGGAATATTGGAAACTGGGGCCTGAGTCAAGACCACAGATGACCAAAGAGACAGCGATGACCGTGTATTTTTGTTACCTGGTGGATAGTAGTCAGTCAGTTTTCCTGGAGAAGAAGATTTAAAAATTAATCAATAATAAACCAGATAGATATTTTATGATATTCCCGTGTTTAAACTGAAAGGAAAGCCCAAAATAATATTTGCCACAAATCACATCTGCTTTTTGAATGGTCTAACATTTGAGAGACAGAATCTTCAGGTTGTGGAACAGGATTAATTGACTGATTGCACTATTCGTGTACATTTGTGAAGCTTACTAGCTGCTATGATACCGAATGGCTACCACCTGACGTGAACTTGATTCTGATCAAATTGTTGAACCAAATCTAAAAACATCACGTAACACATTTATTGGAACTTCTCATTGTTTTGATACAGTGATGACTACACACGGAACGTTACAGGGTGTACATTTAACATCACATGCAAAGCACATCACCTCTGACAGTGCTGCGCTGTCTCAGTACTGCACTGGAATGTCAGTCTTGTTGGCTGAGCTCAAGTCCTGCCACAGTGGTAGGAGAACAGACATTTAAGTATCTACAGGGAGGGATGCAACCCATCAGGCTCAGTCGGACAATGGCCACTTTGGCAACCTCGGAAGCCATGAGGATGACAGGTACATTGTCAAATCCAGTGTCATAATCAGCACCTGTCTGTCCAGTTGCCCATGGTTGTAGCAAAAGGACACAGACTAAGCCTCATGGGGCCAGATTGGCTGAAGAAAAACAAGATAAATTCACCATCACATGTGAAGATTCCAGCAGCTTCTGTACAAATACAAGGAGGTCTTTCAGAGAGAGATGAGCTGCTTCAAAAGGAGTGACGTTAAAGATTATATTGACCCAAAGAGGGAGATCAGTGGGAATGGGGTCAAGCAGGTTTTCGCTCGTGCTTGTTCTCTCACCGCCTGCTGCAAACCCTGTCTGGCAGATATGTCGTTCTGGTTTAATCTGGGAGCGCTGCTACCAAGCCATTCTTGGTAATGGATTGTGAAGTTCCCTCATCCTGTCTCCATTCAGTGCTTCGTCCAAGTGGTGTTCAATGAGGAGGAGCTCTTCTGCCTCAGCTGAAGAGGGTGGTAGCTGCTGGAAAATGTTTACATGCCATTACACAACTGTGCTGCCATTTCTGATGGGTCACAGTGCCAGTGGGAGAAGACATACTGGGGAATGGTGCTGGAGGGACCTGCGATGTTGTTTGAAAGATATTGATTCTGTTAGTGTGTCTATGTCAGCCTGTGGTTTAACATGTCTTTTGGACAATGTTCTCAATTTTGACACAATTCCAAGATGGGAATGAGACAAACTCTGCTTCAATGAATGGTCTGGTTGTGCCTGTCTTCTGTTCATTGTTGAAGTGAATGTCGGACGATTGAACCACTTTTTTTCACTTATTTGGCTTGTCTGTCCTGGAGCAGGATTTGAACTTACTTTATTTGAGTGGTACAACTTCTACGAACTGTGTTGTGATATTCAGATATCAATATACATTACCAATGTATGCAAATGCAGTACAATCATTTCAACATTCGATGGCTCACAGTCAGATACTATAAGACCTGGATTCCTGCCGTTTCTAAGACACATGCTGATGTGATTCAGAACAGTGAACAAGCAAGACAAAGAATCGCTAGAGTGAGAGAAGTTAGAACCAGTTTCTTATAATAGCGTATAGTTATATAGTTATCTGTATTATACTTTATTTCTTTATTGTTAGTTTAGTATTGAGTAAAAGAACTCACAGTTTATAATTTTATTACTCATTAAATAGTTCATCTTTCAACAAGAAGACTATTGGTCATTTATTATCCTGGTAGATTCAAGAGTAATATATATATTTTAGATAAGTCATTATTTAAAATATAACAAACTGTTCCATAGCTGACAAATAAAAATTTGGGAATATTGGATCCTGGGATCTGAGTCAAGACCACCGAAGACCAAAGATACAGCGATGACCGTGTATTTTTGTTCCCTGGTGGATAGTAGTCAGTCAGTTTTCCTGGAGAAAGCCCAAAATAATCTTTGCCACAGATCTCATCTGCTTTTTGAATGGTCTAACACTTGAGAGACATAATCTGCAGGTTGTGGAACAGGTTCAACTGACTGAATGTGCTATTCATGTACATTTATGAAGCTCACTAACTTAGCCAAACATTCAGTAAATAATACTCCTGTGCTTTTATGGAATAATGCTGCTTGGCAATTCACCTTGACACAGCAGGTCAGATGGGATGTACCTTTAACATCACATGCAAAGCACATCACCTCTGACAGTGCTGCGCTGTCTCAGTACTGCACCGGAATGTCAGTGTTGATGGCTGCGCTCAAGTCCTGGAGTGGGAATTGAGGTCTTCATCGTTGCCTCAGAAACAAGATTTCTTCCAACTGAGTCACAGCTGAAACTTCAAAACTTGGCCATATTGGAAATCGGGGCAAGGGGAGAAATGTTAGGAGGTGAGACACATTTAAACTCTAAATAGCTTGATTTTGTTTACCTGGTGGAATGTGCTGTGTAGGTTTATCTAAAAAAGAAGAATACAAATATGATCCAATATGAAAAAGGATGGAGATTGTTGCACACAAACCTGTTTAAAGAACAGCGGGGACACAGAAAATAATTTTGCACAGAAAATCTATAGAATGGAAACAGTTAAAACTCAGTCTTTAATACTTGTGATAGTGTGACTCCTTTCAGAGATGATCCTTCATGGACCAGGTGAGCCGCCTGGAACCAGTGGCGACTTGGCGTGTGAACCGAGGCCTATCTGGTGGCAGGGCATGGACACGGGTAGGACAGAATGATCAGAGTAAGCCCAGAGGTGGTGGGACTAGACCTGTGTCAGTGTTGTATTGATCTGTTTTGATATAGTTCACCAGTTGTTAATAAATCACCATTGTGATTCAACTCTACCTCGTCGGCTTTCCTCGCGCTACAACATTGGTTACGAGAATAAATCAGATTTATTATAAATGGAAAAAGCTTTCAACCTTTGGAGGAAGGGCAAGTGGCCTGTCGAATTCCTGCAACATGGTAAAGAATCATCTAGAGTTGAATAACTGTGCCACGATTTAGGAAAATCAATCCAATTTATCCGGGATTGAAAGTCGGGTCAATACATCGAAAGGCTTCGATACTTTTTTGCTGCTAATGAAAGCAGGGCTGAAGACTCGCAAATAGTTATATTGCTCAACGTTTGCGGCCCACAATCTTTTAACCTTGTAAGAAACCTTACAGCTCCTAAGATTCTGGATAATAAATCCTTTGACCAATTGGTGCAAGCAGTGAAAGACCATGATAAGCCCCGGCCATCCATTATAATGCAGCACAATAAATCACATTCAGCCATTAGGCGCCCGAGAGAAAAAGTAACCAGGCTTCACTAGATGGCTGTATACTGCAAATTCGGTCCATCACTGAGTGATACATTACGTGACTGTTTGGCTTGTGGTATCAATAATTTGAATATTTAGGAGTTGCTTGTAGAAACCAGAATTTCCCGTGACAAAGCAGTTCAATTGGCTCAAGCAAATGAAAGAGCTGAACAAAGCACTGGAGGGGGACCATTGGACCCGCAGCCTCACCATGGCAGAACAGCAGCTCCTGGATATGGTCGGCAGGACTGAGGAAAGGGGAATCGCCAAAGTGGTGTTTGGATGCAGGCGAGGAAGAGAGATCCTGCTGAGTTGTGGTTCCCTATACTGTGATGAGAAGCATAATGCAAGTTTGTACATAATGGTATGCACGGCCTCTGACCACTCGAAGGTGTGTAAACCCATCACGTGCCCCGTGGTCTGGGAGGTGAGTGTTGATTGTGCTGGCGGATAGTGGGTTGCAGTGGTTCCACAATAGTTAATTAATTTCAGTAGTTTGTTATTTTATTTATCCTAGTTATTTTCTCACACAGTTGTTCTACAACAAATTATTTAAACTGCCTGTTCTGTAGTTCATCATTCACTTCAGCCTGTCTGCAGAACATGACATGGTACCAGGTTTGATGATTTACTAAGAACTAGAAGATTCCATACGAAAAACTCCGAACCACTAAAGATAACTTTGAAGAATAAGGAAGAAAACACATCTTTTCTACTAACCTTGCAAACTACTGGAATCTTGTCCTCAACGCGCGATAAAACATCGATGCCTGGAATGGAATCTATCAAAGCATATGGATAGCTTTGCATTACTGGTGTGTAGATTAGAATTGGAGGGTGTTTAAGCAATATTTTAAACTCTATGTTGCAGCCCTTGATCTGCAGGCACAGGCTGATGAAAGGCGTATTGCGTTGCTGCTCACTGTAGCAGGTCCTCAAGTAATTGAAACCTTCAAGACTTTTGAATTTGAAAACGAGGCTGGCAGCAAAAGTTTGCAGAAGTGCTCAAACAATTCAATCGGCATTGCTCTATTTCAATAAAATGAAACCTTTGAGTGCTATATATTCCATACTCGCACCAAGAATGCGGCAGAGGCATTTGATATCTTCTTCACTGACATGATATTGAAGGCACGGTCGTGCAACTTTAGCACACTCTAGTCGTCAATGAGATGAGACCAGATAGTTTTCGGAATCTCCAATGATAAAGTATGCGAGGGGTCCTGCAGTAAACAGACCTGTAACTTGAAAGTTCGATTTAAATATGTCACAACAGTGAACTTGCTGAAAAGCAGTTCAACATGTTGAATCTCCGTAATTTTGGCACAAAGGCAGGATGAGCGGCAGGCGCCTTTAGTGTGGTGACGCAGCTGAATAGGAATTGTGCTCCCTGTGTGGGCCACCATTTTGAGAGGCCAACCCAATTTACATTTGTGATCACGATGTGACAAACGGCATTTGCCAGGGCAATGCCTGGGGTATGGAAAAACATGTGCCACCTGTAATGGCAGGAATCATTTTCTAACCAATGGTATACAAGGAAAAAGCCTGGCCAAAGAAAGAGTATCAGCACTATTGATGAGGTGTGCCACAATCGTTGTGGACGTGATCTCCAGTGAAGACAAGGAAACTCAGGTCATACCAAATAGCAATGTATTTGTATCAATCTGCAGTAATAGTGAACTGAAGGCAGATAATCATAAAGATAAATGGACAGTGCTGTTAAAGATAAATGACAGTGATAACAGTTGAGCTAGACACTGGTGCAAGGACCAACCTCATCAAACGGACTGATGTAAACAAAGCTGCAAATTCAACATAAAATAGTGACCAGAACAATATTATTAAGAGATTATAATGAAAATAAAATCTCATCTTTAGGAGCATGTGGGCTTGATGTCGATGTCAGAAACAAAATTTACAAGTTGAAATTTTCTGTGGTTACGGCGGACTGCAAATCTTTAATTGGGGTTGAGGCGTGTGAGGAGCTACAGCTTGTCTGACGAGTCTATAGTGCAGACAATGCTGCAAAGGCTCAGGAGACTCCACACGAATGATTTCCCTTACATTTTCCAAGGGTTTGGTATGTTATCATCCATGAACAAGATTGAATTGAAGAAACATGCAAAGCCTGTGATCCATGCACCGAGACGTGTGCCGGCGCCATTAAGGGATAAACTAAAGGCAGAGCTAGAGAGCCTGACTACCTTGAGTGCAATGAAGTGTATTGAAACCCCTATCAACTGGGTTAATTCCAAGGTCTCTGTAAAGAAGTGTAATATGGACTTAAGAATCTGCATGGATCCGAAGGATTTGAATCTCAATATTAAAAGGGAACGCTACTATATACCAAAAAGGGAGGAGATAACATGTGAAATGGCAGGAGCAACCTGTTTCGGCAAACTGGACGCGTCACAAGGCTTCTAGCAACTGAAACTCGAGAAAGCACCAAAATGTGCACATTTAACATACTCTTCGGGAGATATTGCTTTTTAAGAATGTGTCATCTTGGCTTCAGCACATCTGAGGGAGACCATAAAGAAAGATGTACCGTTGCGGTGGTCCAGCAACCATGAACAAGAGTGGCAGCCATTGCAGGTTTCGCTCACCGTGGCGCCAGATTTTACGTTTTTTGACCCAAACAAAAATCTCACCTGATGCATCACAGGTTTAGGGGCATTTAGGGGCATTCCTGCTTCAGCAAGCTCTGGAAGGAGACTGGCTGCTAGTGGCTTATGTGTCCAGGGAAATGTCCAACACTGAACAAAGAGTGTCTCGGGTTCATTAATGGGCTGGCGAAGTTCCATAATTATGTGTCTGGGCTTCCAACCTTCATTGTGGAGACTGACCACAGGCCACTGGTCACCATCATAAAAAGCATCTTAGTGAGATGTTGCCGAGACTGCACTGAATGTTCATGAAGGTGCAGCGATGCGATTTTGAGTTGGTGTATATGCCGGGTTAACATCTTATTGTGAGTGAGACGCTTTCCAGAGCTACCAGCAATAAGGAACCACTCCAGCTGGATGAGGACGTACAGATCCACGTAAACCTGGTAACTGAGTCTCTGCCAGTCTCTGACAACAAGTCAAAAATCATTAAAAGAGGAAACTGCCAAGAATGTTGTCTTGCAGAAAGTGAGAAAGTATATCCATGAAGGATGGCCCAAAGGATTCTGTTCAAGTTTCTGCAATGTTTGAGCTAAATTAAGCAATGTGAATTGATCTGGCAGATATGTTGCACTGTCCTGGGCAGCAAAGTGGAGCAGTCCTGCTGCCTCACAGTGCCGAGGTCCCAGGTTCGATCCCGGCTCTGGGTCACTGTCCTTGTGGAGTTTGCACATTCTCCCCGTGTCTGCGTGGGTTTTGCCCCCACAACCCAATGTTGTGCAGGCGAGGTGGATTGGCAACGCTAAATTGCCCCTTAATTGGAAAAAATGAATTGGGTACTCTAAATTTAAAAAATAAATGTTACACAGTACCCCTGCTCAGCCAGAGTTCAACGGCATGTGCAGGTCCTTGAATGACAGGTGCTGCCAGTACACGCAAGGACTCATTTTTTGCCTCCTTTGCACCACCTCCTCCTCCTCATCGGCTCGTTGGACCGCCGGTTCTCCATCCTCGCGGCTGACTCCTGTTATGCTGCTGCATGCACCCCTGCTGCATGCACCCCTGCTGCATGCACCCCTGCTGCATGCACCCCTGCTTCACACTCCCCTGCTGCGTGCTGCCCTGCTTCACACTCCCCTGCTGCGTGCTCCCCTGCTTCACACTCCCCTGCTGCACGCTCCCCTGCTTCACACTCCCCTGCTGCACGCTCCCCTGCTGCACGCTCCCCTGCTGTACGCTCCCCTGCTGCGCGCTCCCCTGCTTCACGCTCCCCTGCTGCACGCTCCCCTGCTGCACGCTCCCCTGCTGCACGCTCCCCTGCTGCGTGCTCCTCTGCTGCAGCTTTCTCCTCCTTGAGCAGCTCCAAATTGTACAGCGGCAGGGCAACTCCCAGGGCTGCGTCGACTCGGAGGAAGGCCAACAATGTTGGTTGCATTCCAATATGAATTGTCTGCAGCAGGTGAAAGGCCAAAATATTAGCATGTTGCGGACCTCCAATCAGGTCCAAGGGGCTACAAGGTGCCCCCGGTTGGCACAGCATAATCTACCCCGCATGTCGTCTCCCACCACCTTTTCTCTGCACCCCAGGCCCCATTGGTGGCCGGAACCGATGGGGCATCTGGTCTTGGCGTCTGTCCCTGCTGCCAGGCGTAGAATCGGCTGGCGCCGCCTCTGCCACAGATACGATCCACAGCATCCATCCAGTGACCCGTAGGCGCTAAAGTGAGAGTGGCAACCTGATGCCCTGCCAGCAGGTAGTGGACGCTTGGGAGGGGTTATAGCAGAGGGTGAGTTCAGGGGGGGTGGTAGGATGGGGGCTGAGATGTGGGGGGGTCGGGGGTGGGAGCTAGGGGTGGAGGGGTGGGAGCACCCATTTGGCTGGTGTCAATCTGCAGAACTAGTGACCAAGGTGGGTGGTCAGTGGTATGCACAGCAAGATTGCTGCCTTGCAGGCCACAGCAATGCAGTCCATGCCTAGACACCGTGCCAGTCCCGTGGAGGGTCACCCCAACTAGTCGGCCCGTTTCTCCCCCAGCCCCACCCCCTCTCAGCGAGCCAGTGTGAGGACCTTTAGTCATGGTCGAGCCTTTCCATTCTCTCTCTCTCTCAACTGTCATGGCATCAGGTTCACGATTTGTGAAAGCAGAAATGAGTCTCGTCGTCAAGATTTTACCGCAGTGGAGGCAGAGAATCACGAAAACGTAGCACAAGGCTGTGTGGTGCGCAACAGTGAGTGTCCCCGAAGCCTCCTCACTAAAGAGCCCAACTCTTTGGGAGCCCAACCCCCACTCCTCAGGTCCGCCAACAATTTCCAGTGCCCTCTGCTTGGGCACAGTGAGGGGACGCAGTTCTGGTGGTCCCCCTCCAGTCTTCTCCCGCCCCTGGTACTTACGCGTGCATTACTCCATGGGGGGTGGGGGGGGGGGGGGAACGCCAAAAGCAACAGTGTTAGACGGTCCGACACATGCAGCTCAGTGGTTGGGTCTATGATTGTATCAGTGGACAAGGCATCCGAACATTGCAGTTGGCATGGGTGAGTGCAGCCATGTGGATCAGAGCGGGGGTGGGACCGTCCCCCTGGGGGAGGGTCACATGTGTGTGGGGCATAGGGGGGTTAGTGCCAGCGGGACAGTGCTGGGTACTCATTCTGGCTGCCCTGAGAAGGTTGTGCAGCTTCTTCCTGCACTGGTCCGCAGTCCTGGCCACCGGTCAGATAGCGCCGACAGACTCGGCTGCCTCCACCCATGCATGCCGAACGATGGCGCCTGCTGTCCTGCGGCCCAGCCCGGGGTACAGAACCAGCTTCCTCTCCTCCATGGCGCCAAGGAGGGTGTCCAATTCGCCATCCTTGAACCTCGGGGCGGCTCGTCTGGTGGCCATCATGCGTGCTACGGCTGTGTGTGGAGGGGGAGAATGCTTTTCAGCAGCCACGACGTCATGACAATGACGCAACCCGCATATCGGCAGCCGATCGGCGGTCACACCCTCGGGCGCTTCATGTTGCACCCGTGCTGGCCCCTTGTGGCCCGTTGAATTGCTGCACTGGGGGCCCGATGACGCCGTCATGAAACGCAATGGTATGTACAACCGTGTCAAAGCTTAGCCCCATTATTGGAGAATCCAGCCCATTCTGTTTGGTGAATTGGATAGTCTAAATTCTCTCTGTGTATATCCGAACAGGTGCCGGAATGTGCTGACTAGGGGCTTGTCACAGTAACTTCATTGCATGTTAATGTAAGCCTACTTGTGACAATAAAGATTTTTTTTAAAAGAATAGCGGCTCAGGCCTACTAATGATAAGGCAAGGGTGTTTATTACAAGTGTATTCTGGAACGCATTGACGCAGCTGTCGAATTGTGGGGCGCGATTCTCCGAAATGGAGACTAAGTGTTCACGCCGTCGTGAAGGCTATCACATTTCATGACGGCGTCAAAATGGGCACGAGGACATCCGATTCTGGCCCCCATAGGGGGCCAACCCGCGCATGCGCAGGGGACTTCTTCAGTGCGCCGGCCCCAACGCAACATGGCGTGGGGGTTCAGGGGCCGGCCGTGCAACAAAGTAGGCCCCGGGGGGGGGGGGGGGGGGGGGGGAGAGGCCAACGTCGCCCCGATCGCAGGCCAGACCCCATCGGAAGACCTCCCGGGGACAGAGCCCCCCTATCCCCCCCCCACCACAGACCGCCCCCTGCCCCTTCGCGCAGAGTTCCCGCCGGCAGCGACCAGGGGTGAACGGCGCCGGCGGGATTCTGCCGTTTCTGTGCGGCCGCTTGGCCATCCGGGCTGGAGAATCGGCGGCCCAGCTGCGGCCTTCGACCGGCGCCGCGCCAAACGCGTCGGCACAAATGGCGCCGATTCTCCGCACCTCGGAGACACGCGCGCCAGCGTCGGGGCAGTGTGGCCCAGTTGCAGTGGTTCTCTGGCTCGGCGCGGGGCTGGGAGAATCGCGCCCGTAATATGGAGTGAAACAGGCGCCTGCCATGATTTTGGTGTCGGAACTTATTCTGCACCCAATCGCGTTTTCAGCTTCTGACGTCGGCCAACAGAAAAACCCACCCATGATTCTGTGAGTGTGTCTATGTCAGTCTGTGGTTTAACATGTCTTTGGGACAGTTCCTTCAATTTTGGCACAATTCCCAGATAGGAATCAAACAAACTGCATCGATGAATGGTCTGGGTGTGGCTGTCTTGTGTTCATTGCTGAAGTGAATGTCGGATGATTTGTCCACTTTCTTTGGGGACTTGTCTGTCGAGGAGTAGAATTTGAATTTACTTAAATTAGTGGTACAATTTCTGCAAACGGAGAAATTAAAATTTGGGCATATTGGAAACTCGGGCCTGTGTCAAGACCACAGAAGACTAAAGATACTTTGATGACCATGTCTGTTTTTTACCTGGCGGATAGTAGTCAGTCAGGTTCCCTGGAGAAAAAGTTTGAAAACTTTAATCAATGATAAACAGGATGGAGATTTTTGACTTTCTCCTGTTTAAACAAGTGAAAGGCACCGCACAAAATAATCTTTGTCACAAATCTCGTTAATACCAACAACGGTCGTCATCTTTTTTGAATGGTCTAACATTTGAGAGACAGAATCTGCAGGTTGTGGAATAGGTTCAACTGACTGAATGCATTATTCATGTACATTTGTGAAGCTCACAAGCTGCTATGATGATACCAAATGGCTGTCAGACTGATCTGAAATTGAGTCTGATAAAATTAGAGAACCAAATCTAAACTAAATCACACAATGCATTTATTAGAAACTCTCACTGTTTTGATTCTGGGACAATGGTCAATGATATGGTCCGTGCATTCCCGTTGTGTGTCTACTAATCCTTTACCGTGAATTTACGCAAAGTGGCAAAACTCACAGAGAAGACAACAACTGTAAGTCGCTCTTTCAATTTTGGCACAATTCCCAAATGGGAATGAGACAAACTCTGCATCAATGAATGGTGTGGGTGTGGCTGTCGTGTGTTCATTGCTGAAGTAAATGTCGGATGATTTGTCCATTTCTTTTCATTTATTTGGCTTGTCTGTCCTGGAGTAGGATTTGAACTTAATTTATCGCAGTTGGACAATATCAGTGAACTGTGCCCCAGCTGACACATTAAACTTTGGGCATATTGTAAACTTGGGCCTGAGTCAAGACCACAGATGACTAAAGATACAGTGATGATCGTTACCTGGTGGATAGTAGTCAGTCAGTTTTCCTGGAGAAAAAGATTTTAAACTTTAATCAATAACAAACAAGATGGAGATTTTTGACATTCCTGTCTTCAAACAACTGAAAGGAACAAAACCAAATAATCTTTGCCACTGATCTCATCAGTTTTTAAAATGGTCTAACATTTGAGAGACTAAGGGCGGAATTGTCCGCTCCCGTGCGGCATCGGGAAGGCCGTCGTGAACTCGGCCAAGTTTCACGACGGCCTCGGAGGCAGCTCCTCGCACCCTATTCACCCCCCCCCCCCCCCCCCAGGGGGCTAGGAGCGGCGCTCCCTAAATCTCGGCTGCCGGGCCTTGACGCGGCGGCGGGCGGCACCTAAGTGACGTCAGTCGCGCATGCGCAGGTTGACCAGCTCCAACCCGCGCATGCACGGTTGCCGTCTTCCCCTCCGCTGCCCCGCAAGATGTGGCGGCTTGATCTTGCGGGCCGGCGGAGGGGAAAGAGTGCGTCTCCTGGAGACGCCTGCCTGACGATCGGTGGACACCTATCGCGGGCCAGTCCCCTCCCGAGCACGGCCGTGGTGCTCACTCCCCTCTCCACCCCACACAAGCCACAAACGAACCTTTGGTGCCATGTTCACGATGGCAGCGACCAGGTGTGGTTGCCGCCGTCGTGAACTGGTCGGGAACGTCAGGCCGCTAGGCCCATCCGGGCCGGAGAATCGCCGGTCACCGTGAAAAACGGCGAGCGGCGATTCTCCGAGCGGGGGGTGGGAGAATCGCGGGGGGTGCCAGGGCGGCATGTCGTGCGTGGGGAGCGGAGAATCGCGCCCAGAATCTGCAGGTTGTGGAACAGGTTGGACTGACTGAATGCACTATTCATGTACATTTGTGAAGCTCACTAGCTGCTATAATGATACCAAATGGCTGCCAGCCTGACGTGAAATTGAGTCTGATCAAATTAGAGAACCAAATCTAAAAACATCACACAACACATTTATTAGAACCTCTCACTGTTTTGATTCTCAGGCATTGGTCAATTATTTAGTCCGTGTATTTTCACTGTGTGTCTACTAATCCTTTGCCATGAATTTCCAGAAAGCGGCAAAGCTCCCAGAGAAGACATCAACTGTAACCTGGTCCTCACTCATGTGTAAAATGTAATTCACTGTAAATTATGGAAAAAATATTACAAATAGTCTAATTAGTTTCCTGTCAAGGTCAGCAGACAGCAGATTATCCAGTGTCAGTATAACTCACGATCACAGTAGAAAATGTCTCCATTTACACATTTGTGTGCTGACGGTATGGCAGCTTATTTCAATAATTGATGTGGATGACATTGTGGTCACACAATGCACACGGGACCAGGTATAGGAAGTATAATGATCCTCTCATGTCCAAAGATACAACAGCTTTCCATGTGCTTAGAATATACTGTGACTTGAGAAGAAGTCCTTGCCTTTATATAGCACCTTTCATGACCATTCAATGTTGCACACCGCTTTAAAGCCAATGAAATGTGTTTAAAGTGTAGGCTTCTTTGTTTTTGCAGAAAAAAGGGAGGCAATTTCCGCATGGGAATTTCCCACCAATTGGCATGTGACGATGATCTCTTTTCATGCATTGCAGGCGTAATGGACAATTTTACTACTTAATATTGAATAACTGCTTAATAGTGTGATTAACCAAAGCTGCAGTTGTTTGTTTGTGTGTGTGTGTGTGCATGGTTAGAGAGAGAAACTGCAAAACTGATAGGCCAGCTGTATGAAGGACGAGATAGTAAAGCCAGGAGAAAAACAACTCCTTATATGGAATGGAGAAATACTAGTAAGAAGCAAAGCCAGCCATTGTCTACATGAATGCCTGTGCTTAACCTGCTTATCTTTTGAATGTATAAAGACTGAAGGTTGCAGCGCTCGGGGCGCCTTCCTCTCTCTCCTGTGGTTAGAGGAATGCATCCTTTGCAGAGGAAGAAATAAACGACTTGCTCATATCCATGACTGATTGTTTCTGAGTTTTCCTTTTTCCCACCACACAGGATAAATATTAACCAAACAATAACTAAATAATAACCCTGTGCTTTTATGGAATATTGCTGCTTGGACATTCACCTTGACACAGCAGAACAGATGGGGTGTACCTTTAACACCACGTGCAAAGCACATCACCTCTGACAGTGCTGCGCTGTCTCAGTACTGCTCTGGAATGTCAGTGTTGATGGCTGCGCTCCAGTCCTGGAGTGGGAATTGAGTTCATCAACTTTGCCTCAGAAACAAGATTTCTTCCAACTGAGTCACAGCTGAAACTTCACAATTTAGCCATATTGGAAATCGGGGCAAGGGGAGAATGGTTAGGAGATGAAACATATTTAAACTCTAAATAGCTTGATTTTGTTTCCCTGGTGGAATGTGCTGAGTAGGTTTAGCTGAAAAAGAAGAATATAAATATGAACAAATATGAAAGGGGATGGAGATTGTTGCACACAAACATGTTTAAAGAAATGCGGGGACAGAGTAATTAATTTCCCACACAAAAGCTATAGAATGGAAACAGTTAAAACTCAGTCTTCAATACTTGTGATAGCGTGACTCCTTTCAGAGGCGATCCTTCATGGACTAGGTGAGCCGCCTGGAACCTATGGGGACTTGCGTGTGAATCGAGGCCTGTCGGGTTCCAGGGTGCGGAACCGGGTCGGGGAGAATCATCAGAGTAAGCCCAGAGGTGGTGGGACTAGACCTGTGTCAGTGTTTTTTTTTTTTAAATTTAGATTACCCATTTATTTTTTCCAATTAAGGGGCAATTTAGCGTGGCCAATCCACCTACTCTGCACATTATTGGGTTGTGGGGGCGAAACCCACGCAGACACGGGGAGAATGTGCAAACTCCAGACCTGTGTCAGTGTTGTGTTGATCTGTATAAATATAGTTCACCAGTTGTTAAAAAAAATCACCATTGTGATTCAACTCCATCTCATCGTTTTTCCTCATGATACTAACATTGGTTATGAGAGTAAATCGGATTTGTTACAGAAGGAAACATTTTCAACATCTGAAGGAAGGAAGAGTGGCCATTCGGAGCCCTGCAACATGGTAATGAATCAATCAGAGTTGAATAGCTATGCGATGATTCGGGAAAGTCAATATATTTTATCCGGGGGGGTTGGAAGTTGGGTCAATACATCGAAAGGCTTTGATACTTATTTGCTGACAACGAAAGCAGCACAGAAGACTCACAAAAAGTTATTTTTCTTTTCTTTAAAAAAATAAATAAATTTAGAGTACCCAATTCATTTTTTCCAATTTAAGGGGCAATTTAGTGTGTTCAATCCACCTACCCTGCACATCTTTGGGTTCTGGGGGCGAAACCCACGCAAACACGGGGAGAATGTGCAAACTCCACACAGACAGTGACCCAGAGCCAGGATCGAACCTGGGACCTCGGCGCCGTGGGACTGCAGTGTTATTTTTCTTACAGTTTGCAGCCCACAAACCTTTAACATTTTGAGAAACCTATCATCTCTCAAGGTTCTGGATAATAAACCCTTTGACCAACTGGTGCAACAAGTGAAAGACCACGATAAGCCCGGCCCTCCATTATAATGCAGCGCTATAAATCCCATTCTGCCATTAGGCACCCGAGAGAAACAGTATCCACATTTGTAACCAGGCTTCACCAGATGGCTGTCTACTGCTAATTCAGTCCCTTTCTGAATGATCAGATGACTGTTTGGTTTGTGGTATCAATAATTTGAATATTTAGTGGTTTCTGGCAGAAACCAGAATATCCCAAGACAAAGCAGTTGAATTGTCTCAAGCAGCTGAAAGAGCTGAACAAAGTACTTTTATATTGCAAGGCAAACAAAGTGAGGTAAATCAGATAAGGTGGGAAATGGCTTCTACTTGAAGTACCCACAGTGAGGGTATAGCAGAGCCTCAGAAAAGGAAGAGTGACCGTCAGTCACAGAGTCTCGAGGCCTGTGTGGGGGAGGCCAACCTCAAGGGACAGACAGACTGCACTGAGCTCCCAAAAAATCATTGGTGGCCCAGTGATTATTCCGTCTGGAAGAAATGTCCGAAGTTTATATGTTCAACACCGTGAAGTTAAGCAAGACCCCCCCCCCCCCCCCCCCGCCCACTGAAATTGTCCTTATTATTAATGACCATCCATTGAATCTGGAGGTTGATACATGTGCGAGGTGTTAGGAGAAGAAATATATAAGTAACTACAGGAAGGGTTTAAATCCATCAGGCTCAGTCGGACAATGGCCACTTTAACAACCTCTGAAGCCATGAGGATGACAGGTACGATGTCAAATCCAGTGTCATATTAGCACCTGTCTGCCCAGTTGCCCACAGTTGTCGTAAAAGGACACAGTCTAAGCCTCATTGGGCCAGATTGGCTGAAGAAAATCAAGATAAATTCACCAACACAGGCGAAGATTCCAGGAGCTTCTGTACAAATACCAGGAGGTCTTTCAGAGAGAGATGAGCTTGACAAATAGAGTTTTAAAAAGTTTTTAAAATATCCTCTTGATTATAGCTCATTCCTGATCAACATGAGGAAATTAAAGGTGGAGAAGATGCTCAATCAAGACTGTTCTTTCAGAGAGAGTTGGGCTGTTTTCAAGGGTTAAGGTCAATATCTACATTGACCCGAAGAGGGAGATCAGTGGGAATGGGGTCAAGCAGGTTTTTCGCTCGTGCTTGTTCTCTCACCGCCTGCTGCAAACCCAGTCTGGCAGACATGTTGTTCTGGTTTAATCTGGGAGCGCTGCTACCAAGCCATTCTTGGTAATGGATTGTGTAGTTCCCTCATCCTGTCTGTATTCAGTGCTTCTTCTAAGTGGTGTTCAATAAGGAGGAGCTCTGCTGCCTCAGCTGAAGAGGGTGGTAGCTGCTGGGAAATGTTTTGCGTGCGGCTGTTGTATTCATGCAGTCCAGAAACATGTTGAGGACTTCCAGAAACCTCCCCTTATGCCGTTACACCACTGTGCTGCCATTTACATTGGGTCACAGTGCCAGTGGGATAAGACATTCCAGGTGATGGTGATGTTGGCTGAAAGATATGCGGTGGGACTCTCCGTTCCCAAGACTCAGTGTTGACACCGGCGAATGATTTGTGGACTACCACGACAGAAAAACCGGCGCCACACCTGGACCGATTTAGAGCCACATGGAACACAATTGATTCCTGTGAAAAATGGTGCAAGTTTGCCGGTTTCATGATTGAAACTCAGGAGGTTGTCAAGCTGCAGATGCAGATACACATTCAGTCCCTACATAATACTTTCTACAATGTTCGAGCTGAATTGAATGACATGAATGGATTTTTGCTGCGGAATCAGAGGATTGTGATCCCACAGGCATTGCGGTCAATGATCCTCATCGAGTTGTGTGAAGGGTACTTAGGGATAGAAAAGTGAAAGAGGAGAGTCAGGGAGGCAGACTATTGGCATGAAATCAAGTGGGACATTGAGTTAATGGTGGCGAACTGTGAAACAGGCTAAAGATTTCAGCGCAGGCAGAGCAAGAAACCTATGCAGATGGACGAGACAGTGATATCTCTGTGGCAGAAGGTTGGCATGGATGTTTTCCATTTAAATGGAAAGCAGTACCTTCTGGTCATAGACTATTTCTCGAACTACCCGGAGGTAGTGCAGTTGTCGAATTCTACAGTAAGATGTGTTATTAATAATGTCAAAGAAATGTTTGCGTGTCACGGCATTCCGTATGTGGTGATGAGCGATAATGGTCCTTGTTTTGCCTGCTATGAGTGGACAGAATTTAAGCGGCAGTATGATTTCCAACATGTTACTTCCAGCCCGCATTACCCTCAGATGAATGGCAAGGCTGCAAAGGGAGTGCATATCGTCAAACAGCTCCAAAAGAAAGCACTGGACAGTCACAACGATGCATATCTTGCGCTCCTCAGGAATCGTTCGTCACCACTAGTCAATGGTTTCTCGCCTGCTCAAATGTTGATGAACAGGCAAGAAGAACAACTCTACCTCGGTTTCCTCTTGAGCCAGCAAACCACTCATTGACGAGACAATTGTCTTCTCAGTAAAGGAGGAAGAGGGGATTCTTTGATAGGTCTGCCAAAGGACCTCAACCTCTGCAGCCAGAGGGTACGGTGAGAGTAGAAGACTCCAAAGGCAATGGTTGGTCTAAACAGGCAAAGGTACTGTGACAGGCAGGTCCAACCTCATATCTCATTATTACGGATAAAGGTGTAGTTTTGAGAAGGAATGGAAGAGCTTTGGTTCAAAGTACGGCAACCGTTTGTTTTTTTAAATTTTGAGTACCCAATTTTTTTTTCTAATTAAGGGGAAATTTAGTGTGGACAATGTACCTAACCTGCACATCTTTGGGTTGTGGGGGTGAAACCCATACAGACACGCAGAGAATGTGCAAACTCCACAAAGACAGTGACCTGAGGCGGGGATCGAACCCATGTAGATCCTCAGCGCCATAGGTAGCAGTGCTGGCAGCAGTGCTAATTAATGCGCTACAGTTCGCAGCAACCGTTTGTGATGCAACCACCAGAAGAAGCATGCAACAGTCCTCAAACATCTGAAGAATATACGGACCAAAAACACAACAGGATGATACATCAATACATGAAGAACATCAAACTCAAGCAACAAATACTAAAAAACGTGAAGAACCTTTGCCAGTTCAGCAGACACTAAGAAGGTTGACAAGAATAAGGTGCAAGACAAAAAGATTGAACTTGTGCCAGACTGTTAAAAAAAAATACTCAAGATGTATATAGTTATGCATATCATCATAAAATGTAAAAAATAATTTAATACATGCACATAATTTCATTTTTCCAAAGGAAAGGGATGTGATGATATGTATGAGGCAATTTTGTTCATCATGTTACACACAACCTCTGACCACGAGGTGGAAATGTAAACCCATCGCGTGATCCTGAGGTCTGAGAGTAGGGAGCAGGTGGTGCCGGAGGATAGAAGTATTGTGCAGTAGTGCGACAATAGTTAATTAGTGTGAGTAGTTGATTATTTTATTTATACTAGTTATCATATCACAAAGTCGTTCAACAATAAATTATTTAAATGTAATGTTCTGTAGTTCATCATTCACGTTGGCCAAATTACATAACATGACACGTACCACGTTGTCAACCCCAATCCACCCAACACTAGCTTCACCCCCACACCACCCTCACCCCCACACCATCCTCACCCCCACACCCCCCCCCCCCCCCCAACCCTACGCTGCGCATTCTAATCCTACGTCTTGTCTTGTTCCTAGCAGGAGCTGCTGGTGAATTGGTTGGTCCATCTGGTGCCACCCATCCACAGCCACAGCCAGTGACATAGCCGGAACCACCCCGTGAGCTGAGAAGCAATGTTGACACCGACAAGGAGAGGTCCCATACGCCTGAGACCTGGGAAACCCCGGAGATCGAGCCCGAGAATGACACTGATTTTGTGTCACAGTATTTCCATCACCCTCCACCATCCCAGAGACACTCACCTCGGTTGGGCACTTTCGTGAAGAGCCACCTGGACATTGCAACGGTGCTCCTGCGTGTGGCCCAGTCACAGCGGGCCATGGCTGGAAGAGTCAACAGCATAGCCCAGGTGTTGGCCGATGTGGCACAGACACAGAGGGAGGTGGCGCCGTCACTGGCTGATGTGGCACAGACCCAGAAGGTGATGGCATAGTTGCAGCATGATGTGGCGCAGTTCCAGACGTAGGTGGTCCACTCCCTATGCTCCGTGGCTGCAAGCATGCAGACCCTGGCCAAGACAAGAGCTGTCATCCTGAACTGATGACGCCAGGTGGCGGGGTAGCTTCAGGGATTATCTCCGATCCATGGAGTAGCCCTTAGGCCACCGGGCATCCTGAGGGAGGAGGAGGTGTTGGGGACTCCCGCAGGGGAGGTGCCAGAACACCGCAACACCTCGGCCTCCCCTCCTCCTGTCCCAGGCGCATCTCGTGGGCAGTGGACAGAACAGGATGGCACCCTGCCATCTGGGACACCTGAGCGGACCAATCGAGACCTGGATGCCCCAAACGATGGCTGCCATCAGGTCGCAAGGCAGGAATCACAGCAGGGCCCCTCCATTGCTGATGTACCATCTGGGGACCCAGCTAGACGTAACATTAGCGTTAGACACCAGTTAAGTTGGCACGTGTGCTAGGGTACGGATCTGTGAATATTTGTTCACATTAAACACCTGTTCACACTGTTACAACCTGCTTCAGTGCTCAATCAGAAGGGTGTGAGGGTGTATTTGTCTGGACTGGCTAGAGAGGGGGTGGGGCGTGGGGGGGGGGTGTGGGGGAGATGTTGTGGGTGTTGTGGGCTGGACTGGGCTATACCCCCTCCACTCCCTCATCCCCACCACCATCCCCACCTCCACAGCCCCAGGGATCCGAAGGAACTGTGTGATGGAATGGCCAGTTTGCTTGCAGGGATCACCCAGGTGGCAGATGCTACTATGGGCAGGGGTCAACATTGACAATGAATGCCGAGCACCAGAGCTCATTGCAGAGTGGGTTGTAATCATCCTCTATCCACAGCCCCACAGTTACTGCCAACCCAGGGCCCACACATATGTAGTGCGACAGGCAGTGGCGGACTGGCCAGGGTGTCAGCTTGCCCAATGGCAAGTGGGCCCCTGATGAAGTGGGCCCCCTATATCAAATAAAAATGCAATAAAGAAACAAACACAGGCAACTGTTTTAGTAATAAAAAGGAATAAGAAAAAAAAGAGAACAGGACACAAATAAGCAGTGCATGAAAAGGAACGAAGCAGGGGAGGTAGTGGAAGGACGTGGAATAGTGGGGCCCGGGTCGGGCATAATTAAGGAAATTCCATGTTTTCAGCAAGAGTGTGTGAATTTAAAGATAAAGTTACAATTTGTGATTTGAGATGGTCGGCAACTTCAAAGGATATCAAGCAGTAGTCTTGGTTCAGCCGGTACATCGGTCCGGGGCCCGGAGAGCCAAGAAGGGGCCCGTGAATCTCTGAAGGGCCCTTAAAAATTATAATTAATTAGATAAATAAATCTCCAACTTCTTTCCTGAGATTTGTATTCTAACTTAATAAACTATAATTGTTTTTAAAAAGAGCAATACCAAATAAAATTGCAATAAAGAAACAAACAAATAATCACTCGGTGTATGAAAGAATGAAGCAGTGTTAAACGGATGTGAAAAGGAGTGGAGGGGGTGTTGGGGGGGGGGGGGGGGGGAGGGGCTGGTTCACCCGGGTCGGACATAGTTGGAAATCCACGTTTTCAGCAAGAGTGTGTGAATTTAAAGATAAAGTCACAGTTCGTGATTTGAGATGGTCGGCAACTTGAATGGATATCAAGCAGTACATAGGGTCGTGAGGTAACCAAAAAGGAGAAGCGGTACCTTTGACCGTGAATCATGAGGTCAAAGATATTGAAGTGATAAGCCATGATCGGTAAACTCAAAGGGTTGCGACTTGTAACACTACACTACACTGGTATCAAACTGGACATGTTAACTTTGGTCGTGGGATCATTCTTAATGTCTTACTATAGTCGGACCAAACTTCTAAGTTTCAACAGTTGTCTCAGTTGCTTGCTGGTGTGAACACTGGACAGTGGATTGTCTCCTCTTCTGAAGCTGCATAGGCCACAGTAGTGTTGACTAATGAACATAGCCTATTGAAGTGTAAGTAAGTTATTTTATACTTTATATCAAGTAGGGGTTTATCTGGCGTTCCTTCAAGTTATTCTTGCAATCATCAATATTCATTTTTCCCAATGTGGGCTATTTTTAATTAAGTTTTTATTTCAGGAATATTACCCCTACCAGCATGGAAAAGAAAAAGCATAAATCTGGGTCACTAAAACGCAAAGAACAAAAAGAAGCAGAAAGGAAGGAATCAGCCAAGCGATGCAGGCCTATTACAGAGTTGATAATACCACAAGCACAATCCACATCAATATCCAGTTCTGCAACAAATAATCAAGAAGCAAGAAACAATGCTCATGGTGATGATGCAATGACATGCAAGTTACAAGAACAGAGAAGAGCTACTTTGAATGTAGAGACAAATACAAGTGCATCCATTACTAATCAACCCAGGCCCAATATTTCTTCTGGCTTCCTTGTTCCGGTATCTGTATTGCCTGTAGTTGCGACATCTGAACTCATAGCTTCAACTAGTGACAGGGAATCAGATATTCCTTCAAGCATAAATGACTTGGTTTCTGAAGCACATCCTGTAAATGAACCTATGCAAGAAAATGAAAGATCAATTACTGGAATCTTCCAATATCCATCACGAGCAAAACTAAAACAGTTTTTTGCTGAACATCCACTTCAGCCACTTGATGATCTGCCATTTGATGCTCGTTTGTATGATAGGAAAATTATGAATGACTCAGTCCCAAGAAAATGGCTAACATATAACAAAGAAAATAGATGCTTATATTGTTCATACTGCTTAGCCTTTGAGTTTTCCAACACTTGTAATCCATCACCCTTTGTATGTGGCTTTAGTGACTACAGGTGTATTAGCCAGAGCTTGACTTTACATGAATCGACAACAACACATGTCAGAAATGCTCAGCAATATATCAGTGTGGTTAATGATGGCACCTTAGATAAATTTTTTGCAGCATCACTAATTAAAAGGAAAGAAGAAGTATTGAAGCAGAGAAGTATTGTCATGAGGATTATAGACATCATAAAGATGTTAGGCAAGCAAGCACTTCCTTTTTGAGATCACAGAAATGAATCAGCCTAGACTCTAGATAATGAGGTTCTGAATCATGGCAATGTTTTAGCTACAGTGCAGTTGATGGCAAAATATGACCCCATTATGGCAGCTCCCGTTTCTGCAGTGCAAAACAAGTCTAAACAAAGAATCAAACGATGAGAACAACAAGGAAAGGCTCAAAGTAAAGGCCGTGGTGGACTTGTTACATACCTGAGTAAAACAACTATAAACATGTTAATCAAAATTATGAAGAATATGATACAAGAAAGAATTAGTCATGAAGTTTCTCAAGCAAAATATTATTCTATTCAGGTTGATTCAATACAAGATAATTAATCCATCGATCAGTTTAGCATTATTATTCGGTATGTGCTTAAAGGAATTATCTGTGAGCGACTACTTTCAGTTGTGCCAAGTAATGATGGTACAGGACAGGGACTTTTTGATCTATTGATTGAAACATTACAGCATCTTAAAATCGACCCCCAGAAATGTTTACCTGATAGTACAGATGGTGCTGCAAGCGCCAATATAATGGTTTACAAAGTAAAATTGCTGATGTGGCTGATCAACATGTTCATATATGGTGCTATGCCCATGTCTTGAATTTGGTGATAACTGAAACAACAAAATGTTGTGTGCCTGCAGTTTCTTTTTTCAATTTGCTCCAGAATATAGCAACTTTTGTGAAAGCATCATACAAGAGAATGGCTGTATGGATAGAAGTTGTTGGAAAACATCTAGGACAAGAAAAAATGAAACGATTAAAGCTAATTGTTGAGACCAGATGGTTAGGAAAATCCAATGCAGCAACAACTATATTTGGACGTTTTGATGATGCCGCTGCCAGTACTTTCGTAAATCTATTGACATGCTTATCAATGATACAAGATTCAGAAAAGTTTGATGCAAAAAGAAAACATGAAGCAATGTTTTACTTCAAAGTCTTCTAAAGTTTGAAACCATGTTGACAGCATTTACTTACTTGTATATATTTGAAACTACAACCCCGTTATCAAGTTATCTACAGACAAGTGGTTTAGATATGTTTACTGCATGGAGTTTGGTAGATTCAGCTACAACAAAGTTGAAGGAACAGACAAGAACATTTGATAACGTTCACAGCAAGGCTTTGGAATTTGTAAATAAATGTAATGACCGGATTTCACAGATGAATATGGATGAAAATCAAACATTGTAAATTGATGCGTTGGAAACAGCATTGCCAGTTAAGAGGCAGAGGAAGAAGAAAAGAATGGCAGATGAGCTTATTGATGATGAAAGAAATTCCTCAGATTCTCTAGCTGATTTTCGTGTAAATGTGTTTAACCTAATAATGTATCCCATTGTCCAGTCACTAGAATCACGCTTTGTACAACACAAACAGTTGTATAAAGATTTGTCCTGCTTGGACCCATCAAAGTTTAAAACTATTGCAGAGAAGGGCCTTGAAGATGAAGCATTGGAAGGTATTATTAAGCTGTTTCCACAAATCAGCAAAGATCAAGTAATATTGGGATTGTTTTCTTTTGCTTCAAACTTTGATGTATTAAAGCTATTGCTTAATGATGGTGAGAATATGGATTCCAGTTGCAACAATTGTAAAATTTGCAGCACTTGCCCATCGTGTGTACTAAAAATTCTGGCATCCAACAGACTTCATGACAAGGCATATGATAACCTTTATGAACTTTATAAAGTCATCTGCACACTATCAGTTACTCAAGTCCAATGTGAGAGGACATTTTCAAAGCTAAAGATCAGAAAGACAAGGTTAAGAAATTCACTGTCTGAGGAGAATTTGGAATCATACATGTTGCTATCCATTGAAAAGGAATTGTTAGATGAATTGGATGCAGAAGCAATTATTGGCAGATTCGCACAATCATCTAGTGAACACAAACGATTGCTCTTAATATAGTGGACTGCATGCAATGCTCTATTGTGCTTTTGAACTATCTGTTAATGTGTAAATTGTGCAGTAAACTATTAAAAAATATCAACCAATTACTTAAAATTAAAAAATAAAAATAAAAAATTCAATTATAACATTCTGTATTTACATTTGGTATCTACTGCCAGTAATATGTACAGTACATGTACACTGTAATTACTAAGAAATACACATTTTTTCCACAAAGATTTTTATTGTACCCTTTTTTCCATCTGTATTTTTTGAAAATTTTATTTATTCATTATGAAAATTAAATGATAGCATTGTAGTTGTGGGTGGGCCCCCTTTGTCTCCTGGCAACCAATATTTTTAGACCCAGTCCGCCACTGGCGACAGGTATGTGTCACGGAGGGGTTTGCAGGTGGGGAGTGGCTGGGCAAAGGTGTGTGTGGGGGTGGGATGCGGTGTCCATACCCCTGGCCATTCCCCCAACCCCCAGTGAGTGAACCTTGAGGTGATCAGAGCGTCCCGTGCGCATTGACCCTGACACACATGTTGTGTGGCCTCCCAGGCCTGTCCAGGCCCTATATCCTGCCCATCCTCACCCTTCCCCGTATCCTCCTTGTCGGACAAGACTTGGTGGCTTGGTGTTCATTTTTCTCCTCCGGCATGTCACCCCTCTGCTGCGCGATGTTGTGGAGAAGGCAGCTGACAGCCACAATGCGGGAAACCCTCCCTTCACCCCTCCAGAGCGGTCAAGGCATCTGAGCAGCATCTTCAGGATGCCGAAGCATCGCTCAATCACTCCCCTGTCACTCCATGGGGGTTGTTGTAGCGGGTCTTCATGTCGGTCTGTGGCCTTCAGATAGGTGTCATCAGCCAGGTCCGCAGTGGATAACCCCTGTCACCCAAGAGCCAACTCTCTAAGCCATGGGCGGGCGAGGGGCTGGAGTGTAGGAGGTGGGGGCTGGGGTGGAGGGGGTGAGCACCCATACGGCTGGTGTCACTCTGCAGAACCATGGGTCAAAATGGGTGGTCAGTGGGGTGCACAGCAAGATTGTTCCTAGCAGGCTGCGGCAATGCAGTTCATGCCTGGACAACGCCCAGTCCCAGGTGGGTCGCCATGACCACCCAGCCCGTTCCCCCTCACCCCAATCCCCCAGCCAGCCTGGCTAGTGTCAGGACCGGCAGCCCACGATCGAGCCTCTCCGTGTCCTACCTCTTCTCTTTCTCTCAACAGCCATGACACCAGGTTCACAATTTTTAAAAGCACAAGTGAACACGCCCCAGTGGAGGCCGAGAATCACGAAGGCCCTGGGGAATACCGGCTCAGGCCTGCTAATGATATGCCAAACGTGTTTACTACACGTGCCTTCTGGAATGCATTGACGCCTCTGTCGAGGCCACGGAGAATTGTGATTTGGCGTTAAACCGGTGACTGCCATGATTTTGGCATCAGAACCGATTCTCCGCCCAATCGTGTTTCCTGATTACAGCGTCAGCCAACAGAGAATCCCACCCATGATTCTGTGAGTGTGTCTATGTCAGCCTGTGGTTTAACATATCTTTGGAACAGCTCTCTCAATTTTGGCATAATTCCCAAATGGAAATGAGACAAACTCTGCATCAATGAATGGTCTGGGTGTGGCTGTCTTGTGTTCATTGCTGAAGCGAATGGCGGGTGATTTGTCCATTTTCTTTCACTTATTTGGCTTGTCTGTCCTGGAGTAGGATTTAAACTTACTTTATCTCAGGGGTACAAATTAAAATTTGGGCATATTGGAAACTCGGGCCTGAGTCAAGACCATAGAAGACCAAAGATACATTGATGACCATGGGCAGCAGGGTAGCATAGTGGTTAGCACTATGACTTCACAGCGCCAGTGTACCAGGTTCGATTCCCGGCTTTGGTCACTATCTGTGCGGCGTCTGCACGTTCTCCCGGTGTCTGCGTGGTTTTCCTCCGGGTGCTCCGGTTTCCTCCCACAAGTCTTGAAAGTTGTGCTATTAGGTAATTTGGACATTCTGAATTCTCCCTCTGTAAACAGATGCTGGAATGTAGCGGCTAGTAACTTTATCACAGTAACTTTATTGCAGTGTTAATGTAAGCCTACTTGTGGCAATAAGGATTATTATTATTAATTTTTGTTACCTGGTGGATAGTAGTCAGTCAGTTTTCCTGGAGAAGAATATTTAAAACTTTAATCAATGATAAACAGGATGGAGATGTTTGACTTTCTCCTGTTTAAACAAGTGAAAGGCACAGCACAAAATAATCTTTGCCACAAATCTCGTTAATACCAACAGCGATCATCATCTTTTTTAAATGGTCTAACATTTGAGAGACAGAACCTGCAGGTTGTGGAACAGGTTTGACTGACTGAATGCACTATTCATGTACATCTGTGAAGCTCACTAGCTGCTATACTGATACCAAATGGCTGCCAGCCTGACCTGAAATGGATTCTGATCAAATTAGAGAAACAAATATTAAAAAACTCACACAACACATTTATTGTAACCTCTCACTGTTTTCATTCTGGGACAATGGTCAATGATATGGGCCGTGCATTCCCGCTGTGTGTCTACTAATCCTTTACTGTGAATTTAAGTAAAATGGCAAAACTCCCAGAGAAAACATCAACTGTAACTCACTCTTTCAATTTTGGCACAATTCCCAGATGGGAATGAAACAAACTCTGCATCAACGAATGGTCTGGGTGTGGTTGTCCGGAGTTCTTTGTTGAAGTGAATGCCGGATGATTTGTCCACTTTTTTTCACTTATTTGGCTTGTCTGACCTGGAGTAGGATTTGAACTTACTTTATCTCAGTGGGATAATTTCTGTGAACTGTGCTCCACCTGACAAATTAAAATTTGGGCATATTGGAAACTGGGGCCTGAGTCAAGATCACGGAAGACCAAAGTTACAGCGATGACCGTGTATTTTTGTTACCTGGTGGATAGTAGTCAGTCAGTTTTCCTGGAGAGGAAGATTGAAAACTTTAATCAATAATAAATAGGATAGAAATTTTTGATATTCCCGTGTTTAAATAACTGAAAGGAACAGCCCAAAATAATCAGCCAGAAATAGAATTCATAGATTTAACAGTGCCGAAAGAAGACATTCGGTCCATCGAGTCTGCAGTGGCCCTTGGAAAGAGCACCCAACTTAAGCCCACATCTCTACCCTATCCTCTTAACCCAGTAACCCCACCTAAGCTTTTTGGATACTGAGGGCAATTTAGCATGGCCAGTCCACCTAACCTGCACATCTTTGTACTATGAGTGGTGTGGTGTTCTTTGTGAGTCTAAACCGAGGATGGTCGGCGTAATGTTCACAATGATGTCATCTAGCTTTTATACTGATTTATTTAAAGATTTATTTACACTACTTATAAGATTCGACACTTAGTCCTACACAATAAACAGTTGATAATAAGCATATAATCTACACTCATCCACTACGAGTCTCCACACTAAGATAATAACTACGAACTGCTCTCACTCACACTACCTTTCCTACAGTCTGCGTTCTAGCTTCCTCCACAACCATTCATCCAGAAGGCTTAGCATTGATGCCTCATATAGTTTTACATCTAGCTCGTTCTGGTGGTTGATTTCGACATAACATTAACCTTTACAGATCTGTACATTTAATGTCACAAGAGGAAACCCACTCAGACGTGGAGAGAACGTGCAGATTAGGCAAATCTCATCTGTTTTTGGAATGGTCTAACATTTGAGAGACAGAATCTGCAGGTGGTGGAACAGGTTCGACTGACTGAATGTCAAATATCAAACCAAGCTAGAGTCACAGACAGCCTATCGGCGGTTGTGGCAAGGACTAAACAACATAATGGGCTACAATGCGAAGCCGAGCAGTAGCTCTGGCAGCAGCGCACCCCTCCCCGATGAACTCAATGCATTCTATGCTCGGTTCGAGCAGGTAACCAACAAACCGCTGTCGAGTGCCCAGCAGCCCACCATTTGCATGACATTAGCGGGCCTGACCTGGCAGTCTCCAGGATCGCCACAATTCTCCGCCTCCCATGGGCCGAGTGCCCGATGGCGTGGTTTGCTTGTGCTTTTAAAAATCGTGAAACTGGTGTGGTGGCTGCTGAGGGTCACAGTGAGGGGGTGCGGAAAATGTCCAACATCGCCATCGTTTGCTAATAGTCATGCCGCTGGCCGGGGGGCTACTGCCGGGGTTGGGGGGAGTAATGGGGGGGAGGGGGGGGTGGCTAGGACAGGGGCTGTGGCATCGGAGTGGAGGAGACCTGAACACCATTGCTGTAGCCGGAAAAGCAGCCTTGCAGCTGTGCACACCGCTAACAGCCCACTTTGAACATTGTGCCACGGGTCATATAGGCGTCCCAGGACAACCCACAGATGCCCTCTGGCCCCAGCTGACCCATCAGCTGTTTGGGCGCACTCCAGCACAACCAGTGCTATCCCTTTGGCTGGGATACGTGTGTGTAGGGAGTGTAAAGTGTATATGCGGCTGCGGCTTGTCAGCCTCCCAAGTGTCGGTCACAGACCCGACGTATCCTGCACAATGTTTCAGTGGAATCCAGTGTGTTCCACGTGGCACCGGTGCTAGCCCATCAACGGTACAGAATTGGACCAGGTGCGGCACCGGTTTTTCGGTCGTAAAAGCCCACAGATTCTCGGTTGGTGTCAATCAGAAAGCGAGAATCCAGCCCATGATTCTGTGAGTGTGTCTATGTCAACCTGTGGTATAACATGTCTTTGGGACAACTCTCTCAATTCATAGATGGTAATGTGATAAACTCTGCATCAATGAATGGTCAGGGTGTGGCTGCCTTGTGTTAATTCCTGAAGTGAATGCTGGGTAATTTGTCCATTGTTTTTCACTTATTTGGCCTGTTGTCCTGGAGTAGGATTTGAACTTACTTTATCTCAGTGGGACAACTTCTGCAACTGGACCCGAGCTGTCACTTTCAAATTTGGACATGCTGGGAACTTTGGCAGAGTCAAAATCATGAGAGATCAACAATAGACAGTGACAGCCGTATATGTTGTTTACCTGGTGGATAGTAGTCAGCTGGTTTTCCTGGAGAAGAAGATGTAAAACTTTAATCAATAATAAAAAGATGGAAATTTTATGATGTTCCGGCGTTGAAACAACTGAAAGGAACAGCCCAAAATAATCCTTGCCAGAAATGGAATTCATAGAATTTCCAGAGCACAAAGAGTGATTCGGCCCATCGAGTCTGCACCGGCCCTTGGAAAGAGCACCCAACTTAAGCCCACGTCTCTACCCGATTCTCGTAACCCAGTAACCCCACCTAAGCTTTTTGGACAGTGAGGGCAATTTAGCATGGCCAGTCCACCTAACCTGCACATCTTTGGACTGTGAGTGGTGTGGTGTTCTTTGTGAGTCTAATCCGAGGATGGTCGGCGTAGTGTTCACAAAGACCACATCTAGCTTTTATACTGATTTATTTAGAGTTTTATTTACACTATTTAATGGATTCGATACTTAGTCCTACACAATAAATAGTTGATAATAAGCTTACAATCTACACTCATCCACTATGAGTCTCTACGCTAGTATAATAACTACAATCTGCTCTCACTCACCTTTCCTACAGTCTGCCTTCCAGTCTTATCCACAACCAGTCATCCAGAAAGCTAAGCACCGATGCCTTATATAGTTCTACATCTAGCTCGTGCTGGTGGTTGATTTTGACATAACATTAACCCTTACAGTTCTGTACATTTAATGTCACAAGAGGAAACCCACTTAGACGTGGAGAGAACGTGCAGATTAGGCAAATCTCATCTGCTTTTTGAATGGTCTAACATTTGAGAGGCAGAATCTTCAGGTTGTGGAACAGGTTTGACTGACTGAATGCACTATTCATGTACATTTGTGAAGCTCACGAGCTGCTATATTTTAATGCCAATATTAATGCTATATTAATGCTAATGCTCACGAGCAGCTATAATGATACCAAATGGCTGGCAGCCTGACTTGAAATTGAGTCTGATCAAATTAGACAACCAAATCTAAAAAAAAATCACGTAACACATTTATTAGAACATCTCACTGTTTTGATTGTCAGTCATTGGACAATTATTTTGCAACTCAATGTGGCCCATGCATAGCGGGCCATGGCTGGAAGTGTCAGCCATATTGCCCAGGCGCTGGCCGATGTGGCACAGAGTGAGGTGGACCAGTTCCAGAGGAAGATGGCGTAGATCCAGATGTAGGTGGTCCACTCGCTGTGCTCCATTGCTGTGAGCATGCAGACCTCAGCAATGACAAGAGCGGGCCTCCAGGCCTGACAACACCAGAGCAGTGCAGGTTCAGGGATTAGCTCCGCTCAATGGAGTAGCCCTTGGGCCATCGGGCACCACGACGGTGGAGGAGGTGATTGCGCCCTTGCCGATGGCTCACACGGGGAGGTGCCAGAACACCTCAGCTCCTCGGACTCCCTTCCTCTGTCCCTAGCGCATCTGGTGGACAGCAGGTAGAACAGGGTGGGGCCACGATACCTGGAACACCAGAGTAGCATCCGGGGCCAGCCAGGCTTGAGCACCAGAGACATGACACACAGACACTCAACCAATAGGTCAGTAAGATAGGACACGACCAATGGGCATTCACGATACACACAGAGGTGACACTACCACAGGGGGACATTACACCAACCCATATATAAAGGACACTACACCCATGATCTTCCTCTTTTCAGTGGAGACACTCAGTGAGTACAGACGCAGGGTTGATTCAACATCACACCCACCACGTGGATTGTAGCAGACTGGTTCGTCAGTCTGAGTAGCTATAGAAGGTTTAACAGTAGATGCGAATCTGAGCAGGAGAATTGTAAATGGTTTAATAAATGTGATGAAGTTTTCTCCACGTCTGAACTTTCCTTTGTCAGAGTGAACATCAAGGAAGCAGCTTATGCTACGCCAAGAGCATAACAAGACAGTCCCCTCCATTGCTGATATGCAATTGGGGACCCAGCTAGACATAGCATGAGGACCCGTAAGGCTGGAATGTTAGACACCAGTTACGTTGGCATAGCGGCTCTACCCCTGCATATCCCCCAACTGAGAAATTAACAGTTTGGCCAATTGGTAACTGGGGCTTGAGTCAAGGCTACAGAAGACCAAACATACAGCGATGATCATGTATTTGTTTTACCTGGTGGATAGTAGTCAGTCAGCTTTCCTGGAGAAGAATTTTGAAAATTTGAATCAATAATAAACAGGATGTAATTTTTGACGTTCTCCTGTTTAAACAAGGGAAAGCCGCAGCACAAAATAATCTTTGTATCAAATCTCGTTAATACCAACAACGATCGTCATCTTTTTTGAATGGTCTAACATTTGAGAGACAGAAACTGAAGGTTGTGGAACAGGTTCAACTGACTGAATGCGCTATTCATGTACATTTGTGAAGCTCAGTAGCTGCTATAATGATACCAAATGGCTGCCAGCCTGACATGAAATTGATTCTGATCAAATTAGAGAACCAAATCTAAAAAAAATCACACAACACATTTATTAGAACCTCTCACTGTTTTGATTCTGGGACAATGGTCAATGATATGACCCGTGCATTCCCTCTGTGTGTCTACTAATCCTTTGCCATCAATTTGCGCAAAGTGGCAAAACTCCGAAGAGAAAACATCAACTGTAACTCGGTCTTTCAATTTTGGCACAATTCCCAGATGGGAATGAGACAAAATCTGCATCAATGAATGGGCTGGCTGTGGCTGTCTTGTGTTCATTGCTGAAGTGAATGATGGATAACCTGTCCATTTCTTTTCACTTATTTGGCTTGTCTGTCCTGGAGTAGGATTTCAACTTACTTTATCTCAGTGGGACAAATTCTGTGAACTGTGCCCCAGCTGACTAATTAAAATTTGGTCATATTGGAAACTTGGACCTGAGTCAAGACCACAGAAGACCAAAGAGACAGTGATGACTACACAAGGAACATCACAGGGTGTACATTTAACATCACATGCAAAGCACATCACCTCTGACAGTGCTGAGCTGTCTCAGTACTGCTCTGGAATGTCAGTCTTGATGGCTGCGCTCAAGTCCTGGAGTGGGAATTGAGCTCATCAACTTTGCCTCAGAAACAAGATTTCTTCCAACTGAGTCACAGCTGAAACTGCAAAATTTGGACATATTGGAAATCGGGGCAAGGGGAGAAAGGTTAGGAGGGGAAACATATTTAAACTCTAAATACCTTGATTTTTTTTTACCTGGTGGAATGTGCTGAGTAGGTTTAACTGAAAAAGAAGAATAAAAATATGATCGAATATGACAGGAGATGGAGATTGTTGCACACAATCATGTTTAAAGAACAGCGAGGACAGAGAAAATAATTTCGAACACAAAGGTGAGAGTGGAAATCGTTAAAACTCAGTCTTCAATATGTGTGATAGCGTGAATCCTTTAAGAGGCGATTCTTCATGGACCATATGATCTGCCTGGTACCTATGAGGATGGAACGTGTGAATTGAGGCCGAGAGTGCACCAGGGCGCGGACCCGTGTAGGGGAGAATCATCAGAGTAAGCACAGAGGTGGTGGGACTAGACCTGTGTCATTGTTGTTTGGATCTGTATCAATATAGTTCACCAGTT
Source organism: Scyliorhinus canicula (assembly GCF_902713615.1). NCBI lineage: Eukaryota > Metazoa > Chordata > Chondrichthyes > Carcharhiniformes > Scyliorhinidae > Scyliorhinus > Scyliorhinus canicula. Next base: position 101,336,032 of record NC_052154.1, read on the forward strand.
GTTAATAAGTCACCATTGTGATTAAACTCTACCTTGTCGCATTTCCTCACACTACAACATTGGTTATGAGAATCAATCAGTTCTGTTACAAAAGGAAAAACATTTAAATTTTTGGAGGAAGAAAGAGTGACCTCTCGGAGGCCTGCAACACGGTAAAGAAGTAACCAGAAACGAATCGCTGCGGCATGATTCAGGAAAACTGATCCATTTTATCCCGGAGTTGTAAGTTGGGTCAATACATCAAAAGGCTTCGATACTTTTGTGGTGAATCACAGTCCGTGTTATTAACACTGTTATTATATATGATGTACTGTGTCTGTACATCTGTAAGGTCGGTATACGAGCAGTTGCGCGGCTCTGCCCCCAGGGGGAGATGAGGAGTTTGTACTTGGCTCCGCCCATGGCTCCGCCCATGGCTCCTCCCACTAACCGGAAGTATAAAGCCTGGAAGTCTGAGCCTGCCTGCCAGTTCATCTCTTCGCAGGCAGGCTCTGTTGTAAGATCATTAAACCTACTGTTCACTTCCAACTACGTGTCGTGTGACTTGATGGTCACATCAATTTAATGATCTTAGGAAACTAGAAGAAATCGATAAGAAGAAATCGAAGAAACAACTCAAGAAACAACTATGGAATCAGCCCTCAAACCTGACCGACTAGAACTCGACCCGCAGGCTGCAGAGGCAAGAGAAATCTTCCAGCACTGGCTCAGATGTTTTAAGGCCTACCTGGCTGAATCAAGTACTCCAGAAACTACAGAGGAGCAGAAACTCAGTCTACTGCACGCAAGGGTGAGCCACCGTATGTCTTCCCAACTAAATAGTACCAACTCGTACACGGGGGCCCTAGCCATGCTAGATCGAATGTACGTGAGGCCCATCAATGAGGTCAACGCACGCCATATTTTTACAACCCACCGCCAGTGCCCCGCGGAGTCGTTAGAAAAATTCCTGCAGGAGTTAATGATTTTAGCTCGGGACTGTAATTATCAGGCTGTATCAGCCGAACAGCACATGGAACTTGCCGTTAGGGATGTGTACGTGGCAGTCCTCAGATCGAATTATGTGCACCAGCGTTTGTTAGAAAAAGGGGCCCAGAACTTAGAGGACACGGTTGAACTAGCTCCCACTATGGAGGTCTCATTCCGCAGCCTCACCTCGTTCCCCGCGGACCAAGCGACCCCATCCTGGGCCCCCGACCAGCGACTGCCCCAGGCCTGCGCCACGCGGCCACCCAGCCATCATGCAGCCCCAGTGTGCCACTTTTGCGGGCAGCCCCAGCACCCACGGCAGTACTGCCCGGCCCGTAACATGACCTGCAGCAGCTGCGGTCGCAAAGGACACTACGCCCGGGTCTGCCTGGTGAAACAGGCCTCCTCTTCTAACTCCCCCGCAGCCCAGAGCACCCGTTTCCAGAATCCACAGGCCCGCAGGCCCCGAAATGCTGCGGCCTGTACTCCGACTCCGCCCCCAAACGTGCGACTCATGGAGGCCGCCTTCTTGGCAACCCCCCTCCACACGGCAGGCCATGTGTGACGCTTGGGGGCCGCCATCTTGGGCGCCATCTTCCTCGCCGCCCGCCATGTGCGATCCACGGGGGCAACCATCTTCTTCCAACTCAGAAATTCGACTAGAAGATTACGAACTCAGAGGGCAGTCATCACGGGGCCACTCCAGCACAGCTGATCGAGCCGCCGACGATCCGCAACTCAGCGCAGTGACACTGGACCAGTCGCGTCCAAAGCATCTCCGCAACTCCATGATGACCGTTGAAATCAACGGGTACAGGACACCGTGCCTCTTCGACTCCGGGAGCACCGAGAGCTTCGTACACCCAGAACTGGTAAGACGCTGTTCACTCCCTATTTTCCATGCACGGCAAACGATCACCCCCGCTTCGGGCTCCCAATCTGTTCACCTCCAAGGGCGCACCGTCGTGACTCTAAAGATCCAGGGCACTAGCAACTCAAACTTCCAGCTGTACGTGCTCCCTGAACTCTGCGCCCCACTCCTACTGGGTCTCGATTTCCAGTACAACCTCAAAAGCCTCACATTCAGCTTCGGCGGGCCCTTGCCCCCACTCACTATTTGCAGCCACGCCACCCTAAAAATCGACCCCCCTCCACTCTTGGCCAATCTCACGCCGGACTGCAAATCCGTAACCACTCGCAGCAGGCGATACAGCCTGCAGGATAGGGTATTTATCAGAACCGAGATCCATAGGCTCCTACGTGAGGGGATCATAGAGGCCAGTAACAGTCCCTGGAGAGCTCAGGTGGTGGTCGTCAAGACCGGGGAAAAATTCCAAATGGTAGTGGACGATAGCCAGACCATTAATCGGTTCACGCTCCTTGATGCGTATCCCCTCCCCAGAATTGCAGACATCGTGAATCAGATCATTCACTATAAAGTCTTTTCCACGGTGGAAATGAAGTCTGCATACCATCAGCTCCCAATTCGCCCAGAGGACCGCCACTTCACGGCGTTTGAGGCCGACGGTCGCCTCTTCCACTTCCTCCGGGTTCCCTTTGGTGTCACTAATGGGGTCTCGGTGTTCCAACGAGCAATGGACCGAATGGTGGACCAGTACGGGCTGCGGGCCACGTTTCCGTACCTGGATAACGTCACCATCTGCGGCCATGATCAGCAGGACCACGACGCTAACCTCGATCGATTTCTCCAGACTGCCCAGAAACTCAACCTCACGTATAACACGGAGAAATGCGTTTTTCGCACGACCAGGCTAGCCATCCTCGGCTATATCGTGGAGAACGGAGTCCTGGGCCCCTATCCGGACCTCAAAAGGTGCCTGGGATTCTTCTCGTATTATGCCCAGTGGGTCCCTCAATATGCGGACAAAGCCCGCCCAATATTTAAGGCCACATTCTTCCCTCTGTCGGATGAGGCTCGTCAGGCCTTCACTCGTATCAAGGAGGACATCGCCAAAGCGGCCATGCGGGCGGTGGATGAATCCGTCCCTTTCCAGGTCGAGAGCGATGCCTCAGAGGTCGCTCTCGCAGCCACACTAAATCAGGCAGGGAGACCAGTCACCTTTTTCTCCCGAACCCTCTGCGCTTCGGAACTTCGACACTCCTCGGTTGAAAAGGAAGCACAAGCCATCGTGGAAGCAATACATCACTGGAAACACTACCTCACAGGTAGGAGGTTCACCCTCATCACCGACCAAAGATCGATTGCCTTTATGTTCGACAACTCTCAATGGGGCAAGATCAAAAATGATAAGATCTTACGGTGGAGGATCGAACTCTCCACCTACAAGTACGATATTATGTACCGACCGGGGAAGCTCAACGAGCCCCCAGATGCCCTGTCCCGCGGCACATGCACCAGCGCGCAAGATGACCGCCTGAAAGCTATTCACGATGACCTCTGCCACCCGGGGGTCACCCGGCTCGCCCACTACGTCAAAGCCCAAAATCTACCTTTCTCCACAGAGGAGGTGAAAGCCATCACCAAGGACTGCCCAACCTGTGCGGAGAGCAAACCGCACTTCTATAGACCAGACAGGGCCCACCTGGTCAAGGCTTCTCGGCCCTTTGAACGCCTCGCTAACGATTTCAAAGGGCCAATCCCCTCGACCAATAGGAATGTGTACTTCCTGAACGTCATTGACGAGTTCTCTCGTTTTCCCTTTGCTATCCCGTGCCCCGACATGACCTCCCACACAGTCATTAGGGCCCTGCATAGTATCTTCACCCTGTTTGGTTTCCCCAGCTACGTACACAGCGACACGGGTACATCCTTTATGAGCGACGACCTGCGTCAGTACCTACTCGAAAAGGGCATCGCCTCGAGTAGGACTACCAGCTACAACCCCAGGGGGAACGGGCAGGTGGAGAGGGAGAACGCAACGGTCTGGAAGACCGTCCTACTGACCCTCTGGTCCAGGAAGCTCCCGACCTCCCATTGGCAGGAGGTCCTCCCTGACGCGCTCCATGCTATTAGGTCCCTCCTATGCACAACCACCAACCAGACCCCTCACGGGCGGCTATTTGTTTTTTCCAGGGGCACTACCACGGGGGTTTCACTCCCAGCATGGTTAAAGACACCGGGCCCGGTTCTCCTCCGGAAGCACGTCCGGACTCACAAGACTGACCCACTCGTAGAGAGAGTGCTCCTGCTCCATTCAAACCCACACGACGCATTTATAGAGTACCCTGACGGCCGTCAGGACCCTTTTTTCCTCCGGGACCTGGCACCTGCAGGATCCAACTCTGATACCACCGCCGCTGAGATATCCCTCACACTATACCCCTCCCAACCCCCCACGCCCAGCGCACCCACAACTGCAGTTCCGCTGCCCGTGCTCCGCGCCCCCACGCCATTGGGTTTCCGGCGCTCCCCATCACCAGTCGAACCAGTCGGATACGAAGCTCTGGCCGAATCACCCCCGGAGTCCGCCATGGTTCCCTCGCCGACCGCCACCGCCCAGCCACCAGAAGAGGCAGCAATCCCGGTGCTTCGTCGATCCCAGAGGACGGCTCGGCCGCCAGATCGACTTAACCTGTAATTTATAACCTGTAAATTGTAACTTGTAACTTGTAATTCGCAATTGGGAATTGGTAGACACATTACCCCCGCTGGAATCAATTTTTACAGGGTGTGAATGTGGTGAATCACAGTCTGTGTTATTCACACTGTTATTATATATGATGTACTGTGTCTGTGTAAGCTCGGTATACGAGCAGTTGTGCGACTCTGCCCCTAGGGGGAGATGAGGAGATTGTACTGGGCTCCACCCTTAGCTCCGCCCATGGCTCCTCCCACTAACCAGAAGTATAAAGACTGGCAGCCTGAGCCTGCCTGCCAGTTCATCTCGTCGCAGGCAGGCTCCGTTGTAAGATCATTAAAATCACTTTTCACTTCCAACTACGTGTCGTGTGAATTGATGGTCACATCAACTTTTTTGCTGCCAATAAAAGCAGGGCTGAACACTCACAAAAAATTATACTAATCACAGTTTGTGGCCCAAAACTTTTAACCTTGTAAGAAACCTAACATCTCTCGAGGTTCTGGATAATAAACCCTTTGACCAACTGGTGCAACAAGTGAAAGACCACGATAATCCCCGGCCCTCCATTATAATGCAGTGCTATGTATCCCATTCAGCCGGTCGGCACCCAAGGGAAACAGTATCCACTTTTGTAACCAGTCTTCGCCAGATTGCTGTATACTGCAAATTTGGTGCCTCTCTGAGAGATCTGTTACTTGACTGTTTCATTTGCAGTCTCAATAATTTGAATAATATGCAGTTTCTGGCCGAAATCAGAATATCCCGAGACAACGCAGATGATTTGGCTCAAGCAACTGAAAGAGCTGAACAAAGTACTTTTATATTGCAAAGCAAACAAAGTGAGGTAAATCAGATAAGATGGGTAATGGCTGCTACTCGAAGTACCCGCAGTGAGGGTCCAGCAGAGTCTGAGAAAAGGAAGAGTGACCGTCAGTCATGGGGTCCAGAGGCCTGTGTGGGGGAGGCCATCATCAAGGGACAGACAGAGTGCACCGTGCTCTCCAAAAAAATCATTGGTGGCCCCAATGATTATTCAGTCTTGAAGAAAAGTCCAAATTTTTAAAGTCCGACACCATGGAGTTAAGCAAGATGCTCCCGCGTGTACCAAAATTTTCAACCATGCAGACCTCAGCGATGACAAAAGCGGGCCTTCAGGCCTGACAACACCAGAGCGGGTCAGGTTCAGGGATTAGCTCCGCTCGATGGCGTAGCCCTTGGGCCATCGGGCACCATGACGGAGGAGGAGGTGATGGGGCCCTTGCCGATGGCTCCCACAGGGGAGGTGCCAGAACACCGCAGCAACTCGGACTCCCTTCCTCCTGTCCCTAGCACATCTGGTGGGCAGCAGGTAGAACAGGGTGGCACCACGACACCTGGAACACCAGAGTAGCAGCCACGCTCGGGCGCCACAGAAAACAGCCGCCATCGGGGAACCAGGTCGCAGGATGGGAATCAAAGTTGTCCCCTCCATTGCTGATATGCCATTAGGGACCCAGCTAGACAGAGCTTGAGGACCCGTAAGGCTGGAAAGTTAGACCTCAGTTAGGTTTGCACAGCGGCTCTACTACTGCATATCCCCCAACTGAGAAATTAACAGTTGGACCAATTGGTAACTGGGGCCTGAGTTAAGGCTACAGAAGACCAAACATACAGTGATGACCATGTATTTGATTTACCTGCTGGATAGTAATCAGTCAGCTTTCCTGGAGAAGAATTTTGAAAACTTGAATGAATAATAAACAGGATGGTGATTTTTGACGTTCTCCTGTTTAAACAAGGGAAAGCCGCAGCACAAAATAATCTTTGTAACAAATCTCTTTAATACCAACAACGATCGTCATCTTTTTTGAATGGTCTAACATTTGAGAGACAGAAACTGCAGGTTGTGGAACAGGTTCAACTGACTGAATGCATTATTCAGTTTGTGAAGCTCACTAGCTGCTATAATGATACCAAATGGCTGCCAGCCTGACATGAAATTGATTCTGATGAAATTAGAGAACCAAATCTAAAAAAAAATCACACAACACATTTATTAGAACCTTTCACTCACCTTTGATCTCACGGTAGCATGGTGGTTAGCATCAATGCTTCACAGCTCCAGGGTCCCAGGTTCGATTTCCGGCTGGGTCACTGTCTGTGTGGAGTCTGCACATCCTCCCTGTGTGTGCGTGGGTTTCCTCCGGGTGCTCCGGTTTCCTCCCACAGTCCAAAGATGTGCGGGTTAGGTGGATTGGCCATGCTAAAATTGCCCGTAGTGTAAGGTTAATGGGGGGATTGTTGGGTTACGGGTATATGGGTTTAAGTAGGGTGATCATTGCTCGGCACAACATCGAGGGCCGAAGGGCCTGTTCTGTGCTGTACTGTTCTATGTTCACTGTTTTGATTCTGGGACAATGGTCAATGATATGGTCCGTGCATTTCCGCTTTGTGTCTACTAATCCTTTGCCATGAATTTGGGCAAAGTGGCAAAACATCAACTGTAACTCGGTCTTTCAATTTTGGCACAATTCCCAGATGGGAATGAAACAAACTCTGCATCAACGAATGGGCTGGCTGTGGCTGTCTTGTGTTCATTGATGAAGTGAATGATGGATAACCTGTCTATTTCTTTTCACTTATTTGGCTTGTCGGTCCTGGAGTAGGATTTCAACTTACTTTATCTCAGTGGGACAAATTCTGTGAACTGTGCCCCAGCTGACTAATAAAAATTTGGGCATATTGGAAACTTGGGCCTGAGTCAAGACCACAGAAGACCAAAGATACAGTGATGACTACACAAGGGACATCACAGGGTGTACATTTAACATCACATGCAAAGCACATCACCTCTGACAGTGCAGCACTGTCTCTCAATACTGCACTGGAATGTCAGTGTTGATGTCTGTGCTCATGTCCTGGAGTGGGAATTGAGCTCATAAACATTGCCTCACAAAAAAAGGGGCGGGATTCTCCCCTGGCTGACACCAAGAATCGTGAAACGCGATTGGGCGGAGAATCGCAATTCTCCCTCGCCTCGACAGCAGAGTCAATGTAGTCCAGAACAGTAAACACCGTTTGCATGTCATTAGCGGCCCTGACCTGGCAGTCTCCAGGGCCGCCGCAATTCTCCTCCTCCCATGGGCCGAGTGCCCGATGGCGTAGTTTGCTTGTGCTTTTGAAAATCGTGAAACTGGTGTGATGGCTGCTGAGGGACAGAGAGAGGGGGTGCGGAAAATGTCCAACATCGCCATCGTTTGCTAATAGTCATGCCGCTGGCCGGGGGGGTACTGCCGGGATTGGGGGATGTAGTGGGGGGTTGGGGGTGGCTGGGACAAGGACTGTGGGGTCGGAGTGGAGGAGAACTGAACACCATTGCCGCAGCCGGAAAAGCAGCCATGCAGCTGTGCACACCGCTAACAGGCCACTTTGAACATAGTGCCACGGGTCATATAGGTGTCCCCAGGGCACCCCTCGGATGCCCTCTGACACCAGCTGACCCATCAGCTGTTTGGGCACGCTCCAGCACAACCAGTGCTATCCTTTTGGCTGGGATAAGTGTGTGTAGGGAGTGTAAAGTGTATATGCGGCTGCAGCTTGTCAGCCTCCCAAGTGTCGGTCACAGACCTGGCGTATCCTGCACAATGTTTCAGTGGAATCCAGTGTGTTCCACGTGGCACTGGTGCTAGCCCATCAACGGTACAGAATTGGACCAGGTGCGCCACCGGTTTTTCGGTTGTAAAAGTCCACGGATTGTCTGTTGGTGTCAATCAGAAACAGAGAATCCAGCCCATGATTCTGTGAGTGTGTCTATGTCAACCTGTGGTATAACATGTCTTTGGGACAACTCTCTCAATTCATAGGTGGTAATGTTATAAACTCTGCATCAATGAATGGTCATGGTGTGGCTGTCATGTGTTAATTCCTGAAGTGAATGCCGGGTGATTTGTCCACTTTTTTTTTCACTTACTTGGTCTCTCCGTCCTGGAGTAGGATTTGAACTTACTTTATCTCAGTGGGACAACTTCTGCAACTGGACCCTAGCTGTCACTTTCAAATTTGGACATGCTGGGAACTTTGGCAAAGTCAAAATCATGTGAGATCAACAATAGACACTGACAACCGGATATGTTTTTTACCTGGTGGATAGTAGTCAGCCGGTTTTCCTGGAGAAGAAGATGTAAAACTTTGATCAATAATAAAAAGATGGAAATTTTTTGATCCTCCCGCGTTGAATCAACTGAAAGGAACAGCCCAAATAATCCTTGCCAGAAATGGAATTCATAGAATTTACAGAGCACAAAGAGTGATTCGGCCCATCGAGTCTGCACCGGCCCTTGGAAAGAGCACCCAACTTAAGCCCACATCTCTACCCTATCCTCGTAACCCAGTAACCCCACCTAAGCTTTTTTGGACAGTGAGGGCAATTTAGCATGGCCAGTCCACCTCACCTGCACATCTTTGGACTGTGAGTGATGTGGTGTTCTTTGTTAGTCTAATCCGAGGATGGTCGGCGTAGTGTTCACAAAGACGTCATCTAGCTTTTATACTGATTATTTAAAGATTTATTTACACTACTTAATGAATTCGACACTTAGTCCGGCACAATATACAGCTGAAAATAAACATACAATCTACACTTATCCACTACGAGTCTCTACACCAATATAATAACTACGATCTGCTCTCACTCACACTACCTGTCCGACAGTCCGCCTTCTCATCTTCTCCACAAGCACTCATCCAGAAGGCTTAGCATCAATGCCTTATATAGCTCTACATCTAGCTCGTTCTGGTGGTTGATTTCGACATAACATTAACCCTTACAGTTCTGTACATTTAATGTCACAAGAGGAAACCCACTCAGATGTGGAGAGAACGTGCAGATTAGGCAAACCTCTTCTGCTTTTGGAATGGTCTAACATTTGAGAGACAGAACCTGCAGGTTGAGGAACAGGTTCGACTGACTGAATGTGCTAATCATGTACATTTCTGAAGCTCACTAGCTGCTATAATGATACCAAATGGCTGCCAGCCTGACCTGAAATTGATTCTGATCAAATTAGAGAACCAAATCTAAAAAAATCAGGCAACACATTTATTAGAACCTCTCACAGTTTTGATTCGGGGACAATGGTCAATGATATGACCTGTGCATTCCCGTTGTGTGTCTAACAATCCTTTGCCATGAATTTGTACAAAGTGGCAAAACGCCCAGAGAAAACATCAACTGTAACTCGGTCTTTCAATTTTGGCACAATTCCCAGATGGGAATGAAACAAACTCTGCATCAATGAATGGGCTGGGTGTGGCTGTCTTGTGTTCATTGCTGAAGTGAATGATGGATAACCTGTCCATTTCTTTTCACTTATTTGGCTTGTCTGTCCTGGAGTAGGATTTCAACTTACTTTATCTCAGTGGGACAGATTCTGTGAACTGTGCCCCAGCTGACAAATAAAAATTTGGGCATATTGGAAACTTGGGCCTGAGTCAAGACCACAGAAGACCAAAGATACAGTGATGACTACACAAGGGACATCACAGGGTGTACATTTAACATCACATGCAAAGCACATCACCTCTGACAGTGCTGCGCTGTTTCAGTACTGCTCTGGAATGTCAGTCTTGATGGCTGCGCTCAAGTCCTGGAGTGGGAATTGAGCTCATCAACTTTGCCTCAGAAACAAGATTTCTTCCAACTGAGTCACAGCTGAAACTGCAAAATTCGGACATATTGGAAATCGGGGCAAGGGGATAAAGGTTAGGAGGTGAAACATATTTAAACTCTAAACAGCTTGATTTTGTTTACCGGGTGGAATGTGCTGAGTAGGTTTAACTGAAAAAGAAGAATACAAATATGATCCAATATGAATGGGGATGGAGATTGTTGCACACAAATATGTTTAAAGAACAGCGTGGACAGAGTAAATAATTTCTAACACAAAGGTGAGAGTGGAAACTGTTAAAACTCAGTCTTCAATTCTTGTGATAGCATGAATCTTTCAAGGGGCAATCCTTCATGGACCAGGTGAGCCTCTTGGAACCTATGGGGACGGAGCGTGTGAACCGTGGCCTTTCGGGTTCCAGGGCACGGACCCGGTTAGGGTAAGCGCAGAGGTGGTGGGACTAGACCTGTGTCAGTGTTGTATTGATCTGTATAAATATAGTTCACCAATTGTTAATATATCACCATTGTGATTCAACTCTACCTCGTTGTATTTCCTTGCGCTACAACATTGGTTATGAGAATCAATCAGTTCTGTTTCAAAAGGAAAAAGATTTCAATTTTTGGCAGAAGGAAGAGTGACCTCTCGGAGGCCTGCAACACGGTAAAGTATCAATCAGAGCATGATTCAGGAAAATTGATCCACTTTATCGTGGAGTTGTAAGTTGGGTCATTACATTGAAAGGCTTTGATAATTTTTTGCTGCCAACGAAAGCAGGGCAAAACACTCACAAAAAGTTACACAGTTTGTGGCCCAAAACTTTTAACCTTGTATGAAACCTAACATCTCTCGAGATTCTGGATAATAAATCCTTTGACCAACTGGTGCAACAAGTGAAAGACCACGATAATCCCCGGCCCTCCATTATAATGCAGCGCCAAGCATCCCATTCAGCCAGTCAGCACCCGAGTAAACATAATCCACTTTTGTAACCAGTCTTTGCCAGATGGCTGTATACTGCAAATTCGGTCCATCTCTGAGAGATCTGTTACTTGACTGTTTGGTTTGTAGTATTGCGGTGAACTACTGTACACCTGTATTAGGGGATGTAAGGTCGCACCTGTATTACAGGTTCGCCGGTTGCCCCTGTCGGCTGGCTCCGCCCAGTAGGAGAAGTATAAATATGCGTGTCCACCATCCATCTGCCATTTCGCCAGCTGCAGCAAGGGGCACGCATCTGACTGAAATAAAGCCTCAGTTGCACCCAACCTTAGTCTTTGTGCAAATTGATCGTGCATCAAGTGTCAATAATTTGAATAATATGCAGTTTCTGGAAGAAACCAGAATATCCCGAGACAACGCAGTTGATTAGGCTCAAGCAAATGAAAGATCTGAACAAAGTACTTTTATATTGCAAAGCAACCAAAGTGAGGTAAATCAGATAAGATGGGTAATGGCTGCTACTCGAAGTACCCGCAGTGAGGGTATAGCACAGGAAGAAAAGGAAGGGTGACCGTCAGTCACAGAGTCTCGAGCCCTGTGTGGGGGAGGCCATCCTCAAGGGTCAGACAGACTGAACCGAGCTCCCAAAAAATTCATTGGTGGCCCAGTGATTATTCAGCCTCGAAGAAAAGTCCAAAGTTTATAAGTTCAACACCATGGAGTTAAGTAAGATGCTCCCCCTCTGACCGGAATTATCCTCATTATTAATGGCCGTCAATTGAATTTGGAGGTTGATACATGTGCTAATGTCACAGTGGTAGTAGAACAGACTTTAAGTAACAACAGGGAGGGCTAGAATCCATTAGGCTCAGTCGGTCAATGGCAACTTTAACAACCTCTCAAGCTACAAGGATTACAGATACGACATCAAATCAAGTGTCTTATCAGCACCTGTCTGCCCAGTTGCCCACAGTTGTAGTAAAAGGACACAGTCAAAGCCTCATGGGGTGAGATTGGCTGAAGAAAATCAAGCCTTCCAGAGAGAATTGGGCTGCTATAAAGGGGTGAAGAAATTGTAGGAGAAATTCAGCATCACAGGCAAGGTTTTCAGGAACATCTATACTGTACAAGTACCAGAGAAGAATATTTTAAACTTCAATCCATAATAAATCAGATGGAGATTTTTGACATTCTCATGTTTGAACAACTGAAAGAATTGCTCAAAATAATCTTTGCCACAAATCTGGTTAATACCAACAGCAATCGTCAGCTTTTAAAATGGCCTAACATTTGAGAGGCAGAATCTGCAGGTTGTGGAACAGGTTTGACGGACCGAATGCACTATTCATGTATATTTGTGAAGCTCACTAGCTGCTATAATGATACCAAATGGCTGCCAGCCTGACCTGAAATTGAGTCTGATCAAATTAGAGAATCAAATCTGAAAGCCAAATCTAGAATTGGACCAGGTGCGGCACCTGTATTTGGTCGTAAAAGTCCACGGATTCTCCATTGGTGTCAGTCAGAAACAGAGAATCCAGCCCATGATTCTGAGAGTGTGTCTATGTCAACCTGTGGCATAACATGTCTTTGGGACAACTCTCTGAATTCATAGATGGTAATGTGATAAACTCTGCATCAATGAATAGTCCAGGTGTGGCTGTCTTTTGGTAATACCTGAAGTGAATGCCGGGTGATTTGTCCACTTTTTTTCACTTATTTGGCCTGTCGGTCCTGGTGTAGGATTTGAACTTACTTTATCTCAGTGGGACACCTTCTGCAACTGGACCCGAGCTGTCACTTTCAAACTTGGACATGCTGGGAACTTTGGAAACTTTGGAACTTTGGGAGAGATCAATAATAGACACTGACAACCGTATATGTTTTTTACCTGGTGGATAGTAGTCAGCCGGTTTTCCTGGAGAAGAAGATTTAAAACGTTAATCACTAATAAAAAGATATACATTTTTTGATGTTCTCGTGTTGAAACAACTGAAAGGAACAGTCCAAAATATTCCTTGTCAGAAATGGAATTAATAGAATTTACAAAGAGTGATTTGGCCGGTCGAGTCTGCACCAGCCCTTGGAAAGAGCACCCAACTTAAGCCCACATCTCTACCCTATCCTCGTAACCCAGTAACCCCACCTAAGCTTTTTGGACACTGAGGGTAATTGAGCATGGCCAGTCCACCTAACCTGCACATCTTTGGACTGTGAGTGGTATAGTGTTCTTTGTGAGTCTAATCCGAGGATGGTCAGCGTAGTGTTCACAAAGACGTCAGCTGGCTTATTATTTAAAGATTTAACTGATTTATTTAAAGATTTATTTACACTAGTTAATGGATTCTACACTTAGTCCAACACAATAAACAGTTGATAATAAGCATACAATCCACACTCAACCACTATGAGTCTCTACACTAATAACTACAATCTGCTCTCACTCACACTACCTTTCCTACAGTCCGCCTTCTAGCCTTCTCCACAACCACTCATCCAGAAGGCTTAGCATTGATGCCTTACATAGTTCTACATCTAGCTCGTTCTGGTGGTTGATTTCGACATAACATTAACCCTTACAGTTCGGTACATTTAATGCCACAAGAGGAAACCCACTCAGATGTGGAGAGAACGTGCAGATCAGGCAAATCTCATCTGCTTTTTGAATGGTCTAACATTTGAGAGAATGAATCTGCAGGTTGTGGAACAGGTTCGACTGACTGCGCTAATCATGTACATTTCTGAAGCTCACTAGCTGCTATAATGATACCAAATGGCTGCCAGTCTGATTTGAAATTGAGTCTGATCAAATTAGAGAACCATATCTAAAAACATCACGGAACACATTTATTAGAACCTCTCACTGTTTAGATTCTCAGGCATTGGTCAATTATTTAGTCCGTGTATTTTCACTGTGTGTCTACTAATCATTTGCCATGAATTTCCGGAAAGTGGCAAAGCTCCCAGAGAAGGTATCAACTGTAACTCGGTCCTCATTCATGTGTAAAACATAATTCACTGTAAATTATGGAACAAATATTACAAATAATATAATTAATTTCCTGTCAAGGACAGCAGACAGCAGATTATCCAGTGTCAGTATAACTCATGATCACAGGTAGAATATGACTCCATTTACAAATTTGTGTGCTGATGGTATGGCAGCTTATTTCAATAATTGGTGTGGATGACATTGTGGTCACACAATGCACACGGGACCAGGTATAGGAAGTATAATGATACTCTTATGTCCAAGGATACAACAGCTCTCCATGTGCTTCGAATATACTGTGACTTGAGAAGAAGGTCTTGCATTTATATAGCACCGTTCATGACCATTCAATGTTCCACAATACTTTAAAGCCAATGAAATGTGTTTGAAGAGTAGACGTCTTTGTTTTTTTTCAGAAGAACGGCAGAAAATTTGTGCATGGGAATGTCCAACCAATCGCCATGTGATGATGATCTGTTTTTCTGACGTATATTGGGGGATAAATATTAACCAAACATTAACTAAATAATACCTCTGGGCTTTTCTGAAATAATGCTGCTTGACCATTCACCTTGACACAACGGAGGAGCTGGGATGAATCTTTAACATCACATGCAAAGCACATCACCTCTGACAGTGCCGCACTGTCTCAGTACTGCTCTGGAATGTCAGTCTTGATGGCTGTGCTCATGTCCTGGAGTGGGAATTGAGCTCATCAACTTTGCCTCAGAAAAAAGGGGCGGGATTCTCCCTTGGCTGACACCAGGAATCGTGAAACATGATTGGGCGGAGAATCACAATTCTCCCTCGCCTCGAAAGTAGAGTCAATGTCATCCAGGACAGTAAACACCGTTTGCATGTCATTAGTGGGCCTGACCTGGCTGTGTCTAGGGCCACCACAATTCTCCTCCTCCCATGGGCCGAGTTCCCGATGGCGTGGTTTGCTTGTGCTTTTAAAAATCGTGAAACTGGTGTGGTGGCTGCTGAGGGACAGAGAGAGGGGGTGCGGAAAATGTCCAACATCGCCATCGTTTGCTAATAGTCATGCCGCTGGCCGGGGGGGGGGGGGGGGGGGGGGGGGGCTACTGCCGGGATTGGGGGAAGTAGTGTGGGGGGGTGGCTAGGACAAGGACTGTGGGGTCGGAGTGGAGGGGAACTGAACACCATTGCCGCAGCCGGAAAAGCAGCCATGCAGCTGTGCACACCGCTAACAGCCGACTTTGAACATTGTGCCACGGGTCATATCGGTGTCCCCAGGGCACCCCTTGGATGCCCTCTGGCCCCAGCTAACCCGTCAGCTGTTTGGGTGCTCTCCAGCACAACCAGTGCTATCTTTTGGGCTGGGATAAGTGTGTGCAGGTAGTGTAAAGTGTATATGCGGCTGCAGCTTGTCAGCCTCCCAAGTGTCGGTCACAGACCCGGCGTATCCTGCACAATGTTTCAGTGCAATCGAACGTGTTAATAGTGGCACCGGTGCTAGCCCATCAACGGTACAGAATTGGTCCAGGTGCGGCACCGGTTTTCCGGTCGTAAAAGTCCACGGATTCTACGTTGACGTCAATCAGAAACAGAGAATCCAGCCCATGATTCTGAGAATGTGTCCATGTCAACCTGTGGTATAACATGTCTTTGGGACAACTCTCTCAATTCATAGATGGTAATGTGATAAACTCTGCATCAATGAATGGTCAGGGTGTGGCTGTCTTGTGTTAATTGCTGAAATGAATGCCAGGTGATTTGTTCATTTTTTTTCACTTATTGGCCTGTCCGTCCTGAAGAAAGAACAAAGAAAATTACAGCACAGGAACAGGCCCTTCGGCCCTCCTAGCCTGCGTCGATCCAGATCCTTTAGCTAAACCTGTTGCCTATTTTCCAAGGTCTACTTCTCTCTGTTCCCCACCCGTTCATATATCTGTCCAGATGCATCTTAAATGATGCTATCGTGCCTGCCTCTACAACCACCGCTGGCAAAGCATTCAAGGCACCCACCACCCTCTGCGTAAAAAACTTTCCACGCACATCTCCCTTAAATTTTTCCCCTCTCACCTTCAAATCGTGACCCCTTGTAAGTGACACCCCCACTATTGGAAAAAGTTTGTTGCTATCCACCCTGTCCATACCTCTCATTATTTTGTAGACCTCAATCAGGTCTCCCCTCAACCTCTGTCTTTCCAATGAAAACAATCCTCATCTACTCAACCTTTCTTCAGAGCTAGCACCCTCCATACCAGGCAACATCCTGGTGAACCTCCTCTGCACCCTTTCTAAAGCATCCACATCCTTCTGGTAATGTGGCGACCAGAACTGCACACAGTATTCCAAATGTGGCCAAACCAAAGTCCGATACAACTGTAACATGACCTGCCGACTCTTGTACTCAATACCCCGTCCGATGAAGGCAAGCATGCTGTATGCCTTCTTGACCACTCTATCCACCTGCGTTGCCACCTTCAGGGTACAATGGACCTGAACTCCCAGATCTCTCTGTACATCAATTTTCCCCAGGTCTCTTCCATTGACCATATAGTCTGCTCTTGAATTAGACCTTCCAAAATGCATCACCTCGCATTTGCCTGGTTGAACTCCATCTGCCATTTCTCTGCCCAACTCTCCAATCTATCTATATTTTGCTGTATTCTCTGACAGTCCGCCTTGCTATCTGCAACTCCACCAATCATAGTTTCATCTGCAAACTTGCTCATCAGACCACTTATACCTTCGTCCAGATCATTTATGTATATCACAAACAACAGTGGTCCGAGCACAGATCCCTGTGGAACACCACTAGTCACCTTTCTCCATTTTGAGACACTCCCTTCCACCACTACTCTCTGTCTCCTGTTGCCAGGCCAGTTCTTTATGCATCTAGCTAGTACACCCTGAACCCATACGACATCACTTTTTCCATCAACCTCCCATTGGAAACGTTATCAAATGCTTTACTGAAGTCCATGTATATGACATCTACAGCCCTTCCCTCATCAATTAACTTGTCACTTTGTCACTTCCTCAAAGAAAGTAGGATTTGAACTTACTTTATCTCAGTGGGACAACTTCTGCAACTGGACCCTAGCTGTCACTTTCAAATTGGGACATGCTGGGAACTTTGGGAGAGTCAAAATCATGTGAGATCAACAATAGACACTGACTAGCATATGTGTTTTTTACCTGGTGGATAGTAGTCAGCCGGTTGTCCTGGAGAAGAAGATTTAAAACTTTAATCAATAATAAAAAGATGGAAATTTTTTGATGTTCCCGCGTTGAATCAACTGAAAGGAACAGCCCAAAATATTCCTTGCCAGAAATGGAATTCATAGAATTTACAGAGCACAAAGAGTGATTCGGCCCATCGAGTCTGCACCGGCCCTTGGAAAGAGCACCCAACTTAAGCCCACATCGCTACCCTATCCTCGTAACCCAGTAACCCCACCTAAGCTTTTTGGACAGTGAGGGCAATTTAGCATGGCCAGTCCACCTAACCTGCACATCTTTGGACTGTGAGTGGTGTGGTGTTCTTTGTGAGTCTAAACCGAGGATGGTCGGCGTAATGTTCACAATGATGTCATCTAGCTTTTATACTGATTTATATAAAGATTTATTTACATTATTTATAAGATTTGACACTTAGTACTAAAACAATAAACAGTTGATAATAAGCATACAATCTACACTCATCCACTACGAGTCTCCACACTAAGATAATAACTACGATCTGCTTTCACTCACACTACCTTTCCTACAGTCTGCCTTCTAGCCTTCTCCACAACCATTCATCCAGAAGGCTTAGCATCGATGCCTTATATAGTTCTACATCTAGCTCGTTCTGGTGGTTGATTTTGACATAACATTAACCCTTACAGTTCAGTACATTTAATGTCACAAGAGGAAACCCACTCAGACATGGAGAGAACGTGCAGATTAGGCAAATCTCATCTGTTTTTGGAATGGTCTAACATTTGAGAGACAGAATCTGCAGGTGGTGGAACAGGTTCGACTGACTGAATGTCAAATATCAAACCAAGCTAGAGTCACAGACAGCCTATCGGTGGTTGTGGCAAGGACTAAACAACATAATGGGCTACAATGCTAAGCCGAGAAGTAGCTCTGGCAGCAGCGCACCCCTCCCCGATGAACTCAATGCATTCTATGCTCGGTTCGAGCAGGTAACCAACAATCCGCTGTCGAGTGCCCCAACAGCCCATAATTCATCCATAACCACCATCACAGCTTCCGAAGTCAGATCGGCCTTCCTGAAAGTGAACCCTCGGAAGGCGACAGGCCCGGACGGGATCCCTGGTCGTGCACTCAGAGTCTGCGCAGACCAGCTGGCAGAGGTATTCACAGACATCTTTCACCTGTCCCTACTCCACTCCAAGGTCCCCACCTGCTTCAAGAAGACCACATCATACTGGTACCAAAGAAGAAGCAGGCAACGTGCCTCAATGACTACCATCCGGTGGCCCTGACTTCAGTCATAATGAAGTGCTTTGAGAGGTTGATCATGAAGCGCATCACCTCCACACTCCCAGAATGCCTTGATCCACTGCAATTCACATATTGTTGCAACCGGTCCACATCAGACGCCATTTCCCTGGCCCTACACTCATCCCTAGAGAATCCCGAAAACAAGGACTCCTACATCAGACTCCTATTTATTGACTACAGCTCCACCTTCAACACCATAATCCCAGCCAAGCTCATATCAAAGCGCCAAAACCTAGGACTTGGCTCTCCACTCAGCAACTGGATCCTCGATTTTGTGACCAACAGACCACATCAGTAAGAATGAACAACAACACCTCCTCCACAATAGTCCTCAATACCGGTGCCCCGCAAGGCTGCGTACTTAGCCCCCTACTCTACTCCCTGTACACACACGACTGCATGGCAAAACTTGGTTCCAACTCCATCTACAAGTTTGCTGACGATACGACCATAGTGGGCCGGATCTCGAATAACGACAAGTCAGAATACAGGAGGGAGAAAGAGAACCTAGTGGAGTGGTGTAACAACAACAATCTCTCCCTCAATGCCAGCAAAACTAAAGAGCTGGTCATTGACTTCAGGAAGCAAAGTACTGTACACACCCCTGTCAGCATCAACGGGGCCGAAGTAGAGATGGTTAGCAGTTTCAAATTCCAAGTGGTGCACATCTCCAAAAATCTGTCCTGGTCCATTCACGTTGACGCTATCACCAAGAAAGCACAGCAGTGCCTATACTTCCTCAGGAAACTAAGGAAATTCGGCATGTCCACATTAACCCTTACCAACTTTTACAGATGCACCAGAGAAAGCATCCTATAGGGCTGCATCACAGCCTGGTATGGCAACTGCTTGGCCCAGGAAGCTTCAAAGAGTCGTGAACACAGCCCAATCTATCACACAAACCTGCCTCCCATCCACTGACTCCACCTACACCTCCCGCTGCCTGGGGAAAGCGGGCAGCATAATCAAAGACCCCTCCCACCCGGCTTATTCACCCTTCCAACTTCTTCTATCGTGCGGGAGATACAGAAGTCTGAGAACACGCACGAACAGACTCAAAAACAGCTTCTTCCCCACTGTCACCAGACTTCTAAATGACCCACTTATGGACTGACCTCATTAACACTGCACCCTGTATGCTTCATCCGATGTCAGTGCTTATGTAGTTACATTGTATATCTTGAATTTCCCTATGATGTATTTTCTTTTATTCCCTTTTCTTGAAATGTACTTAATGATCTGTTGAGCTGCTTGCAGAAAAATACTTTTCACTGTACCTCAGTACACGTGACAATAAACAAATAAAATCCAATGTACTATTCATGTACATTTGTGAAGTTCACGAGCTGCAATAGTACCAAACGGCTGCAGCCTAACTTGAAATTGAGTCTGATCAAATTAGAGAACCAAATCTAAAAAAAAAATCACGTAACACATTTATTAGAGCTTCTCACTGTTTTGATTCTCAGCCATGGGGCAATTATTTTGCTACTGAGTGTGGCCCATACACAGCGGCCTATGGCTGGAAGTGTCAGCCATATTGCCCAGGTGCTGGTCGATGTGGCACAGACAGCAGAGTGAGGTGGACCAGTTCCAAAGGAAGATGACGTAGTTCCAGATGTAGGTGGTCCACTCCCTGTGCTCCATTGCTGTGAGCATGCAGACATCTGTGATGACAAGAGCGGGCATCCAGGCCTGACAACACCAGAGCGGGGCAGGTTCAGGGATTAGCTCCGCTCGATGGAGTAGCCCTTGGGCCATCGGGCACCACGACGGAGGAGGAGGCGATGGGGCCCTTACCGATGACTCACACAGGGGAGGTGCCAGAACACCGCAGCTCTTCGAACTCCCTTCCTCCTGTCTCTTGCGCATCTGGTGGGCAGCAGGTAGAACAGGGTGGCACCACGACACCTGGAACACCAGAGTAGCAGCCGGTCCCATCCAAGCTCGGGCGCCACAGAAAACAGACGCCATCGGGGAACCAGGTCGCAGGATGGGAATCAAAGTTGTCCCCTCCATTGCTGATATGCCATTGGGGACCGAGCTAGACATAGCACGAGGACCCATAAGGCTGGAAAGTTAGACCCCAGTTAAGTTGGCACAGCGGCTCTACCCCTGCATATCCCCCAACTGAGAAATTAACAGTTGGGCTAATTGGTAACTGGGGCCTGAGTCAAGGCCACAGAAGACCAAACATACAGTGATGACCATGTATTTTTGTTACCTGCTGGATAGTAGTCAGTCAGTTTTCCTGGAGAAGAAGTTTGAAAACTTGAATCAATAATAAACAGGATGGTGATTTTTGACATTCTCCTGTTTAAACAAGGGAAAGCCGCAGCACAAAATAATCTTTGTATCAAATCTCGTTAATACCAACAACGATCATCATCCTGCCCCCGCCACTTCCCGGGTGGCGAAGAATCTCTGCCACGGCGGGAGCGGGATTTTAGGTGCCCCCAGGCGATTCTCCGACCCTGCGTGGGGTTGGAGAATTTCGCCCCAGAGGTGGTGGGACTAGACCTGTGTCAGTGTTGTGCTGATCTGTATAAATATAGTTCACCAGTTGTTAAGAAATTACCATTGTGATTCAACTCTACCTCGTTGTATTTCCTCACGCTACAACATTGGTTATGAGAATCAATCACATCTGTTACAAAAGGAAAAAGATTTCAATTTTTGGTGGAAGGAAGAGTGACCTCTCGGAGGCCTGCAACACGGTAAAGAATCAATCAGAGCATGATTCAGGAGAATTGATCCACTTAATCACGGAGTTGTAAGTTGGGTCAATACATCAAAAGACTTTTTTGCTGCCAATGAAAGCAGGGCTGAACACTCACAAAAAGTTACATTACTCACAGTTTGTGGCCCAAAACATTTAACCTTGTAAGAAACCTAAGATCTCTCGAGATTCTGGATAATAAATCCTTTGACCAACTGGTGCAACAAGTGAAAGACCACGATAAGCCCAGCCCTCCATTATAATGCAGCGCTATAAATCCCATTCAGCCTGTAGGCACCCGAGTAAACATAATCCACTTTTGAAACCAGTCTTCGCCAAATGGCTGTATACTGCAAATTCGGTCCCTCTCTGAGAGATATGGTACTTGACTGTTTGGTTTGTAGGATTAATAATTTGAATGATATGTAGTTTCTGGCAGAAAGCATGATATCCCGAGACAAAGCAGTTGAATTGGCTCAAGCAACTGAAAGATCTGAACAAAGCACTTTTATATTGCAAAGCAAACAAAGTGAGGTAAATCAGATAAGGTGGGAAATGGCTGCTACTCGAAGTACCCGCAGTGAGGGTCCAGCAGAGTCTGAGAAAAGGAAGAGTGACCGTCAGTCACAGAGTCTCGAGGCTTGTGTGGGGGAGGCCATCCTCAAGGGTCAGACAGACTGAACCGAGCTCCCAAAAAATCATTGGTGCCCAGTGATTATTCAGTCCTGAAGAAAAGTCCAAACTTTTTAAGTTCAACACCGTGGAGTAAAGCAAGATGCTCCCCCGCCTACCAAAATTGTCCTTGTTATTAATGGCCGTCAATTGAATCTGGAGGTTGATACATGTGCTCATGTCACAGTGGTAGGAGAACAGACATTTAAGTAGCTACAGGAAGGGCTGCAACCCATCAGGCTCAGTAGGACAATGGCCACTTTAACAACCTCTGAAGCAATGAGGATTACGGATGTGACGTCAAATCCAGTGTCTTATCAGCACCTGTCAGCCCAGTTGCCCATAGTTGTAGTAAAAGGACACAGTCAAAGCCTCATGGGGTGAGATTGGCTGACAAAAATCAAGCTTTCCAGAGCGAATTGGGCTGCTTTAAAGGGGTGAAAAAATTCTTGGAGAAATTCAGCATCACAGGCGAGGTTTTCCAGGAACACCTGTACAAATACCGGGGAAGAATATTTTAAGCTATAATCCATAATAAATAGGATGGAGCTTTTTGACATTCACATGTTGGACAACTGAAAGAATTGCTCAAAATAATCTTTGCCACAAATCGGGTTAATACAACAGCGATAGTCAGCTTTTTAGAATGGTCTAACATTTGAGAGACAGTATCTGCAGGTTGTGAAACAGGTTCGACTGACTGAATGCTATTCATGTACATTTGTGAAACTCGCTACCTGCTGTAATGATACTAAATGGCTGCCGCCCTGGCCGAAAATTGAGTCTGATCAAATTCGAGAACAAAATCTAAAAAAAAAACTTACACATTTATTAGAACCTCTCACTGTTTTAGTTCTCAGGCATTGGTCAATTATTTAGTCCGTGTATTTTCACTGTGAATCATTTGCCATGAATTTCCGGAAAATGGCAAAGCTCCCAGAGAAGACATCAACTCGGTCCTGACTCATTTGTAAAATGTAATTCACTGTAAATTATGGAAAAAATATTATAAATAATCTAATTAGTTTCCTGTCGAGGTCAGCAGACTGCAGATTATCCAGTGTCAGTATAACTCACGAGCACACGGAGTAATTGTCTCCATTTACAAATTTATGTGCTGACGGTATGGCAGCTTATTTCAGTAATTGGTGTGGATGACATTGTGGTCCAATGCACACGGGACCAGGTATAGGAAGTATAATGATCCTCTGATGTCCAAGGATACAACAGCTCGCCATGTGCTTAGAATATACTGTGACTTGAGAAGAACGTCTTGCATTTATATAGCACCTTTCATGACCATTCAATGTTCCACAATGCTTTAAAGCCAATGAAATGGGTTTGAAGTGTAGACGTCTGTTTTTTTCAGAAAAATGGCAGACAATTTGTGCGTGGGAATGTCCCACCAATCGGCATGTGATGATAATCTGTTTTTCTGACGTATATTGGGGGATAAATATTAACCAAACATTAACTAAATAATACCCATGGGCTTTTCTGAAATAATGCTGCTTGGCCATTCAACTTGACACAACGGAGGAGCTGAGGTGTACCTTTATAGAACATAGAACAGTACAGCACAGAACAGGCCCTTCGGCCCTCAATGTTGTGCCGAGCCATGATCACCCTACTCAAACCCATGTATCCACCCTATACCCGTAACCCAACAACCCCCCCCCTTAACCTTACGGGCAATTTAGCATGGCCAATCCACCTAACCCGCACATCTTTGGACTGTGGGAGGAAACCGGAGCACCCGGAGGAAACCCACGCACACAGGGGGAGGACGTGCAGACTCCACACAGACAGTGACCCAGCCGGGAATCGAACCTGGGACCCTGGAGCTGTGAAGCATTTATGCTAACCACCATGCAACCCTGCTGCCCTGATATCACATGCACAATATCACATGCACAATACATCACCTCTGACAGTGGAGCACTGTCTCGTTACCGCACTGGAATGTCAGTCTTGATGGTTGCGCTCATGTCCTGGAGTGGGAATTGAGCTCATAAACGTTGCCTCAGAATAAAGGGGCGGGATTCTCCCTTGGCTGACGCCAGGAATCGTGAAACGCGATTGGACGGAGAATTGCAATTCTCCGTCGCCTCGACAGCAGAGACAATGTAGTCCAGAACGGTAAACATCATTTGTATGTCAATAGCGGGCCTGACCTGGCAGACTCCAGGAACGCCACAATTCTCCTCCTCCCATGGGCCGAGTGCCCGATGGCATGGTTTGCTTGTGCTTTTAAAAATCGTGAAACTGGTGTGGTGGCTGCTGAGGGACAGAGAGAGGGGGTGCGGAAAATGTCCAACATCCCCATCGTTTGCTAATAGTCATGCCGCTGGCCGGGGGGCTACTGCCGGGGTAGGAGGGAGTAGTGGGAAGGGGGGGGCGGTTGGCTAAGACATGGGCTGTGGCGTCGGAGTGGAGGAGACCTGAACACCATTGCCGCAGCCGGAAAAGCAGCCATGCAGCTGTGCACACCGCTAACAGCCCAATTTGAACATAGTGCCACGGGTCATATAGGTGTCCCCAGGGCACCCCTCGGATGCCCTCTGCCCCCAGCTGACCCATTAGCTGTTTGGCCGCTCTCCAGCACAACCAGTGCTATCTTTTTGGATGGGATACGTGTGTGTAGGGAGTGCAGCTTGTCAGCCTTTCAAGTCTCGGTCACAGACCCGACGTATCCTGCACAATGTTTCAGTGGAATCCCGTGTGTTCCCCGTGGCACCGGTGCTAGCCCATCAATGGTACAGAATTGGACCAGGTGCGGCACCGGTTTTTCGGTCGTAAAAGTCCACGGATTCTCTGTTGGTGTCAATCAGAAACAGAGAATCCAGCCCATGATTCTGTGAGTGTGTCTATGTCAACCTGTGGTATAACATGTCTTTGGGACAGCTCGCTCAATTCAGAAGATTTTAAACCTTCATCAATAATAAAAAGATGGAAGTTTTTTGATGTTCCGGCGTTGAAACAACTGAAAGGAACAGCCCAAAATATTCCTTGCCAGAAATGAAATTCATAGAATTTACAGAGCACAAAGAGTGATTCGGCCCATCGAATCTGCACCGGCCCTTAGAAAGAGCACCCAACTTAAGCCCACATTTCTACCCGACCCTCGTAACCCAGTAACCCCACCTAAGCTTTTTGGACACTGAGGGCAATTTAGCATGGCCAGTCCACCTAACCTGCACATCTTTGGACTGTGAGTGGTGTGGTGTTCTTTGTGATTCTAATCCGAGGATGGTGGGTGTAGTGTTCACAAAGACCACATCTAGCTTTTATACGGATTTATTTAAAAGGTTTATTTACACTACTTAATGGATTTGATACTTAGGCCTACACAATAAACAGTTCATAATAAGCATACAATCTGCACTCATCCACTACGAGTCTCTACGCTAATATCATAACTATGATCTGCTCTCACTTACCTTTCCTACAGTATGCCTTCCAGCCTTACCCACAACCAGTCATCCAGAAAGCTAAGCATCGATGCCTTATATCAGGGGTGGGCAAACTACGGCCCGCGGGCCGCATGCGGCCCGCCAAAGGTATTTCTGCGGCCCGCCAAGTCATTTAAAAAAAAAAAAAAAAAAATTTTTTTTAAAAACATTTTTTTTTTTTTTTTTTTTAAATTTTTTTTAAGGTTAATGGAGGCGGGCTGTTGGGTTACTTACTGGTATAGGGTGGATACATTGACTTGAGTAGGGTGATCATTGCTCGGCACAACGTCGAGGGCCGAAGGGCCTGTTCTGTGCTGTACTGTTCTATGTTCTATATGAGGCGCCCAGAATCATAACCGGGTGAAGTAATTATTTTACTTAATATACTATGCGGCCCTTTGTGAATTGTGAATTTTTGAATGTGGCCCTTGCACGGAAAAGTTTGCCCACCCCTGCCTTATATAGTTCTACATCTAGCTCGTTCTGGTGGTTGATTTTGATATAACATTAACACTTACAGTTCTGTATATTTAATGTCACAAGAGGAAACCCACTTAGACGTGGAGAGAACGTGCAGATTAGGCAAATCTCATCTGCTTTTTGAATGGTCTTGCATTCGAGAGACACAATCTGCAGGTGGTGGAACAGGTTTGACTGACTGAATGCACTATTCGTGTACATTTGTGAAGCTCACGAGCTGCTATATTAATGCCAAATTTAATGCCAATATTAATGCTATATTAATCCGAATGCTCACGAACTGCTATAATGATACCAAATGGCTGCCAGCCTGACTTGAAATTGAGTCTGGACAAATTAGAAAACTAAATCTAAAAAAAATCACGTAACACATTTATTAGAACCGCTCACTGTTTTCATTCTCAGACATTGGTCAATTATTTTGCTGCTGAATGTGGCCCATGCACAGCGGGCCATGGCTGGAAATGTCAGCCATATTTCCCAGGCGCTGGCCGATGTGGCACAGACAGTAGAGTGAGGTGGCCCAGTTCCAGCGGAAGATGGCATAGTTCCAGATGTTTGTGGTCCACTCCCTGTGCTCTATTGCTGCGAGCATGCAGACCTCAGCGAGCAGGCCTCCAGGCCTGACAACACCAGAGCGGGGCAGGTTCAGGGATTAGCTCCGCTCGATGGAGTAGCCCTTGGGCCATCGGGCACCACAATGGAGGAGGAGGTGATGGGGCCCTTGCCGATGGCTCCCACAGGGGAGGTGCCAGAACACCGCAGCACCTCGGGCTCCCTTCCTCCTGTCCCTAGCGAATCTGGTGGGCAGCAGGTAGAACAGGGTGGCACCACGACACCTGGAACACCAGAGTAGCAGCCGAACCCAGCCAGGCTCAGGCGCCACAGAAAATAGCCGCCATCGGGGAACCAGGTCGCAGGATGGGAATCAAAGTTGTCCCCTCCATTGCTGATATGCCATTGGGGACCCAGCTAGACATAGCATGAGGACCCGTAAGGCTGGAAAGTTAGACACCAGTTAAGTTGGCACAGCGGGCTCTACCCCTGCATATCCTCCAACTGAGAAATTAACAGTTGGGCCAATTGGTAACTGGGGCCTGAGTCAAGGCTACAGAAGACCAAACATACAGTGATGACAATGTATTTTTGTTACCTGCTGGATAGTAGTCAGTCAGTTTTCCTGGAGAAGAAGTTTGAAAACTTAAATCAATAATAAACAGGATGGTAATTTTTGACGTTCTCTTGTTTAAACAAGGGAAAGTCGCAGTACAAAATAATCTTAGTATCAAATCTCGTTAATAACAACAACGATCGTCATCTTTTTTGAATGGTCTAATATTTGAGAGACAGAAACTGAAAGTTGTGGAATAGGTTCAACTGACTGAATGCACTATTCATGAACATTTGTGAAGCTCACTAGCTGCTATAATGGGTGCTATGTCTTTTCGTCCGACGTCATTTCGTCCAACGACACTTCGTCCACGTCTTTTGGTCCAACGTCTTTTTGTCTGCCCGTCTTTTGGTCCAACGTCACTTCGTCCAATTATCCAATTACAAATAGTTTAACTTAGTTTTTCAATGTTACTGCTCAAGGATCCTCTCCACCTATTTCGCCTCTTGAGGTTGAGTTCTGCATTTGTGCTGCTTGATCTCCAGACATTATTAAGATAAGCTGCAGGATATTCACCTATGTATGCTCCAGCGTGATGAGAGCCATTGTATCTGATGAAATATTTGATCATTTCAGACCTGTAATGTCAGAACCCACTGCCAACCAGAGGTTTTAATCACTCGACGAAAATCGAGTTTATATCTGCTTCTTTCAGAACTGCACTCATTGTCTAAATCCAATTAGACTCCCACTTATATCTGTGTCTGTCGGAATTGTAGAATATCAAATCATCTTGTCCTCTCCCCATTATTCTCTCTCGGGTACAGTTCTGGAAATCTAACTTTTAGGGAATTTCGGGAATTTACAATTTACATCAATTTTAAGTAATTTCGGGAATTTTAAGTAATTAGTAAACTTTTAGATTTTTTAACTGCATTTTTAGATTTTTTAACTTTTTAACTGCATTTTTCAACTTGCATTTTACTTGCATTTTATCAATTACTTGCATTTTAGCAATTAAATTCATTTGCTGTATTGTACTTGCATTTTATCAATTAAATGGTTTTATACGGAGTTAATTTGTAATTGGATAATTGGTCGAAGTGACGTTGGACCAAAAGACGGGAGGACAAAAAGACGTTGGACCAAAAGACGTGGACGATGTGTCGTTGGACGAAGTGACGTCGGACGAAAAGACGCGACACGGCTATAATGATACCAAATGGCTGCCAGCCTGACCTGAAATTGATTCTGATCAAATTAGAGAACCAAATCTAAAAAAATCACACAACACATTTATTAGAACTACTCACTGTTTTGATTCTGGGACAATGGTCAATGATATGGTCCGTGCATTCCCGTTGTGTGTCTACTAATCCTTTGCCATCAATTTGCGCAAAGTGGCAAAACATCAACTGTAACTCGGTCTTACAATTTTGGCACAATTCCCAGATGGGAATGAGAAAACCTCTGCATCAACAAATGGGCTGGCTGTGGCTGTCTTGTGTTCATTGCTGAAGTGAATGATGGATAACCTGTCCATTTCTTTTCACTTATTTGGCTTGTCTGTCCTGGAGTAGGATTTCAACTTACTTTATCTCAGTGGGACAAATTCTGTGAACTGTGCCCCAGCTGACAAATTAAAATTTGGGCATATTGGAAACTTGGGCCTGAGTCAAGACCACAGAAGACCTAAGATACAGTGATGACGTCACAAGGTGTACATTTAACATCACATGCAAAGCACATCACCTCTGACAGTGCTGCGCTGTCTCAGTACTGCACTGGAATGTCAGTCTTGATGTCTGAGCTCATGTCCTGGAGTGGGAATTGAGCTCATCAACTTTGCCTCAGAAAAAAGGGATGGGATTCTCCCCTGGCTGACGCCAGGAATCGCGAAAATCGATTGGGCGGAGAATTGCAATTCTCCGTCGCCTCGACAGCAGAGTCAATGTCGTCCAGAACAGTAAACACCATTTGCATGACATTAGCGGGCCTGACCTGGCAGTCTCCAGGATCGCCACAATTCTCCGCCTCCCATGGGCCGAGTGCCCGATGGCGTGGTTTGCTTGTTCTTTTAAAAATCGTGAAACTGGTGTGATGGCTGCTGAGGGACAGAGGGGTACGGAAAATGTCCAACATCGCCATCGGTTGCCAATCTTCATGCTGCTGGCCGGGGGGAGTAGTGAGGGGGTGGTGGCTAGGACGTGGACTGTGGGGTCGGAGTGGAGGGGAACTGAACACCATTTTTGCAGCCGGAAAATCAGCCTTGCAGCTGTGCACACCGCTAACAGCCGACTTTGAACATAGTGCCACGGGTCATATAGGTGTCCCCAGGGCACCCCTCGGATGCCCTCTGACACCAGCTGACCCATCAGCTGTTTGGGCGCGCTCCAGCACAACCAGTGCTACCTTTTGGGCTGGGATAAGTGTGTGTAGGTAGTGTAAAGTGTATATGCGGCTGCAGCTTGTCAGCCTCCCAAGTGTCGGTCACAGACCCGGCGTATCCTGCACAATGTTTCAGTGGAATCCAGTGTGTTCCCCGTGGCACCGGTGCTAGCCCATCAACGGTACAGAATTGGACCAGGTGCGGCACCGGTTTTTCGGTTGTAAAAGTCCACGGATTCTCCATTGGTGTCAATCAGAAACAGAGAATCCAGCCCATGATTCAGTGAGTGTGTCTATGTCAACCTGTGGTATAACATGTCTTTGGGACAACTCTCTCAATTCATAGATGGTAATGTGATAAACTCTGCATCAATGAATGGTCAGGGTGTGGCTGTCTTGTGTTAATACCTGAAGTGAATGCCGGGTGATTTGTCCACTTTTTTTCACTTATTTGGCCTGTCGGTCCTGGAGTAGGATTTGAACTTACTTTATCTCAGTGGGACAACTTCTGCAACTGGACACGAGCTGTGACTTTCAAATTTGGACATGCTGGGAACTTTGGCAACTTTGGGACTTTGGGAGAGATCAAGAATAGACACTGACAACCGTATATGTTGTTTACCTGGTGGATAGTAGTCAGCTGGTTTTCCTGGAGAAGAAGATTTAAAACTTCAATCAATAATAAAAAGATGGAAATTTTTTGATGTTCCCGCGTTGGATCAACTGAAAGGAACAGCCCAAAATATTCCTTGCCAGAAATGGAATTCATAGAATTTACAGAGCACAAAGAGTGATTCGGCCCATCGAGTCTGCGCCGGCCCTTGGAAAGAGCACCCAACTTAAGCCCACATCGCTACTCTATCCTCGTAACCCAGTAACCCCACCTCAGCTTTTTGGACACTGAGGGCAATTTAGCATGGCCAGTCCACCTAACCTGCACATCTTTGGACTGTGAGTGGTGTGGTGTTCTTTGTGATTCTAATCCGAGGATGGTGGGCGTAGTGATCACAAAGACCACATCTAGCTTTTATACTGATTTATTTAAAAGGTTTATTTACACTACTTAATGGATTTGATACTTAGTCCTACACAATAAACAGTTGATAATAAGCATACAATCTACACTCATCCACTACGAGTCTCTACACTAGTATAATAACTACGATCTGCTCTCACTCACCTTTCGTACAGTCTTCCTTCCAGCCTTATCCACAACCAGTCATCCAGAAAGCTAAGCATCGATGCCTTATATAGTTCTACATCTAGCTCGTGCTGATGGTTGATTTCGACATAACATTAACCCTTACAGTTTTGTACATTTAATGTCACAAGATGAAACCCACTCAGACATGGAGAGAACGTGCAGATCAGGCAAATCTCATCTGCTTTTTGAATGGTCTTGCATTCGAGAGACAGAATCTGCAGGTTGTGGAACAGGTTTGACTGACTGAATGCACTATTCATGTACATTTGTGAAGCTCACAAGCGGCTATATAAATGCCAATTTTAATGGCAATATTAATGCTATACTAATCCCAATGCTCACAAACTGCTATAATGATACCAAATGGCTGCCAGCCTGACTTGAAACTGAGTCTGGTCAAATTAGAGAACCAAATCTAAAAAAACTCACGTAACACATTTATTAGAACCTCTCACTGTTTTGATTCTCAGCCATTGGTCAATTATTTTGCTACTGAGTGTGGTCCATGCACAGCGGGCCATGGCTGGAAGTGTCAGCCATATTGCCCAGGCGCTGGCCGATGTGGCACAGACAGTAGAGTGAGGTGGACCAGTTCCAGAGGAAGATGGCGCAGTTCCAGATGTAGGTGGTCCACTCCCTGTGCTCCATTGCTGCGAGCATGCAGACCTCAGCGAGCAGGCCTCCAGGCCTGACAACACCAGAGCAGGGCAGGTTCAGGGATTAGCTCCGCTCGATGGAGTAGCCCTTGGGCCATCGGGCACCACGACGGAGGAGGAGGTGATGGGGCCCTTGCCGAGGGCTCCCACAGGGGAGTTGCCAGAACACCGCAGCAACTCGGACTCCCTTCCTCCTGTCCCTCGCACATCTGGTGGGCAGCAGGTAGAACAGGGTGGCACCACGACACCTGGAACACCAGAGTAGCAGCCGGGCCCAGCCGCGCTCGGGCGCCACAGAAAACGGCCGCCATCGGGGAACCAGGTCGCAGGATGGGAATCAAAGTTGTCCCCTCCATTGCTGATATGCCATTGGGGACCCAGCTAGACATAGCATGAGGACCCGTAAGGCTGGAAAGTTAGACCCCAGTTAAGTTTGCACAGCGGGCTCTACACCTGCATATCCCCCAACTGAGAAATTAACAGTTGGACCAATTGGTAACTGGGGCCTGAGACAAGGCTACAGAAGACCAAATATACAGTGATGACCATGTATTTGTTTTACCTGCTGGATAGTAGTCAGTCAGTTTTCCTGGAGAAGAAGTTTGAAAACTTACATCAATAATAAACAGGATGGTGATTTTTGACGTTCTCTTGTTTAAACAAGGGAAAGTCGCAGCACAAAATAATCTTTGTAACAAATCTCGTTAATAACAACAACGATCGTCATCTTTTTTGAATGGTCTAACATTTGAGAGACAGAATCTGAAGGTTGTGGAACAGGTTCGACTGACTGAATGCACTATTCATGTACATTTGTGAAGCTGACTCGCTGCTATACTGATACCAAATGGCTGCCAGCCTGACCTGAAATTGATTCTGATCCAATTAGAGAACAAAATCTAAAAAAAATCACACAACACATTTATTAGAACCTCTCACTGTTTTGATTCTGGGACAATGGTCAATGATATGGTCCGTACATTCCCGCTGTGTGTCTACTAATCCTTTGCCATCAATTTGGGCAAAGTGGCAAAACATCAACTGTAACCCGGTCTAACAATTTTGGCACAATTCCCAGATGGGAATGAAACAAACTCTGCATCAATGAATGGGCTGGGTGTGGCTGTCTTGTGTTCATTGCTGAAGTGAATGATGGATAACCTGTCCATTTCTTTTCACTGATTGGCTTGTCTGTCCTGGAGTAGGATTTCAACTTACTTTATCTCAGTGGGACAAATTCTGTGAACTGTGCCCCAGCTGACAAATTAAAATTTGGGCATATTGGAAACTTGGGCCTGAGTCAAGACCACAGAAGACCAAAGAGACAGTGATGACTACACAAGGAACATCACAGGGTGTACATTTAACATCACATGCAAAGCACATCACCTCTGACAGTTCAGCACTGTCTCAAAGCTGCACTGGAATGTCAGTTTTGAATGCTGCGCTCATGTGCTGGAGTGGGAATTGAGAGTAAATAATTTCGAACACAAAGGTGAGAGTGGAAATCGTTAAAACTTTTGTAACCTGTCTTCGCCAGATGGCTGTCTACTACAAATTCGGTCCCTCTCTGAGAGATCTGTTACTTGACTGTTTGGTTTGTAGTCGCAATAATTTGAATGATATGTAGTTTCTGACAGAAACCAGAATATCCCGAGACAAAGCAGTTCATTTCCCTCAAGCAACTAAAAGAGCTGAACAAAATACGTTTCTATTGCAAAGCAAACAAAGTGAGGTAAATCAAATAAGATGCGTAATGGCTACTACTCGAAGTACCCGCAGTGAGGGTATAGCAGAGCCTGACAAAAGAAAGGGTGACGGTCAGTCACGGAGTCCACTGGCCTGTGTGGGGGAGGCCACCCTCAAGGGTCATACAACTTCACCGAGCTCCCAAAAAAATCATTGGTGGCCCCATTGATTATTCAGTCTTGAAGAAAAGTCCAAACTTTTTAAGTTCAACACCGTGGAGTAAAGCAAGACGCTCCCCCGCCTACCAAAATTGTCCTTGTTATTAATGGCCGTCAATTGAATTTGGAGTTTGATACATGTGCTAATGTCACAGTGGTAGGAGAACAGACATTTAAGTAGCTACAGGAAGGGCTGCAACCCATCAGGCTCAGAAGGTCAATGGCCACTTTAACAACCCCTGAAGCAATGAGGATTACGGATATGACGTCAAATCCAGTGTCTTATCAGCACCTGTCTGCCCAGTTGCCCATAGTTGTACCAAAAGGACACAGTCAAATCTCAATGGGGTGAGATTGGCTGAAGAAAATCAAGCCTTCCAGAGAGAATTAGGCTGCTTTAAAGGGGTGAAAAAATTGTTGGAGAAATTCAGCATCACAGGCGAGGTTTTCCAGGAACACCTGTACAAATACCAGGGAAGAATATTTTCAGCTTTAATCCATAATAAATAGGATGGAGCTTATGGACATTCACATGTTGGAACAACTGAAAGAATTGCTCAAAATATGCTTTGCCACAAATCTGGTTAATACCAACAGCGATAGTCAGCTTTTTAGAATGGTCTAACGGTTGAAAGACAGAATCCGCAGGTTGTGGAACAGGTTCAACTGACTGAATGCACTATTCATGTACATTTGTGAAGCTCACTAACTGCTATACTGATACCGAATGGCTACCAGCCTGACCTGAAATTGAGTCTGATAAAATTAGAGAACAAAATCTAAAAACATCACGTAACACATTTATTAGAACCTCTCACTGTTTTAGTTCTGAGGCATTGGTCAATTACTTAGTCCGTGTATTTTCACTTTGTGTCTACTAATCATTTGCCATGAATTTCCGGTAAGCGGCAAAGCTCCCAGAGAAGATATCAACTGTAACTCGGTCCTCATTCATGTGTAAAATGTAATTCACTGTAAATTATGGCAAAAATATTACAAATAATCTAATTAGTTTCCTGTCAAGGACAGCAGACAGCAGATTATCCAGTGTCAGTATAACTCATGAGCACACAGAGAAAATGTCTCCATTTACACATTTATGCACTGACGGTATGGCAGCTTATTTCAATAATTGGTGTGGATGACATTGTGGTCCAATGCACACGGGACCAGGTATAGGAAGTATAATGATCCTCTGATGTCCAAGGATACAACAGCTCTCCATGTGCTTAGAATATACTGTGACTTGAGAAGAAGGTCTTGCATTTATATAGCACCGTTCATGACCATTCAATTTTCCAAAATGCTTCAAAGCCAATGAATTGTGTTTGAAGTGGAGACGTCTTTGTTTTTTTTCCGAAAAACGGCAGACAATTTCTTCATGGCAATCCCCCACCAATCATCATGTGATGATGATCTGTTTTTCTGACGTA
Source organism: Scyliorhinus canicula (assembly GCF_902713615.1). NCBI lineage: Eukaryota > Metazoa > Chordata > Chondrichthyes > Carcharhiniformes > Scyliorhinidae > Scyliorhinus > Scyliorhinus canicula. The sequence continues at coordinate 101,370,650 of NC_052154.1, forward strand.
TATTGGGGGATAAATATGAACCAAACATTAACTAAATCATACCCCTGGGCTTTTCTGAAATAATGCTGCTTGATACAACGGAGGAGCTGAGGTGTACCTTCAACATCACATGCAAAGCACATTGTGTTGCTACTCGTGTCTTAATAAAGCTCGTAGTCTCAAGTGTGGAGAAGATGCTTTATTGTGAGTTCGTTCAGTTTCCAGAGCTCGACCTAGAACGACCTTCCAGTGCTAACTACCAGCTTTGCTTGCTGTGTGTGTCCTGCTTACCAGCCCACCTGCTGTGAAGTGTGTCTTGTGTATATGTGTTGCTCCAAGTTCTGCCCTCAGTGAAGTGTGTCCTCACTTCCTGTCCTGATCTATTTATATGGCTCTCCCGTGCTCCCTCTAGTGGTTGCTCAGTTGTGTTGCATCTGGTTAACTTGTGATCACCACATCCCCCTTTTTCTCTTAACATATTTTCTGTACATCGTTAAAGAAAATTGTACATCCTGTCCCGGTGTATTTGTAGCTCTCCCGCTCGTGTTTGCTCTGTTGTTCTGTATCTAGTCAATCTACGATCACCACATCCCCCTTTTTCTCTTTACATAGTTTCTGTACATCATTAAAGAAAAATTATAGAAAACAGTTACTTATGATATGCGTATCTATACAGGTGATGGTGCTATTGCATATTTTACAAAGCCAATGTAGCCATATGTCCAATCTGAACAAAAACATTTATGAGTCCAAACTTGATGAATTTGTTCAGAGCTTTCTTTTTCTTTTTTTTTTGTTGTTGATGACGTGGTGATATTGATATTGCAAGTCCGCTGTGAATGTTGTTGGTGTTCCTTGTTATTTTAAGTACCCAATGCATCATCCTGAGGTGTTTGCATGGTCACATCACTGATGTTGACTGGCATGGACTTTTTTCTGTGCTTGTGGTGTTGATTTATTGTCTCATCCGCCTTGGATGCTGGTGTGCTTGCTCGTTCTGGAGCAGACGTGTGTTTATGCGATTCGTCGTCATCCCATGACATGTTTGTAGTCTTGTCATCGTTTTGCCATGCGCTGTGGCATTGTCCGTCATGTGCCAAGTAGTACCATTGTGTACAAGTCGTTGTTTCATTTCTGTTGTCTCTGTCGTTCCTGTTTTTGTTGTTTTCGTTGCCGTACTTGTTGCTGTTTTTGTCGTTTCTGTCTTTGGTGTTGGCACTGTCGTTGTTCCTGACTTTGTTGTTTTCGTTGCCGTTCGTGTTGCTGTTTTTGTCGTTTCTGTCTTTGGTGTTGTCGCTATCTTTGTTCCTGACTTTGTTGTTTGTCTTGTCGCGCTTCATGTTGCTTTTATTCTTGCTGTTGTCGTTCTCGTTTCTGCTGTGCTTCTTGCTATTGTTGTTGGTCTTGTCGCGCTTTATGTTGCTTTTGTTCTTGCTGTGTTTCTTTTGACTTTTGTTTTTTTTGTTATACTCTATGAGTGTCCCGAGTGGATAATTTGAGTCATTGAGCATTCCGTCTCGCGAGTGGTGCGAATGATCTGATGTTGCATCGGTGCAGGTGACATCAATCAGTTGTGGAGAATTGGATTCCGCATCTTTGCTTTCTTGGTGCTCCTCTTCCGTAGTCAAAGTCTTCTCGATTACATTTGACGCGGTGTCTGTGGACTCTCGGCGCTCCTCTTCTGGAGTCAAAACCTCCATGATTACAATTGACGTGATGTCTGTGGACTTCTGGCGCTCCTCTTCTGGAGTTAAAATCTTCATGATTTCTGTTGATGTTATCTCACTGGACTCCAGGTGCTCCTCTTCTGGAGTCAAAATCTGCATGGTTTCTTCTGGCTTGGTCTCTCTGGACTCCAGGTGCTCCTCGTCTGGAGTCAGAATCTGCATGGTTTCTTTTGGCTTGGTCTCTCTGGACTCCAGGTGCTCCTCTTCTGGAGTCAAAATCTGCATGTTTTCTTTCGGCATCATCGCTCTGGACTGTTGGGTGGCCCGACTCTGTGCTTCTGTACAGACAAGCTGAGAACTGTCAGTCTCGCTGTGATCCTGTACGTCGAGTGCGATCACCTTGTTACTGTTCTCGCTCTGTGCGTCGGTACAGACAAGCTGAGAACTGTCAGTCTCGCTGTGATCCTGTACGTCGAGTGTGATCATCTTGTCACTGTCTTTGCATGCAGTGGGTAGAGGTGCATTGTCTTCTTCTTGTTCATGTGAGCTTGTTAGACTTTCATAGTCTGCTTGTGGTTGCTCAGATACTGCGGGTTGACCTTCATGGTCTTGTGCATGCATGGTGTCAGTGGTGAGATGTACGTTGTCTTCTTCTTGTTCCTGTGAGCTTGGTAGACTGTCATAGTCTGCTTGCGGTTGCTCAGATACTGCGGGTTTACCTGCATGGTCTTGTTCATGCATGGTGTTCGCCAGGGAGTGTTTGCTTGCATCCCTTTTGGAGTCTTTCATTACTCGCACTGTGGAGCCTGTCATCGCTCGCTCTGTGGAGTCTTCCTGTGCTCTCTGTGTGGCGTCGTCTTCGTCTTGGGTATTGCTGTCATCCAATGTATCGACGAGCTGCCATGGCCTCATGGTGTTGGATTCATCTACCATGAGTAGAGTCGTGTTGAGCTTTGCAATGGTGTCGCTGATGCTGTGATCAGCATGTCCAAATAACTCCTCCATGTCTAAGTAGTATTCTTTGATAGCCATTTCATCTTCGTTGGCTTCTTCTACCACGAGTTGATTCGTGTTGAACTTTGCGACCGTGTCGCTGATGCTGTGAGAAGCATATCCGACTGACTCAGCTGTGTCTGAGTAGTATTCTTCGAAAAACAAATCATCCTGGTTGGATTCTTCTACCACGAGTTGATTCGTGTTGAACTTTGCCACCGTGTCGCTGATGCTGTGATAAGCATATCCGACTGACTCAGCTGTGTCTGAGTAGTATTCTTCGAAAAACAAATCATCTTTTGTTGTTTCGGAATTCTTTTTGTTCTCTTCACTTTGGGTGGTGCAGACTGCTTTTTTCAGGGTGTTGTGCAAGTTGTTTTTAACTGTTGGTGTAAGTTCAGGCGTTTTTCTGTGTTCTGAGGCAAGAAAATTTGTGTTTACCACTTTAAGTGTCTTGTTTTCAATTTTCGGGCATTTCCCTTTTAAGTGGGCGTGGTCGGGATGCTCAGACGTCATGACGTCACGCGCAGGAATGCATTGCGCATGCGCAAATCGGCCTTCCTCCTTCACTGTGCGGTTTTGTTTCCATTGCGCATGCGCGGCGTGCGCATGCGCATTACGATCCGCGACCAAAACTTTTTTTGACTGCGCATGCGCATAACGATCCGCGACCAAAACTTTTTTTGACTGCGCATGCGCATAACGATCCGCGACCAAAACTTTTTTTTGCTGCGCATGCGCGGCTTGCGCATGCGCATAACGATCAGCACCGCGATATTTTTTAAACTGCGCATGCGCGGCTTCCGGTTCCGGCGCATGCGCAGACGCCATTTGTAGTTCTTTGCTTACCGGAGACTGCAAAATGTGCTCCAACGCCATTTTTTGCCGTTTTTCGCTGATTTCAGGGATTTTTCTTGCCCACCAGGACTCTCTCTCCAAAACTCGTAAGTAATTTTCTCTTCCCGATTTGGACAGGGTTTCAGCGTTTTGGCTTTGTGAGAAATTCTTGTCATTTCTTCTTTTTGATCTGTACTTTTTATTCGCGATTTCTTGCTCTTTTCGTGATTTTTTAAGTTTTGCATCACTCAGTCTCTGTGCAGTTTGGACTCTGAGCATGTCTTGCTGTTCAAATTTCTCACAGTACTCTTCAAATTTGTTTAGTACCGTTTGTAAGCTGTTTCTGTCTTCACCTTTTGAGTATTTAAATCCATTATAAACTTTCCTAGCTTCATGTCCTTCGATGAGGATTGCTATTTTAATTTCGTCTGAGGCTGCTGCTGCATCATATGCTATGATATAAAAATCGAACATTTGTTTAAACCTTTCCCAGACACTTCTTACTTTTCCAGTCGTGTTCAGGTGAAGTGTGTGTCCAAGGCACATCCTCTCATCAGCAATGTCTTCCCAAGTCAAATGTGCAGTAGGAGATTTCCATGCCATTCTTGGTTGAGATTTCCATGCCATTTTTTTTTTGTTTTCTGTATCTGCAGCTGAGTTGTCCTGTCATAAGCGTCTGAAATCACTCCTGGGTACCATGTGTTGCTACTCGTGTCTTAATAAAGCTCGTAGTCTCAAGTGTGGAGAAGATGCTTTATTGTGAGTTCGTTCAGTTTCCAGAGCTCGACCTAGAACGACCTTCCAGTGCTAACTACCAGCTTTGCTTGCTGTGTGTGTCCTGCTTACCAGCCCGCCTGCTGTGAAGTGTGTCTTGTGTATATGTGTTGCTCCAAGTTCTGCCCTCAGTGAAGTGTGTCCTCACTTCCTGTCCTGATCTATTTATATGGCTCTCCCGTGCTCCCTCTAGTGGTTGCTCAGTTGTGTTGCATCTGGTTAACTTGTGATCACCACATCCCCCTTTTTCTCTTAACATATTTTCTGTACATCGTTAAAGAAAATTGTACATCCTGCCCCGGTGTATATGTAGCTCTCCCGCTCGTGTTTGCTCTGTTGTTCTGTATCTAGTCAATCTACGATCACCACACACATCACCTCTGACAGTGCCGCACTGTCTCAGTACTGCTCTGGAATATCAGTCTTGATGGTTGCGCTCATGTCCTGGAGTGGGAATTGAGCTCATTAACTTTGCCTCAGAAAAAAGGGGCGGGATTCTCTCTTGGCTGACGCCAGGAATCGTGAAACATGATTGGGCGGAGAATTGCAATTCTCCGTCGCCTCGACAGCAGAGTCAATGTCGTCCAGAACAGTAAACACCATTTGCATGACATTAGCGGGCCTGACCTGGCAGACTCCAGGGCCACCACAATTCTCCACCTCCCATGGGCTGAGTTCCCGATGGCGTGGTTTGCTTGTGCTTTTAAAAATTGTGAAACTGGTGTGGTGGCTCCTGAGGGTCACAGTGAGGGGGTGCGGAAAATGTCCAACATCGCCATCGTTTGCTAATAGTCATGCCGCTGGCCGGTAATGGGGGGGTGGCTAAGACATGGGCTGTGGCGTCGGAGTGGAGGGGAACTGAACTCCATTGCCGCAGCCGGAAAAGCAGCCATGCAGCTGCGCGCACCGCTAACAGCCAATATTTGAACATAGTGCCATGGGTCATATAGGTGTCCCCAGGGCACCCCTCGGATGCCCTCTGGCCCCAGCTGACCCATCAGCTGTTTGGGCCGCGCTCCAGCACAACCAGTGCTATCTTTTGGGCTGGGATAAGTGTGTGTAGGGAGTGTAAAGTGTATATGCGGCTGCGGCTTGTCAGCCTCCCAAGTGTCGGTCACAGACCCGACGTATCCTGCACAATGTTTCAGTGCAATCCAGTGTGTTCCCCGTGGCACCGGTGCTAGCCCATCAACGGTACAGAATTGGACCAGGCGCGGCACCGGTTTTTCGGTCGTAAAAGCCCACGGATTCTCTGTTGGTGTCAATCAGAAACAGAGAATCCAGCCCATGATTCAGTGAGTGTGTCTATGTCAACCTGTGGTATAACATGTCTTTGGGACAGCTCTCTCAATTCATAGATGGTAATGTGATAAACTCTGCATCAATGAATGGTCAGGGTATGGCTGCCTTGTGTTAATACTTGAAGTGAATGCAGGATGATTTGTCCATTTTTTTTCACTTATTTGGCCTGTTGTCCAGGAGTAGGATTTGAACTTACTTTATCTCAGTGGGACAACTTCTGCAGTTGGACCCGAGCTGTCACTTTCAAATTTGGACATGCTGGGAACTTTGGCAGAGTCAAAATCATGAGAGATCAACAATAGACACTGAGAACCGTATATGTTGTTTACCTGGTGGATAGTAGTCAGCCGGTTTTCCTGGAGAAGAAGATGTAAAATTTTAATCACTAATAAAAAGATGGAAATTTTTGATGTTCCCGCGTTGAAAGAACTGAAAGGAACAGCCCAAAATAATCCTTGCCAGAAATGGAATTCATAGAATTTACAGAGCACAAAGAGTGATTCGGCCCATCGAGTCTGCACCGGCCCTTGGAAAGAGCACCCAACTTAAGCCCACATCTCTACCCTATCCTCGTAACCCAGTAACCCCACCTAAGCTTTTTGGACAGTGAGGGCAATTTAGCATGGCCAGTCCATCTAACCTGCACATCTTTGAACTGTGAGTGGTGTGGTGTTCTTTGTGAGTCTAATCCGAGGATGGTCGGCATAGTGTTCACAAAGACCACATCTAGCTTTTATGCTGATTTATTTAAAGATTTATTTACACTAGTTAATGGATTCGATACTTAGTCCTACACAATAAACAGTTGATAATAAGCATACAATCTACAGTCATCCACTACGAGTCTCGACACTAATATAATAACTACAATCTGCTCTCACTTACCGTTCCTACAGTCTGCCTTTTAGCCTTATCCACAACCAGTCATCCAGAAGGCCTTATATAGTTCTACATCTAGCTCGTTCTGGTGGTTGATTTTGACATAACATTAACTCTTACAGTTCTGTACATTTAATGTCACAAGAGGAAACCCACTCAGACGTGGAGAGAACGTGCTGATCAGGCAAATCTCATCTGCTTTTTGAATGGTCTAACATTTGAGAGACAGAATCTGCAGGTTGTGGAACAGGTTTGACTGACTGAATGCACTATTCGTGTACATTTGTGAAGCTCACAAGCTGCTATATTTTAATGCCAATATTAATGCTATATTAATGCCAATGCTCATATTCTGCTATAATGACACCAAATAGCTGCGAGCCTGACTTGAAATTGAGTTTGATCAAATTAGAGAAACAAATCTAAAACAAATCACGTAACACATTTATTAGAACCTCTCACTGTTTTGATTCTCAGCCATTGGTCATTTATTTTGCTGCTGAATGTGGCCCATGCACAGCGGGCCATGGCTGGAAGTGTCAGCCATATTTCCCAGGCGCTGGCTGATGTGGCACAGACAGTAGAGTGAGGTGGACCAGTTCCAGAGGAAGATGGCGTAGTTCCAGATGTAGGAGGTCATCTCCCTGTGCTGCATTGCTGCGAGCATGCAGACATCTGTGATGACAAGAGCAGGCATCCAGGCTTGGCAATACCAGAGCGGGGCAGGTTCAGGGCTTAGCTCCGCTCGATGGAGTAGCCCTTGGGCCATCGGGCACCACGATGGTGGAGGAGGTGATGGCGCCGTGGCCGATGGCTCACACGGGGAGGTGCCAGAACACCGCAGCTCCTCGGACTCTCTTCCTCTGTCCCTAGCGCATCTGGTGGACAGCAGGTAGAACAGGGTGGCACTACGACACCTGGAACACCAGAGTAGCAGCAGGGGCCAGTCAGGCTTGAGCACCAGAGACATGACACACAGACACTCAACCAATAGGTCAGTAAGATAGGACACGACCAATGGGCATTCACGATACACACAGAGGTGATACTACCACAGGGGGCCATTACCCCAACCCATATATAAAGGACACAACACATATGATCTTCCTCTTTTCAGTGGAGACACTCAGTGAGTACAGACTCAGGGTTGATTCAACATCACACCCACCACGTGGATTGTAGCAGACTGGTTCGTCAGTCTGAGTAGCTATAGAAGGATTAACAGTAGATGCGAATCTGAGTATGAGAATTGTAAATAGTTTAATAAACGTGATGAAGTTTTCTCCACGTCTGAATCTTCCTTTATCAGAGTGAACATCAAGGAAGCAGCTTATGCTACGCCAAGAGCATAACAAGACAGTCCCCTCCATTGCTGATATGCCATTGGGGACCCAGCTAGACATAGCATGAGGACCCGTAAGGCTGGAAAGTTAGACACCAGTTACGTTGGCATAGCGGCTCTACCCCTGCATATCCTCCAACTGAGAAATTAACAGTTGGACCAATTGGTAACTGGGGCCTGAGTCAAGGCTACAGAAGACCAAACATACAGTGATGACCATGTATTTGTTTTACCTGGTGGATAGTAGTCAGTCAGTTTTCCTGGAGACGAAGTTTGAAAACTTAAATCAATAATAAACAGGATGGTGATTTTTGACGTTCTCCTGTTTAAACAAGGGAAAGTCGCAGCACAAAATAATCTTTGTATTAAATCTCGTTAATACCAACAACGATCATCATCTTTTTTGAATAGTCTAACATTTGGGAGACAGAATCTGCAGGTTGTGGAACAGGTTCGACTGACTGAATGCGCTATTCATGTACATTTGTGATGCTCACTAGCTGCTATACTGATACCAAATGGCTGCCAGCCTGACCTGAAATTGATTCTGATCAAATTAGAGAACCAAATCTAAACAAATCACACAACACATTTATTAGTACCTCTCACTGTTTTGATTCTGGGACAATGGTCAATGATATGGTCCGTACATTCCCTCTGTGTGTCTCCGAAGCCTTTGCCATCAATTTGGGCAAAGTGGCAAAACTCCCAGAGAAAACATCAACTGTAACTCGGTCTTACAATCTTGGCACAATTCCCAGATGGGAATGAGACAAACTCTGCATCAACGAATGGGCTGGCTGTGGCTGTCTTGTGTTCATTGCTGAAGTGAATGATGGATAACCTGTCCATTTCTTTTCACTTATTTGGCTTGTCTGTCCTGGAGTAGGATTTCAACTTACTTTATCTCAGTGGGACAAATTCTGTGAACTGTGCTCCAGCTGACTAATTAAAATTTGGGCCTAGTGAAACTTGGGCCTGAGTCAAGACCACAGAAGACCATAGATACAGTGTTGACTACACAAGGAACATCACAGTGTGTACAGTTTACATCACATGCAAAGCACATCACCTCTGACAGTGCTGCGCTGTCTCAGTACTGCACTGGAATGTCAGTCTTGATGGCTGCGCTCAAGTCCTGAAGTGGGAATTGAGCTCAACAACTTTGCCTCAGAAACAAGATTTCTTCCAACTGAGTCACAGCTGGAACTGCCAAATTTGGCCATATTGGAAATCGGGGCAAGGGGAGAAAGGTTAGGAGGGGAAACATATTTAAACTCTAAATACCTTTATTTTTTTTTACCTGGTGGAATGTGCTGAGTAGGTTTAACTGAAAAAGAAGAATAAAAATATGATCGAATATGACAGGAGATGGAGATTGTTGCACACAAACATGGTTAAAGAACAGCGAGGACAGAGAAAATAATTTCTAACACAAAGGTGAGAGTGGAAATCGTTAAAACTCAGTCTTCAATATGTGTGATAGTGTGAATCCTTTAAGAGGCGATTCTTCATGGACCATGTGACCTGCCTGGTACCTATGAGGGTGGAACGTGTGAATTGAGGCCGAGAGTGAACCAGGGCGCGGACCCTTGTAGGGGAGAATCATCAGAGTAAGCACAGAGGTGGTGGGACTAGACCTGTGTCACTGTTGTTTGGATCTGTATCAATATAGTTCACCAGTTGTTAATAAGTCACCATTGTGATTCAACTCTGCCTTGTCATATTTCCTCACACTACAGCATTGGTTATGAGAATCAATCAGTTCTGTTACAAAAGGAAAAACATTTAAATTTTTGGAGGAAGAAAGAGTGACCTCTCGGAGGCCTGCAACACGGTAAAGAAGCAACCAGAAACGAATCGCTGCGGCATGATTCAGGAAAATTGATCCATTTTTCCGGGAGTTGTAAGTTGGGTCAATACATCAAAAGGCTTCGATACTTTTGTGGTGAATCACAGTCCGTGTTATTCACACTGTTATTATATATGATGTACTGTGTCTGTACATCTGTGAGCTCGGTATACAAGCAGTTGCGCGGCTCTGCCCCCAGAGGGAGATGAGGAGTTTGTACATGGCTCCACCCTTGGCTCCGCCCATGGCTCCGCCCTTGGCTCCTCCCACTAACCGGAAGTATAAAGCCTGGAAGTCTGAGCCTGCCTGCCAGTTCATCTCGTCGCAGGCAGGCTCCGTTGTAAGATCATTAAACCCACTGTTCACTTCCAACTACGTGTCGTGTGAATTGATGGTCACATCAATTTAATGATCTTAGGAAACAAGAAGAATCGATAAGAAGAAATCGAAGAAACAACTCAAGAAACAACTATGGAATCAGCCCTCAAACCTGACCGAGTAGAACTCGACCCGCAGACTGCAGAGGCAAGAGAAATCTTCCAGCACTGGCTCAGATGTTTTAAGGCCTACCTGGCTGAACCAAGTACTCCAGAAACTAAAGAGGAGCAGAAACCCAGTCTACTGCACGCAAGGGTGAGCCACCGTATGTCTTCCCAACTAAATAGTACCAACTCGTACACGGGGGCCCTAGCCATGCTAGATCGAATGTACGTGAGGCCCATCAATGAGGTCTACGCGCGCCATATTTTTACGACCCGCCGCCAGCGCCCCGCGGAGTCGTTAGAAGAATTCCTGCAGGAGTTAATGATTTTAGATCTGGACTGTAATTATCAGGCTGTATCAGCCGAACAGCACATGGAACTTGCCATTAGGGATGTGTATGTGGTAGGCCTCAGATCGAATTATGTGCACCAGCGTTTGTTAGAAAAAGGGGCCCAGAACTTAGAGGACACGGTTGAACTAGCTACCACTATGGAGGTCTCATTCCGCAGCCTCACCTCGTTCCCCGTGGACCAAGCGACCCTATCCTGGGTCCCCGACCAGCAACTGCCCCAGGCCTGCGCCACGCGGCCACCCTGCCATCATGCAGCCCCAGTGTGCCACTTTTGCGGGCAGCCCCAGCACCCACGGCGGTACTGCACGGCCCGTAACATGACCTGCAGCAGCTACGGTCGCAAGGGACACTACGTCCGGGTCTGCCTGGCGAAACAGGCCTCCTCTTCTAACTCCCCCGCAGCCCAGAGCACCCGTTTCCAGAATCCACAGGACCGCAGGCCCCGAAATGCTGCGGCCTGTACTCCGACTCCACCCCCAAATGACACGTGCGACTCATGGGGGCCGCCATCTTGGCAACCCCCCTCCACACGGCAGGCCACTTGCGACTCATGTGGGCCGCCATCCTGGGCGCCATCTTCCTCGCCACCCGCCATGTGCGATCCACGGGGCCGGCCATTTTCTTCCAACTCAGAAATTCGGCTAGAAGATTACGAACTCAGAGGGCAGTCATCACGGGGCCACTCCAGCACAGCTGATCGAGCCGCCGACGATCCGCAACTCAGCGCAGTGACACTGGACCAGTCGCGTCCAAAGCACCTCCGCAACTCCATGATGACCGTTGAAATCAACGGGTACAGGACACCGTGCCTCTTCGGCTCCGGGAGCACCGAAAGCTTCATACACCCAGAACTGGTAAGACGCTGTTCACTCCCTATTGTCAATGCACGGCAAACGATCTCCCCCGCTTCGGATTCACACTCTGTTCACCTCCAAGGGTGCACCGTCGCGGCACTAGCAACTCAAACTTCCAGCTGTATGTGCTCCCTGAACTCTGCGTCCCACTCCTACTGGGACTCGATTTCCAGTGCAACCTCAAAAGCCTCACACTCAGCTTCGGCGGGCCCTTGCCCCCACTCACTATTTGCAGCCACGCCACCCTAAAAATCGACCCCCCTCCACTCTGCCAATCTCACGCCGGACTGAAACCCATAACCACTCGCAGCAGGCGATACAGCCTGCAGGACAGGGTATTTATCAGAACCGAGATCCATAGGCTCCTACGTGAAGGGATCATAGAGGCCAGTAACAGTCCCTGGAGAGCTCAGGTGGTGGTCATCAAGACCGGGGAAAAATTCCAAATGGTAGTTGACTACAGCCAGACTATTAATCGGTTCACGCTCCTTGATGCGTATCCCCTCCCCAGAATTGCAGACATCGTGAATCAGATCGCCCACTTTAAAGTCTTTTCCACGGTGGATCTGCAGTCTGCATACCATCAGCTCCCAATCCGCCCGGAGGACCGCCACTTCACGGCATTTGAGACTGACGGCCGCCTCTTCCACTTCCTCCGGGTTCCCTTTGGCGTCACTAATGGGGTCTCGGTGTTCCAACGAGCAATGGACCGAATGGTGGACCAATACGGGCTGCGGGCCACGTTTCCGTACCTGGATAACGTCACCATCTGCGGCCATGATCAGCAGGACCATGACGCTAACCTCGATCGATTTCTCCAGACTGTCCAGAAATTCAACCTCACGTATAACACGGAGAAATGCATTTTCCGCACGACCAGGCTAGCCATCCTCAGCTATGTCATGGAGAACGGAGTCCTGGGCCCCGACCCGGACCGTATGCGCCCCCCTCTTAGAACTTCATCACCCTCATTGTCCCAGGGCCCTCAAAAGGTGCCTGGGATTTTTCTCGTATTATGCCCAGTGGGTCCCTCAGTATGCGGACAAAGCCCGCCCACTATTTAAGGCCACATTCTTCCCTCTGTCGGATGAGGCTCGTCAGGCCTTCACTCGTATCAAGGAGGACATCGCCAAAGCAGCCATGCGGGCAGTGGATGAATCCGTCCCCTTACAGGTGGAGAGCGATGCCTCAGAAGTCGCTCTCGCAGCCACACTAAATCAGGCACGGAGACCAGTCACCTTTTTCTCCCGAACGCTCTCTGCTTCGGAACTTCGACACTCCTCGGTCGAAAAGGAAGCACAAGCCATCGTGGAAGCTATACGACACTGGGGCACTACCTCACAGGTAGGAGGTTCACCCTCATCACCGACCAAAGATCGGTTGCCTTTATGTTTGACAACTCTCAATGAGGCAAGATCAAAAATGATAAGATCTTAAGGTGGAGGACCGAACTCTCCACCTACAAGTACGATATTATGTACCGACCGGGGAAGCTCAACGAGCCCCCAGATGCCCTGTCCCGCGGCACGTGCACCAGCGCGCAAGATGACCGCCTGAAAACTATTCACGATGACCTCTGCCACCCGGGGGTCACCCGGCTCGCCAACGACGTCAAAGCCCAAAATCTACCTTTTTCCACAGAGGAGGTGAAAACCATCACCAAGGACTGCCCAACCTGTGCGGAGTGCAAACCGCACTTCTATAGTTCAGACAGGGCCCAGCTGGTCAAGGCTTCTCGGCCCTTTGAACGCCTCGCTAACGATTTCAAAGGGCCACTCCCCTCGACCAATAGGAATGTGTACTTCCTGAACATCATCGACGAGTTCTCTCGTTTTCCCTTTGCTATCCCGTGCCCCGACATGACCTCCCACACAGTCATTAGGGCCCTGCATAGTATCTTCACCCTGTTTGATTTCCCCAGCTACGTACACAGCGACACGGGTACATCCATTATGAGCGACGAGCTGCATCAGTACCTGCTCGACAAGGGCATCGCCTCGAGCAGGACTACCAGCTACAACCGCAGGGGGAACGGGCAGGTGGAGAGGGAGAACGCGACGGTCTGGAAGACCGTCCTACTGACCCTCCGGTCCAGGAAGCTGACCTCCCATTGGCAGGAAGTCCTCCCCGACGCGCTCCATGCAATTAGGTCCCTCCAATGTATGGCTACCAACCAGGCCCCTCACGAGCGGCTATTTGTTTTTTCCAGGGGCACTACCACGGGGGTTTCGCTCCCACCATGGTTAAAGACACTGGGCCCGGTTCTCCTCCGGAAGCACGTCCGGACTCACAAGACTGACCCACTCGTAGAGAGAGTGCTCCTGCTCCATTCAAACCCACACGACGCATTTATAGAGTACCCTGACGGCCGCCAGGGCACTGTTTCCCTGCGGGACCTGGCACCTGCAGGATCCAACTCCGACACCACCGCTGCTGAGATATCCCTCACACTATACCCCTCCCAACCCCCCACGCCCAGCGCCCACACCTTCAGTTCCACTGCCCGTGCTCCGCGCCCCCACGCCATTGGGTTTCCGGCGCTCCCCGTCACCAGTCGAACCAGTTGGATACGAAGCTCTGGCCGAATCACCCCCGGAATCCACCATGGTTCCCTCGCCGACCGCCACCGCCCAGCCACCAGAAGAGGCTGCAATCCCGGTGCTTCGTCGATCCCAGAGGACGGCTCGGCCGCCAGATCGACTTAACCTGTAATTTATAACCTCTAAATTGTAACTTGTAACTTGTAATTCGCAATTGGGAATTGGTAGACACATTACCCCCGCTGGAATCAATTTTTACAGGGTGTGAATGTGGTGAATCACAGTCTGTGTTATTCACACTGTTATTATATATGATGTACTGTGTCTGTGTAAACTCGGTATACGAGCAGTTGCGCGACTCTGCCCCTAGGGGGAGATGAGGAGATTGTACTGGGCTCCACCCTTAGCTCCGCCCATGGCTCCTCACACTAACCAGAAGTATAAAGCCTGGCAGTCTGAGCCTGCCTGCCAGTTCATCTCGTCGCACGCAGGCTCCGTTGTAAGATCATTAAAACAACTTTTCACTTCCAACTAAGTGTCGTGTGAATTAATGGTCACATCAACTTTTTTGCTGCCAATAAAAGCAGGGCTGAACACTCACAAAAAGTTATACTAATCACAGTTTGTGGCCCAAAACTTTTAACCTTGTAAGAAACCTAACATCTCTCGAGGTTCTGGATAATAAATCCTTTGACCAACTGGTGCAACAAGTGAAAGACCACAATAATCCCCGGCCCTCCATTATAATGCAGTGCTATGTATTCCATTCAGCCGGTCGGCACCCAAGGGAAACAGTATCCACTTTTGTAACCAGTCTTCGCCAGATTGCTGTATACTGCAAATTTGGTGCCTCTCTGAGAGATCTGTTACTTGACTGTTTCGTTTGTAGTCTCAATAATTTGAATAATATGCAGTTTCTGGCAGAAATCAGAATATCCCGAGATAACGCAGATGATTTGGCTCAAGCAACTGAAAGTGCTGAACAAAGTACTTTTATATTGCAAAGCAATACAAGTGAGGTAAATCAGATAAGGTGGGAAATGGCTGCTACTCGAAGTACCCGCAGTGAGGGTCCAGCAGAGTCTGAGAAAAGGAAGAGTGACCGTCAGTCATGGTGTCCAGTGGCCTGTGTGGGGGAGGCCATCCTCAAGGGACAGACAGAGTGCACCGAGCTCTCCAAAAAAATCATTGGTGGCCCCAGTGATTATTCAGTCTTGAAGAAAAGTCCAAACTTTTAAAGTTCAACACCATGGAGTTAAGCAAGATGCTCCCCCGTGTACCAAAATTGTCTACCATGCAGACCTCAGTGATGACAGGAGCGGGCCTTCAGGCCTGACAACACCAGAGCGTGGCAGGTTCAGGGATTAGCTCCGCTCGATGGAGTAGCCCTTGGGCCATCGGGCACCACGACGGAGGAGGGGGTGATGGGGCCCTTACCGATGGCTCACACAGGGGATGTGCCAGAACACCGCAGCAACTCGGACTCCCTTCCTCCTGTCCCCAGCACATCTGGTGGGCAGCAGGTAGAACAGGGTGGCACCACGATACCTAGAACACTAGAGTAGCAGCCACGCTCGGGCGCCACAGAAAACAGCCACCATCAGGGAACCAGGTCGCAGGATGGGAATCAAAGTTGTCCCCTCCATTGCTGATATGCCATTGGGGACCCAGCTAGACAGAGCATGAGGACCCGTAAGGCTGGAAAGTTAGACACCAGTTAAGTTTGCACAGCAGGCTCTACCCCTGCGTATCCCCCAACTGAGAAATTAACAGTTGGGCCAATTGGTAACTGGGGCCTGAGTCAAGGCTACAGAAGACCACAGATACAGTGATGACCATGTATTTGATTTACCTGGTGGATAGTAGTCAGTCAGCTTTCCTGGAGGAGAAGTTTGAAAACTTAAATCAATAATAAACAGGATGGTAATTTTTGACGTTCTCTTGTTTAAACAAGGGAAAGCCACAGCACAAAATAATCTTTGTAACAAATCTCGTTGATAACAACAACGATCGTTATCTTTTTTGAATGGTCGAACATTTGAGAGACCGAAACTGAAGGTTGTGGGACAGGTTCGACTGACTGAATGCGCTAATCATGTACATTTGTGAAGCTCACTAGCTGCTATAATGATACCAAATGGCTGCCAGCCTGACCTGAAATTGATTCTGATCAAATTAGAGAACCAAATCTAAAAAAATCACACAACACATTTATTAGAACCTCTCACTGTTTTGATTCTGGGACAATGGTCAATGATATGACCCGTGCATTTCCACTGTGTGTCTACTAATCCTTTGCCATGCATTTGCGCAAAGTGGCAAAACATCAACTGTAACTCGGTCTTTCAATTTTGGCACAATTCCCAGATGGGAATGAGACAAACTCTGCATCAATGAATGGGCTGGCTGTGGCTGTCTTGTGTTCATTGCTGAAGTGAATGATGGATAACCTGTCCATTTCTTTTCACTTATTTGGCTTGTCTGTCCTGGAGTAGGATTTCAACTTACTTTATCTCAGTGGGGCAAATTCTGTGAACTGTGCCCCAGCTGACTAATAAAAATTTAGGCATTTTGAAAACTTGGGCCTGAGTCAAGACCACAGAAGACCAAAGATACAGTGATGACTACACAAGGAACATCACAGGGTGTACATTTAACATCACATGTAGAGCACATCATCTCTGACAGTGCTGCGCTGTCTCAGTACTGCACTGGAATGTCAGTCTTGATGGCTGCGCTCATGTCCTGGAGTGGGAATTGAGCTCATTAACTTTGCCTCAGAAAAAAAGGGGCGGGATTCTCCCTTGGCTGACGCCAGGAATTGTGAAACGCGATTGGGCGGAGAATCGCAATTCTCCCTCGCCTCAGCAGCAGAGTCAATGTAGTCCAGAACAGTAAACACCGTTTGCATGTCATTAGCGGCCCTGACCTGGCAGTCTCCAGGGCCACCACAATTCTCCACCTCCCATGGGCTGAGTTCCCGATGGCGTGGTTTGCTTGTGCTTTTAAAAATCGTGAAACTAGTACGGTGGCTCCTGAGGGTCACAGTGAGGGGGTGCGGAAAATGTCCAACATCGCCATCGTTTGCTAATAGTCATGCCGCTGGCCGGTAATGGGGGGGTGGCTAAGACATGGGCTGTGGGGTCGGAGTGGAGGAGAACTGAACTCCATTGCCGCAGCCGGAAAAGCAGCCATGCAGCTGCGCGCACCGCTAACAGCCCAATTTGAACATAGTGCCATGGGTCATATAGGTGTCCCCAGGGCACCCCTCGGATGCCCTCTGGCCCCAGCTGACCCATCAGCTGTTTGGGCGCGCTCCAGCACAACCAGTGCTATCCTTTTGGCTGGGATAAGTAGGGAGTGTACAGTGTATATGCGGCTGCAGCTTGTCAGCCTCCCAAGTGTCAGTCACAGACCCGGCGTATCCTGCACAATGTTTCAGTGGAATCCAGTGTGTTCCCCGTGGCACCGGTGCTAGCCCATCAACGGTACAGAATTGGACCAGGTGCGGCACCGGTTTTTCGGTTGTAAAAGTCCACGGATTCTCTGTTGGTGTCAATCAGAAACAGAGAATCCAGCCCATGATTCAGTGAGTGTGTCTATGTCAACCTGTGGTATAACATGTCTTTGGGACAGCTCGCTCAATTCATAGATGGTAATGTGATAAACTCTGCATCAATGAATGGTCAGGGTGTGGCTGCCTTGTGTTAATACCTGAAGTGAATGCCGGGTGATTTGTCCATTTTTTTTCACTTATTTGGCCTGTTGTCCTGGAGTAGGATTTGAACTTACTTTATCTCAGTGGCACAACTTCTGCAACTGGACCCGAGCTGTCACTTTCAAATTTGGACATGCTGGGAACTTTGGCATGGTCAAAATCATGAGAGATCAGCAAAAGACACTGAAAACCACATGTGTTTTTTACCTGGTGGATAGTAGTCAGCTGGTTTTCCTGGAGAAGAAGATGTAAAACTTTAATCAATAATAAAAAGATGGACATTTTATGATGTTCCCGCGTTGAAACAACTGAAAGGAACAGCCCAAAATAATCCTTGCCAGAAATGGAATTCATAGAATTTACAGAGCACAAAGAGTGATTCAGCCCATCGAGTCTGCACCGGCCCTTGGAAAGATCACCCAACTTAAGCCCACATCTCTACCCTACCCTCGTAACCCAGTAACCCCACCTAAGCTTTTTGGACACTGAGGGCAATTTAGCATGGCCAGTCCACCTAACCTGCACATCTTTGGACTGTGAGTGGTGTGGTGTTCTTTGTGAGTCTAATCCGAGGATGGTGGGCGTAGTGTTCACAAAGACGTCAGCTGGCTTATATACTGATCTATTTAAAGATTTATTTACACTAGTTAATGGATTCGACACTTAGTCCAACACAATAAACAGTTGATAATAAGCATACAATCCACACTCATCCACTACGAGTCTCGACATAATAACTACAATCTGCTCTCACTCACACTACCTTTCCTGCAGTCTGCCTTCTAGCCTTCTCCACAACCACTCATCCAGAAGGCTTAGCATTGATGCCTTACATAGTTCTACATCCAGCTCGTTCTGGTGGTTGATTTCAACATAACATTAACCCTTACAGTTCTGTACATTAAATGTCACAAGAGCAAACCCACTCAGATGTGGAGAGAACATGCAGATCAGACAAATCTCATCTGGTTTTTGAATGGTCTAAGATTTCAGAGACAGAATCTGCAGGTTGTGGAACAGGTTCGACTGACTGAATGCGCTAATCATGTACATTTCTGAAGCTCACTAGCTGCAATAATGATACCAAATGACTGCCAGTCTGACTTGAAATTGAGTCTGATCAAATTAGAGAACCAAATCTAAAAACATCACGGACCACATTTATTAGAACCTCTCACTGTTTAGATTCTCAGGCATTGGTCAATTATTTAGTCCGTGTATTTTCACTGTGCGTCTACTAATCATTTGCCATGAATTTCCAGAAAGTGGCAAAGCTCCTTTGGTGTGGATGACATTGTGGTCATACAATGGACACGGGACCAGGTATAGGAAGTATAATGATCCTCTGATGTCCAAGGATACAACAGCTCTCCATGTGCTTGGAATATACTGTGACTTGAGAAGAAGGTCTTGCATTTATATAGCACCTTTCATGACCATTCAATGTTCCACAATGCTTTAAAGCCAATGAAATGGGTTTGAAGTGCAGACGCCTTTGTTTTTTTCAGAAAAAAGGCAGACAATTTGTGCGTGGGAATGTCCCACCAATCATCATGTGATGATAATCTGTTTTTCTGACGTATATTGGGGGATAAATATTAACCAAACATTAACTAAATAATACCCATGGGCTTTTCTGAAATAATGCTGCTTGGCCATTCAACTTGACACAGCAGGGCAGATGGGATGTACCTTTAACATCACATGCAAAGCACATCACCCCTGACTGTGCTGCGCTGTCTCAGTACTGCTCTGGAATGTCAGTCTTGATGGTTGCGCTCATGTCCTGGAGTGGGAATTGAGCTCATCAAATTTGCCTCAGAAAAAAGGGGCGGGATTCTCCCTTGGCTGACGCCAGGAACCGTGAAACGCGATTGGGCGGAGAATTGCAATTCTCCGTCGCCTCGACAGTAGAGACAATGTAGTCCAGAACAGTAAACACCATTTGCATGACATTAGCGGGCCTGACCTGGCAGACTCCAGGGCCGCCACAATTCTCCTCCTCCCATGGGCCGAGTTCCCGATGGCGTGGTTTGCTTGTGCTTTTAAAAATCGTGGTGGCTGCTGATGAACAGAGCGAGGGGGTGCGGAAAATGTCCAACATCGCCATCGTTTGCTAATAGTCATGCCGTTGGCCGGGGGGCTACTGCCGGGGTTGGGGGGAGTAGTGGGGGGGTGGTGGCTAGGACATGGGCTGTGGGGCCGGAGTGGAGGGGAACTGAACACCATTGCCGCAGCCGGAAAAGCAGCCTTGCAGCTGCGCACACCGCTAACAGCCCAATTTGAACATAGTGCCACGGGTCATATAAGTGTCCCGGGACACCCCTCAGATGCCCTCTGGCCCCAGCTGACCCATCAACTGTTTTGGGCACGCTCCGGCACAACCAGTGCTATCCCTTTGGCTGGGATAAGTGTGTGTAGGGAGTGTAAAGTGTATATGCGGCTGCAGCTTGTCAGCCTCCCAAGTGTCGGTCACAGACCCGGCGTATCCTGCACAATGTTTCAGTGGAATCCAGTGTGTTCCCCGTGGCACCGGTGCTAGCCCATCAATGGTACAGAATTGGACCAGGTGCAGCACCGATTTGTCGGTCGTAAAAGTCCACGGCTTCTCCGCTGGTGTCAATCAGAAACAGAGAATCCAGCCCATGATTCTGAGTGTGTCTATGTCAACCTGTGGTATAACATGTCTTTGGGACAACTCCCTCAATTCATAGGTGGTAATGTGATAAACTCTGCATCAATGAATGGTCAGGGTGTGGCTGTCATGTGGTAATTACTGAAGTGAATGCTGGGTGATTTGTCCATTTTTTTTCACTTAATTGGCCTTTCCGTCCTGGAGTAGGATTTGAACTTACTTTATCTCAGTGGGTCAACTTCTGCAACTGGACCCGAGCTGTCACTTTCAAATTTGGACATGCTGGGAACTTTGGCAGAGTCAAAATCATGAGAGATCAAAAATAGACAGTGACAGCCGTATATGTTGTTTACCTGGTGGATAGTAGTCAGCCGGTTTTCCTGGAGAAGAAGATGTAAAACTTTAATCAATAATAAAAAGATGGAAATTTTATGATGTTCCCGCGTTGAAACAACTGAAAGGAACAGCCCAAAATAATCCTTGCCAGAAATGGAATTCATAGAATTTACAGAGCACAAAGAGTGATTCGGCCCATCGAGTCTGCACCTGCCCTTGGAAAGAGCACCCAACTTAAGCCCACATCTCTACCCTACCCTCGTAACCCAGTAAGCCCACCTAAGCTTTTTGGACACTGAGGGCAATTTAGCATGGCCAGTCCACCTAACCTGCACATCTTTGAACTGTGAGTGGTGTGGTGTTCTTTGTGAGTCTCATCCGAGGATGGTCGGCGTAGTGTTCACAAAGACCACATCTAGCTTTTATACTGATTTATTTAAAGTTTTATTTACACAACTTAATGGATTCGATACTTAGTCCTACACAATAAACAGTTGACAATAAGCTTACAATCTACACTCATCCACTACGAGTCTCTACGCTAATGTAATAACTACGATCTTCTCTCACTCACCATTCCTACAGTCTGCCTTCTAGCCTTATCCACAACCAGTCATCCAGAAAGATAAGCATCGATGCCTTATATAGTTCTACATCTAGCTCGTGCTGGTGGTTGATTTTGACACATCATTAACTCTTACAATTCTGTACATTTAATGTCACAAGAGGAAACCCACTCAGACGTGGAGAGAATGTGCAGATTAGACAAATTTCATCTGCTTTTTGAATGGTCTAACATTTGAGAGACAGAATCTGCAGGTTGTGGAACAAGTTTGACTGACTGAATGCACTATTCATGTACATTTGTGAAGCTCACGAGCTGCCATATTTTAATGCCAATATTAATGCCAATATTAATGCTATATTAATGCCAATGCTCACGAGCTGCTATAATGATACCAAATGTCTGCCAGCCTGACTTGAAATTGAGTCTGATCAAATTAGACAACCAAATCTAAAAAAATATCACGTAACACATTTATTAGAACCTCTCACTGTTTTGATTCTCAGCCACTGTACAATTATTTTGCTACTTCGTGTGGCCCATGCACAGCGGGCCATGGCTGGAAGTGTCAGCCATATTGCCCAGGCGCTGGCCGATGTGGCACAGAGTGAGGTGGACCAGTTCCAGAGGAAGATGGCGTAGTTCCAGATGTAAGTGGTCCACTCCCTGTGCTCCATTGCTGTGAGCATGCAGACCTCAGCAATGACAAGGGCAGCACGGTAGCATGGTGGTTAGCATAAATGCTTCACAGCTCCAGGGTCCCAGGTTCGATTCCCGGCTGGGTCACTGTCTGTGCGAAGTCTGCACGTCCTCCCCGTGTGCGCGTGGGTTGGCCATGCTAAATTGCCCTAGTGTCCTAAAAAGTAAGGTTAAGGAGGGGGTTGTTGGGTTATGGGTATAGGGTGGATACGTGGGTTTGAGTAGGGTGATCATTGCTCGGCACAACATCGAGGGCCGAAGGGCCTGTTCTGTGCTGTACTGTTCTATCTAAGAGCGAGCCACCAGGCTCCGCTCAATGGAGTAGCCCTTGGGCCACCGGGCACCACGACGGAGGAGGGGGTGATGGGGCCTTTGCCGATGGCTCCCACAGGTGAGGTGCCAGAACACCGCAGCGCCTCGGACTCATTCCTCCTGCCCCCTAGCGCATCTGGTGGGCAGCAGGTAGAACAGGGTGGCACCACGAAACGTGGAACACCAGAGTAGCAGCCGGGCCCAGCGAGGCTCGAGCACCAGAGACATGACACACAGACACTCAGCCAATAGGTCAGTAAGATAGGACACGACCAATGGGCATTCACGATACACACAGAGGTGACACTACCACAGGGGGGCATTACACCAACCAATATATAAAGGACACAACACACATGATCTTCCTCTTTTCAGTGGAGACACTCAGTGAGTACAGACGCAGGGTTGATTCAACATCACACCCACCACGTGGATTGCAGCAGACTGGTTCCTCAGTCTGAGTAGCTATAGAAGGATTAACAGTAGAGGCGAATCCGAGTAGGAGAATTGTAAATAGTTTAATTAACGTGATGAAGTTTTCTCCACGTCTGAACCTTCCTTTATCAGAGTGAACATCAAGGAAGCAGCTTATGCTACGCCAAGAGCATAACAAGACAGTCCCCTCCATTGCTGATATGCCATTGGGGACCCAGCTAGACATAGCATGAGGACCCGTAAGGCTGGAAAGTTAGACCCCAGTTACGTTAGCACAGCAGCTCTACCCCTGCATATCCTCCAACTGAGAAATTAACAGTTGGACCAATTGATAACTGGGGCCTGAGTCAAGGCTACAGAAGACCAAAGATACAGTGATGACCATGTATTTGATTTACCTGGTGGATAGTAGTCAGTCAGTTTTCCTGGAGGAGAAGTTTGAAAACTTAAATTAATAATAAACAGGACGTTCTCTTGTTTAAACAAGTGAAAGGCACAGCACAAAATAATCTTTGTAACAAATCTCGTTAATAACAACAGTGATAGTCAGCTTTTTTGAATGGTCTAACATTTGGGAGACAGAATCTGCAGGTTGTGGAACAGGTTCGACTGACTGAATGTACTATTCATGTACATTTGTGAAGCTCACTCGCTGCTATAATGATACCAAATGGCTGCCAGCCTGACCTGAAATTGATTCTGATCAAATTAGAGAATCAAATCTAAAAACATCACGTAACACATTTATTAGAACCTCTCACTGTTTTGATTCTGGGACAATGGTCAATGATATGGTCCGTGCATTCCCGCTGTGTGTCTCCTAATCCTTTGTCATCAATTTGCGCAAAGTGGCAAAACATCAACTGTAACTCGCTCTTTCAATTTTGGCACAATTCCCAGATGGGAATGAGACAAACTCTGCATCAACGAATGGGCTGGCTGTGGCTGTCTTGTGTTCATTGATGAAGTGAATGATGGATAACCTGTCCATTTCTTTTCACTGATTGGCTTGTCTGTCCTGGAGTAGGATTTCAACTTACTTTATCTCAGTGGGACAAATTCTGTGAACTGTGCCCCACCTGACAAATTAAAATTTGGGCATATTGAAAACTTGGGCCTGAGTCAAGACCACAGAAGACCAAAGATACAGTGATGACTACACAAGGGGCATCACAGGGTGTACATTTAACATCAACATTAAATAATTAATACCTCGGTGCTTTTCAAAAATAATACCTCGGTGCTTTTCAAAAATAATGCTGCTTGACCATTCACCTTGACACAGCAGGTCAGATGGGATGTAGCTTTAACATCACATGCAAAGCACATCACCTCTGACAGTGCTGCGCTGTCTCAGTACTGCACTGGAATGTCAGTCTTGATGGCTGCGCTCAAATCCTGGAGTGGGAATTGAGCTCATCAACTTTGCCTCAGAAACAAGATTTCTTCCAACTGAGTCACGGCTGAAATTGCAAAATTTGGCCATATTGGAAATCAGGGCAAGGGGAGAAAGGTCAGGAGGTGAAACATATTTAAACTCTAAATAGTTTGATTTGATTTACCTGGTGGAATGTGCTGAGTAGGTTTAACTGAAAAAGAAGAATACAAATATGATCCAATATGAAAGAGGATGGAGATTGTTTCACACAAACTTGTTTAAAGAACAGCGGGGAAAGAGTAAATAATTTCTCACACAAAAGCTATAGATTGGAAACAGTTAAAACTCAGTCTTCAATACTTGTGACAGTGTGACTCCTTTCAGAGGCAATCCCTCATGGACCAGGTGAGCCGCCTGGAATCTATGGGGACAGAGCGTGTGTACCGTGGCCAATCGGGTTCCAGGGCGTGGACCCTGGTGGGGGAGAATGATCAGAGTAAGCCCAGAGATGGTGGGAGTAGACCTGTGTCAGTGTTGTATTGATCTGTATAAATATAGTTCACCAGTTGTTAATAAATTACCATTGTGATTCAACTCTACCTCGTTGTATTTCCTCACACTACAACATTGGTTATGAGAATCAATCACATCTGTTACAAAAGGAAAAAAATTTCAATTTTTGGTGGAAGGAAGAGTGACCTCTCGGAGGCCTGCAACATGGTAAAGAATCAATCAGAGCATGATTCAGGAGAATTGATCCACTTAATCACGGAGTTGTAAGTTGGGTCAATACATCAAAAGGCTTTGATACTTTTTTGCTGCCAATGAAAGCAGGGCTGAACACTCACAAAAAGTTACATTACTCACAGTTTGTGGCCCAAAACATTTAACCTTGTAAGAAACCTAAGATCTCTCGAGATTCTGGATAAAAAATCCTTTGACCAACTGGTGGAACAAGTGAAAGATCACAATAATCCCAGGCCCTCCATTGTAATGCAGTGCTATGAATCACATTCAGCCAGTAGGCACCCGAGTAAACATAATCCACTTTTGAAACCAGTCTTCGCCAGATGGCTGTATGCTGCAAATTCGGCCCGTCTCTGAGAGATCTGTTACTTGACTGTTTGGTTTGTAGTATTAATGATTTGAATAATATGCAGTTTCTGGCAGAAACCAGAATATCCCGAGACAAAGCAGTTGAATTGGCTCAAGCAACTGAAAGAGCTGAACAAAGTACTTTTATATTGCAAAGCAAACAAAGTGTGGTAAATCAGATAAGGTGGGAAATGGCTGCTACTCGAAGTACCCGCAGTGAGGGTATAGCAGAGCCTGAGAAAAGGAAGGGTGACCGTCAGTCATGGCATCCAGAGGCCTGTGTGGGGGAGGCCATCCTCAAGGGTCAGACAACTGCACCGAGCTCCCAAAAAATCATTGGTGCCCAGTGATTATTCAGTCCTGAAGAAAAGTCCAAACTTTTTAAGTTCAACACCGTGGAGTAAAGCAAGATGCTCCCCCGCCTACCAAAATTGTCCTTGTTATTAATGGCCGTCAATTGAATCTGGAGGTTGATACATGTGCTAATGTCACAGTGGTAGGAGAACAGACATTTAAGTAGCTACAGGAAGGGCTGCAACCCATCAGGCTCAGAAGGTCAATGGCCACTTTAACAACCTCTGAAGCAATGAGGATTACGGATATGACGTCAAATCCAGTGTCTTATCAGCCCCTGTCTGCCCAGTTGCCCATAGTTGTAGTAAAAGGACACAGTCCAGCCTCATGGGGTGAGATTGGCTGAAGAAAATCAAGCTTTCCAGAGAGAATTGGCCTGCTTTAAAGGGGTGAAGAAATTGTTGGAGAAATTCAGCATCACAGGCGACGTTTTCCAGGAACATCTGTACAAATACTGGGGAAGAATATTTTCAGCTTTAATCCATAATAAATAGGATGGAGCTTATGGACATTCATATGTTGGAACAACTGAAAGAATTGCTCAAAATATGCTTTGCCACAAATCTGGTTAATACCAACAGCGATAGTCAGCTTTTTTGAATGGTCTAACATTTGAGAGACAGAATCTGCAGGTTGTGGAACAGGTTCAACTGACTGAATGCACTGTACATTTGTGAAGCTCACTAGCTGCTACACTGATACCAAATGGCTACAAGCCTGACCTGAAATTGAGTCTGATAAAATTAGAGAACAAAATCTAAAAACATCACGGAACACATTTATTAGAACCTCTCACTGTTTTAGTTCTCAGGCATTAGTCAATTATTTAGTCCGTGTATTTTCACTGTGCGTCTACTAATCATTTGCCATGAATTTCCAGAAAGCGGCAAAGCTCCCAGAGAAGACATCAACTGTAACTCGGTCCTCACTCATGTGTAAAATGTAACTCACTGTAAATTATGGCAAAAATATTACAAATAATATAATTAATTTCCTGTCGAGGTCAGCAGACAGCACATTATCCAGTGTCAGTAAAACTCACGAGCACAGGTAGAAAATGTTTCCTTTTACACATTTGTGTGCTGACGGTATGGCAGCTTATTTCAATAATTGGTGTGGATGACATTGTGGTCACACAATGCACACGGGACCAGGAAAAGGAAGTATAATGATCCTCTGATGTCCAAGGATACGACAGCTCTCCATGTACTTCGAATATACTGTGACTTGAGAAGAAGGTCTTGCATTTATATAGCACCGTTCATGACCATTCAATTTTCCAAAATGCTTTAAAGCCAATGAATTGTGTTTGAAGTGGAGACGTCTTTGTTTTTTTTCCGAAAAACGGCAGACAATTTCTTCATGGCAATCTCCCACCAATCATCATGTGATGATGATCTGTTTTTCTGACGTATATTGGGGGATAAATATGAACAAAACATTAACTAAATCATACCCCTGGGCTTTTCTGAAATAATGCTGCTTGACCATTCACCTTGATACTACGGAGGAGCTCAGGTGTACCTTTAATATCACATGCAAAGCACATCACCTCTGACAGTGCTGCGCTGTCTCAGTACTGCACTGGAATGTCAGTCTTGATGGTTGCGCTCATGTCCTGGAGTGGGAATTGAGCTCATTAACTTTGCCTCAGAAAAAAGGGGCGGGATTCTCTCTTGGCTGACGCCAGGAATCGTGAAACGCGATTGGGCGGAGAATTGCAATTCTCCGTCGCCTCGACAGCAGAGTCAATGTCGTCCAGAACAGTAAACACCATTTGCATGACATTAGCGGTCCTGACCTGGCAGTCTCCAGGGCCGCCACAATTCTCCACCTCCCATGGGCCGAGTGCCCGACGGCGTGGTTTGCTTGTGCTTTTAAAAATCGTGAAACTGGTGTGGTGGCTCCTGAGGGTCACAGTGAGGGGGTGCGGAAAATGTCCAACATCGCCATCGTTTGCTAATAGTCATGCCGCTGGCCGGGGGGCTTCTGTCGAGATTGCGGTAAGTAGTGGGGGCGGGGAGGTTAGGACATGGGCTGTGGCGTCGGAGTGGAGGGGAACTGAACTCCATTGCCGCAGCCGGAAAAGCAGCCATGCAGCTGCGCACACGGTTAACAGTCCACTTTGAACATAGTTCCACGGGTCATATCGGTGTCCCCAGGGCACCCCTCGGATGCCCTCTGGCCCCAGCTGACCCATCAGCTGTTTGGGCGCGCTCCAGCACAACCAGTGCTATCTTTTTGGCTGGGATAAGTGTGTGTAGGGAGTGTAAAGTGTATATGCGGCTGCAGCTTGTCAGCCTCCCAAGTGTCAGTCACAGACCCGGCGTGACCTGCACAATGTTTCAGTGGAATCCAGTGTGTTCCACGTGGCACCGGTGCTAGCCCATCAACGGTACAGAATTAGACCAGGTGCGGCACCGGTTTTTCGGTCGTAAAAGTCCACGGATTCTCCATTGGTGTCAATCAGAAACAGAGAATCCAGCCCATGATTCTGTGAGTGTGTCTAGATGTCAACCTGTGGTATAACATGTCTTTGGGACAACTCTCTCAATTCTTGATGGTAACGTGATAAACTCTGCATCAATGAATGGTCAGGGTGTGGCTGCCTTGTGTTAATTCCTGAAGTGAATGCCGGGTGATTTGTCCATTTTTTTTCACTTGTTTGGTCTGTCCGTCCTGGAGTAGGATTTGAACTTACTTTATCTCAGTGGGACAACTTCTGCGACTAGACCCTAGCTGTCACTTTCAAATTTGGACATGCTGGGAAAATTGGCATAGTCAAAATCATGAGAGATCAACAATAGATACTGACAACCAGATATGGTTTTTACCTGGTGGATAGTAGTCAGCCAGTTTTCCTGGAGAAGAAGATTTAAAACTTTAATCAATAATAAAAAGATGGAAATTTTTTTGATGTTCCCACGTTGAAACAACTGAAAGGAACAGCCCAAAATAATCCTTGCCAGAAATGGAATTGATAGAATT
Organism: Scyliorhinus canicula; assembly: GCF_902713615.1. Classification (NCBI taxonomy): domain Eukaryota; kingdom Metazoa; phylum Chordata; class Chondrichthyes; order Carcharhiniformes; family Scyliorhinidae; genus Scyliorhinus; species Scyliorhinus canicula. The sequence continues at coordinate 101,399,019 of NC_052154.1, forward strand.
TACAGAGCACAAAGAGTGATTCGGCCCATCGAGTCTGCACTGGCCCTTGGAAAGAGCACCCAACTTAAGCCCACATCTGTACCCTATCCTCTTAACCCGGTAACCCCACCTAAGCTTTTTGGATACTGAGGGCAATTTAGCATGGCCTGTCCATCTAACCTGTACATCTTTGGATTGTGACTGATGTGGTGTTCTTTGTGAGTCTAATCCGAGGATGGTCGGCGTAGTGTTCACAAAGACCACATCTAGCTTTTATACTGATTTATTTAAAGTTTTATTTACTCTACTTAATGGATTTGATACTTAGTCCAACACAATAAACAGTTGATAATAAGCATACAATCTACACTCATCCACTACGAGTCTCTACGCTAATATAATAACTATGATCTGCTCTCACTTACATTTCCTACAGTCTGCCTTCTAGCCTTATGCACAACCAGTCATCCAGAAGGCTGAAAACCGATGCCTTATATAGTTCTACATCGAGCTTGTTCTGGAGGTTGATTTTGACATAACATAAACCCATACAGTTCTGTACATTTAATGTCACAAGAGGAAACCCACTCAGACGTGGAGAGAACGTGCAGATCAGGCAAATCTCATCTGCTTTTTGAATGGTCTAACATTTGAGAGACAGAATCTGCAGGTTGTGGAACAGGTTTGACTGACTGAATGCACTATTCGTGTACATTTGTTAAGCTCACAAGCTGCTATATTTTAATGCCAATAATAATGCTATATTAATGCCAATGCTCATGAGCTGCTATAATGACACCAAATAGCTGCCAGTCTGACTTGAAATTGAGTCTGATCAAATTAGAGAAACAAATCTAAAAAAAATCACTAACACATTTATTAGAACCTCTCACTGTTTTGATTCTCAGCCATTGGTCAATTATTTTGCTACTGAGTGTGGCCCATGCACAGCGGCCTATGGCTGGAAGTGTCAGCCATATTGCCCAGGCGTTGGTCGATGTGGCACAGACAGTAGAGTGAGGTGGACCAGTTCCAGAGGACAATGGTGTAGGTCCAGATGTAGGTGGGCCACTCCCTGTGCTCCATTGCTGCGAGCATGCAGACATCTGTGATGACAAGAGCGGGCCTCCAGGCTTGGCAATACCAGAGCGAGGCAGGTTCAGGGATTAGCTCTGCTCAATGGAGTAGCCCTTGGGCCATCGGGCACCACGACGGTGGAGGAGGTGATGGCGCCCTTGCCGATGGCTCACACAGGGGATGTGCCAGAACACCGCAGCTCCTCGGACTCCCTTCCTCTGTTCCTAGCACATCTGGTGGGCAGCAGGTAGAACAGGGTGGCACCACGACACCTGGAACACCAGAGTAGCAGCCGGCACCAGCCAGGCTTGAGCACCAGAGACATAACACACAGACACTCAACCAATAGGTCAGTAAGATAGGACCCGACCAATGGGCATTCACGATACACACAGAGGTGACACTACAACAGGGGGGCATTACACCAACCCATATGTAAAGGACACAACACACATGATCTTCCTCTTTTCAGTGGAGACACTCAGTGAGTACAGACTCAGGGTTGATTCAACATCACACCCACCACGTGGATTGTAGCAGACTGGTTCGTCAGTCTGAGTAGCTATAGAAGGATTAACAGTAGATGCGAATCTGAGTAGGAGAATTGTAAATAGTTTAATAAACGTGATGAAGTTTTCTCCACGTCTGAACTTTCCTTTGTCAGAGTGAACATCAAGGAAGCAGCTTATGCTACGCCAAGAGCATAACAAGACAGTCCCCTCCATTGCTGATATGCCATTGGGGACCCAGCTAAACAGAGAGTGGTGGGCCTGTGGAATTCATTGCCGCAGAGTGCAGTGGAGGCCGGGACGCTAAATGGCTTCAAGGCAGAGATAGATAAATTCTTGATGTCGCGAGGAATTAAGGGCTATGGGGAGAATGCTGGGAGGTGGAGTTGAAATGCCCATCAGCCATGATTGAATGGCGGAGTGGACTCGATGGGCCGAATGGCCTTACTTCCACTCCTATGTCTTATGGTCTTAAACATAGCATGAGGACCCGTAAGGCTGGAAAGTTAGACACCAGTTACGTTGGCATAGCGGCTCTACCCCTGCATATCCTCCAACTGAGAAATTAACAGTTTGGCCAATTGTAACTGGGGCCTGAGTCAAGGCTACAGAAGACCAAATATACAGTGATGACCATGTATTTGTTTTACCTGGTGGATAGTAGTCAGTCAGTTTTTCTGGAGACGAAGTTTGAAAACGTAAATCATTAATAAACAGGACGTAATTTTTGACGTTCTCCTGATTAAACAAGTGAAAGGCACAGTACAAAATAATCTTTGTACCAAATCTCGTTAATACCAACAACGATCGTCATCTTTTTTTAATGGTCTAACATTTGAGAGACAGAAACTGAAGGTTGTGGAACAGGTTCAACTGACTGAATGCACTATTCATGTACATTTGTGAAGCTCACTAGCTGCTATAATGATACCAAATGGCTGCCAGCCTGACCTGAAATTGATTCTGATCAAATTAGAGAACCAAATCTAAAGAAAATCATACAACACATTTATTAGAACCTCTCACAGTTTTGATTCTGGGACAATGGTGAATGATATGGTCTGTGCATTTCCACTGTGTGTCTACTAAGCCTTTGCCATGCATTTGCGCAAAGTGGCAAAACTCCCAGAGAAAACATCAACAGTAACTCGGTCTTTCAATTTTGGCACAATTCCCAGATGGGAATGAGACAAACTCTGCATCAATGAATGGGCTGGCTGTGGCTGTCTTGTGTTCATTGCTGAAGTGAATGATGGATAACCTGTCCATTTCTTTTCACTTATTTGGCTTGTCTGTCCTGGAGAAGGATTTCAACTTACTTTATCTCAGTGGGACAAATTCTGTGAACTGTCACATTAAAATTTGGGCATATTGGAAACTTGGGCCTGAGTCAAGACCACAGAAGACCAAAGAGACAGTGATGACTACACAAGGAACATCACAGGGTGTACCTTTAACATCACATGCAAAGCACATCACCTCTGACAGTGCTGCGCTGTCTCAGTACTGCACTGGAATGTCAGTCTTGATGGCTGCGCTCATGTCCTGGAATGGGAATTGAGCTCATTAACTTTGCCTCAGAAACATGATTTCTTCCAAGTGAGTAACAGCTGAAACTGCTAAATTCGGACGTGTTGGAAATCGGGGCAAGGGGAGAAAGGTTAGGAGGTGAAACATATTTAAACTCTAAATAGCTTGATTTTGTTTACCTGGTGGAATGTGCTGAGTAGGTTTTACTGAAAAAGAAGAATACAAATATGATCCAATATGACAGGAGATGGAGATTGTTGCACACAAATATGTTTAAAGAACAGCGGGGACACAGAAAATAATTTCTCACACAAAGGTGAGAGTGGAAACAGTTAAAACTCAGTCTTTAATACTTGTGACAGCGTGACTCCTTTCAGAGGCAATCCCTCATGGACCAGGTGAGCCGCCTGGAACCTATGGGGACAGAGCGTGTGAACCGAGGCCTTTCGGGTGCCAGGGCATGGACCCTAGTGGGGGAGAATAATCAGAGTAAGACCAGAGGTGGTGGGACTAGGCCTGTGTCAGTGTTGTATTGATCTGCATAAATATAGTTCACCAGTTGTTAATAAATCACCATTGTGATTCAACTCTACCTCGTCGTATTTCCTCACACTACAACATTGGTTCGGAGAATCAATCAGTTCTGTTACAAAAGGAAAAAGATTTCAATATTTGGAGGAAGGAAGAGTGATCTCTCGTAGGCCTTTTAGGGGTTTATCACCCTTGGTTCTCGCCTCCAGAATTATGGTCGAGGATAAAAGTTGTGACTTTGCCAGAGCGTGTCAGAGAGAGGGAAAGAAAGGAACAAGACAGACTCCAAAATGAGTTTCAAACTTATAATTTACTTAACAACACCAAAATCAACCTCTCCAATATCCCATCACACATGAATAAAACTTTTGCTTTATCTTATTACTACGGGAGAAAAAATACTAACGGACACAGCGAAAATCTTCCGTTACACAATTTCTTACAGATGAGCAAAAGATTACCGGAGTTTAAAACGCTTCCTCCCTCCCTTGCCTCTACTCCTATCTTAGGTCGGGAACTTCAACAAGTTGGCTGAGGATACTTACAATCCTCTGTCGTCTCCGGGTGCTTCCTTCCTTGGGTTGAAAAAGGTGCCGGCTGATCTTCCCTCGTTTCACGATTCTACAAAAAACCTCCAAACTTCTCCCGCATTTCTCTTTTAAAGGTCAATTTCAAAAGCTGACTCTGCCCCATAAGCAATTTCAAGGACAATGGATTTCTGGACCCTGGCAGTTTTGTTTTTTCCTGAAACTGCCTTACCCTGTTGTTTGTTGATTTCAATGTCCTGTTTAATGCTTGTCGGCCAGTTATAAAGCTGATCTCCATCTCCCTTTGTTCTTCTGGTGATTAGATCACATCGGCCAGTTTTAACGAACTGTTAATGTTTGTCCGGAGCTTCCTGAACGATATCCCATCAACAGGTTGGGTCTTTTGTTTTCTGTTATGAGGCCGATTTGCGTGGCCATTGTCTCCCTGCTGGGCTGTTTTCTCCTCGTGGCTGATCTCCATCTCCCTTTGTTCTTCTGGTGATTAGATCACCGGTGTGTCTGTGTCTTTGCTGCACCTCGATTCCTGTGGCTCGCACCTTTCCTGAGCCCAATCCACAGGCAGGTTAGGTTAGTCCTGCCGAGCCTTCTGGGAGGTTTTGTCAGCTTGCAGCCAGAGTTGGCCACTTTAAAATGTTAGGTTTCTCTTAGGAAACAAGAAGAATCGATAAGAAGAAATCGAAGAAACAACTCAAGAAACAACTATGGAATCAGCCCTCAAACCTGACCGAGTAGAACTCGACCCGCAGACTGCAGAGGCAAGAGAAATCTTCCAGCACTGGCTCAGATGTTTTAAGGCCTACCTGGCTGAACCAAGTACTCCAGAAACTAAAGAGGAGCAGAAACCCAGTCTACTGCACGCAAGGGTGAGCCACCGTATGTCTTCCCAACTAAATAGTACCAACTCGTACACAGGGGCCCTAGCCATGCTAGATCGAATGTACGTGAGGCCCATCAATGAGGTCTACGCGCGCCATATTTTTACGACCCGCCGCCAGCGCCCCGCGGAGTCGTTAGAAGAATTCCTGCAGGAGTTAATGATTTTAGATCTGGACTGTAATTATCAGGCTGTATCAGCCGAACAGCACATGGAACTTGCCATTAGGGATGTGTATGTGGTAGGCCTCAGATCGAATTATGTGCACCAGCGTTTGTTAGAAAAAGGGGCCCAGAACTTAGAGGACACGGTTGAACTAGCTACCACTATGGAGGTCTCATTCCGCAGCCTCACCTCGTTCCCCGTGGACCAAGCGACCCCATCCTGGGCCCCCGACCAGCAACTGCCCCAGGCCTGCGCCACGCGGCCACCCTGCCATCATGCAGCCCCAGTGTGCCACTTTTGCGGGCAGCCCCAGCACCCACGGCGGTACTGCCCGGCCCGTAACATGACCTGCAGCAGCTGCGGTCGCAAGGGACACTACGTCCGGGTCTGCCTGGCGAAACAGGCCTCCTCTTCTAACTCCCCCGCAGCCCAGAGCACCCGTTTCCAGAATCCACAGGACCGCAGGCCCCGAAATGCTGCGGCCTGTACTCCGGCTCCACCCCCAAATGACACGTGCGACTCATGGGGGCCGCCATCTTGGCAACCCCCCTCCACGCGGCAGGCCACTTGCGACTCATGTGGGCCGCCATCCTGGGCGCCATCTTCCTCGCCACCCGCCATGTGCGATCCACGGGGCCGGCCATCTTCTTCCAACTCAGACATTCGGCTAGAAGATTACGAACTCAGAGGGCAGTCATCACAGGGCCACTCCAGCACAGCTGATCGAGCCGCCGACGATCCGCAACTCAGCGCAGTGACACTGGACCAGTCGCGTCCAAAGCACCTCCGCAACTCCATGATGACCGTTGAAATCAACGGGTACAGGACACCGTGCCTCTTCGGCTCCGGGAGCACCGAAAGCTTCATACACCCAGAACTGGTAAGACGCTGTTCACTCCCTATTGTCCATGCACGGCAAACGATCTCCCCCGCTTCGGATTCACACTCTGTTCACCTCCAAGGGCGCACCGTCGCGGCACTAGCAACTCAAACTTCCAGCTGTATGTGCTCCCTGAACTCTGCGCCCCACTCCTACTGGGACTCGATTTCCAATGCAACCTCAAAAGCCTCACACTCAGCTTCGGCGGGCCCTTGCCCCCACTCACTATTTGCAGCCACGCCACCCTAAAAATCGACCCCCCTCCACTCTGCCAATCTCACGCCGGACTGAAACCCATAACCACTCGCAGCAGGCGATACAGCCTGCAGGACAGGGTATTTATCAGAACCGAGATCCATAGGCTCCTACGTGAAGGGATCATAGAGGCCAGTAACAGTGGAGAGCTCAGGTGGTGGTCATCAAGACCGGGGAAAAATTCCAAATGGTAGTTGACTACAGCCAGACTATTAATCGGTTCACGCTCCTTGATGCGTATCCCCTCCCCAGAATTGCAGACATCGTGAATCAGATCGCCCACTTTAAAGTCTTTTCCACGGTGGATCTGCAGTCTGCATACCATCAGCTCCCAATCCGCCCGGAGGACCGCCACTTCACGGCATTTGAGACTGACGGCCGCCTCTTCCACTTCCTCCGGGTTCCCTTTGGCGTCACTAATGGGGTCTCGGTGTTCCAACGAGCAATGGACCGAATGGTGGACCAATACGGGCTGCAGGCCACGTTTCCGTACCTGGATAACGTCATCATCTGCGGCCATGATCAGCAGGACCATGACGCTAACCTCGATCGATTTCTCCAGACTGTCCAGAAATTCAACCTCACGTATAACACGGAGAAATGCATTTTCCGCACGACCAGGCTAGCCATCCTCAGCTATGTCATGGAGAACGGAGTCCTGGGCCCCGACCCGGACCGTATGCGCCCCCCTCTTAGAACTTCATCTCCCTCATTGTCCCAGGGCCCTCAAAAGGTGCCTGGGATTTTTCTCGTATTATGCCCAGTGGGTCCCTCAGTATGCGGACAAAGCCCGCCCACTATTTAAGGCCACATTCTTCCCTCTGTCGGATGAGGCTCGTCAGGCCTTCACTCGTATCAAGGAGGACATCGCCAAAGCAGCCATGCGGGCAGTGGATGAATCCGTCCCCTTACAGGTGGAGAGCGATGCCTCAGAGGTCGCTCTCGCAGCCACACTAAATCAGGCACGGAGACCAGTCACCTTTTTCTCCCGAACCCTCTCTGCTTCGGAACTTCGACACTCCTCGGTCGAAAAGGAAGCACAAGCCATCGTGGAAGCTATACGACACTGGGGCACTTCCTCACAGGTAGGAGGTTCACCCTCATCACCGACCAAAGATCGGTTGCCTTTATGTTTGACAACTCTCAATGAGGCAAGATCAAAAATGATTAGATCTTAAGGTGGAGGATCGAACTCTCCACCTACAAGTACGATATTATGTACCGACCGGGGAAGCTCAACGAGCCCCCAGATGCCCTGTCCCGCGGCACGTGCACCAGCGCGCAAGATGACCGCCTGAAAACTATTCACGATGACCTCTGCCACCCAGGGGTCACCCGGCTCGCCAACTACGTCAAAGCCCAAAATCTACCTTTTTCCACAGAGGAGGTGAAAACCATCACCAAGGATTGCCCAATCTGTGCGGAGTGCAAACCGCACTTCTATAGTTCAGACAGGGCCCAGCTGGTCAAGGCTTCTCGGCCCTTTGAACGCCTCGCTAACGATTTCAAAGGGCCACTCCCCTCGACCAATAGGAATGTGTACTTCCTGAACATCATCGACGAGTTCTCTCGTTTTCCCTTTGCTATCCCGTGCCCCGACATGACCTCCCACACAGTCATTAGGGCCCTGCATAGTATCTTCACCCTGTTTGATTTCCCCAGCTACGTACACAGCGACACGGGTACATCCATTATGAGCGACGAGCTGCATCAGTACCTGCTCGACAAGGGCATCGCCTCGAGCAGGACTACCAGCTACAACCCCAGGGGGAACGGGCAGGTGGAGAGGGAGAACGCGACGGTCTGGAAGACCGTCCTACTGACCCTCCGGTCCAGGAAGCTGACCTCCCATTGGCAGGAAGTCCTCCCCGACGCGCTCCATGCAATTAGGTCCCTCCAATGTATGGCTACCAACCAGGCCCCTCACGAGCGGCTATTTGTTTTTTCCAGGGGCACTACCACGGGGGTTTCGCTCCCACCATGGTTAAAGACACCGGGCCCGGTTCTCCTCCGGAAGCACGTCCGGACTCACAAGACTGACCCACTCGTAGAGAGAGTGCTCCTGCTCCATTCAAACCCACACGACGCATTTATAGAGTACCCTGACGGCCGCCAGGGCACTGTTTCCCTGCGGGACCTGGCACCTGCAGGATCCAACTCCGACACCACCGCTGCTGAGATATCCCTCACACTATACCCCTCCCAACCCCCCACGCCCAGCGCCCACACCTGCAGTTCCACTGCCCGTGCTCCGCGCCCCCACGCCATTGGGTTTCCGGCGCTCCCCGTCACCAGTCGAACCAGTTGGATACGAAGCTCTGGCCGAATCACCCCCGGAATCCACCATGGTTCCCTCGCCGACCGCCACCGCCCAGCCACCAGAAGAGGCTGCAATCCCGGTGCTTCGTCGATCCCAGAGGACGGCTCGGCCGCCAGATCGACTTAACCTGTAATTTATAACCTCTAAATTGTAACTTGTAACTTGTAATTCGCAATTGGGAATTGGTAGACACATTACCCCCGCTGGAATCAATTTTTACAGGGTGTGAATGTGGTGAATCACAGTCTGTGTTATTCACACTGTTATTATATATGATGTACTGTGTCTGTGTAAGCTCGGTATACGAGCAGTTGCGCGACTCTGCCCCTAGGGGGAGATGAGGAGATTGTACTGGGCTCCACCCTTAGCTCCGCCCATGGCTCCTCACACTAACCAGAAGTATAAAGCCTGGCAGTCTGAGCCTGCCTGCCAGTTCATCTCGTCGCACGCAGGCTCCGTTGTAAGATCATTAAAACAACTTTTCACTTCCAACTAAGTGTCGTGTGAATTAATGGTCACATCAACTTTTTTGCTGCCAATAAAAGCAGGGCTGAACACTCACAAAAAGTTATACTAATCACAGTTTGTGGCCCAAAACTTTTAACCTTGTAAGAAACCTAACATCTCTCGAGGTTCTGGATAATAAATCCTTTGACCAACTGGTGCAACAAGTGAAAGACCACAATAATCCCCGGCCCTCCATTATAATGCAGTGCTATGTATTCCATTCAGCCGGTCGGCACCCAAGGGAAACAGTATCCACTTTTGTAACCAGTCTTCGCCAGATTGCTGTATACTGCAAATTTGGTGCCTCTCTGAGAGATCTGTTACTTGACTGTTTCGTTTGTAGTCTCAATAATTTGAATAATATGCAGTTTCTGGCAGAAATCAGAATATCCCGAGATAACGCAGATGATTTGGCTCAAGCAACTGAAAGTGCTGAACAAAGTACTTTTATATTGCAAAGCAATACAAGTGAGGTAAATCAGATAAGGTGGGAAATGGCTGCTACTCGAAGTACCCGCAGTGAGGGTCCAGCAGAGTCTGAGAAAAGGAAGAGTGACCGTCAGTCATGGTGTCCAGTGGCCTGTGTGGGGGAGGCCATCCTCAAGGGACAGACAGAGTGCACCGAGCTCTCCAAAAAAATCATTGGTGGCCCCAGTGATTATTCAGTCTTGAAGAAAAGTCCAAACTTTTAAAGTTCAACACCATGGAGTTAAGCAAGATGCTCCCCCGTGTACCAAAATTGTCTACCATGCAGACCTCAGTGATGACAGGAGCGGGCCTTCAGGCCTGACAACACCAGAGCGTGGCAGGTTCAGGGATTAGCTCCGCTCGATGGAGTAGCCCTTGGGCCATCGGGCACCACGACGGAGGAGGGGGTGATGGGGCCCTTACCGATGGCTCACACAGGGGATGTGCCAGAACACCGCAGCAACTCGGACTCCCTTCCTCCTGTCCCCAGCACATCTGGTGGGCAGCAGGTAGAACAGGGTGGCACCACGATACCTAGAACACTAGAGTAGCAGCCACGCTCGGGCGCCACAGAAAACAGCCACCATCAGGGAACCAGGTCGCAGGATGGGAATCAAAGTTGTCCCCTCCATTGCTGATATGCCATTGGGGACCCAGCTAGACAGAGCATGAGGACCCGTAAGGCTGGAAAGTTAGACACCAGTTAAGTTGGCACAGCAGGCTCTACCCCTGCGTATCCCCCAACTGAGAAATTAACAGTTGGGCCAATTGGTAACTGGGGCCTGAGTCAAGGCTACAGAAGACCACAGATACAGTGATGACCATGTATTTGATTTACCTGGTGGATAGTAGTCAGTCAGCTTTCCTGGAGGAGAAGTTTGAAAACTTAAATCAATAATAAACAGGATGGTAATTTTTGACGTTCTCTTGTTTAAACAAGGGAAAGCCACAGCACAAAATAATCTTTGTAACAAATCTCGTTGATAACAACAACGATCGTTATCTTTTTTGAATGGTCGAACATTTGAGAGACCGAAACTGAAGGTTGTGGGACAGGTTCGACTGACTGAATGCGCTAATCATGTACATTTGTGAAGCTCACTAGCTGCTATAATGATACCAAATGGCTGCCAGCCTGACCTGAAATTGATTCTGATCAAATTAGAGAACCAAATCTAAAAAAATCACACAACACATTTATTAGAACCTCTCACTGTTTTGATTCTGGGACAATGGTCAATGATATGGTCTGTTCATTTCCACTGTGTGTCTACTAATCCTTTGCCATGCATTTGCGCAAAGTGGCAAAAAAATCAACTGTAACTCGGTCTTTCAATTTTGGCACAATTCCCAGATGGGAATGAGACAAACTCTGCATCAATGAATGGGCTGGCTGTGGCTGTCTTGTGTTCATTGCTGAAGTGAATGATGGATAACCTGTCCATTTCTTTTCACTTATTTGGCTTGTCTGTCCTGGAGTAGGATTTCAACTTACTTTATCTCAGTGGGGCAAATTCTGTGAACTGTGCCCCAGCTGACTAATAAAAATTTAGGCATTTTGAAAACTTGGGCCTGAGTCAAGACCACAGAAGACCAAAGATACAGTGATGACTACTCAAGGGACATCACAGGGTGTACATTTAACATCACATGTAGAGCACATCATCTCTGACAGTGCTGCGCTGTCTCAGTACTGCACTGGAATGTCAGTCTTGATGGCTGCGCTCATGTCCTGGAGTGGGAATTGAGCTCATTAACTTTGCCTCAGAAAAAAAGGGGCGGGATTCTCCCTTGGCTGACGCCAGGAATTGTGAAACGCGATTGGGCGGAGAATCGCAATTCTCCCTCGCCTCAGCAGCAGAGTCAATGTAGTCCAGAACAGTAAACACCGTTTGCATGTCATTAGCGGCCCTGACCTGGCAGACTCCAGGGCCACCACAATTCTCCACCTCCCATGGGCTGAGTTCCCGATGGCGTGGTTTGCTTGTGCTTTTAAAAATCGTGAAACTGGTACGGTGGCTCCTGAGGGTCACTGTGAGGGGGTGCGGAAAATGTCCATCATCGCCATCGTTTGCTAATAGTCATGCCCCTGGCCGGTAATGGGGGGGTGGCTAAGACATGGGCTGTGGGGTCGGAGTGGAGGAGAACTGAACTCCATTGCCGCAGCCGGAAAAGCAGCCATGCAGCTGCGCGCACCGCTAACAGCCCAATTTGAACATAGTGCCATGGGTCATATAGGTGTCCCCAGGGCACCCCTCGGATGCCCTCTGGCCCCAGCTGACCCATCAGCTGTTTGGGCGCGCTCCAGCACAACCAGTGCTATCCTTTTGGCTGGGATAAGTAGGGAGTGTACAGTGTATATGCGGCTGCAGCTTGTCAGCCTCCCAAGTGTCAGTCACAGACCCGGCGTATCCTGCACAATGTTTCAGTGGAATCCAGTGTGTTCCCCGTGGCACCGGTGCTAGCCCATCAACGGTACAGAATTGGACCAGGTGCGGCACCGGTTTTTCGGTTGTAAAAGTCCACGGATTCTCTGTTGGTGTCAATCAGAAACAGAGAATCCAGCCCATGATTCAGTGAGTGTGTCTATGTCAACCTGTGGTATAACATGTCTTTGGGACAGCTCGCTCAATTCATAGATGGTAATGTGATAAACTCTGCATCAATGAATGGTCAGGGTGTGGCTGCCTTGTGTTAATACCTGAAGTGAATGCCGGGTGATTTGTCCATTTTTTTTCACTTATTTGGCCTGTTGTCCTGGAGTAGGATTTGAACTTACTTTATCTCAGTGGCACAACTTCTGCAACTGGACCCGAGCTGTCACTTTCAAATTTGGACATGCTGGGAACTTTGGCATGGTCAAAATCATGAGAGATCAGCAAAAGACACTGAAAACCACATGTGTTTTTTACCTGGTGGATAGTAGTCAGCTGGTTTTCCTGGAGAAGAAGATGTAAAACTTTAATCAATAATAAAAAGATGGACATTTTATGATGTTCCCGCGTTGAAACAACTGAAAGGAACAGCCCAAAATAATCCTTGCCAGAAATGGAATTCATAGAATTTACAGAGCACAAAGAGTGATTCGGCCCATCGTGTCTGCACCGGCCCTTGGAAAGATCACCCAACTTAAGCCCACATCTCTACCCTACCCTCGTAACCCAGTAACCCCACCTAAGCTTTTTGGACACTGAGGGCAATTTAGCATGGCCAGTCCACCTAACCTGCACATCTTTGGACTGTGAGTGGTGTGGTGTTCTTTGTGAGTCTAATCCGAGGATGGTGGGCGTAGTGTTCACAAAGACGTCAGCTGGCTTATATACTGATCTATTTAAAGATTTATTTACACTAGTTAATGGATTCGACACTTAGTCCAACACAATAAACAGTTGATAATAAGCATACAATCCACACTCATCCACTACGAGTCTCGACATAATAACTACAATCTGCTCTCACTCACACTACCTTTCCTGCAGTCTGCCTTCTAGCCTTCTCCACAACCACTCATCCAGAAGGCTTAGCATTGATGCCTTACATAGTTCTACATCCAGCTCGTTCTGGTGGTTGATTTCAACATAACATTAACCCTTACAGTTCTGTACATTAAATGTCACAAGAGCAAACCCACTCAGATGTGGAGAGAACATGCAGATCAGGCAAATCTCATCTGGTTTTTGAATGGTCTAAGATTTCAGAGACAGAATCTGCAGGTTGTGGAACAGGTTCGACTGACTGAATGCGCTAATCATGTACATTTCTGAAGCTCACTAGCTGCAATAATGATACCAAATGACTGCCAGTCTGACTTGAAATTGAGTCTGATCAAATTAGAGAACCAAATCTAAAAACATCACGGACCACATTTATTAGAACCTCTCACTGTTTAGATTCTCAGGCATTGGTCAATTATTTAGTCCGTGTATTTTCACTGTGCGTCTACTAATCATTTGCCATGAATTTCCAGAAAGTGGCAAAGCTCCTTTGGTGTGGATGACATTGTGGTCATACAATGGACACGGGACCAGGTATAGGAAGTATAATGATCCTCTGATGTCCAAGGATACAACAGCTCTCCATGTGCTTAGAATATACTGTGACTTGAGAAGAAGGTCTTGCATTTATATAGCACCTTTCATGACCATTCAATGTTCCACAATGCTTTAAAGCCAATGAAATGGGTTTGAAGTGCAGACGCCTTTGTTTTTTTCAGAAAAAAGGCAGACAATTTGTGCGTGGGAATGTCCCACCAATCATCATGTGATGATAATCTGTTTTTCTGACGTATATTGGGGGATAAATATTAACCAAACATTAACTAAATAATACCCATGGGCTTTTCTGAAATAATGCTGCTTGGCCATTCAACTTGACACAGCAGGGCAGATGGGATGTACCTTTAACATCACATGCAAAGCACATCACCCCTGACTGTGCTGCGCTGTCTCAGTACTGCTCTGGAATGTCAGTCTTGATGGTTGCGCTCATGTCCTGGAGTGGGAATTGAGCTCATCAAATTTGCCTCAGAAAAAAGGGGCGGGATTCTCCCTTGGCTGACGCCAGGAACCGTGAAACGCGATTGGGCGGAGAATTGCAATTCTCCGTCGCCTCGACAGTAGAGACAATGTAGTCCAGAACAGTAAACACCATTTGCATGACATTAGCGGGCCTGACCTGGCAGACTCCAGGGCCGCCACAATTCTCCTCCTCCCATGGGCCGAGTTCCCGATGGCGTGGTTTGCTTGTGCTTTTAAAAATCGTGGTGGCTGCTGATGAACAGAGCGAGGGGGTGCGGAAAATGTCCAACATCGCCATCGTTTGCTAATAGTCATGCCGTTGGCCGGGGGGCTACTGCCGGGGTTGGGGGGAGTAGTGGGGGGGTGGTGGCTAGGACATGGGCTGTGGGGCCGGAGTGGAGGGGAACTGAACACCATTGCCGCAGCCGGAAAAGCAGCCTTGCAGCTGCGCACACCGCTAACAGCCCAATTTGAACATAGTGCCACGGGTCATATAAGTGTCCCGGGACACCCCTCAGATGCCCTCTGGCCCCAGCTGACCCATCAACTGTTTTGGGCACGCTCCGGCACAACCAGTGCTATCCCTTTGGCTGGGATAAGTGTGTGTAGGGAGTGTAAAGTGTATATGCGGCTGCAGCTTGTCAGCCTCCCAAGTGTCGGTCACAGACCCGGCGTATCCTGCACAATGTTTCAGTGGAATCCAGTGTGTTCCCCGTGGCACCGGTGCTAGCCCATCAATGGTACAGAATTGGACCAGGTGCAGCACCGATTTGTCGGTCGTAAAAGTCCACGGCTTCTCCGCTGGTGTCAATCAGAAACAGAGAATCCAGCCCATGATTCTGAGTGTGTCTATGTCAACCTGTGGTATAACATGTCTTTGGGACAACTCCCTCAATTCATAGGTGGTAATGTGATAAACTCTGCATCAATGAATGGTCAGGGTGTGGCTGTCATGTGGTAATTACTGAAGTGAATGCTGGGTGATTTGTCCATTTTTTTTCACTTAATTGGCCTTTCCGTCCTGGAGTAGGATTTGAACTTACTTTATCTCAGTGGGTCAACTTCTGCAACTGGACCCGAGCTGTCACTTTCAAATTTGGACATGCTGGGAACTTTGGCAGAGTCAAAATCATGAGAGATCAAAAATAGACAGTGACAGCCGTATATGTTGTTTACCTGGTGGATAGTAGTCAGCCGGTTTTCCTGGAGAAGAAGATGTAAAACTTTAATCAATAATAAAAAGATGGAAATTTTATGATGTTCCCGCGTTGAAACAACTGAAAGGAACAGCCCAAAATAATCCTTGCCAGAAATGGAATTCATAGAATTTACAGAGCACAAAGAGTGATTCGGCCCATCGAGTCTGCACCTGCCCTTGGAAAGAGCACCCAACTTAAGCCCACATCTCTACCCTACCCTCGTAACCCAGTAAGCCCACCTAAGCTTTTTGGACACTGAGGGCAATTTAGCATGGCCAGTCCACCTAACCTGCACATCTTTGAACTGTGAGTGGTGTGGTGTTCTTTGTGAGTCTCATCCGAGGATGGTCGGCGTAGTGTTCACAAAGACCACATCTAGCTTTTATACTGATTTATTTAAAGTTTTATTTACACAACTTAATGGATTCGATACTTAGTCCTACACAATAAACAGTTGACAATAAGCTTACAATCTACACTCATCCACTACGAGTCTCTACGCTAATGTAATAACTACGATCTTCTCTCACTCACCATTCCTACAGTCTGCCTTCTAGCCTTATCCACAACCAGTCATCCAGAAAGATAAGCATCGATGCCTTATATAGTTCTACATCTAGCTCGTGCTGGTGGTTGATTTTGACACATCATTAACTCTTACAATTCTGTACATTTAATGTCACAAGAGGAAACCCACTCAGACGTGGAGAGAATGTGCAGATTAGACAAATTTCATCTGCTTTTTGAATGGTCTAACATTTGAGAGACAGAATCTGCAGGTTGTGGAACAAGTTTGACTGACTGAATGCACTATTCATGTACATTTGTGAAGCTCACGAGCTGCCATATTTTAATGCCAATATTAATGCCAATATTAATGCTATATTAATGCCAATGCTCACGAGCTGCTATAATGATACCAAATGTCTGCCAGCCTGACTTGAAATTGAGTCTGATCAAATTAGACAACCAAATCTAAAAAAATATCACGTAACACATTTATTAGAACCTCTCACTGTTTTGATTCTCAGCCACTGTACAATTATTTTGCTACTTCGTGTGGCCCATGCACAGCGGGCCATGGCTGGAAGTGTCAGCCATATTGCCCAGGCGCTGGCCGATGTGGCACAGAGTGAGGTGGACCAGTTCCAGAGGAAGATGGCGTAGTTCCAGATGTAAGTGGTCCACTCCCTGTGCTCCATTGCTGTGAGCATGCAGACCTCAGCAATGACAAGGGCAGCACGGTAGCATGGTGGTTAGCATAAATGCTTCACAGCTCCAGGGTCCCAGGTTCGATTCCCGGCTGGGTCACTGTCTGTGCGAAGTCTGCACGTCCTCCCCGTGTGCGCGTGGGTTGGCCATGCTAAATTGCCCTAGTGTCCTAAAAAGTAAGGTTAAGGAGGGGGTTGTTGGGTTATGGGTATAGGGTGGATACGTGGGTTTGAGTAGGGTGATCATTGCTCGGCACAACATCGAGGGCCGAAGGGCCTGTTCTGTGCTGTACTGTTCTATCTAAGAGCGAGCCACCAGGCTCCGCTCAATGGAGTAGCCCTTGGGCCACCGGGCACCACGACGGAGGAGGGGGTCATGGGGCCTTTGCCGATGGCTCCCACAGGTGAGGTGCCAGAACACCGCAGCGCCTCGGACTCATTCCTCCTGCCCCCTAGCGCATCTGGTGGGCAGCAGGTAGAACAGGGTGGCACCACGAAACGTGGAACACCAGAGTAGCAGCCGGGCCCAGCGAGGCTCGAGCACCAGAGACATGACACACAGACACTCAGCCAATAGGTCAGTAAGATAGGACACGACCAATGGGCATTCACGATACACACAGAGGTGACACTACCACAGGGGGGCATTACACCAACCAATATATAAAGGACACAACACACATGATCTTCCTCTTTTCAGTGGAGACACTCAGTGAGTACAGACGCAGGGTTGATTCAACATCACACCCACCACGTGGATTGCAGCAGACTGGTTCCTCAGTCTGAGTAGCTATAGAAGGATTAACAGTAGAGGCGAATCCGAGTAGGAGAATTGTAAATAGTTTAATTAACGTGATGAAGTTTTCTCCACGTCTGAACCTTCCTTTATCAGAGTGAACATCAAGGAAGCAGCTTATGCTACGCCAAGAGCATAACAAGACAGTCCCCTCCATTGCTGATATGCCATTGGGGACCCAGCTAGACATAGCATGAGGACCCGTAAGGCTGGAAAGTTAGACCCCAGTTACGTTAGCACAGCAGCTCTACCCCTGCATATCCTCCAACTGAGAAATTAACAGTTGGACCAATTGATAACTGGGGCCTGAGTCAAGGCTACAGAAGACCAAAGATACAGTGATGACCATGTATTTGATTTACCTGGTGGATAGTAGTCAGTCAGTTTTCCTGGAGGAGAAGTTTGAAAACTTAAATTAATAATAAACAGGACGTTCTCTTGTTTAAACAAGTGAAAGGCACAGCACAAAATAATCTTTGTAACAAATCTCGTTAATAACAACAGTGATAGTCAGCTTTTTTGAATGGTCTAACATTTGGGAGACAGAATCTGCAGGTTGTGGAACAGGTTCGACTGACTGAATGTACTATTCATGTACATTTGTGAAGCTCACTCGCTGCTATAATGATACCAAATGGCTGCCAGCCTGACCTGAAATTGATTCTGATCAAATTAGAGAATCAAATCTAAAAACATCACGTAACACATTTATTAGAACCTCTCACTGTTTTGATTCTGGGACAATGGTCAATGATATGGTCCGTGCATTCCCGCTGTGTGTCTCCTAATCCTTTGTCATCAATTTGCGCAAAGTGGCAAAACATCAACTGTAACTCGCTCTTTCAATTTTGGCACAATTCCCAGATGGGAATGAGACAAACTCTGCATCAACGAATGGGCTGGCTGTGGCTGTCTTGTGTTCATTGATGAAGTGAATGATGGATAACCTGTCCATTTCTTTTCACTGATTGGCTTGTCTGTCCTGGAGTAGGATTTCAACTTACTTTATCTCAGTGGGACAAATTCTGTGAACTGTGCCCCACCTGACAAATTAAAATTTGGGCATATTGAAAACTTGGGCCTGAGTCAAGACCACAGAAGACCAAAGATACAGTGATGACTACACAAGGGGCATCACAGGGTGTACATTTAACATCAACATTAAATAATTAATACCTCGGTGCTTTTCAAAAATAATACCTCGGTGCTTTTCAAAAATAATGCTGCTTGACCATTCACCTTGACACAGCAGGTCAGATGGGATGTAGCTTTAACATCACATGCAAAGCACATCACCTCTGACAGTGCTGCGCTGTCTCAGTACTGCACTGGAATGTCAGTCTTGATGGCTGCGCTCAAATCCTGGAGTGGGAATTGAGCTCATCAACTTTGCCTCAGAAACAAGATTTCTTCCAACTGAGTCACGGCTGAAATTGCAAAATTTGGCCATATTGGAAATCAGGGCAAGGGGAGAAAGGTCAGGAGGTGAAACATATTTAAACTCTAAATAGTTTGATTTGATTTACCTGGTGGAATGTGCTGAGTAGGTTTAACTGAAAAAGAAGAATACAAATATGATCCAATATGAAAGAGGATGGAGATTGTTTCACACAAACTTGTTTAAAGAACAGCGGGGAAAGAGTAAATAATTTCTCACACAAAAGCTATAGATTGGAAACAGTTAAAACTCAGTCTTCAATACTTGTGACAGTGTGACTCCTTTCAGAGGCAATCCCTCATGGACCAGGTGAGCCGCCTGGAATCTATGGGGACAGAGCGTGTGTACCGTGGCCAATCGGGTTCCAGGGCGTGGACCCTGGTGGGGGAGAATGATCAGAGTAAGCCCAGAGATGGTGGGAGTAGACCTGTGTCAGTGTTGTATTGATCTGTATAAATATAGTTCACCAGTTGTTAATAAATTACCATTGTGATTCAACTCTACCTCGTTGTATTTCCTCACACTACAACATTGGTTATGAGAATCAATCACATCTGTTACAAAAGGAAAAAAATTTCAATTTTTGGTGGAAGGAAGAGTGACCTCTCGGAGGCCTGCAACATGGTAAAGAATCAATCAGAGCATGATTCAGGAGAATTGATCCACTTAATCACGGAGTTGTAAGTTGGGTCAATACATCAAAAGGCTTTGATACTTTTTTGCTGCCAATGAAAGCAGGGCTGAACACTCACAAAAAGTTACATTACTCACAGTTTGTGGCCCAAAACATTTAACCTTGTAAGAAACCTAAGATCTCTCGAGATTCTGGATAAAAAATCCTTTGACCAACTGGTGGAACAAGTGAAAGATCACAATAATCCCAGGCCCTCCATTGTAATGCAGTGCTATGAATCACATTCAGCCAGTAGGCACCCGAGTAAACATAATCCACTTTTGAAACCAGTCTTCGCCAGATGGCTGTATGCTGCAAATTCGGCCCGTCTCTGAGAGATCTGTTACTTGACTGTTTGGTTTGTAGTATTAATGATTTGAATAATATGCAGTTTCTGGCAGAAACCAGAATATCCCGAGACAAAGCAGTTGAATTGGCTCAAGCAACTGAAAGAGCTGAACAAAGTACTTTTATATTGCAAAGCAAACAAAGTGTGGTAAATCAGATAAGGTGGGAAATGGCTGCTACTCGAAGTACCCGCAGTGAGGGTATAGCAGAGCCTGAGAAAAGGAAGGGTGACCGTCAGTCATGGCATCCAGAGGCCTGTGTGGGGGAGGCCATCCTCAAGGGTCAGACAACTGCACCGAGCTCCCAAAAAATCATTGGTGCCCAGTGATTATTCAGTCCTGAAGAAAAGTCCAAACTTTTTAAGTTCAACACCGTGGAGTAAAGCAAGATGCTCCCCCGCCTACCAAAATTGTCCTTGTTATTAATGGCCGTCAATTGAATCTGGAGGTTGATACATGTGCTAATGTCACAGTGGTAGGAGAACAGACATTTAAGTAGCTACAGGAAGGGCTGCAACCCATCAGGCTCAGAAGGTCAATGGCCACTTTAACAACCTCTGAAGCAATGAGGATTACGGATATGACGTCAAATCCAGTGTCTTATCAGCCCCTGTCTGCCCAGTTGCCCATAGTTGTAGTAAAAGGACACAGTCCAGCCTCATGGGGTGAGATTGGCTGAAGAAAATCAAGCTTTCCAGAGAGAATTGGCCTGCTTTAAAGGGGTGAAGAAATTGTTGGAGAAATTCAGCATCACAGGCGACGTTTTCCAGGAACATCTGTACAAATACTGGGGAAGAATATTTTCAGCTTTAATCCATAATAAATAGGATGGAGCTTATGGACATTCATATGTTGGAACAACTGAAAGAATTGCTCAAAATATGCTTTGCCACAAATCTGGTTAATACCAACAGCGATAGTTAGCTTTTTTGAATGGTCTAACATTTGAGAGACAGAATCTGCAGGTTGTGGAACAGGTTCAACTGACTGAATGCACTGTACATTTGTGAAGCTCACTAGCTGCTACACTGATACCAAATGGCTACAAGCCTGACCTGAAATTGAGTCTGATAAAATTAGAGAACAAAATCTAAAAACATCACGGAACACATTTATTAGAACCTCTCACTGTTTTAGTTCTCAGGCATTAGTCAATTATTTAGTCCGTGTATTTTCACTGTGCGTCTACTAATCATTTGCCATGAATTTCCAGAAAGCGGCAAAGCTCCCAGAGAAGACATCAACTGTAACTCGGTCCTCACTCATGTGTAAAATGTAACTCACTGTAAATTATGGCAAAAATATTACAAATAATATAATTAATTTCCTGTCGAGGTCAGCAGACAGCACATTATCCAGTGTCAGTAAAACTCACGAGCACAGGTAGAAAATGTTTCCTTTTACACATTTGTGTGCTGACGGTATGGCAGCTTATTTCAATAATTGGTGTGGATGACATTGTGGTCACACAATGCACACGGGACCAGGAAAAGGAAGTATAATGATCCTCTGATGTCCAAGGATACGACAGCTCTCCATGTACTTCGAATATACTGTGACTTGAGAAGAAGGTCTTGCATTTATATAGCACCGTTCATGACCATTCAATTTTCCAAAATGCTTTAAAGCCAATGAATTGTGTTTGAAGTGGAGACGTCTTTGTTTTTTTTCCGAAAAACGGCAGACAATTTCTTCATGGCAATCTCCCACCAATCATCATGTGATGATGATCTGTTTTTCTGACGTATATTGGGGGATAAATATGAACAAAACATTAACTAAATCATACCCCTGGGCTTTTCTGAAATAATGCTGCTTGACCATTCACCTTGATACTACGGAGGAGCTCAGGTGTACCTTTAATATCACATGCAAAGCACATCACCTCTGACAGTGCTGCGCTGTCTCAGTACTGCACTGGAATGTCAGTCTTGATGGTTGCGCTCATGTCCTGGAGTGGGAATTGAGCTCATTAACTTTGCCTCAGAAAAAAGGGGCGGGATTCTCTCTTGGCTGACGCCAGGAATCGTGAAACGCGATTGGGCGGAGAATTGCAATTCTCCGTCGCCTCGACAGCAGAGTCAATGTCGTCCAGAACAGTAAACACCATTTGCATGACATTAGCGGTCCTGACCTGGCAGTCTCCAGGGCCGCCACAATTCTCCACCTCCCATGGGCCGAGTGCCCGACGGCGTGGTTTGCTTGTGCTTTTAAAAATCGTGAAACTGGTGTGGTGGCTCCTGAGGGTCACAGTGAGGGGGTGCGGAAAATGTCCAACATCGCCATCGTTTGCTAATAGTCATGCCGCTGGCCGGGGGGCTTCTGTCGAGATTGCGGTAAGTAGTGGGGGCGGGGAGGTTAGGACATGGGCTGTGGCGTCGGAGTGGAGGGGAACTGAACTCCATTGCCGCAGCCGGAAAAGCAGCCATGCAGCTGCGCACACGGTTAACAGTCCACTTTGAACATAGTTCCACGGGTCATATCGGTGTCCCCAGGGCACCCCTCGGATGCCCTCTGGCCCCAGCTGACCCATCAGCTGTTTGGGCGCGCTCCAGCACAACCAGTGCTATCTTTTTGGCTGGGATAAGTGTGTGTAGGGAGTGTAAAGTGTATATGCGGCTGCAGCTTGTCAGCCTCCCAAGTGTCAGTCACAGACCCGGCGTGACCTGCACAATGTTTCAGTGGAATCCCGTGTGTTCCCTGTGGCACCGGTGCTAGCCCATCAACGGTACAGAATTAGACCAGGTGCGGCACCGGTTTTTCGGTCGTAAAAGTCCACGGATTCTCCATTGGTGTCAATCAGAAACAGAGAATCCAGCCCATGATTCTGTGAGTGTGTCTAGATGTCAACCTGTGGTATAACATGTCTTTGGGACAACTCTCTCAATTCTTGATGGTAACGTGATAAACTCTGCATCAATGAATGGTCAGGGTGTGGCTGCCTTGTGTTAATTCCTGAAGTGAATGCCGGGTGATTTGTCCATTTTTTTTCACTTGTTTGGTCTGTTGTCCTGGAGTAGGATTTGAACTTACTTTATCTCAGTGGGACAACTTCTGCGACTAGACCCTAGCTGTCACTTTCAAATTTGGACATGCTGGGAAAATTGGCATAGTCAAAATCATGAGAGATCAACAATAGATACTGACAACCAGATATGGTTTTTACCTGGTGGATAGTAGTCAGCCAGTTTTCCTGGAGAAGAAGATTTAAAACTTTAATCAATAATAAAAAGATGGAAATTTTTTTGATGTTCCCACGTTGAAACAACTGAAAGGAACAGCCCAAAATAATCCTTGCCAGAAATGGAATTGATAGAATTTACAGAGCACAAAGAGTGATTCGGCCCATCGAGTCTGCACTGGCCCTTGGAAAGAGCACCCAACTTAAGCCCACATCTGTACCCTATCCTCTTAACCCGGTAACCCCACCTAAGCTTTTTGGATACTGAGGGCAATTTAGCATGGCCTGTCCATCTAACCTGTACATCTTTGGATTGTGACTGATGTGGTGTTCTTTGTGAGTCTAATCCGAGGATGGTCGGCGTAGTGTTCACAAAGACCACATCTAGCTTTTATACTGATTTATTTAAAGTTTTATTTACTCTACTTAATGGATTTGATACTTAGTCCAACACAATAAACAGTT
Source organism: Scyliorhinus canicula (assembly GCF_902713615.1). Classification (NCBI taxonomy): domain Eukaryota; kingdom Metazoa; phylum Chordata; class Chondrichthyes; order Carcharhiniformes; family Scyliorhinidae; genus Scyliorhinus; species Scyliorhinus canicula. The sequence goes on from NC_052154.1 coordinate 101,422,489, forward strand.
GATAATAAGCATACAATCTACACTCATCCACTACGAGTCTCTACGCTAATATAATAACTATGATCTGCTCTCACTTACATTTCCTACAGTCTGCCTTCTAGCCTTATGCACAACCAGTCATCCAGAAGGCTGAAAACCGATGCCTTATATAGTTCTACATCGAGCTTGTTCTGGAGGTTGATTTTGACATAACATAAACCCATACAGTTCTGTACATTTAATGTCACAAGAGGAAACCCACTCAGACGTGGAGAGAACGTGCAGATCAGGCAAATCTCATCTGCTTTTTGAATGGTCTAACATTTGAGAGACAGAATCTGCAGGTTGTGGAACAGGTTTGACTGACTGAATGCACTATTCGTGTACATTTGTTAAGCTCACAAGCTGCTATATTTTAATGCCAATAATAATGCTATATTAATGCCAATGCTCATGAGCTGCTATAATGACACCAAATAGCTGCCAGTCTGACTTGAAATTGAGTCTGATCAAATTAGAGAAACAAATCTAAAAAAAATCACTAACACATTTATTAGAACCTCTCACTGTTTTGATTCTCAGCCATTGGTCAATTATTTTGCTACTGAGTGTGGCCCATGCACAGCGGCCTATGGCTGGAAGTGTCAGCCATATTGCCCAGGCGTTGGTCGATGTGGCACAGACAGTAGAGTGAGGTGGACCAGTTCCAGAGGACAATGGTGTAGGTCCAGATGTAGGTGGGCCACTCCCTGTGCTCCATTGCTGCGAGCATGCAGACATCTGTGATGACAAGAGCGGGCCTCCAGGCTTGGCAATACCAGAGCGAGGCAGGTTCAGGGATTAGCTCTGCTCAATGGAGTAGCCCTTGGGCCATCGGGCACCACGACGGTGGAGGAGGTGATGGCGCCCTTGCCGATGGCTCACACAGGGGATGTGCCAGAACACCGCAGCTCCTCGGACTCCCTTCCTCTGTTCCTAGCACATCTGGTGGGCAGCAGGTAGAACAGGGTGGCACCACGACACCTGGAACACCAGAGTAGCAGCCGGCGCCAGCCAGGCTTGAGCACCAGAGACATAACACACAGACACTCAACCAATAGGTCAGTAAGATAGGACCCGACCAATGGGCATTCACGATACACACAGAGGTGACACTACAACAGGGGGGCATTACACCAACCCATATGTAAAGGACACAACACACATGATCTTCCTCTTTTCAGTGGAGACACTCAGTGAGTACAGACTCAGGGTTGATTCAACATCACACCCACCACGTGGATTGTAGCAGACTGGTTCGTCAGTCTGAGTAGCTATAGAAGGATTAACAGTAGATGCGAATCTGAGTAGGAGAATTGTAAATAGTTTAATAAACGTGATGAAGTTTTCTCCACGTCTGAACTTTCCTTTGTCAGAGTGAACATCAAGGAAGCAGCTTATGCTACGCCAAGAGCATAACAAGACAGTCCCCTCCATTGCTGATATGCCATTGGGGACCCAGCTAAACAGAGAGTGGTGGGCCTGTGGAATTCATTGCCGCAGAGTGCAGTGGAGGCCGGGACGCTAAATGGCTTCAAGGCAGAGATAGATAAATTCTTGATGTCGCGAGGAATTAAGGGCTATGGGGAGAATGCTGGGAGGTGGAGTTGAAATGCCCATCAGCCATGATTGAATGGCGGAGTGGACTCGATGGGCCGAATGGCCTTACTTCCACTCCTATGTCTTATGGTCTTAAACATAGCATGAGGACCCGTAAGGCTGGAAAGTTAGACACCAGTTACATTGGCATAGCGGCTCTACCCCTGCATATCCTCCAACTGAGAAATTAACAGTTTGGCCAATTGTAACTGGGGCCTGAGTCAAGGCTACAGAAGACCAAATATACAGTGATGACCATGTATTTGTTTTACCTGGTGGATAGTAGTCAGTCAGTTTTTCTGGAGACGAAGTTTGAAAACGTAAATCATTAATAAACAGGACGTAATTTTTGACGTTCTCCTGATTAAACAAGTGAAAGGCACAGTACAAAATAATCTTTGTACCAAATCTCGTTAATACCAACAACGATCGTCATCTTTTTTTAATGGTCTAACATTTGAGAGACAGAAACTGAAGGTTGTGGAACAGGTTCAACTGACTGAATGCACTATTCATGTACATTTGTGAAGCTCACTAGCTGCTATAATGATACCAAATGGCTGCCAGCCTGACCTGAAATTGATTCTGATCAAATTAGAGAACCAAATCTAAAGAAAATCATACAACACATTTATTAGAACCTCTCACAGTTTTGATTCTGGGACAATGGTGAATGATATGGTCTGTGCATTTCCACTGTGTGTCTACTAAGCCTTTGCCATGCATTTGCGCAAAGTGGCAAAACTCCCAGAGAAAACATCAACAGTAACTCGGTCTTTCAATTTTGGCACAATTCCCAGATGGGAATGAGACAAACTCTGCATCAATGAATGGGCTGGCTGTGGCTGTCTTGTGTTCATTGCTGAAGTGAATGATGGATAACCTGTCCATTTCTTTTCACTTATTTGGCTTGTCTGTCCTGGAGAAGGATTTCAACTTACTTTATCTCAGTGGGACAAATTCTGTGAACTGTCACATTAAAATTTGGGCATATTGGAAACTTGGGCCTGAGTCAAGACCACAGAAGACCAAAGAGACAGTGATGACTACACAAGGAACATCACAGGGTGTACCTTTAACATCACATGCAAAGCACATCACCTCTGACAGTGCTGCGCTGTCTCAGTACTGCACTGGAATGTCAGTCTTGATGGCTGCGCTCATGTCCTGGAATGGGAATTGAGCTCATTAACTTTGCCTCAGAAACATGATTTCTTCCAAGTGAGTAACAGCTGAAACTGCTAAATTCGGACGTGTTGGAAATCGGGGCAAGGGGAGAAAGGTTAGGAGGTGAAACATATTTAAACTCTAAATAGCTTGATTTTGTTTACCTGGTGGAATGTGCTGAGTAGGTTTTACTGAAAAAGAAGAATACAAATATGATCCAATATGACAGGAGATGGAGATTGTTGCACACAAATATGTTTAAAGAACAGCGGGGACACAGAAAATAATTTCTCACACAAAGGTGAGAGTGGAAACAGTTAAAACTCAGTCTTTAATACTTGTGACAGCGTGACTCCTTTCAGAGGCAATCCCTCATGGACCAGGTGAGCCGCCTGGAACCTATGGGGACAGAGCGTGTGAACCGAGGCCTTTCGGGTGCCAGGGCATGGACCCTAGTGGGGGAGAATAATCAGAGTAAGACCAGAGGTGGTGGGACTAGGCCTGTGTCAGTGTTGTATTGATCTGCATAAATATAGTTCACCAGTTGTTAATAAATCACCATTGTGATTCAACTCTACCTCGTCGTATTTCCTCACACTACAACATTGGTTCGGAGAATCAATCAGTTCTGTTACAAAAGGAAAAAGATTTCAATATTTGGAGGAAGGAAGAGTGATCTCTCGTAGGCCTTTTAGGGGTTTATCACCCTTGGTTCTCGCCTCCAGAATTATGGTCGAGGATAAAAGTTGTGACTTTGCCAGAGCGTGTCAGAGAGAGGGAAAGAAAGGAACAAGACAGACTCCAAAATGAGTTTCAAACTTATAATTTACTTAACAACACCAAAATCAACCTCTCCAATATCCCATCACACATGAATAAAACTTTTGCTTTATCTTATTACTACGGGAGAAAAAATACTAACGGACACAGCGAAAATCTTCCGTTACACAATTTCTTACAGATGAGCAAAAGATTACCGGAGTTTAAAACGCTTCCTCCCTCCCTTGCCTCTACTCCTATCTTAGGTCGGGAACTTCAACAAGTTGGCTGAGGATACTTACAATCCTCTGTCGTCTCCGGGTGCTTCCTTCCTTGGGTTGAAAAAGGTGCCGGCTGATCTTCCCTCGTTTCACGATTCTACAAAAAACCTCCAAACTTCTCCCGCATTTCTCTTTTAAAGGTCAATTTCAAAAGCTGACTCTGCCCCATAAGCAATTTCAAGGACAATGGATTTCTGGACCCTGGCAGTTTTGTTTTTTCCTGAAACTGCCTTACCCTGTTGTTTGTTGATTTCAATGTCCTGTTTAATGCTTGTCGGCCAGTTATAAAGCTGATCTCCATCTCCCTTTGTTCTTCTGGTGATTAGATCACATCGGCCAGTTTTAACGAACTGTTAATGTTTGTCCGGAGCTTCCTGAACGATATCCCATCAACAGGTTGGGTCTTTTGTTTTCTGTTATGAGGCCGATTTGCGTGGCCATTGTCTCCCTGCTGGGCTGTTTTCTCCTCGTGGCTGATCTCCATCTCCCTTTGTTCTTCTGGTGATTAGATCACCGGTGTGTCTGTGTCTTTGCTGCACCTCGATTCCTGTGGCTCGCACCTTTCCTGAGCCCAATCCACAGGCAGGTTAGGTTAGTCCTGCCGAGCCTTCTGGGAGGTTTTGTCAGCTTGCAGCCAGAGTTGGCCACTTTAAAATGTTAGGTTTCTCCTGAGTCCTTTTAAAAATATGGAGGATTGCCCTGAAACTTACAGCCTGCACCACGGTAAAGAATCAACCGGAGACGAATAGCTAAATGATTGCTTTTGATTGCAATTGTTATCAAATAAGTGCAAATGAACACTGTTGAATGAAAATTATGCCAGACCTTTCCCTTTCAAATAAGAATTGGACAGCAGGATATCAAAGATAATCACTCACCAGCGTGTATTTTGCTGCCTGGTGAATAGTTGTCACTCGGTTTTTCTGAAAAGAATCATTAAAACTTTGTAACTATGATGCTAGGTTAAGTAACTAAGATCTGGTGGGACGCAGAAGTCGTGCTGAGGAGTACACATGTACCTGAAAATAAATAAAATAGTTCTTTGAATAACAGCCGTCTGTAACGATTTTAGGGTAAGGGTTCGCCTTACAGAAATCCCATCCTAGATCTGAACCCTATATGAAACATGATGGCAGCAGACAGAGCATAAAAGACCTAAAGATACCTAAAAGTGAAGACTGCAGACCAAAGAAACACAGAAATCTTTGGAAAAAGGCCAATTAGATGCAAAAGATGCTGGCCGGGATTCTCCGCCGGCGTGATTCTCCGTTTTGCCGGTGCTCGGGAGTTTCCTGACGGCATGAGGCTGCCCCACAATTGACCAGCCAGCATAATGGAGAATCCCGCCAGCCGGTCGGGCAGAAATGTGGTGCGAAGGGGAGAAGTCTCCCGCCCGCAAATTCCAGACAGTAATAAATACAGACCACAATCCAAAAGCCAAACATCTGATCCAATTACAGATCCCACATGCCAAACATGCCACTCACAGAACTATTCAAAAGTGGTGTACATTAGAAACAGGTTCAATATTGGGACAAATGGACTGACAGTTTCCAGAAACAAAACACATTCAGGTTGGCATCAGATGAAACAGAAGAATCAGGGGCTGGATTCTCCGACCCGCCGCCGTCTCCCGAAGTCTCCGGCACCGGAGATTCGGCGGGGGTGGGAATCGCGCCGCGCCAGTCGGCAGTCCCTCCCCGGCGATTCTCCGGCCCGCGTGGGCTGAAGTCCCGCTTCTGTAATGCCTCTCCCGCCAGCGTGAATCAAACCACCTTCCTTACCGGCGGGACTGGCAACGCGAACGGGCTCCGGGGTCCTGACGGGGCGCGGGGCGATCTGGTCCCGGGGGGTGCCCCCACGCTGGCCTGGCCTGCGATCGGGGCCCACCGATCCACGGGCGGGCCTGTGCCATGGGGGCACTCTTTTCCTTCTGCGTCGGCCATAGCCTCTGCGGTGGCCGACGCAGAAGTGACCCCCTCCCCTGCGCATGCGCGGGGATGTGACACTCCAGCACATGTGCGGACTTCCGCCGGCCGGCAAAGTCCCTTTGGCCCCGGCTGGCTTGGCGCCAAAGGCCTTCCACGGCAGCCGGTGGGACGGCAAACACTTTGGCGCATGCCTAGCCCCTCAAGGTGAGGGCTTGGCCCCTAAAGGTGCGGAGAAATCGTTCCGACGCCGGAGTGGTTCACGCCACTCTATCCCGCCGGGACCCCCCGCCCCTCCGGGTATGGGAGAATCCAGCCCCAGGTCAGTACTTTACTCTCCACATTATGCTCTTTGGAAGATGATATTATTGCAAGCCAGGGCTTCAATGAGGTTTCAAGCTCATATGATGAAGTCCTCCAGGCATTCGTATTGTGATATGGGCCAAATGCAGGAACGTGGGACTAGCTTAGTGATAGAAACTGCGTGGCATGGACAAGCTGGGCCGAAGGCTGTAGTTTCCATGCTGTAAACATCTATGACTCTAATTAAAAACTTCTGAACTGTAGTTGCTTTTGTAATTTAGGAAATGTGACAGCCAATTTGGGCATCTCCAGCTCCTATGAATAGTAATGTAATAATGAACGGATAATCTGTTTTTGTGATATTGACTGAGGGATAACCAAGACTCCAGAGTAATTTACCTGTTCCATTCTGAAATAATGTTGGGGGATCTATTATGTTGAACTGAGGGGATAAATGGGGCCTCATTTAAAATCTTCATGCGAGAAAAAACACCCCCATCTACCACCACCTGTAGAGTGGGCCCTGTGCTTCCTATACCACAATCTAGTAAAAGGTTGTGGGTCAGGTGAATTCCGTGATACACTTTGGGGTTCTCTAAACCCTGGTCCACAACAGGTCTTAGCAAGGTTCTATACAGTTGTAGCATGACTTGGCAGTTTTTATACTCGATGCCCCGTCCAATGAAGGCAAGCAGTCTGTATTCTTTCTTGACGACCTTGTCCACTTGTGTAGCCACTTTCGAATATCTGTGGACCTGTACGCCCAGATCTCTCTGACTTTCTATATTCCTAAGAGTTTTGCCAGTAACAGTATATTTTCCCTCTGTGTTAGACCTACCAAAATGCATTACCTCACATTTGTCCGGATTAAACTCCATATGCCATTTCTCTGCCAAGTCTCCAACCTATCGATGTCCTGCTGTATCCTCTGACAATCCTCAACACTGTGTGCCACTCCACTAACCTTGGTGTCATCCGCGAACTTACTAATAAGACCAGCTACATTTTCCTCCAAATCGTTTATGTACACTACAAACAACAGAGGCCCCAGCACAGATCCCTGTGGAACACCACTGGTAACAGCCTTCCATTCAGAATAACTACCCTTCAACTGCTACCCTTTGCCTCTGTGACCGAGCCAGTTCTGTATCCATCTTACCACCTGCCCTCTTCTCCAGTGTGGCTTCACCTTTTTTGACAGTCTGCCATGAGCCACCTTGTCAAGGGCTTTACTGAAGTCTATGTAAACAACATCCCTCCCCTCATCAATCACCTTTGTCACCTCCTCAGGGAATTCAATCAAGTTGGTGGGGCAGGACCGCCGCTTCACAAAACCATGGTGTCTATCATTAATGAGTCAATTTGTTTCCAAATGGGTTTAAATGCTGTCCCTGCAAAATTCTCTACAGTAATTTACCTACTACCGACGTGAGGCTCACCAGCCTATAGTTTACTGGATTATCCCTACTACCTGTCTGAAACAGTAGTACCAGATTAGCTTTTCTCCACACCTTTGGGATCTCACCTGTAGCTAATGAGGATACAAAGCTGTCAGTCAAGGCCCCAGCAATTTCCACCCTTGCTTCCCTCAGTGTTCTGGGGTAAATCCCATTCGGCCCACGAGACTTATCTCCCTTAATATCTTTTAAAAGACCCAATAGCTTCTCCTTTTCACTGTTAACATGATCCAGCCTGTCCACGGACCCTACCCAAGAATCATCTTCCACAGAGCCCCTTTCTTTGGTGAACACTGATGCAAAGTAGTCATTTGTGACCTTGTTCATTTCCTCTGGCTCAACAGGTAGATTTCCCCCACTGTCCTTAAGTGATCCAATCCTTTCCCTGGCCACTCTCTTGCTTTTTACATTTGAATAAAAAGCTTTGGGATTCACATTAATCCTACTTGCCAACGAGTTTTCATGACCCCTCCTAATTGCCCACTTATGTACCTTCCTATTTTCTTTATACTCCTCATGGGTTTCGACTGTCCCCGCCCTTTTAGACCATAAAAAGTCTCCTTTTTCTTTTTGATAAGGTTCACAATATCCTTCATTATCCAAGTCCCCAACCTTCCCATACTTATCCTTCGTTCTTCCAGGAACATGACTCTACTGAATCCAAATCAACTGTCGCTTGAAAAAAGACCATGGGCGGGATTCTCCGACCCCACGCAGGGTCGGAGAATAGGCGGGAAGCGGCGTTATTTCCGCTCCCGCAGGTTTTCGAATTCTCCCGCCGGTAAAAAACCGGCGTTGTGCAAATCCCGCCGGCAGCCTGTGAAAACAGCTGGCGCCGGCGGGATTTCATTTTTTTTGCACTGACCTTAAATCTCCGGCCCGGATGGGCCGAAGTCCCGCCGACGTGGCCACGGGTCACGTCGGCGAAAATCACAGTTGATTTAAAACGGCGTCAACCATTGATGATGGTTGACGCCGTTCATTGTCGGGGGTGGGTTGCGGCATCGGGGGGGGGGGGGGGGGTGGGTTGCGGCATGGGGGGGGTGGGTTGCGGCATGGGGGGGGTGGGTTGCGGCATGGGGGGGTGGGTTGTGGCCATCGGGGGGTTGCGGCCATCGGGGGGTTGCGGCATCGGGGGAGTGGGTTGCGGCCATCGGGGGAGTGGGTTGCGGCATGGGGGGGCAACGGGGGGGGGTGGGTTGCGGCATCGGGGGGGGTGGGTTGCGGCATGGGGGGGCATCGGGGGGGGGTGGGTTGCGGCCATCGGGGGGGCATCGGGGGAGTGGGTTGCGGCATCGGGGGGGTTTGGGGGCAGCGGCGGGCAGAGAGGGGGGGGCGACGGATGCCCGGGGCCAACGCACCGTCGCCCCCCCCCCCTCTGTACGCCGCTGCCCCCTACCCTAACCACCCCCCCCTCACCACCCCTACCTCCCTCCAACGCCCCTACCCCCCTCCCCACCACCCCTACCCCCCTCCAACGCCGCCCCCCATCTCTCGCAACGCCGCAACCCCCCCCCTCAACGCCGGGTCCCCCCCCCCCTCAACGCCGGGTCCCCCCCCTCAACGCCGGGTCCCCCCCCCCTCAACGCCGCAACCCCCCACCCTCAACGCCGCAACCCACACCCCGTCCCCCTCCCTCTGAAGGCCGGTACCCACACCCCCCCTCTCTCCTCCTCCCCCCCTTCCTTCCTCCTCCCCCCCTTCCTTCCTCCTCCCCCCTCCTTCCTCCTCCCCCCCTTCCTTCCTCCTCCCCCCCTTCCTTTCTCCGTCCCCCCTCCTTCCTCCTCCCCCCTCCTTCCTCCTCCCCCCCCTTCCTTTCTCCGTCCACCCTCCTTCCTCCTCCCCCCTCCTTCCTCCTCCCCCCTCCTTCCTCCTCCCCCCCCTCCTTCCTCCGTCCCCCTCCTTCCTCCTCCCCCCCTTCCTTCCTCCGTTAGTGGGGGGGGGGTGCGGCGTTAGTGGGGGGTGGGGGGGGTGCGGCGTTGGAGTGGGGTAGGGGTGGTGAAGGGGGTAGGGGTGGTGAGGGGAGGGGGTTGGGGTAGGGGCAGCGGCGTGCAGAGGAGGGGGGCGACGGATGCCCGGGGCCAACGCACCGTCGCCCCCCCTCTGCACGCAGCTGCTCCTACCCCAACCCCCTCCCTTCACCACCCCTACCCCCTTCACCACCCCTACCCCCCTCCAATGCCGCACCCCCACACCCCCACCCCCACCCCCCACTAACGCCGCACCCCCCCCCCACTAACAGAGGAAGTAAGGGGGGGAGGAGAGAGGGGGGGGGGAGGAGAGAGGGAGGGGGAGAGGAGAGAGGGAGGGGGGGGAGGAGAGAGGGAGGGGGGGAGGAGGAGAGAGGGGGGGAGGAGGAGAGAGGGAGGGGGGGAGGAGGAGAGAGGGGGGGGAGGATAGAGAGGGAGGGGGGGGAGGAGGAGAGAGGGGGGGATGTGGGTACCGGCCTTCAGAGGGAGGGGGACGGTGTGTGGGTACCGGCATTGAGGGGGACGGGGTGTGGGTACCGGCATTGAGGGGGGGGGGGGACCCGGCGTTGGGGGGGGGGACCCGGCGTTGAGGGGGGGGGACCCGGCGTTGGAGGAGGGGGGGACCCGGCGTTGGGGGAGGGGGGGACCCGGCGTTGGGGGAGGGGGGGGACCCGGCGTTGGGGGAGGGGGGGGACCCGGCGTTGGGGGGGGGGGGGACCCGGCGTTGAGGGGGGGGGACCCGGCGTTGAGGGGGGGGGGGAGACACGGCGTTGGAGGGGGGTAGGTGTGGTGGGGAGGGAGGTAGGGGTGGTGGGGAGGGAGGTAGGGGTGGTGGGGAGGGAGGTAGGGGTGGTGGGGAGGGAGGTAGGGGTGGTGGGGAGGGAGGTAGGGGTGGTGAGGGGGGGTTGAGGTAGGGGTGGTGAGGGAGGGGTTGGGGTAGGGGGCAGCGGCGTACAGAGGGGGGGCGACGGTGCGTTGGCCCCGGGCATCCGTCGCCCCCCCTCTCTGCCCGCCGCTGCCCCCAAACCCCCCCCCCCCAAATGCCGGAACACACCCCCCCCCCCAAATGCCGGAACACACCCCCCCCAATGCCGGAAAACACCCCCCCCCCCCCCCCCCAATGCCGGAACACACCCCCCCCCCCCCATGCCGGAACACACCCCCCCCCCCAAATGCCGGAACACACCCCCCCCCAAATGCCGGAACACACCCCCCCCCCAATGCCGGAACACACCCCCCCCCAATGCCGGAACACACCCCTCCCCCCAATGCCGGAACACCCCCCCCCCCCCCCAATGCCGGAACACACCCCCCCCCCAATGCCGGAACACACCCCCCCCCCAATGCCGGAACACACCCCCCCCAATGCCGGAACACACCCCCCCCCCCCCAAATGCCGGAACACACCACCAACCCCCCCAAAATGCCGGAACACACCACCCCCCCCCAAATGCCGGAACACACCTCCCCCCAACTGCCGGGTCTGTCTCTCTCCTCCTCCTCCTCCAAAATACGCCGGGTCTCACCACTTCCGCAGCTGGAGAAACTGACGCGTATCGCGTCAGTCAGCTACTAGCCCCTCCGGGAACGGAGAATAGCGGCCTTAAAGAAGGCCCCGACGCCGGAGTGATTAACACCGATTTTTTTCGCAGGCAACCCGCGTTACGAAGGGCTACGGAGAATCCAGCCCCATATGTCCGATGTTGATTTACCATCCAACAGCCTCACCCAATCCAAATTCTCCAATTCCTGTCTAATGTTATCGTAATTTGCCTTTCCCCAGTTTCGCATCTTAACTGGAGGGTTACCCTCATCCTTATCCAAAAGTACCCTGTAACTTACGGAATTAGAACATAGAACATAGAACAGTACAGCACAGAACAGGCCCTTCGGCCCTCGATGTTGTGCCGAGCCATGATCACCCTACTCAAACCCATGTATCCACCCTATACCCGTAACCCAACAACCGCCCCCTTAACCTTACTTTTTTTTTAGGACACTACGGGTAATTTAGCATGGCCAATCCACCTAACCGTGATCCACCTAATTGTGATCACTACTCCCAAAATGTCCCCCGACTGAAACTTCAACCACTTGTCCAGACTCATTCCCCAATACCAGATCCAGTACTGCTCCTTCCATAAGACATAGGAGCAGAATTAGGCCATTCGGCCCATCGAGTCTGCTCCCCCAATCAATCATGGCTGATATATTCTCATCCACATTTTCCTGCCTTCTCCCCATAACCCCTGAAACCCTTATTAATCAAGAACCTATATATCTCTATCTTAAAGACACTCAGTGATTCCCTAGTTGGACTATCTACATATTGCATCAAGAAGCCTTCCTGGATACAGCTTATAAATTCTGCCCCATCCAAACCCGAGTACTAAGTGAGTCTCAGGCAATATAGGGGAAATTAAAATCCCCGACTGCAACAACCCTGTTACTTTTGCACCTATCCAAAATCTCTCCACCTATCTCCTCCTCTATTTCTCGCTGGTAGTTGGGGGGCCTGTAATAAACGCCCAACATTGTGATTGCCTTCTTCCTATTCCTGAACTCTACTCAGATTGCGTCATTGCGTCATGGACAGCACGGTAGCACAGTGGTTAGCACAGTTGCTTCACAGCTCCAAGGTCGCAGGTTTGATTCCCGGCTGGGTCACTGTCTGTGCGGAGTCTGCACGTTCTTCCCATGTCTGCGTGGGTTTCCTACGGGTGCTCTGGTTTCCTCCCACAGTCCACAAATGTACGGGTTGGGTGCATTGGCCATGCTAAATTGCCCTTAGTGTCCCAAAAATGTTAAGTGGGGTTACTGGGTTACGGGGATAGGGTAGATATGTGGGCTTCAGTGGGGTGCTCTTTTTCAGGGCCCTTGCAGGCTCGATGGGCCGAATGGCCTCCTTCTGCAATGTAAATTCTAAATTCTATTCTATATGTGGAGCCCTCTCTCAGTGCTACACAGGGATTTCACATAGTTTGCTGTGCCCAGGCCCTGACAGGAAATTTAAAGTTAAACTTTGCCGCATGGGCAAGCATTCTGCCAACAGAGTCAGGGCTAACACTCAAATTTCAACTTATTAGAAACCAGGGTCTGGGTTCAAATAGCAACATATCAAAGATAGTCATTCATTTGCTTGTATTTTGTTAAGTAGTGGATAGTGGAAGATTGTTCTGGAAAAGACAAATTATAACTTTAATCAATATTAAACAAAATATTGTTTGGCAGACCCTCATTTTAAAAAAACAGAAAGGAAAAACATAAAATAATTTTTGAGAAAATCTGAATAATACTTGTCAGAATGGCCGAAGAGTTGAACTACAGAAACTGAAGGCTGCAGAACAGGCTTGAGTGACTGACAGCACCAGCCTTGTACATTTCTGTAGCACAATGTGTTCATGCAATATGAGCAATTAGACCAAGAATGATTCCGATCAAGTGAGTGAACCAAACATATCAAATCACACTTCACTCATGTATTTAAATCCAATTTTTAATTTGGAATGTGCTCAAAAACGATCAGTGATCATTTATATAAAATATGTTACTTTGAATTGAGTTTCTCATGCAGTCAGCAGTGTTTTTTCCTCTTTGAAATCAAAGGCAATCAGAGGCAAAAGGTGCCTAAGAGCACAACCAGATCCCCATCAGTCTTAAATCATTTTATTAATTGCATTCTGGGAAGAAAACATGCATGACGGGGGACATTCGGCATGGGTCCCAGCATTCTTGGTGCCGCCCCCCCGCCCCTCCCCCAAGCCACCACTCCCAAATTTCCTCTCAACATACTTTCCTGGTTCCCTTCCTCCGCCTAACCCATCTCCTCCTGGTGACCAAGCCATTCCTACCCCCAATACCTCTTTCTGCTCCTCCTCCTGGTCTTGGCCAACAACACCAACAGCACCTCGCAACCCAGCCCCACCTATTCTGGAACCTACACCACCCCTGTCTCAGGCCTACACCACCACCCCAGTCTCGGGCCTCCACCACCACCCCAGTCTCAAGCCTACACCACTACCCCTGTTAAGGGCCTACACCACCACCCCAGTCTCAAGCCTACACCACCACCCCTGTTTCGGGCCTATACCACCACCCCAGTCTCGGGCCTACACCACCAGCCCTGTCTCGGGCCTACACCACCACCCTAGTCTCAAGCCTACACCACCACCCCAATCTTGGACCTGCACCACCACCCAGTCTCAAGCCTATACTACCACCCCAGTCTCGAGTCTACAACATCACCCTCTCTCAGGTCTATGCTACCACATCCAGTCTCAGGCAAATGCCCCAACCCCTAGTCTCATGCATATACGATCAACCCAGTATCAGGCCGACACCATCACCCTCAGTCTCGGGCCTGATGTGTTAGCAGGTTGGTTCAACGTCGACTGCAACTGGATGCAGGGAAGCTAGAAACAAACGTCTGACACCAGAGATGATCCAACACTGTTTTATTTAACTATGGACTGCTGTACATGTTCAGCTGTGGGTTGACACTCTACTAATCCTACTGATGACCTCTTACTGGCTTGACCAGACTTACTAGCTACCACATGGCAATAGTGCCCACTAACCTGTGCACTCTGACTGTCTCAGTGTCTGGGTCCCGAAAAGAGCGGGCGTCTTAATGCCTTGTGGGCATTATAGTGGTGGTGTCCTGTCTGGTGATTGGTTGTTCTGCGTTATGTGTTCATTGGTGATCCTGTGTGTCAATCACTGCCTGTCTGCATCTCATTATATACATGAGTGGATATTATGACAGGGCCTACACCATCCCCAGTCTCAGTCATACTCTAACACCAATCGCCCCCACCCCCCACTCCAGTTTCAGGGCCTCTCCACCCATCAATGAGCTTCAGTCCTTGGACCTCCCTGTCAACTCTCTCCATCTCGCTGCCCCTACCACTGAAATCTTTCTCTGCGTCACTGGGCCACAGGGCCCCACCGCCGAAAACTGGGCAACAGGCTTCCCTGACATTGTCACCTACCCCTCATTAACTCTCTCCAACCTACCCCTCCGAACCTCCCCAAACAGAATACTTACCTTGCTCCTGCAGCAGTCATTGGCCCCACACAAACTAGAAAACTGCAGCCGAGCGAGCCTCATCATGGGCAGCACGGTAGCATAGTGGTTAGCATAAATGCTTCACAGCTCCAGGGTCCCAGGTTCGATTCCCGGCTGGGTCACTGTCTGTGCGGAGTCTGCACGTCCTCCCCGTGTGTGCGTGGGTTTCCTCCGGGTGCTCCGGTTTCCTCCCACAGTCCAAAGATGTGCGGGTTAAGTGGATTGGCCATGCTAAATTGCCCATAGTGTCCTAAAAAGTAAGGTTAAGGTGGGGGTTGTTGGGTTACGGGTATAGGGTGGATACGTGGGTTTGAGTAGGGTGATCATGGCTCGGCACAACATCGAGGGCCGAAGGGCCTGTTCTGTGCTGTACTGTTCTATGTTCTATGTTCTATCTCTTCTTTATGTGACCCTACATCCTTATCTCGCCAGTGTGATGTTGAGATGCTGAAAGAGGGGAGGGAAGGGGAGGGGAGAGGGAGGTGGGTAGATCGAGAAGAGGTGGATAGACAGTTTGGGGGGGACAGAGGGATGAAAGAGAAATGAGAGAGAAAGGAAGGGTGAGAGAGAGGGGGAGAGAGAGATAAAGGGGGGGGGGGGGCAGAGAAATGGAGAGTGAGAGAGTTGGGGAAGAGTCAAAGAAGGTGGAGCGAGAGGGCGTCAAGAGAGAGTGGTGGGGAGAGAAGGTGGAGGAGAGAGGGTGGGTAGAGCGAGCAGGGAAAACAGGGCGAACAGAGAGAACAGGGGAGAGAGTGGAGGGAACGTGAGAAGGAGTTCAAGAAAGAGAGGCAGAAAGAGACAGAGCGAGGGGGAACGTGTGGGGAGAAAGAGAGTGGGTGGGAGAGAAAGAAGGAGTGGAAAAAGTGAGTAGGTGGGAAGGTGAGGTGAGATAGAGATGGGAGGCAGAAAGAAAGAAGGGGTGAGGTGGAAGAAAGAGGTTGGGATGGGAGGTGGAAGAAAGAGATTGGGATGGGGAGTTAGAGGGAGAAAGGAGAGGAGAGACAGAATAGGAAAGGCAACTTCTCCAATTTGGTGGGGATGAACTAGGATGGGGGAAGAAAATTATTCGGGGTGGGGTGGCTGCTGGGGAGGAAAACTGCTGCAATTCAACGGGGAGGAGGCTATAGAGGGTAGGGGTGTGCTGCACTGTGTACAGGCTATAGGGGGTAGGAGTGTGCTGCACTGTGTATAGGATATAGGGAGTAGGGCTGTGCTGCACCGTGTGGTTATAGGGGGTAGGGGTGTGCTGCACTGTGTATAGGATATAGTGGGTAGGGGCATGCTGCATTGTGTATAGGTTATAGGGAGTAGGGCTGTGCTGCACTGTGTATAGGTTATAGGGGGTAGGGGTGTGCTGCACTGTGTACAGGCTATAGGGGGTAGGAGTGTGCTGCACTGTGTATAGGATATAGGGAGTAGGGCTGTGCTGCACTGTGTATAGGTTATAGGGGGTAGGGGTGTGCTGCACTGTGTATAGGATATAGGGAGTAGGGCTGTGCTGCACTGTGTATAGGTTATAGGGGGTAGGGGTGTGCTGCACTGTGTATAGGTTATAGGGGGTAGGGGTGTGCTGCACTGTGTATAGGTTATAGGGGGTAGGGGTGTGCTGCACTGTGTATAGGTTATAGGGGGTAGGGGTGTGCTGCACTGTGTATAGGTTATAGGGGGTAGGGGTGTGCCGCACTGTGTATAGGTTATGGGGTAGGGGTGTGCTGCACTGTGTATAGGTTATAGGGGGTAGGGGTGTGCTGCACTGTGTATAGGTTATAGGAGGTAGGGGTGTGCCGCACTGTGTATAGGATATATGGGGTAGGGGTGTGCCGCACTGTGTATAGGTTATAGGGGGTAGGGGTGTGCTGCACTGTGTATAGGTTATAGGGGGTAGGGGTGTGCCGCACGGTGTATAGGTTATAGGGGGTAGGGGTGTGCCGCACTGTGTATAGGATATAGGGGGTAGGGGTGTGCTGCACTGTGTATAGGTTACAGGGGGTAGGGGTGTGCCGCACTGTGCATAGGATGTAGGGGGTAGGGGTGTGCTGCACTGTGTATAGGTTATAGGGGTAGGGGTGTGCTGCACTGTGTATAGGTTATAGGGGGGGGGTGCACTGTGTATAGGTTATGGGGGTAGGGGTGTGCCGCACTGTGTATAGGATATATGGGGTAGGGGTGTGCTGCACTGTGTATAGGATATAGGGGGGGGGGGGGGGGTGCACTGTGTATAGGTTATAGGGGGGGGTGCACTGTGTATAGGTTATGGGGGTAGGGGTGTGCTGCACTGTGTATAGGTTATAGGGGGGGTGCACTGTGTATAGGTTATAGGGGGTAGGGGTGTGCTGCACTGTGTATAGGTTACAGGGGGTAGGGGTGTGCCGCACTGTGTATAGGTTATAGGGGGATAGGGGTGTGCCGCACTGTGTATAGGTTATAGGGGGTAGGGGTGTGCTGCACTGTGTATAGGTTATAGGGGGTAGGGGTGTGCTGCACTGTGTATAGGTTATAGGGGGTAGGGGTGTGCTGCACTGTGTATAGGTTATAGTGGGTAGGGGCGTGCTGCACTGTGTATAGGTTATAGGGGGTAGGGATGTGCTGCACTGTATATAGGTTATAGGCGGTAGGGGTGTGCTGCACTGTGTATAGGTTATAGGGGATAGGGGTGTGCCGCACTGTGTATAGGTTATAGGGGGATAGGGGTGTGCTACATTGTGTATAGGTTATAGGGGATAGGGGTGTGCTGCACTGTGTATAGGTTATAGTGGGTAGGGGCGTGCTGCACTGTGTATAGGTTATAGGGGGTAGGGGTGTGCTGCACTGTGTATAGGATATAGGGGGGTGCACTGTGTATAGGTTATAGGGGGTAGGGGTGTGCTGCACTGTGTATAGGTTATAGGGGGGGGGTGCACTGTGTATAGGTTATAGGGGGCAGGGGTGTGCTGCACTGTGTATAGGTTATAGGGGGGGGGTGCACTGAGTATAGGTTATAGGGGGTAGGGGTGTGCTGCACTGTGTATAGGTTATAGGGGATAGGGGTGTGCTGCACTGTGTATAGGTTATAGGGGATAGGGGTGTGCTGCACTGTGTATAGGTTATAGGGGGTAGGGGTGTGCCGCACTGTGTATAGGTTATAGGGGATAGGGGTGTGCTGCACTGTGTATAGGTTATAGGGGGATAGGGGTGTGCTGCACTGTGTATAGGTTATAGGGGGTAGGGGTGTGCTGCACTGTGTATAGGTTATAGGGGATAGGGGTGTGCCGCACTGTGTATAGGTTATAGGGGGTAGGGGTGTGCTGCACTGTGTATAGGATATAGTGGGTAGGGGCGTGCTGCACTGTGTATAGGTTATGGGGGTAGGGGTGTGCCGCACTGTGTATAGGATGTAGGGGGTAGGGGTGTGCTGCACTGTGTATAGGTTATAGGGGGTAGGGGTGTGCTGCACTGTGTATAGGATATAGGGGGGTGCACTGTGTATAGGTTATAGGGGGTAGGGGTGTGCTGCACTGTGTATAGGTTATAGGGGGGGGTGCACTGTGTATAGGTTATAGGGGGCAGGGGTGTGCTGCACTGTGTATAGGTTATAGGGGGGGGTGCACTGAGTATAGGTTATAGGGGGTAGGGGTGTGCTGCACTGTGTATAGGTTATAGGGGATAGGGGTGTGCTGCACTGTGTATAGGTTATAGGGGATAGGGGTGTGCTGCACTGTGTATAGGTTATAGGGGGTAGGGGTGTGCCGCACTGTGTATAGGTTATAGGGGATAGGGGTGTGCTGCACTGTGTATAGGTTATAGGGGATAGGGGTGTGCTGCACTGTGTATAGGTTATAGGTGGATAGGGGTGTGCTGCATTGTGTATAGGTTATAGGGGGTAGGGGTGTGCTGCACTGTGTATAGGTTATAGGGGATAGGGGTGTGCCGCACTGTGTATAGGTTATAGGGGGTAGGGGTGTGCTGCACTGTGTATAGGATATAGTGGGTAGGGGCGTGCTGCACTGTGTATAGGTTATAGGGGGTAGGGGTGTGCCGCACTGTGTATAGGATGTAGGGGGTAGGGGTGTGCTGCACTGTGTATAGGTTATAGGGGGTAGGGGTGTGCCGCACTGTGTATAGGATGTAGGGTGTAGGGGTGTGCTGCACTGTGTATAGGATATAGTGGGTAGGGGCGTGCTGCATTGTGTATAGGTTATAGGGGATAGGGGTGTGCTGCACTGTGTATAGGTTATAGGGGGTAGGGGTGTGCTGCACTGTGTATAGGGTGTAGGGGGTAGGGGTGTGCTGCACTGTGTATAGGTTATAGGGGGTAGGGGTGTGCCGCACTGTGTATAGGATGTAGGGGGTAGGGGTGTGCTGCACTGTGTATAGGTTATAGGGGGTAGGGGTGTGCCGCACTGTGTATAGGATGTAGGGTGTAGGGGTGTGCTGCACTGTGTATAGGATATAGTGGGTAGGGGCGTGCTGCATTGTGTATAGGTTATAGGGGATAGGGGTGTGCTGCACTGTGTATAGGTTATAGGGGGTAGGGGTGTGCTGCACTGTGTATAGGTTATAGGGGGTAGGGGTGTGCTGCACTGTGTATAGGTTATAGGGGGTAGGGGTGTGCTGCACTGTGTATAGGTTATAGGGGGTAGGGGTGTGCTGCACTGTGTATAGGTTATAGGGGGTAGGGGTGTGCTGCACTGTGTATAGGTTATAGGGGGTAGGGGTGTGCTGCACTGTGTATAGGTTATAGGGGATAGGGGTGTGCTGCGCTGTGTATAGGTTATAGGGGGTAGGGGTGTGCTGCACTGTGTATAGGTTATAGGGGATAGGGGTGTGCTGCACTGTGTATAGGTTATAGGGGATAGGGGTGTGCTGCACTGTGTATAGGTTATAGGGGGTAGGGGTGTGCTGCGCTGTGTATAGGTTATAGGGGGTAGGGGTGTGCTGCACTGTGTATAGGTTATAGGGGATAGGGGTGTGCTGCACTGTGTATAGGTTATAGGGGGTAGGGGTGTGCTGCACTGTGTATAGGTTATAGGGGATAGGGGTGTGCTGCACTGTGTATAGGTTATAGGGGGTAGGGGTGTGCTGCACTGTGTATAGGTTATAGGGGGTAGGGGTGTGCTGCACTGTGTATAGGTTATAGGGGATAGGGGTGTGCTGCACTGTGTATAGGTTATAGGGGGTAGGGGTGTGCTACACTGTGTATAGGATGTAGGGGGTAGGGGTGTGCCGCACTGTGTATAGGATGTAGGGGGTAGGGGTGTGCCGCACTGTGTATAGGTTATAGGGGGTAGGGGTGTGCTGCACTGTGTATAGGATGTAGGGGGTAGGGGTGTGCCGCACTGTGTATAGGTTATAGGGGGTAGGGGTGTGCTGCACTGTGTATAGGATGTAGGGGGTAGGGGTGTGCCGCACTGTGTATAGGTTATAGGGGGTAGGGGTGTGCTGCACTGTGTATAGGATGTTGGGGGTAGGGGTGTGCCGCACTGTGTATAGGTTATAGGGGGTAGGGGTGTGCTGCACTGTGTATATGTTCTGGGGGTTAGGGGTGTGCTGCACTGTGTATAGGTTATAGGGGGATAGGGGTGTGCTGCACTGTGTATAGGTTATAGGGGGTAGGGGTGTGCCGCACTGTGTATAGGTTATAGGGGGTAGGGATGTGCCGCACTGTGTATAGGTTATAGGGGGTAGGGATGTGCCGCACTGTGTATAGGTTATAGGGGGTAGGGGTGTGCTGCACTGTGTATAGGTTATAGGGGGTAGGGGTGTGCCGCACTGTGTATAGGTTATAGGGGGTAGGGGTGTGCCGCACTGTGTATAGGTTATAGGGGATAGTGGTGTGCTGCACTGTGTATAGGTTATAGGGGATAGGGGTGTGCTGCACTGTGTATAGGTTATAGGGGGATAGGGGTGTGCTGCATTGTGTATAGGTTATAGGGGGTAGGGGTGTGCTGCACTGTGTATAGGTTATAGGGGATAGGGGTGTGCCGCACTGTGTATAGGTTATAGGGGGTAGGGGTTTGCCGCACTGTGTATAGGTTATAGGGGGTAGTGGTGTGCTGTACTGTGTATAGGTTATGAAGAAAAACATAAAATTGGCTTATAAAACCATGTTGAAATGGTTTGTTTATTCTGAATTTAGCACAGCTTTAGAATGTTTGAAATTATAGACACTCAGAAATGTGGAGAAATATACAGAACAAACTCTAAGATTGGTTTGCTGTCAGAAAGCTTAAGGTAAGTCATTTTGTTCATCATAAATGACTGAGCTTTGTGTTCTGCGGCAGTTGATGACAAATATGTCAGTTACACCACTTACAAGTTAAATAATAGCATACCGATAGCTTTTGAGTACAATTGATGTTTACTTATGGCTAAATGATTGCTTTTTAATGTGTCAGTAGTGTCAGTAGACAGTAAATTACCTACAATCTTATTACGCAAACAGTGTCCATTTGCAGCCAATTTCCGTGCAACAAGTTTACATAAACAGCCACGTTATGGTGACCACATAATCTGTTTTTCTAATGTTCATTGAGCGATACATTTTAACCAAGACACTGAGGGTAACACCACTGCTGATCTTTAACTACAAGAGAAGACTATGTCTCGCCGTACCATCTCATTCAAAAGACACCTCCAACAACGCAGCATAATTTCGTACCGCTGGAAAGTCAGCTTAGAAGGCAGCATTCATGTGGTAGAGTGAATTTGAATGCATGACCTTCACCTTCGAGGCAAGATATCTGCCAACTGAGGCATAGCTGACTCCCTAATATTACACATTAGAAGTCAGAACAGGAGTCAAATCGACTGGAGAAGAGACACTGACTAGCATGTTTTTTTTACCTGGTTGAAAGTACTGTGTAGGTTCTGCTGGAGAAGAAGAACAAAAAACTTGTATCAGTATTACTTGGATGGAGATTGTTACACGCAAATGTTCAAAGAACTTCTTGGAAAAACTAAGTGCGCAATTACATGCGCAGAAAACCGAGTCCTATTTTGGGCCTGTATAGCAGGGTCTTTCTGGTAGCCTGCAGCACCGATAACATCCCAGCTCTCCGGATCACAACGTCTCACACCATCTCGTTAAATTTCCCGAGGTGTTCCAAGCATCGCAAATCTTGCGAGAAGCATTCATGAGATTTAACGGCCTTATAGAACATAGAGCATAGCACAATACAGCACAGTACAGGCCCTTCAGCCCATGATGTTGTGCCGACCATTTAACCTAATCTAAGATCAACCTAACCTACACCCCTTCAATTGTCCATGTGCCTGTCTAAGAGTCGCTTAAATGTCCCTAATGACTCTGACTCCACCACCTCCGCTGGCAGTGCATTCCACACACCCACCACCCCTATACCTTCCTCCAATCACCTTAAAATTATGTCCCCTCGTGACAGCCATTTCCACCCTGGGGAAAAGTCTCTGACTATCCACTCTATCCATGCCTCTGATCACCTTGTACACCTCTATCAAGTCACCTCTCTGCCTTCTTCACTCCAGTGAGAAAAGCTTGAGCTCCCTCAACCTTTCTTCATAAGACATGCCCTCCAGTCCAGGCAGCATCCTGGTAAATCTCCTCTGTACCCACTCAAAAGCATCCACATCCTTCCTATAATGAGGCGACCAGAACTGGACACAATATTCCAAGTGTGGTCTAACTAGAGTTTTATAACGCTTCAGCAAAATCTTAATTCCCCCTGCCAAGAAAGCCAACACACCATACGCCTTCTTAACAACCCTATCAACCTGGGTGGCAACTTTGATGGATCTATGTATGCGGAGCCCAAGGTACCTCTGTTCCTCCACCCTTCCAAGAATCCTGCCTTTAACCCTGTATTCAGCATTCAAATTTGACCTTCCAAATTAATCACTTCACATTTATCAAAGTTAAACTCCATCTGCCACTTCTCAGCCCGGCTCTGCATCCTGTCAATGTTCTGTTGTAACCTGTAACAGCCCTCGACACTATCTACAACTCCACCAACCTTCGTGTCATCGGCAAACCTACTAACCCACCCTTTCACTTCCTCATCCAAGTCATTTATAAAAATCACAAAGAGCAGAGGCCCCAGAACAGATCCCTGCGGGACACTACCGGTTACCGATCTCCAGGCGGAATACTTTCCATCCACTACCACTCGCTGTCTTCTTTCGGCCAGCCATTTCTGTATCCAGATAGACAAACTTTCCAGTATCCCATGCCCCCTAACTTTCTGAATGACCCTACCATGGAGAATCTTATCAAATGCCTTACTGAAATCCATATACACCACATCTACTGCCCAACCTTTATCAATGTGTCTCGTCACATCCTCAAAGATTTCAATGTGGCTTGTGAGGCATGACCTTCCCCTCACAAAGCCGTGCTGACTAACTTTAATCAAACTATGCTTTTCTAAATAATCATAAATCCTGGGCGCGATTCTCCGCTCCCCACACCGGGGGCTGGATTCTCCCCTACCCGGCGTGACGGAGGGTGCCGGCGTAGGGGAGTGGCGCCAACCACTCAGGGGTCGCGCCTCCCCAAAGGTGGGGAATTCTCCCCACCTTTGGGGGCCAGCCCCGCGCCGGAGCAGTTTGCACCAGAAGACTGGCGCAAACACCCGGCGCAGTCGGAAACGGGGCTGGCCGAAAGGCTTTCGGCGGTCGGCGCATGCGCCGGCAGTGACGTCAGCGGCCAGCTGGCCGCTGACGTCACTGCCGGCGCATGCGCGATGCGGGGTTCTCCTCCGCGTCCGCCATGGCGGAGGCCGTGGCGGCGCGGAAGGAGAAAGAGTGCCCCCACGGCACTGCCCCGCAGAGTGAGCGGGGGGCCCCGATCGCGGGCCAGGCCTCCGTGGGGGCACCCCCCCGGGTCCGATCGACCCCCGCCCCCCCAGGACCCCGGGGGCCTGCTCGCGCCGCTGAGCCCGCCGTTCCAGAGGTGGTTTAAACCTCGGCGGCGGGAGAAGGCCTCCCAGTGGCGGGACTTCGGCCCATCCGGGCCGGAGATTTGAGGTAAGTTTTAAAAAAATGAAATCCCGCCGGCGCCAGCTGTTTTCACAGGCTGCCGGCGGGATTTGCACAACGCCGGTTTATGACCGGCGGGAGAATTCAAAAACCTGCGGGAGCGGAAATAACGCCGCTTCCCGCCAATTCTCCGACCCTGCGTGGGGTCGGAGAATTTCGCCCCGGGTGGGAGAATCGCGGGAGGGCCCCCCGACTAATTTCACGACCCCCTGGCGCCCCCCGCGATTCTCCCATCCCCCGCTCGGAAGAATCGGCGCTTGCCGTTTTTCACGGCGACCGGCAATTCTCCGACCCGAATGGGCCGAGCGGCCTGCCGTTCGCGACCGTTTCACGACGGCAGCAACCACACCTGGTCGCTGCCGTCGTGAAATCGCCGTGAGATGCCCGTTTTGGGGCTCATTGGGGAATGAGCACCACGACTGTGCTCGGGAGGGGACAGGCCCGCGAACGGTGCCCACCGATCGTCGGGCCGGCGTCTCAATCGGACCCACTATTTCCCCTCCGCCGCCCCGCAAGATCAAGCCGCCACATCTTGCGGGACGGCTGAGGGGAAAGACGGCCACCGCGCATGCGCGGGTTCGAGCTGTCAGCCGTCGTGATGTCTGCTGCGCATGCGCGTGTTGGAGCCGGCCAACCTGCGCATGCGCAGCTGACGTCATATAGGCGCCGCCATCGCGTCACACTCGGCGCGCCGCCCGGCAGTCGAGAGTTACGGAGCGCTGCTCCTAGCCCCACCGGGAGGGGAGAATAGGGGGCGAGGTGCGGCCTCCGAGGCCGTCGTGAAACTCGGCCGAGTTCACGACGGCCCCCCCCCGATTTTTCCCAGTAGCGGAGAATTCCGCCCCCTATCTCTCAGAATCCTTTCCAATATTTTGCTCACCACAGACGTAAGACTGATGGGTCTGTAATTCCCAGGGATTTCCCCATTCCCATTCCTGAACAGGGGAACAACATTCGCCTCCCTACAATCATCCGGTACTACTCCAGTGGAGAGTGAGGACGCAAAGATCATCACCAACGGCGCAGCAATCTCCTCCCTCGCTTCCCGTAGTAACTTTAGGTATATCCCATCAGGCCCAGGGGACTTACTTATCCTGATGCTTTTCAAAATTTCCAGCACATCCTCCTTCTTAATATCAATCTGTTTGAGTCTATTAACCTGGTTCACACAGTTCTCATGAGCATCAAGGTCCCTCTCTCCAGTGAATACTGAAGCAAAATATTCATTTAGGGCATCCCCCATCACCTCAGACTCTAAGCACAAGTTCCCTCCACTATCCCTGATCGGCCCTACTCTCACTCTGATCATCATCTTATTTCTCACATAAGTGTAGAACGCCTTAGGGTTTTCCCTAATCCTTCCCGCCAGGGCTTTTTCATGCCCCCTTCTAGCTCTCCTCAGTCCACTTTTGAGTTCCTTCCTGGCTACCTTGTATCCCTCTCAAGCCGAGTCAGATCCTTGCTTCCTCAACCTTATGTAAACTTCCTTCTTCCTCTTGACTAAAAGCTCCATTTCTCTTGTCATCAAAGGCTCCTTCACCTTACCATTCCTTCCTCGTCTCAGTGGGACAAAACTATCCAGCATTCACAGCAAGTGCTCCTCAAACAACCCCCACATGACTGTTGTGCATTTCCCCAAGAACAATGGACAGTCAGACCTTGCCCAAGACAACAAGCTCAATATCAAGGTTCAAATCATTCAAAACCACTCCCAATAAAAGGATTTATTTTATACTTAGTGATTTTTTTTTTTGCAAATACTTTCACTAAGTATAAAATAAATCCTTTTATTGGGAGTGGTTTTGAATGACTTGAACTTTGATATTGGGCATGTTGCCTTGGGGAAGACCTGACTGTCCACTGTCTTTCTTAACATTGGATTTGTATGATCTTATAAAGACGCTACTGGAGGTGCTTCGAGCTGCCTGCACAGTGTCATGTCCTTCAGTTTTGAGATCCTGGGCCTGCTATGAAACTGTTTCTGACTGGACTGCTTTCCAGGTTCCAGGCTGGGGTCTCTCTCCTCGGGAGCTTCCAGGCAGGTGTCTCTCTAGTGGGTGGTGTCTGGTGGAAATCTCTCTAATTAGGTTGGTGCGGGTCTCTTTAATTAAGAGGTCTCTGATAGGGAGGGGTGAGGGACGACGCCCGTAACTTAGAGGGGGGGAGGGGAGGGTGACCCAGAAAATCCCGGGCGAAGGGTTGAACTTGCATTGTGGAGGGGAAAGGGCTCAGCTGCCAGACCTCGCTATCGGGCTGTCACTCAAAATGGCGGCCAGTTAGCGGAATGTTTGGGGAATCTCTCACAATCCTCAACCAACGTGAGCGCAAATCAGGTGCGATTCAGCTCCAGCAGTGGAACATAGGGCTGGATTCTCCGTTTCTGCAGCTAAGTGTCGATGCCAGTGTGGGAACTGTGACGTTTTAAGACACCAGAATCGGTGCCGAACCCTCACCGATTTCAGGACCAGGGAGGGCGAGCAGAAGGTGGTAGGGAAATTACTGGAGAGAATTCCTCGAGACAGGATCTACTCCCATTTGGAAACAAATGGACGTATGAGTGAGAGGCAGCATGGTTTTGTGAAGGGGAGGTCGTGTCTCACTAACTTGATAGAGTTTTTCGAAGAGGTTACAAAGATGATTGATGCAGGTAGGGCAGTGGATGTTGTCTATATGGACTTCAGTAAGGCCTTTGACAACGTCACTCATGGTAGACTGGTACAAAAGGTGAAGTCACATGGGATCAGGGGTGAGCTGGCAAGGTGGATACAGAACTGGCTAGGTCATAGAAGGCACAGAGTTGCAATAGAAGGGTGCTTTTCTAATTGGAGGGCTGTGACTAGTGGTGTTCCGCAGGGATCAGTGCTGGGACCTTTGCTGTTCGTAGTATATATAAATGATTTGGAGGAAAATGTAACTGGTCTGATTAGTAAGTTTGCAGACGACATAAAGGTTAGTGGAATTGCGGATAGCGATGAGGACTGTCAGAGGATACAGCAGGATTTAGATCGTTTGGAGACTTGGGCGGACAGATGGGAGATGGAGTTTAATCCAGACAAATGTGAGGTAATGCATTTTGGAAGGTCTAATGCAGGTAGGGAATATACAGTGAATGGCAGAAACCTAAAGGGTATTGAAAGTCAGAGAGATCTAGGTGTACAGGTCCACAGGTCACTGAAAGGGGCAAGACAGGTGTAGAAGGTAGTCAAGAAGGCATATGCTATGCTTGCCTTCATTGGCCGGGGCACTGAGTATAAGAATTGGCAAGTCATGTTGCAGCTGTATAGAACCTTAGTTAGGCCACACTTGGAGTATAGTGATCAATTCTGGTTGCCACACTACCAGAAGGATGTGGAGGCTTTAGAGAGGGTGCAGAAGAGATTTACCAGGATGTTGCCTGGTGTGGAGGGCATTAGCTATGAGGAGCGGTTGAATAAACTTGGTTTTTCTCACTGGAACGATGGAGGTTGAGGGGCGACCTGATCGAGGTCTACAAAATTATGAGGGAGATAGACAGAGTGGATAGTCAGAGGCTTTTCCCCAGGGTAGAGGGGTCAATTACTAGGAGGCATAGGTTTAAGGTGTGAGGGGAAAGCTTTAGAGTAGATGTACGAGGCAAGTTATTTACACAGAGGGTAGTGGGTTCCTGGAACTCGCTGCCGGAGGAGATGGTGGAAGCAGGGACGATAGTGACATTTAAGGGGCATCTTGACAAATACATGAATAGGATGGGAATAGAGGGATACGGACCCAGGAAGTGTAGAAGATTGTAGTTTACTCGGGCAGTATGGTCAGCAGGGCTTGGAGGGCTGAAGGGCCTGTTCCTGTGCTGTATGTTTCTTTGTTCTTTGTTCTTTGAGCAATGGCACCGGGTGAAACTCCCGGCTGCCGTGCCCAAAAACGGCCGGAGAATGGCTGGGTCCTTGACCGCACATCCACACGGCGACGACCTGCAGTGGGTGGGATGTAAAACATGGAGCCGGCCATTCGCGGACCCGACCTGCAGGATATACCCTGGCTACCACGGTAGCATAGTGGTTAGCATCAATGCTTCACAGCTCCAGGGTCCCAGGTTCGGTTCCCGGCTTGGTCACTGTCTGTGCGGAGTCTGCACGTCCTCCCCGTGTGTGCGTGGGTTTCCTCCGGGTGCTCCGGTTTCCTCCCAAAGTCCAAAGATGTGCGGGTTAGGTGGATTGGCCATGCTAAATTGCCCGTAGTGTCCTAAAAAGTAAGGTTAAGGGGGAGTTGTTGGGTTACAGGTATAGGGTGGATACGTGAGTTTGAGTAGGGTGATCATTGCTCGGCACAACATTGAGGGCCGAAGGGCCTGTTCTGTGCTGTACTGTTCTAAATCTAAATCTACCCTTCACCAGAACTCCAACCCTCGCGGAAGCCCCCCCCCCGGCCAGCAACATGGCTCCCGGCCAATTGTGGTGCCGTTGAACGCAATCTGAAGCCGCCACGTCGGATTGCTGACCGCTCAGACCACACATCAACTGCGTGGTCAGGAACTTGGCCCATCGGAGGAGGGCCTTCCAATGTCGCGCCAACGAGGTTCCAACGGCGGCATTGCGATGACGCCATTTCGGAGGGGGCGGAGAATTGAAAACCGGCATCAGAACGGATTCTCTGCTGGATCGCTGATTACGATATCAGCATCGGGCAGCGGAGAATCCCGCCCAGAGGCTCCCAAATGGAGAATCCTGCCCCCATCCTTTCTCTCTCAATGGTGAGCAGATGATTGATCAGTCAGTTGCCGAATAAGGCCAGGTCTCGTTCTGTAAATAGTGTCTATTCACACAGTCCAACTGAGATGCAGGAGGTCAGCTTATTTCAAAATCTGTTTGCACAAGAATTCACATTGTGCCAGGAATAGAAATATAATGAACCTTTGATACCCAGGAATTCTGCAGCTGTCCAAGTGTAAAGGTGACAGTGTCAAAGAAACACATACATTTATATCCATCTTTCGTGACCAACGGATGTCCCCAAATACTTTAAAGCCAATGTCAGCACTTTTTATTTTTAAGGAAGTATATGTAATTTTCGCACAGGAAGCTCTCATAAACAACCATGTGATAGTGACCAGATCATCTGTTTTTCTGTGTTTATTCAGGGATAAGTAATAACTAAGACACCAAAAATAACACCACTGTTCTTTTGGTAAAGGGGTTCAGGCAAGCCCTTGCTTCAACATCTCAGGCAAAAGACGGCAGCTCTGAGAGTGCAGCACACACTCGATACTGCACTGGAGTATCAGCTTAGACAGCTGCACTTAAGTTCTAGAGTAGAATTTAAACTTCAAAACTTTGCCTCAGAGGCACGATTTCTGTCAACAGGGCCACAGCTGACACTCAGAAATTTGGATATATTAGAAATTAGGGTTAGAGACAAATCATTAGAAGATCAAATATATAATAAAACATTGCCTCGCATGTTCTTTTTACCTGGCTGGTAATAGTGAGTAGGTTCTGCTGAAAAAGAAGAAAATAACTTGAATTGATATTAATTAAGGTGGGAATTTGTGCAGGGTAGGTGAATTGGCCATGCTAAAGTGCTCCTTAATTGGGTACTCTGAATTTTTTTTTAAAATAAGGTGGGAATTATGGGTTTAAAGAGCAGTTGGGAAAGATTAAATATTTATTATATAAATAGTATCCAAAAGACTGACTTAAAACCTATTGATCAGTATGACCAAAAGTTCATAGCAAGAGAATTGCAGTGTGTGGAACAGAGTAAATGAGCTGACTGTCCTACTCAGAGTGATTGCCTGCTTTGCTGGTAATGGAAGAATGAAGGTTATGCTCAGCCTGAGGTTAAAGATTGTGAAGAACACAATTCTGCTGCTGCTCATGGTGCTCAGTGTGTCTCGGATGTACAGTTTGCATTGCAAAATCTATTCTGAATCTTTTCTATTTAGCATTGTTCAAGTGTCACATGAGATAATGCAGTTTTAACCTCAGAGTCAGCACATTTTTCTCCTCAAAGGATCTGCAATGGTGACACCAAACATTACCATCCTGGACAGAGGTATCAGCAACAGGGGCGTCAATGAAGAATAAGTCAAGTAGGTTTTTACGTTCGGGCTTGTTCATTCAATACCTGCTGCAGACACAGGATTTGGCCAGTAGACATGCTACAGAAGCATTCTTGGCAATGGACTTTGAAGTTCCTCATCCAAGCTAACGGCAGCACAGTAGTGGGTAGCACTGTTGCTTCACAGCTCCAGGGACCCAGGTTTGATTCCCAGCTTGGGTCACTGTCTGCGGAGTTTGCACGTTCTCCCTGTGTCTGCATGGGTTTCCTCCGGGTGCTCCGGTTTCCTCCCACAAGTCCAGAAAGACGTGCTGTTAGATAATTTAAACATTCTGAATTCTCCCTCGGTGTACCTGAAAAGGAGCCAGAATGTGGCGACTAGGGGTTTTTCACAGTAACTTCATTGCAGTTTTAATATAAGCCTAATTGTGACAATAAAGATTATTATTAAATTAAATTCTGTACCTGCAGTGTTCAATGAAGAAGTACTGTAATTCATCAGCGGAGAGAGAGTGTTAGCTGATAATCAGAGGGTGGTTTCCTTATCCCTGTTTGATCTGTCAGGAGACTTCAGGACCATATCCTCCTGACTTCAGATCACTGGTCTGCCACCTCTGATGGGTCTTCCTGACAGTGAGAGAAGACATACCCAGGAATACTGGTGGAGGAGTCTGGGATATTGGCTAGGATGCATGATTCTGTGACTCTGACTGTGTCATCCTGTTGGAAGACTACTCTGTGGGACAGCCTACTCAATCTTGGCACAAATCCCCAGCATTCACTGGGCTGGGTGTGGCTTTGTTGTGTCCATTGCTGAGGCCAAAGCCAGATGATCTTCACTTTTATTTTATCATATTTTACTTGCTTGTCCTGGAGTGTGTCAAACTTTTATTACCTCAGAGGTAAATTTTTTGTAAACTTGGCTACAGCTGGCATGATAACATTTGGACATATGGGAAACCTGGGCAGCAGTTTAAATATCAGAAATCAAGGAAAGTGACTGATGAACGTGTATTTGTTTACCTGGGGGATAGTAATCCTCAGATATTTCTGCAAAAGACAAACTAAAACTTGAATCAACGTTAAAGAGGATAAAGATTGTTTGACATTTCCATGTTGAAACAACAAAAGGAAAATTAGCAATAGAATTTGACTCAAACTATGTAATATAAATGGCTGCTTCCTATTGATCAGAATCGCTGAACATTTGAACAATAGAATCTGAAGCTTGTGCACAGGATCGAGTGACTGAATGCAGTCACATAGTACATTTGTGAAGCTCACTAGCTTCTGTATTGTATGCCAATGACCCAACATCAACTCTGAACAAAATAACAAACAAAGTTAATTAATTTACACATCACACGTTTATTAGAATCTCTCACTGATTCAAATCTGCATTTGTGGTCAGCGTCATTAATTGTGAATTTCTGCTGTCTGGCCACTGATCTCTTACTTTAATTTTGGCAGAAACTGCCAGCACTCCCAGTGAAGTTGAACAAACTACCATTTGGTTATGTTCAAAGCATGAAACTTAGACAAACCAATACAAATAATGTTATGATTTCCTTCCTCAGTGTCAGTTGATGCTAATTATCCAGTGGCAGTATAAGACCCAACCTCAGGATGCAAACAGTGTTCATTCAGACAGTCTCGTTGACCTGTGTTGTGTAACAGGTCAGTTCATTTCCATAATTATGTGAATAAGAATGCACACTGGGAGAGGTACAGGAAGTATACTGAATCATTGAATTCCATGAATTCTGCAGCTCTCCAAATGCTTTGGGGATTGTGCCAAGTAAAAGGGATACAGAGAGATACAGAATGAGGAATGAGGGAAACTTTACAAGTCCCCACTGTAAGCAGTCGTGTTCCTGAAAAATCACCATTTTAAGTGAATCAAATTTACGTAAATCAAGGTTTCCCATTGGATTATATGTTGAAAGTTGGAGTTAGGTTCTATCAGATATTTCTCACCGGGAAAACAATATTCAAGTTGTTACTTCTGAATTCTTCTGAGAAGCTCAATGACGATATGGGCAGGACGGTAGCACAAGTGGATAGCACTGTGGCTTCACAGCGCCAGGGTCCCAGGTTCAATTCCCCGCTGGGTCACTGTCTCCCTGCACGTTCTCCCTGTGTCTGCATGGGTTTCCTCCGGCTGCTCCGGTTTCCTCCCACAGTCCAAAGATGTGCAGGTTAGGTGGATTGGCCATGCTAAATTTCCCTTAGTCACCAAAAAAAGGTTAGAAGGGGTTATTGAGTTACGAGGATAGGGTGGAAGTGAGGGCTTAAGTGGGTTGGTGCAGACTTGATGGGCTGAATGGCCTCCTTCTACACTGTATGTTCTATGTTCTATAGTTGGATTGATTTAGTTTTGAATTAAAGGCATTGGGTGACAGCCTGGCCCTGGGATGCATGGGGGTACTGGCGGAGTGGGATTGTCACTGGACTGGTAATCCAGAGAGCCAGGGTAATGCTCTGGGGACCTGGGTTCAAATACCACGCTTCAATTAAAGTATAATGATAACCATGAAACCATTGTCGATTTTCATAAAAACCCATCTAATTTACTAATGTCCTTCAGGCAAAGAAATCTGCCTGATCTGGTTTACATAGAATCATAGAATCTACAGTGCAGAAGGAGACCATTTGGCCCATCGAGTCTGCACTGGACCTTGGAAAGAACACCCTCCCTAAGCCCACACCTCCACCCTATTCCCATAACCAAATCACCCCACCTAACCTTTTTGGACACTCAGGGTAATTTAGCATGGCCAATCCACCTAACCTGCACATTTTTGGACTATGGGAGGAAACCGGAGCACCCGGAGGAAACCCACACAGACACGGGGAGAACGTGCAGACTCCGCACAGACAGGGACCAAAGCCGGGAATCAAACCTGGGACCCTGGAGCTGTGAAGCCACAGTGCTAATCACTGTGCTATCGTGCTGCCCTCTGGAGCCATGGTTGTCTGGTTGATTCTTAAATGTTCTCGGAAATGGCTGAGCAATCCATTCAGTTCAAGGGCAATTAGGGACTGGCAATAAATTTAGGCCCATCCAACATAATCCACATCTCTTGAACAAGTTTTTAAAAAATGAATTTAATGGAATGAAGAGCCAGGATCATCAACAACCTTAATATATACATCCAAACTGCTGGACGGTTTTCTATTTCACTTCAGCAGCAGGCTGCGGAGATGGGGTGATCCAGAGAATCCGGGGGGGAGGGGTGAGTGAATTGGATTGCCGGGAGGCCCAGCTGCCAGATCTCGCTTTCAGGCCCCTGCTCATAATAGCCAATATGTCCTTCAGGACTTTGCCAGTAGAGCTGCTGCTGCTGCCAAGAAGGCAAATGACTTTGAAGTCCTTCATCCAATCTACAGTCTGCAGTGTTCAATGAAGAAGTACTGTAATTCATCAGCAGAGAGAGGGTGTTAGCTGATAATCAGAGGGTGGTTACCTTATCCCTGTTTGATCTGTCAGGAGACTTCAGGACCATATCCTCCTGACTTCAGATCACTGTTCTGCCACCTCTGTTGGGTCTTCCTGACAGTGAGAGAAGACATACCCAGGAATACTGGTGGAGGACTCTGGGACATTGGCTAGGATGTATGATTCTGTGACTCTGACTGTGTCATCCTGTTGGAAGACTACTCTGTGAGACAACCTGCTCAATCTTGGCACAAATCCCCAGCATTCACTGGGCTGGGTGTGGCTTTGTTGTGTCCATTGCTGAGGCCAAAGCCAGATGGTCTTCACTTTTATTTGCACATATTTTACTTGCTTGTCCTGGAGTGAGTGTCAAACTTTTATTACCTCAGAGGTAAATTTTTTGTAAACTTGGCGACAGCTGGCATGATAACATTTGGACATATGGGAAACCTGGGCAGCAGTTTAAATATCAGAAATCAAATAAAGTGACTGATGAACTTGTATTTGTTTACCTGGGGGATAGTAATCCTCAGATATTTCTGTAAAAGACAAACCAAAACTTGAATCAACGTTAAAGAGGATAAAGATTGTTTGACATTTCCATGTTTCTCAGTATTCCTTACTGAGCATTTCTCACTTGGGTTTAAAATTGATTCAAAAGTCTTATTCACAGAAAAACTCCAAAATTTTAAACA
This sequence comes from Scyliorhinus canicula, assembly GCF_902713615.1. Lineage (NCBI taxonomy): Eukaryota > Metazoa > Chordata > Chondrichthyes > Carcharhiniformes > Scyliorhinidae > Scyliorhinus > Scyliorhinus canicula. The sequence continues at coordinate 101,456,197 of NC_052154.1, forward strand.
AATTTAAATTGTTTTCTTCTCATATCTTGTTGTCAAAAAAACTTTAAAATTGATTAAAGTCTCCCCCAAAACTCTTTTCCTTTTTTGAAAAAAACAGACAGATTTGATGAAGCCAAATTGATGCCAATCTGACCCTGGATTGATTCTGGTTAAAATAGCAAATTAAATATATCAATTCACAGACCACATTTATTAGAATCTCTTACTGATTGAATTTGGTGGTTATGGTCAGTGTTATTGCCTGTGAATTTCTGTGTCCGGCCAATGATCCCTTGTGTAATTTGGATAGAAATTAGCAACGCCATCAAAAGAAATGGAGTAAACTGACATTTCATCCTGACCTAAGTGTGAAATTTAAAGAAACCAATGTGCGTAATTAATTGTTACCCTCTCAAGAGTCGGTTGATGGTAGATTATTCGGGGCCAGTACAAGGCCATCTTCTGGAAATAGTGTCATGCAGGAGTTCAGCTCATTTCAATAATTGTGAGTACAAGAATGTACACTGGGCCAGGTATAGGAAACGTAAAAGCAAATTAATGCGGATGCTGGAATCTGAAACCAAAAGAGAAAATGCTGGAAAATCTCAGCAGGTCAGGCAGCATCTGTAAGGAGAGAAAAGAGCTAACATTTTGAGTCCAGGTGACTCTTTTTCAAAGCTAAAAGGCACAAAAAGTGGGAGATATTTATGCTGCAGTGTGAGGGAATGAAAGATGAGTCATAGCCACAGAAATCAAGGGAAAATAGTGCTAATGGCAGTCACCAGAGAGAAACAAAGGTGTGAAAGGCCAAACAGCAGAGAAACTAACATCAGAGGGAAAGCTGTGACTGATGTAGATGTGGGGGGAGGGGGAACATGGGTGGGAGAAAGGTAAAATGAGAAAAAGGGGGGAAGAGGGAAGCAAAGCAGAGAGAAGGTAAGGAAAGGACAGAGAAGATAGGGGAAAGAGTGGGGGTGGGAAAAAAAATATATAAAGAAAGACAAGAAAGAAATAAAAGTTGAAAGACAGTTAAAATGAAATGGAATGAAAACAAAGGGTTCAAGGTGGGGTAGAGCTAATCATTTGAAGTTGTTAAATCAATGTTGAGACCAGAAGGCTGTAGCGTGCCTAACTGGAAGATGAGATGCTGTTCCTCCAGTTTGTGTTGAGTTTCACTGGAACATTGCAGCAGGCTAAGGACAGACATGTGGGCATGGGAGCAGGGTCTGGTGTTAAAATGGCAAGCAACGGGAAGGTCAGGGTCCTGAATGCGCACAGACCGAAGATGCTCAGCAAAACGATCACTCAGTCTGCGTTTGGTCTCTCCGATATAGAGGAGACCACAATGGGAGCAGCAAATGCAAACGACCAAATTGAAAGAGATGCAAGTGAAATGCTGCTTAACCTGGAATGAGTGTTTTGGGCCTGGAATGTTAAGCATGGAAGAGGTAAAAGGGCAGATGTTACACCTTCTGTGATTGCGTGGGAAGGTGCCATGGGTGATGGGAGAAGTGTTGGGTATGGTGGAGGCGTGGACGAGATTATCCCAGAGGGAATGGTCTCTGTGAAATGCTGACAGAGGGAGTGAAGGGAAGATGTGTTTGGAGTTGGCGAAAATGGCGGAGGATTATGCTTTGCATACGGAGGCTCGTGGGGTAAAATATGAGAATGAGGGGGACTCTAACCTTCCATGCTTAACATCCCAGGCCCAAAACAGAAGAATTACAGCTAGAACATAGAACAGTACAGCACAGAACAGGCCCTTCGGCCCTCAATGTTGTGCCGAGCCATGATTACCCTACTCAAACCCACGAATCCACCCTATACCTGTAACCCAACAACCCCCCCTTAACCTTACTTTTAAGGACACTACGGGCAATTTAGCATGGCCAATCCACCTAACCCGCACATCTTTGGACTGTGGGAGGAAACCGGAGCACCCGGAGGAAACCCACGCACACAGGGGGAGGACGTGCAGACTCCACACAGACAGTGACCCAGCCGGGAATCGAACCTGGGACCCTGGAGCTGTGAAGCATTTATGCTAACCACCATGCTACCCTGCTGCCCTTATTCAAGCTGTGACACTTACCTGCAGCTCCTCCAGTCCATTCCTGGGTGGAGAGCAGCTTTTACTGATCCATTAGTGGCAAGCCATTCATTGCTTTCTAGTAGTGGTCTGCAATTCTACAAACCATCTACAGGCTTGATTCATTCATCTCCCTTCAAGTAAACATTGACCACATCAAAGAGAGGGAAGTGCATTCCAAACACGAAATGCATTCCAATCACTCAAGCATGTGATTTCACAGCACCTCTCTTTGATGTGGTCACTGTTTACAAACAGTGGTGTTTCACCACTTAGGCCATTGAACCATGAAGGGAGATGAATGAATCAAAGCTGCAGATGGTTTGTTGAATCTGTCAATCACAGGCCACTGCTGGAAAGCTATGAATGGCTTGCAGCTAATAGATCAGTGGGAATTAGACGGAGGTTACAGCTGCTCTCCTGCCAGGTGTGGACACGTGTGGTTGCAAGGTAAGTGGTACAGCTGTAATTCCCCTCACTGCCATCCCTGGACTGCTCCGCGGGGGCGGGAATCGCGCTGCGCCGGTCGGCGCGCCCCCCGCGGCGATTCTCTGGCCCGCGATGGGCTGAAGTCCCGCCGCTGACAAGTCTCTCCCACCGGCGGGAATCAAAACCTGACTGGCGGGATTGGCGGCGCGGGCGGGCGCCGGGGTCCGGGGGGCGGGGGGGGGGGGGGGTCGCGGGGCGTTCTGACCCCGGGGGGTGCCCCCACGGTGGCCTGGCCGGCGATCGGGGCCTACCGATCGGCGGGCAGGCCTGTGCCGTGGGGGCACTCTTTTTCTTCCGCCTTCGCCATGGTCTTCACCATGGCGGAGGTGGAAGATACCCCCTCGCCTGCGCCGAGATGATGTCAGCAGCCGCAGACGCTCCGGCGCATGCGCGGACTTACGCCGGCCGGCAAAGTCCTTTCGGCCCCGGCTGGCGTGGCGCCAAAGGCCGTTCACGCCAGCCGGCAGAGCGGGAACCACTCCGGCGTGGGCCTAGCCCCTCAATGTGAGGGCTTGGCCCCTAAAGGTGCGGGTGGGCAGCACGGTAGCACAAGTGGATAGCACTGTGGCTTCACAGCGCCAGGGTCCCAGGTTCGATTCCCCACTGGGTCACTGTCTGTGCGGAGTTTGCACGTTCTCCCCGTGTCTGTGTGGGTTTCCTCCGGGTGCTCCGGTTTCCTCCCACAGTACAAAGACGTGCAGCAGGATTAGGTGGATTGGCCATGATAAATTGCCCTTAGTGACCAAAAAAAGGTTAGAAGGGGTAGCACAAGTAGATAGCACTGTGGCTTCACAGCGCCAGGGTCCCAGGTTCAATTCCCCGCTGGGTCACTGTCTCCCTGCACATTCTCCCTGTGTCTGCATGGGTTTCCTCTGGGTGCTCCGGTTTCCTCCCACAGTCCAAAGATGTGCAGGTTAGGTGGATTGGCCATGATAAATTGCCCTTAGTCACCAAAAAAAGGTTAGAAGGGGTTATTGGGTTTTGGGGTTAGGGTGGAAGTGAGTGCTTAAATGGGTCGGTGCAGACTCGATGGGCCGAATTGCCTCTTTCTGCACTGTATGTTCTATGAGACTTCCGCACCTTTGGGGCGGCGCAATGTCGGAGTGGTGCACGCCATCCAACATGCCAGGACCCCCCCGCCCCGCCGGGTAGGGGAGAATCCCGGCACATATTAGAGCAACAGGCTCTTATCAGAGGACGAGATTAGAAAAGGCAAGATCGCAGACATTTATGCAGCGCTGAGTAAAAAGGAGGAAGTACCAGTGGAGGAAATTTGGCAAAACTGGGTGGAGACACCTGGTGGAATTTTGTCACTTAGAGAAAAGTTTGCCATTCGGGGGATAAACGAGGGTTCTCCATGAGGTGGAATCTGCTCATCGACTTCTGTAAAGCTAACTATAATGCCAGCTGTGAGGGGTGATCTTGTTTTTTCTCTTTTTCTTTTATTCTTTTCTTTGTTGGGGAGAAAGAGGGCGTGTCAAGGGTTTCACTGGATAGAGGTGAGGGAGTTGTGGGGGACTGTGTAAAATTAGACATGTTATTACATTGTTGCTGATTTGTTATGGCTCGAGTCTTTCTTTTATGCATGTATTTGAAAATACCTGCAATAAATTCGGCCGGATTCTCCGTTCCTGAAACAGTGTTGACACTGGGGCAGGATTCGTGGACTTCTATGACAGCAAAACTGCCGCCGCACCTGGACCGATTCAACAACCGTTGAGGGGCTAGCACTGACGCCATGTGAAACCCAATCAATTCCACGGAGAACCAGTGCTGGATTTTGTGGTTATGAAAGACCACAAATGCACTTAGTCTCAGGAACGGAGAATCCAGCCTCTCGTCTTTCCTTCAATGTCGATAGGTCAAAATCCTGGAACTCTCTCCCTCACAGCACAGTGGGTATACCTACACCTCAGTAGTTCATGAAGGTATCTCACCACCACCTTCTGAACGGCAACTAGGGATGGACAATAAATGCTGGCCTAGCCAGCAACACCACATGCCATAAATGAATTTAAAAATAACTCCTCCATGTTGAACACTACTTGGAGGAAGCATTGAGGGTGGCAAGGGTGCAGAATGTATTCTGTGTGTGAGACTTCAGTCTATCATGAAGAGTGGCTCAGTAGAAACACCAGAGACTGAGCTGGTCAGGTCCTGAAGGACATAGCTGCTAAACTGGGACTGTAGCAGGTGGTGAGGGAACCAAGAACAGGGAAAAATATACTTGACCTCATCCTCACCAACCTGCCTGCCACAGATGCATCTGTCCCTGACTGTATCATTGGAGCGGCAGAGTCTTTGTGGAGACAAAGTCCCATATTCACATTGAGGATACCATCCATTGTGTTGTGTGGCACGAACACCATGCTCAATAGGATAGAAATTGAATAGATCTGGCATCACAAGACCAGACATCTATGAGGCGCTGTGGGCCATCAGCAGCAGCAGAACTGTACTTAAACACAACCTGTAGCCTCATGGCCAGGCATATCCCCCACTCTACCATTACCACCAAGCCAGAGGACCAACCTGGTTCAATGAAGAGTGCAGGAGAGCATGCCAGGAACAATATCAGGCATACCGAAAAATGAGTGTCAACCTGGTGTAGCTACAACACAGGACTACTTGTGTACCAAACAACATAAGCAGCAAGTAAGTGTGTTGTCTGGTTTTGACCTGATAGGAGATTGGCTGTGTTTTCTCCACTGTGATATCTGCCGGCATCCTCCCCAAAATTCCGGACGTACACTGCGTCCTCTGGTTTCAATCCTCTATCCTGCTTCCGATGGTTTTGTTACCTCTTCCCTCGGTCTAGTTTCTTTTGCATCTTCCTGCCAAGGTTGGGAAATGTCAAGCGTAAATGGGTCTAGAGCCATTGAGGCTGGGGAGGCCAAATCACTGAGTGTCTTTAAGACAGAGATAGATAGGTTCTTGATTAATAAAGGGATCAGGGGTTATGGGGAGAAGGCAGGAGAATGGAGATAAGAAAAATATCAGAAATGATTGAATGGCGGAGCAGACCCAATGGGATGAGTGGCCTAATTCGGCTCCTACGTCTTATGGTCTTGTGGTCTTACAGGTCGAGGGACGTTGTTGAGGACTCCCAGGACAACACCCTCCTGACTTTACAGCACTGTGCTGCCACCCTTTTTTTCAGATTTTGTTTACATTTACATTTTACATTTTTTCTTGCCTATTAGACTTGTTTCTCCTGAGGTAGGATTTGAATTTAAATATCTTCAGAGGCAAAATTTCTGTGAACTGGGCGAAAACTGGCCATATGGGATACGTGGGCGGCAGTTTATATGTCAGATAATCAAATAAAGCCACTGACGAATGTGCATTTGCTTACCTGGTGGATAGTACTCCTCAGATATTTCTGCAAAAGACAAATTAAAACTTGAATCAACATGAAAGTGGATGAAGCTTGATTGATATTTCTATGTTTAATCAACAGAAAGGAAACTTAATAAAGTACTGATGACTCAAAATGTAGAAGGAAACCGCTGATGCCCGTTGATCAGAATGGCTAAACATTTGAAGAACAGAAACTGAAGTTTGTGGAACAGACTTTACTGACTGAATGCACTAAACCAGGACATTTGCGAAGCACCGTGTGGATCCACTGTTTTGCTGCAAATAGGAAAACGAGAGATCCAATAAGTCCACATTATAAGTGGGAATTGCGTTCCTGAAAATCACCGCTTTAAATTAATCATATTTATGTGACTCATGTTCTAATAAGATTATATGTTAAAGTTGGAGTTAGGATCCATCGGACAATTTCTGACTGGTGAAAAAAGAATGACCAAGTTTAAATATTGTACCATATGTATGTTGCACTGTGCATTCCTTGGTGAAAGCATTTTGGTAAGTATTTAAAAAATCCTTTTATTGGAAGTGGCTTTGAGTGATTGCGAGCCTCGATACTGGGCGTGTTGATTCGGGCAACAACTGCAAGTTCCACTGTCTTTCTTACCACTTCATAGGGCAGTATGGCAGCATGGTAGCATAGTGGTTAGCACTATGGCTTCACAGCGCCAGGGCCCCAGGTTCGATTCCTGGCTGGAGTCACTGTCTGTGCGGAGTCTGCACGTTCTCCACATGTCTGCGTTCGTTTCCTGCGGTTTCCACCCAGAAGTGCCGAAAGACGTGCTGTTAGGTCATCTGGACATTATGAATTCTCCCTCAGTGTACCCAAGCAGGCACTGGAATGTGGTGACTAGAGGCTTTTCACAGTAACTTCATTGCAGTTTTAATGTAAGCCTACTTGTGACAATAAAGATTATTATTATTTGGAGGATATTTTGAAGACACTGCTGGCACTGCCTGCAACATGCAAGGACCTTAGGTTTAGAGATCCTCTTGAGAAGGCCAGTGACTGAAATTGGATTGATTTCATATTGAATTAAAGGTGGCATGCAACAGCCTGGTCCTCGGATGAACTTAATGGGATGAAGGGCCAGGGCCATCAAAACCCTGACAAATATGTCCAAAGAATGTTGGACAGTGTTCAATTTCCTTTCAGCGTCAGGTACAACACCATTACTTACTGGATGTTTCTCAATCATGTTTGAATGAGATTTAGAAGTTTCACTTCGAGCTAAAGTCCAAAATATAAATCAAAATAAACCGTTTTCTTCGAACCTCTTGTTTGAAAATGAAACAACTTTAAAAGTGATTACAATTTCACCCAAAACGCTGGCTTTGCATTGCTCTGTTTTCTTTCAAAATAGATGTTTTCTTCAATTCAGGACCACACTATAGTACTGTATGGTAGTGAAAAGGGGAAGGATCATTTGACATGTCAAGGAAAAATTTGTTGATGTTAGTGTGTGTCTATATTCAGATGCCATCAAGTTGGCAGATTGAGTGGGCGGAATTCTCTGATAATGGGGCTCTGCCCCCACGCCTGCGGGAAAATGGGTGCGAATCACTCTGGACTTACATTGAGAAAGTCCAGAGAGAATTTCTATTTTGAAGGGGGCCATGGGTATGCGCATGCCGGCTGCCTGCTGCAGCGACACTGTGCAACATGGCGGACCCACACAGCGGGCTGACCCCGACATTATAGGCCCCCCGAGAACGCGAGTGCCCGCCAATCGGTGGCCCCTGATCATGAACCAAGCAGTCCTGGAGGCCCGCTCCAGTGATGGATCACCACGCAACCCACCAGGGCGACCACAGACTGGGTCCGCAGCCGCCACTTCGAGCTACCGCTGCGTGGAACCACGAATGAACTCGGCAGTTGTTAGCGGAGAATCGCTGCGGGGGCCTGTTTCAATGGTCACCGGAGAATCGCGGGAGGGCATCGGACCTGATCACTGGTCTGACCCCCATTCTCCACCCCCGCACCAAGCGAAATTTCATCGTGGAGGCTCGGAGAATCCCGCCCACTGTTTCTCTCCCCTCCTGACCAGTGACAATTCAACTTCTCGATACCTGACCTAAAAGTGTTGATTTAGGTATTGCTACCCTCATTCACAAAGCAAGATAGAGGCAGAGAGAGAGTCAAGCAATGCGATTGTGGTGTATGACTATTGTAGCCTCCCCAAGTTCAATACAGAAAAATGGAACTGACCCAACAGGGCCCAATGACACGTGAGACACAATGATCCACAAAACAGGAGAAAATGCAATTGCAGCGATCAGCACTGGAGCAGATGTATTCCCCTCAAGCCTGCTCTGCCATTCAATAATATCATGGCTGATATGGTTATGCTGTCAATTCCACATTCCCATCTACCGCAATAACCTTTGATTCAATGACCCCGTTATCACTGCCTTCTGAAGCAAAGAGTTCCAGAATCACACAAGCCTCTGAGAGAAAAAAATTCCCAACACCCTCTGATCTTAAAAGGTCATCCTTAATTTTGAAGCAGTGACCTCTAGCTCTGAACTCTCCCACAAGAGGAAACATCCTTATTTCGACCATTGATTATCTTAAAAACTTCAAGACACCCCTCGATCATCTGGACTCCAGCGGAAACAAGCCCAGTCTGTCCAAATTTTCCCCATCAGCTCTTTCCAGGTATCAATACAGGAACCCTCCCTCCTCTAAAGCATTTAGCTCCATCCTCCAATAAGGAGACCAAAATTGCACTCATTATTGGACATGTGGTCTCACATTGCCCTGTACAACTGAGGTATAACATCCTTACTTTTATATTCAATACCTCTCATAATAAAGGGTAGCATTCCATTAGCCTTCTTAATTATTGCTGTATCTGAACACTGGCTTTTTGTGAGACACATGCTACAACATCTAGATCCCTCTGCACCTCGGAATTCTGCAGCCGTTCTCCGTTTCAGCAATGCTCTTCTTTTTTTAGAATTTACAGTGCAGAAGGAGGCCACCGGGCCCACCGAGTCTGCACCGGCCCCGACAAAGAGCACCCCACCCAAGCCCACATATCCACCCGATCCCCGCAACACCCACTTAAACGTTTTGGACGCTAAGGGCAATTTATCATGGCCAATCCACCTAACTGGCACTTCTTTGGACTGTGGGAGGAAACAGGAGCACCCGGAGGAAACCCACGCAGACATGGGGAGAAAGTGCAAACTTCGCACAGACAGTGACCTAAACCGGGAATCAAATCTGGGATCCTGGAGCTGTGAAGCAACTGTGCTAACCACTATGCTACCGTGCTGCCCACTAAAAAGCAGAGCTCTGCTTTTATTCTTCCTGTCAAAGTGAACAACTTTAGATTGGTATTGAGTGGCACAGTGGCACGATGGTTAGCAAGTTAGAAGAATTAAAACCCAACCTTCAGTGATTGTCTGTGTACAGTTTACACCTTCTTCCCGTGTCTGAGTGGGTTTCCTCCAGATGCTCCAGTTTCCTTCCGCAATTTAAAGATGTGCAGGATAGAGGGATTGGCCATGTTAAATTGTATTGTCCCTTAGTATCCTAAAGGTTCGATGGGGATGGATTATGAGGATAGAGTGGAGGCGTGGGGATAGGTGGGATGCTCTTTTGGAGGTCAGTGCAGATTGGTGGGCCAAATGTCCACCTTCTGCACTGTAGAGATTATGTGATTGTCCCATTATATTCCATATTACTACTTTTCTGAATCTATTGCATTTAGAATGGTGGAAGTGTCACACAAGGAGATGCGGTGTATCCTCAATCTGAAATTATGTCACTTTCCTGCTGAAAGGCTGGATGATGGTCAATCTAAACATTACAGTCCTGGACAGAGGTATCAGCAACAGGAAACTCGGTGAGGAATGAGTGAAGTAGGTTTTTCGCTTGTGCTTGATCTCTCACTACCTGCTGCAGACATGGTCTCGCTGCTATGTCTTTCAAGGTTCATCCAGTAACGCTGCTACTGTGTCATTCTTGGTATTGTACATTAACACCACTCACCCAGTCTACATTTTATATTGCTTGCAAGTGGTATTCAACGAGGGGGATCACAGATTCTCCAGTTGAGGGAAGGTGGTGGCTAATAATCAGAGAATGGTTTCTTTATGCATGTTTAACCTAATGCCAGGAGAACCTCCTGTTCTTCCTGCCGTCGGGGCAGGACATACCTAGGAATGGTGATGGAGGACTCTGGGATATTGCTTGTAAGGCATGATTCTGTCAGTGTGGCTATGTCAGACTAATGTGTGACAAATCTACAAAACAGCTCTCTCAATGTTGGCACAAATCCCCAGATGGTGTTGAGACAGCCGTTAGAGCATTGACTGAGATGCGTGCGGCGTTGTTGTGTACATTGCTGAAGCCAATGACAAATTAACCTATCCAAATAACGTAATTATTTCACTCTAAAGAGGACAGTGGTGGCAGGATAAGGCCATATCCCAGGATGCAGTGTGCATTTACACAGTCCAGCTAACCTATGTCGTCAGCTCATTTCAATACTTGTCCTCGAGTGGGAATGGAACTGATATTGCCTCAGAGGCCACAGCTGGCTGGATAAAATTTGTACGTATTGAAAAGCTGGTCAGGAGCTCAAATGTCATGAAATCAAGGATTTTTACAGACTAGAATGTGTTTTTACCTGGTGGATAGTAATCCTTAGGTTTTTCTGGAAAAGACAAATTAAAACTTGAATTAATATTAAAAGGGTGAAGATTGTTTTACATATCTGTGCTGAACCAGGAGAAAAAAACACAAAACTGTGTCGTAAAAACAGCTGATTTCCACAGATCAGAATCTCCAAACCTTTGAAAAGCAGAAATTGACATTTGCAAATCAGGTTTGAGTGCTGAATGTGGAAATCTTGCACATTTACAAAGCACACTGGTTATGATGTTGAAGCCAAATGGATGCCAATCTGGCCAATATTGACTCTGAATTAAACAACAAACTAAATGTATTCGTTCACATATCAACATTTAGTAGAATCTCCCAATGATTCAATTCTGCGATTATGGTCAATGTTATTGAATTAAATATCTGCTTTGCCACCACTTATGCTTTTCTGTAATTTGGACAGAAACTGAAAGCGCTACAATAGAAACAAAGTAAACTGTCATTCAGCCTGATGCAAGTGTGAAATTGACAAACTAATGCAAAACACTTAATTATTTCTCTCTATAGAGGACAGTGGTGGCAGGATAAGGTAATATCCTAGGATGCAAACAGTGTGCATTTACACAGTCCAGCTGACCTGTGTCATCAGCTCATTTCAATAACTGTTTGCACAAAAATACTGAGCAAATTGGAGGTGTGTAATGAGCCAGTGCGAGGTGTGAATCTCGCTGCTCCCGCCAGCGGGGGACCGGAGCATCACGTCAGAAGCGGCAGCAGGCACAAATTCTGATTTTTCCCTCATTTGATATTCTCCGCCCGATCACGATTCTTGCTGCCGGCGCCACACAGCGGAGAATCCAGCCCACAATGTAATTATTTTCCTCTCAAGGGTCATTGGAGAGGCGTGGCAGGATAAGGCCAGATCTCAGGATGCAAACTATGTCCATTCACACAGTCCAGCTGACTAGTGTCATGCGGGAGGTCACCTCAATTCAATTCTTGTGTTTACCTGAACACACCCTGAGCCAGGTAGAGCAAGTGTAATGATCCTTTGATAACCAGGAATTCCACAACCCCCAATGTCAGTTAAAAAGAAAGACAAATGTTTATATGGCGCCATTCCATAACCAACCAATGTTCCACAGTGGTTTAAGACCAGTGAGGTTCAAGTGCCAGTGCTTTTATGAAAAAGCACAGCCAATTTGTGCATTCTGGTTTTTGGTTTCAGATCACTAGTCTGACCTGGGTGACGGTCGAGGAGGGAGACCCTTCGGGGACTGGATGTTCTTGTATATGGTAAATAAATCGAACCTTTGTTTTCTATCTGCTTGGTCCATGCGTGCTACTGTAGCAGATTCTTCAAGCAGCCTCAGGTAAAACATTGTGCTGGAATACAATTCTGGTATGCTGATGGAGTATAATTTATTTTATTCAAAGTTTTGATGTAGGCATCGCTGGCTGGGCCATTATCAATTGCCTGTCCCTAATAGCCAATGAGAAGGTGGTGGGGATCTGCCTTCTTGAACTACTGCAGTCCAGTGCCTCATGGAAGCCAAATCTATTCTGAAGCTATTCCATTTAACATTCGACATAGGACGATGTAGGGTATCCTCAGGGTGCAATCAAGACATTTCTTTGTCATAGTCTGTGCACTGGTCACTCCGAACATTCCTGCCCCGGATAGAGGTATCAGCAATAGAGAGGTCGGTGAAAAATACGACAAGTGGGTTATTTCTTTTTTTTTTTAAATTTAGAGTACCCAATTATTTTTTCCAATTAAGGGGCAATTTAGCGTGGACAATTCACCTAATCTGCACATCTTTGGGTTGTGGGGGCAAAACCCACGCAGACACGGGGTGAATGTGCAAACTCCACACGGACAGTGACCCAGGACCGGGATTCGAACCCGGGTCCTCAGCTCCGTAGGCAGCAATGCTAACCACTGTGCCACCGTGCTGCCCCAAGTGGGTTATTTCAAGGAGTTTGTTCTCTCACCACCTCGTAGTGTGGCTAATACGACATGCAGGATTCAGCCAGAAGCTACTGAGCAATTCTCTATAAAGGAGATTGAATTCCCTCAATCAGTCCACACTCTGTGCTTCTTCCAAATGCTGAATGAGGAGGAGCTCTGATTCAACAGCTGAGGCAAAGTGACACTGATAATCAGAGGGTGGTTTCCAAATGTATGTTTGACCTAATGCCAGGAGCCTTCAGTGATTGCAGAGATATTGTTGAGAACTTCAAGGACCCCCCCCACCTGACTTTATACTGTACCACTGTGTTTTCACCACTCATGGGCCTTTCAACCGATGGGACAGGATGCTCCCAGGAATGCTGATAAGAGTACTTCCAGATTTTGTATGGAAGGTGTGATTCTGTAAGTGTGACTATCAGCCTGTTCCATGTCGTATCTGCAGAATTGCTCTGTCAATTTTGACACAAATCCCCAGATGGTATTGAGATAAACTTTGCAGCATCAACCGACCTGGTTGTGGCTTTGTCTACTGTCAAGGCCAATTCTAGATGTGCTGGTCTTTTGTTTTACTTGTTTGTCCTGGACTGGGATTGAACTTATTTTTCCCCAGAAGCAAAATCACTGCAAACTGGGTCACTGCTGGCAGTATGAAATATGGACACACTGAAAACCTGCCTATGAGTTCAAACGTCACGAAATCAAAGATATTTATGGACAAGGCCCCACCCAAGACGACCAATTATGCCGGCCCCAATCCGGGCTGCCTTTTTAGAGGTGATTCTATTAGCCCCGGCTGATGGGCCTACGCACATTAACGGGGGAGCACGTATTGCACGAACCCTGTGGGGAGGTTAATTGGGTGGGCCCCATGGGTCTTGTGAGGGTTATTACATCCCTCTCCCACAAAGATCCCTCTGTCACTGGAGGTCTCCTTCGCAGCTTTGCCCTCCGTTGTGCTTCTGACATCTGGGGGCTGGGTCAGGGGGGGGTGTGTAACATGTTGAGGTGCGTCATTTCCATGTTGAATGTCTGGGGAATCGTGTCGGAGGTCTGTCTCTGACCATACTGTCATGCCAAAGTCTGGAGGATTCTGTATCCATATCTGACGCTGTGTCTTCCATCTCTTGCTGTCATTGGCCCAGGTTCCTGGGGAGTTGCGCTCCTTAGTTAACAGATGGGAGGTAGGGGAACGAGGAACCGATTCATCTGGCGGGGTTACCTCTGCTACGGGCTTCCTGTCTTTTGAAATGGTCCACACGCTTACACATACAGTCTGTTTGGTTTTGACCTGATAGGAGATTGGCTGTGTTTTCTCCACTGTGATATCTGCCGGCATCCTCCCCAAAATTCCAGACGTACACTGCGTCCTCTGGTTTCAATACTCTATCCTTCTTCCGATGGTTCTGTTACCTCTTCCCTCAGTCTAGTTTCTTTTGCATCTTCCTGCCAAGGTTGGGAAATGTCAACGTAAATGGGTCGAGAGCCATTGAGGCTGTGGAGGCCAAATCACTGAGTGTCTTTAAGACAGAGATAGATAGGTTCTTGATTAATAAAGGGATCAGGGGTTATAGGGACAAGGCAGGAGAATGGGGATAAGAAAAATATCAGCCATGATTGAATGGCAGAGCAGACCCAATGGGATGAATGGCCTAATTCGGCTCCTACGTCTTATGGTCTTGTGGTCTTACAGGTCGAGGGACGTTGTTGAGGACTCCCAGGACAACACCCTCCTGACTTTACAGCACTGTGCTGCCACCCTTTTTTTCAGATTTTGTTTACATTTACATTTTACATTTTTTCTTGCCTATTAGACTTGTTTCTCCTGAGGTAGGATTTGAATTTACATATCTTCGGAGGCAGAATTTCTGTGAACTGGGCGAAAACTGGCCATATGGGACACGTGGGCGGCAGTTTATATGTCAGATAATCAAATAAAGCCACTGACAAATGTGCATTTGCTTACCTGGTGGATAGTACTCCTCAGATATTTCTGCAAAAGACAAATTAAAACTTGAATCAACATGAAAGAGGATGAAGCTTGATTGATATTTCTATGTTTAATCAACAGAAAGGAAACTTAACAAAGTACTGATGACTCAAAATGTAGAAGGAAACCGCTGATGCCCGTTGATCAGAATGGCTAAACATTTGAAGAACAGAAACTGAAGTTTGTGGAACAGACTTTACTGACTGAATGCACTAAACCAGGACATTTGCGAAGCACCGTGTGGATCCACTGTTTTTCTGCAAATAGGAAAACGGGAGATCCAGTAAGTCCACATTATAAGTGGGAATTGCGTTCCTGAAAATCACCGCTTTAAATGAATCATATTTATGTGACTCATGTTCTAATAGGATTATATGTTAAAGTTGGAGTTAGGATCCATCGGACATTTTCTGACTGGTGAAAAAAGAATGACCAAGTTTAAATATTGTACCATATGTATGTTGCACTGTGCATTCGTTGGTGAAAGCATTTTGGTAAGTATTTAAAAAATCCTTTTATTGGAAGTGGCTTTGAGTGATTGCGAGCCTCGATACTGGGCGTGTTGATTCGGGCAAGAACTGCAAGTTCCACTGTCTTTCTTACCACTTCATAGGGCAGTATGGCAGCACGGTAGCATAGTGGTTAGCACTATGGCTTCACAGCGCCAGGGCCCCAGGTTCGATTCCTGGCTGGAGTCACTGTCTGTGCGGAGTCTGCACGTTCTCCACATGTCTGCGTTCGTTTCCTGCGGTTTCCACCCAGAAGTGCCGAAAGACGTGCTGTTAGGTCATCTGGACATTATGAATTCTCCCTCAGTGTACTCAAGCAGGCACTGAAATGTGGTGACTAGAGGCTTTTCACAGTAACTTCATTGCAGTTTTAATGTGAGCCTACTTGTGACAATAAAGATCATTATTATTTGGAGGATATTTTGAAGACACTGCTGGCACTGCCTGCATGTTGCAAGGACCTTAGGTTTAGAGATCCTCTTGAGAAGGCCAGTGACTGAAATTCGATTGATTTCATATTGAATTGAAGGTGGCATGCAACAGCCTGGTCCTCGGATGAACTTAATGGGATGAAGGGCCAGGGCCATCAAAACCCTGACAAATATGTCCAAAGAATGTTGGACAGTGTTCAATTTCCTTTCAGCGTCAGGTACAACACCATTACTTACTGGATGTTTCTCAATCATGTTTGAATGAGATTTAGAAGTTTCACTTCGAGCTAAAGTCCAAAATATAAATCAAAATAAACCGTTTTCTTCGAACCTCTTGTTTGAAAATGAAACAACTTTAAAAGTGATTACAATTTCACCCAAAACGCTTGCTTTGCATTGCTCTGTTTTCTTTCAAAATAGATGTTTTCTTCAATTCAGGACCACACTATAGTACTGTATGGTAGTGAAAAGGGGAAGGATAATTTGACATGTCAAGGAAAAATTTGTTGATGTTAGTGTGTGTCTATATTCAGATGCCATCAAGTTGGCAGATCGAGTGGGCGGAATTCTCAGATAATGGGGCTCTGCCCCCACGCCTGCGGGAAAATGGGTGCGAATCACTCTGGACTTGCATTGAGAAAGTCCAGAGAGAATTTCTATTTTGAAGGGGGCCATGGGTATGCGCATGCCGGCTGCCTGCTGCAGCGACACTGTGCAACATGGCGGACCCACACAGCGGGCTGACCCCGACATTATATGCCCCCCGAGAACGCGAGTGCCCGCCAATCGGTGGCCCCTGATCGTGAACCAAGCAGTCCTGGAGGCCCGCTCCAGTGATGGATCCCCACGCAACCCACCAGGGCGACCACAGACTGGGTCCGCAGCCGCCACTTCGAGCTACCGCTGCGTGGAACCACGAATGAACTCGGCAGTTGTTAGCGGAGAATCGCTGCGGGGGCCTGTTTCAATGGTCACCGGAGAATCGCGGGAGGGCATCGGACCTGATCACTGGTCTGACCCCCATTCTCCACCCCCGCACCAAGTGAAATTTCATCGTGGAGGCTCGGAGAATCCCGCCCACTGTTTCTCTCCCCTACTGACCAGTGACAATTCAACTTCTCGATACCTGACCTAAAAGTGTTGATTGAGGTATTGCTGCCTTCATTCACAAAGCAAGATAGAGGCAGAGAGAGAGTCAAGCAATGCGATTGTGGTGTATGACTATTGTAGCCTCCCCAAGTTCAATACAGAAAAATGGAACTGACCCAACAGGGCCCAATGACATGTGAGACACAATGATCCACAAAACAGGAGAAAACGCAATTGCAGCGATCAGCACTGGAGCAGATGTATTCCCCTCAAGCCTGCTCTGCCATTCAATAATATCATGGCTGATCTGGTTATGCTGTCAATTCCACATTCCCATCTACCGCAATAACCTTTGATTCAATGACCCCGTTATCACTGCCTTCTGAAGCAAAGAGTTCCAGAATCACACAAGCCTCTGAGAGAAAAAAATTCCCAACACCCTCTGATCTCAAAAGGTCATCCTTAATTTTGAAGCAGTGACCTCTAGCTCTGAACTCTCCCACAAGAGGAAACATCCTTATTTCGACCATTGATTATCTTAAAAACTTCAAGACACCCCTCGATCATCTGGACTCCAGCGGAAACAAGCCCAGTCTGTCCAAATTTTCCCCATCAGCTCTTTCCAGGTATCAATACAGGAACCCTCCCTCCTCTAAAGCATTTAGCTCCATCCTCCAATAAGGAGACCAAAATTGCACTCATTATTGGACATGTGGTCTCACATTGCCCTGTACAACTGAGGTATAACATCCTTACTTTTATATTCAATACCTCTCTTAATAAAGGGTAGCATTCCATTAGCCTTCTTAATTATTGCTGTATCTGAACACTGGCTTTTTGTGAGACACATGCTACAACATCTAGATTCCTCTGCACCTCGGAATTCTGCAGCCGTTCTCCGTTTCAGCAATGCTCTTCTTTTTTTAGAATTTACAGTGCAGAAGGAGGCCACCGGGCCCACCGAGTCTGCACCGGCCCCGACAAAGAGCACCCCACCCAAGCCCACATATCCACCCGATCCCCGCAACACCCACTTAAACGTTTTGGACGCTAAGGGCAATTTATCATGGCCAATCCACCTAACTGGCACTTCTTTGGACTGTGGGAGGAAACAGGAGCACCCGGAGGAAACCCACGCAGACATGGGGAGAAAGTGCAAACTTCGCACAGACAGTGACCTAAACCGGGAATCAAATCTGGGATCCTGGAGCTGTGAAGCAACTGTGCTAACCACTATGCTACCGTGCTGCCCACTAAAAAGCAGAGCTCTGCTTTTATTCTTCCTGTCAAAGTGAACAACTTTAGATTGGTATTGAGTGGCACAGTGGCACGATGGTTAGCAAGTTAGAAGAATTAAAACCCAACCTTCAGTGATTGTCTGTGTACAGTTTACACCTTCTTCCCGTGTCTGAGTGGGTTTCCTCCAGATGCTCCAGTTTCCTTCCGCAATTTAAAGATGTGCAGGATAGAGGGATTGGCCATGTTAAATTGTATTGTCCCTTAGTGTCCTAAAGGTTCAATGGGGATGGATTATGAGGATAGAGTGGAGGCGTGGGGATAGGTGGGATGCTCTTTCGGAGGTCGGTGCAGATTGGTGGGCCAAATGTCCACCTTCTGCACTGTAGAGATTATGTGATTGTCCCATTATATTCCATATTACTACTTTTCTGAATCTATTGCATTTAGAATGGTGGAAGTGTCACACAAGGAGATGCGGTGTATCCTCAATCTGAAATCATGTCACTTTCCTGCTGAAAGGCTGGATGATGGTCAATCTAAACATTACAGTCCTGGACAGAGGTATCAGCAACAGGAAACTCGGTGAGGAATGAGTGAAGTAGGTTTTTCGCTTGTGCTTGATCTCTCACTACCTGCTGCAGACATGGTCTCGCTGCTATGTCTTTCAAGGTTCATCCAGTAACGCTGCTACTGTGTCATTCTTGGTATTGTACATTAACACCACTCACCCAGTCTACATTTTATATTGCTTGCAAGTGGTATTCAACGAGGGGGATCACAGATTCTCCAGTTGAGGGAAGGTGGTGGCTAATAATCAGAGAATGGTTTCTTTATGCATGTTTAACCTAATGCCAGGAGAACCTCCTGTTCTTCCTGCCGTCGGGGCAGGACATACCTAGGAATGGTGATGGAGGACTCTGGGATATTGCTTGTAAGGCATGATTCTGTCAGTATGGCTATGTCAGACTAATGTGTGACAAATCTACAAAACAGCTCTCTCAATGTTGGCACAAATCCCCAGATGGTGTTGAGACAGCCGTTAGAGCATTGACTGAGATGCGTGCGGCGTTGTTGTGTACATTGCTGAAGCCAATGACAAATTAACCTATCCAAATAACGTAATTATTTCACTCTAAAGAGGACAGTGGTGGCAGGATAAGGCCATATCCCAGGATGCAGTGTGCATTTACACAGTCCAGCTAACCTATGTCGTCAGCTCATTTTAATACTTGTCCTCGAGTGGGAATGGAACTGATATTGCCTCAGAGGCCACAGCTGGCTGGATAAAATTTGTACGTATTGAAAAGCTGAGCAGGAGCTCAAATGTCATGAAATCAAGGATTTTTACAGACTAGAATGCGTTTTTACCTGGTGGATAGTAATCCTTAGGTTTTTCTGGAAAAGACAAATTAAAACTTGAATTAATATTAAAAGGGTGAAGATTGTTTTACATATCTGTGCTGAACCAGGAGAAAAAAACACAAAACTGTGTCGTAAAAACAGCTGATTTCCACAGATCAGAATCTCCAAACCTTTGAAAAGCAGAAATTGACATTTGCAAATCAGGTTTGAGTGCTGAATGTGGAAATCTTGCACATTTACAAAGCACACTGGTTATGATGTTGAAGCCAAATGGATGCCAATCTGACCAATATTGACTCTGAATTAAACAACAAACTAAATGTATTCGTTCACATATCAACATTTAGTAGAATCTCCCAATGATTCAATTCTGCGATTATGGTCAATGTTAATGAATTAAATATCTGCTTTGCCACCACTCATCCTTTGCTGTAATTTGGACAGAAACTGAAAGCGCTACAATAGAAACAAAGTAAACTGTCATTCAGCCTGATGCAAGTGTGAAATTGACAAACTAATGCAAAACACTTAATTATTTCTCTCTATAGAGGACAGTGGTGGCAGGATAAGGTAATATCCTAGGATGCAAACAGTGTGCATTTACACAGTCCAGCTGACCTGTGTCATCAGCTCATTTCAATAACTGTTTGCACAAAAATACTGAGCAAATTGGAGGTGTGTAATGAGCCAGTGCGAGGTGTGAATCTCGCTGCTCCCGCCAGCGGGGGACCGGAGCATCACGTCAGAAGTGGCAGCAGGCACAAATTCCGATTTTTCCCTCATTTGATATTCTCCGCCCGATCACGATTCTTGCTGCCGGCGCCACACAGCGGAGAATCCAGCCCACAATGTAATTATTTTCCTCTCAAGGGTCATTGGAGAGGCGTGGCTGGATAAGGCCAGATCTCAGGATGCAAACTATGTCCATTCACACAGTCCAGCTGACTAGTGTCATGCGGGAGGTCACCTCAATTCAATTCTTGTGTTTACCTGAACACACCCTGAGCCAGGTAGAGCAAGTGTAATGATCCTTTGATAACCAGGAATTCCACAACCCCCAATGTCAGTTAAAAAGAAAGACAAATGTTTATATGGTGCCATTCCATAACCAACCAATGTTCCACAGTGGTTTAAGACCAGTGAGTTTCAAGTGCCAGTGCTTTTATGAAAAAGCACAGCCAATTTGTGCATTCTGGTTTTTGGTTTCAGATCACTAGTCTGACCTGGGTGACGGTCGAGGAGGGAGACCCTTCGGGGACTGGATGTTCTTATATATGGTAAATAAATCGAACCTTTGTTTTCTATCTGCTTGGTCCATGCGTGCTACTGTAGCAGATTCTTCAAGCAGCCTCAGGTAAAACATTGTGCTGGAATACAATTCTGGTATGCTGATGGAGTACAATTTATTTTATTCAAAGTTTTGATGTAGGCATCGCTGGCTGGGCCATTATCAATTGCCTGTCCCTAATAGCCAATGAGAAGGTGGTGGGGATCTGCCTTCTTGAACTACTGCAGTCCAGAGCCTCATGGAAGCCAAATCTATTCTGAAGCTATTCCATTTAACATTCGACATAGGACGATGTAGGGTATCCTCAGGGTGCAATCAAGACATTTCTTTGTCATAGGCTGTGCACTGGTCACTCCGAACATTCCTGCCTCGGATAGAGGTATCAGCAATAGAGAGGTCGGTGAAAAATACGACAAGTGGGATATTTCTTTTTTTTTTAATTTAGAGTACCCAATTATTTTTTCCAATTAAGGGGCAATTTAGCGTGGCCAATTCACCTAATCTGCACATCTTTGGGTTGTGGGGGCAAAACCCACGCAGACACGGGGAGAATGTGCAAACTCCACACGGACAGTGACCCAGGACCCGGGATTCGAACCCGGGTCCTCAGCGCCGAAGGCAGCAATGCTAACCACTGTGCCACCGTGCTGCCCCAAGTAGGTTATTTCAAGGAGTTTGTTCTCTCACCACCTCGTAGTGTGGCTAATACGACATGCAGGATTCAGCCAGAAGCTACTGAGCAATTCTCTATAAAGGAGATTGAATTCCCTCAATCAGTCCACACTCTGCTTCTTCCAAATGCTGAATGAGGAGGAGCTCTGATTCAACAGCTGAGGCAAAGTGACACTGATAATCAGAGGGTGGTTTCCAAATGTATGTTTGACCTAATGCCAGGAGCCTTCAGTGATTGCAGAGATATTGTTGAGAACTTCAAGGACCCCCCCCACCTGACTTTATACTGTACCACTGTGTTTTCACCACTCATGGGCCTTTCAACCGATGGGACAGGATGCTCCCAGGAATGCTGATAAGAGTACTTCCAGATTTTGTATGGAAGGTGTGATTCTGTAAGTGTGACTATCAGCCTGTTCCATGTCGTATCTGCAGAATTGCTCTGTCAATTTTGACACAAATCCCCAGATGGTATTGAGATAAACTTTGCAGCATCAACCGACCTGGTTGTGGCTTTGTCTACTGTCAAGGCCAATTCTAGATAGAACATAGAACATAGAACAGTACAGCACAGAACAGGCCCTTCGGCCCTCAATGTTGTGCCGAGCCATGATCACCCTACTCAAACCCACGTATCCACCCTATACCCTTAACCCAACAAGCCCCCCCTACTTTTATTAGGACACTACGGGCAATTTAGCATGGCCAATCCACCTAACCCGCACATCTTTGGACTGTGGGAGGAAACCGGAGCACCCGGAGGAAACCCACGTACACAGGGGGAGGACGTGCAGACTCCACACAGACAGTGACCCAGCCGGGAATCGAACCTGGGACCCTGGAGCTGTGAAGCATTTATGCTAACCACCATGCTACCCTGCTGCCCCTTTTGTTTTACTTGTTTGTCCTGGACTGGGATTGAACTTATTTTTCCCCAGAAGCAAAATCACTGCAAACTGGGTCACTGAATCAACAGAATCAACAGAAAGGAAACTTAACAAAGTACTGATGACTCAAAATGTAGAAGGAAACCGCTGATGCCCGTTGATCAGAATGGCTAAACATTTGAAGAACAGAAACTGAAGTTTGTGGAACAGACTTTACTGACTTAATGCACTTAACCAGGACATTTGCGAAGCACCGTGTGGATCCACTGTTTTGCTGCAAATAGGAAAACGAGAGATCCAATAAGTCCATATTTTCAGTGGGAATTGCGTTCCTGAAAATCACCGCTTTAAATGAATCATATTTATGTGACTCATGTTCTAATAGGATTATATGTTAAAGTTGGAGTTAGGATCCATCGGACATTTTCTGACTGGTGAAAAAAGAATGACCAAGTTTAAATATTGTACCATATGTATGTTGCACTGTGCATTCGTTGGTGAAAGCATTTTGGTAAGTATTTAAAAAATCCTTTTATTGGAAGTGGCTTTGAGTGATTGCGAGCCTCGATACTGGGCGTGTTGATTCGGGCAAGAACTGCAAGTTCCACTGTCTTTCTTACCACTTCATAGGGCAGTATGGCAGCACGGTAGCATAGTGGTTAGCACTATGGCTTCACAGCGCCAGGGCCCCAGGTTCGATTCTGCAGAACCAGGGGCCAAGGTGCGTGGGCGCAACATGGCCATGGAAATGGCAGTGCCTGGGCATTTCCGTAGTCCCCTGGGGGGGGGGGGGGGGGGGTCACCCCAGCCACTCAGCCTGTTCCCCCCATCTCCCCCCTCCCCCAGCCATGGCAGGAATACCCCACTGCAGCCAGCCCGGCCAGTGGACCGGCCCGGGAGCACGCAGTCACTCCTCTCCGTCTACCTCCTCCCTCTCTACCTTATCAGCCATGAGGCTGCTTTCACAATTTTTCGAAGCACAAGAGAACCACGCTGACAGGAACTCAGCCCATCAGAGGAAGAAAATTGCGGAGACTCCGGATAATACGTGGTTGGCCCCGCTAATGATATGCAAATGGTGTTTACTGTATGTGTGTTCCGGTATGTATTGACGCCGCTGTCGAGATGACGGATAATCGCCATTTGATGTCAAATTGGCGCCCGTCACAATTTTGGCGTTGGAACCTATTCTCCACCCAATCACATTTTGCGGTTTCAGAATCGGCAAATGGAGATTCCACCCTAAATATTTTTATACAAATGCTATCCAAAAGACAGGCTTAAAACCTACTGAGCAGTAGTGCCAAAAGATTATAGAAAAATAAATTGCAGTGTATGGAATAGATATAAGGGTCTGAATTTTCCACATCAGAGTGATTGTCTGCTTTATCAGGAATAGGAGAATGAAGGTTATGCTCAGCCTGAGGTTTAAGATTGTGAAGAACACAATTCTGCTGCTGCTGATGGTGCTCAGTGCCTCTTGGATGTACAGTTTGCATTGCGAAATCTATTCTGAATCTTTTCCATTTAGCATTGGGAAGTGTCAGGTGAGAGAATGCAGAGATCTTCAGAGATCTTCATTTTCTCCTCAAGGGGTGTCCTCAAGGGTGTCAATGAGGAATATGTCAGGTCAGCTTTTTCAATCATGCCTTTTCACTTAGAACCTGCTGCAGACACATTTGGGGAGATATGTCCTTCAGGATTTGGCCGGTAGTGCTGCAATTGAGGCATTTTGGCAATGGACTTTGAAGTTCCTCATACAGTCTACATTCTGTACTCCTCCCAAATAGTGTACAAAATGGAGTAGGTCCGGTTCAGGAGCTGAGGGTGATAGCTGATAATCAGATGCTGGTTGTTTCCCTAATGCACGTGTGACCTAATGCCAGGAGACTTCAAGTGATCCAGAGACATTGTTGAGGATTCTCAGGACCACAACTTCCTGACTTTACAACATTGTGCTGCCACCTCTGTGGGGTCTTCCTGTCAGTCAGTCAGGACGTAGCCAGGAATGGAGATTGAGTAGACAGAGATATTGGCTAGAATGTATGATTCTGTGACTGTGAATATGTTGTTCTGTTTGTTACATGACTACTCTGTGGTACAGTTCTCTCAATTTTGACAAATATCCCCAGGTGGCAGCAAAATTAACGTTGCAGCAATGATTGGACTAGATATGGCTTTGCTGTGTCCATTGCTGCAGCCAGATTATTTTTACATTTATATTTTTTCTTACTTATTAGACATATTTCTCCTGGGGTGGTATTTGACTTTAAATTGCATCAGAGACAAATGTTCTGTATACTGGGTGACAGCTGGCATGATAAAATTTGGCCACATGGGAAACCTGGGCAGCGGTTTAAATATCAGGTAATCAAATAAAGTCACTGACAAAGGTGTATTTGTTTACCTGGTGGATAGTAATCCTCAGATATTTCTGCAAAAGACAAGTTAAAAGTGGGTTGAGATCTGAGATGGTTCTATTGTTTGAGTAGAAGTAAAGATAGCAGTTAAGAATATAATAATAATAATCTTTAATTGTCGCAAGTAGGAAGTTACTGTGAAAAGCCCCTAGTCGCCACATTCCGCCGCCTGTTTGGGTAAGCCAGTACAGGAATTGAACCCACGGTGCTGGCCTTGTTTGCATTACAAACCAGCTGTCTCACCCACTGAGCTAAACCAGGATATTGTGTCACTGTATTGATTAGCATTGTTTATGGGGTAATTGTAAGCTAGTTCCTTGTGTGATGTTAAAGATATTTTAAAACTGTGCTCGGACCAAAGTTTCTTTCAACATACCATATCCCAATTTTGCGTGAAATCACTCCTGGAGCGAGGTATCCTTTCCAAAGAGTCTGACAAAATTGATATAAAACATTGTGGTTTCTGTCCAGCATCCTAACCAATATTGGGGTCAAGTCTGGGTTGGTACTAACTGGACTGGGTGTGGCTTTGTTGTGTCCACTGCTGACACCAACACCAGGTGATCTGTTTCTTTGTTTTACTTATTTCACTTGTTTGTCCTCACATGGGATTTGAGCATATATATTGTCAGGGGCAAAACGTTTGTACACTGACGAACAGCTGACATTGTTCGATTTGAATATAGTAAAAGCCTGGGCAACAGTTAAAATGTCACAAAATCAAAGTTAGTTGCGGATAAGCATGTAGATTTTCTACCTGGTGGATAGTAATCCTTAGGTTTTCCTGGAAAAGACAAGTTAAAACCTGAATCAATATTGAAGAGGATGAAGATTGTTTGACTTAGCCATGTTTAAACAGCAGAAAGAAAAAATACAAAATCACTTTTGACACAATACTGAGTCATTCAATCAGCAGATGCCCCCTTATCAGAATGTCTGAATATTTGAGTGACAGAAAGTGACATTTGTGGAACAGGCTAAAGTGGATGAATGCACTAATCTTGTACATTCATGAAGCTCAGTAGCTGCTAAATTGAAACCGACTGGATGTCAATCTGGGCTAGCATTTATTCTGTTCACAATTGCAAACAAAAAGTGTCAATTTCCACAGCACACATTTATTAGAATCTCTCACTGATTCAAAACTGCAGTGATGGTCAATGTTACTGACTGTGAATTTCTGCACTCCCACTATTCATTGCTTGTAATTTTGGCAGAAACTGATAGTGTTAACAGAGAAACATTGAATACTGTCATTGGGTCCCAATGCAAGTATGAAATCATGAAGTAAACATTGAAGGGTAATCAGCGGAATTCTCAGTTCCTGAGACTAAGTGTTGACGCTGGCACAGAATCCATGGACTTCCACGACAGCAAAACTGGTGCCGCACCTGGACCAACTCAACGACCATTGAGGGGCTAGCACCGGCCCACGTGGAACACAATCGATTCCAATGAGAAACGGTGCTGAATTCTCCAGTTTCGCGATTGACACTCAGGAGGCTGACAGGTTGCAGCCGCATATGCACACTTCACTCCCCACACACACCATCCCAACCAACAAAATGGCAGCAAGGAGAGCGGCAACACATTTTATGGACACCGAGCTTGAGACCCTGCTGAACACCGTGGAGGAGACGCAGAAGACCCTGTAACCCAGCCCGGGAAGTGAGCTGCCGCCATTACCATTCGGCGTGTCTTAGCGCAGTTGGAAGACGTGGTCAGCACCACGGGCAACGTCAGCTGGACTGGCCTGCAGTGCCGCAAAAAAGTGCATAACCTCCTCAGGGCGGCCAGGGTGAGTAGGCAGTACCAGCCAACTGTGCAATTATCAGTTGTCTAATGCTCCATCAAGAGACATTAATGCAGAGACTGTTTCCTCGGGTGGATGTAGCTGTTACAAGGGGGCATAACTAGAAGATTCAGGGTGGGAGATATAGGAGGGATGGCCGAGGTAGGTTCTTTACTCAGAGAGTGGTTAGGGTGTGGAATGGACTGCCTGCTGTGATAGTGGAGTCGGACACTTTAGGAACTTTCCAGCGGTTATTGGAAAGGCACATGGAGCACACCAGAATGACAGGGAGTGGGATAGCTTGATCTTGGTTTCGGACAATGCTCGGCACAACATCGAGGGCTTAAGGGCCTGTTCTGTGCTGTACTGTTCTATGTTCTATGTAATGTGTGGAACAGGTACAATGCGTTGGATGTCCTGCTTATAATGGAGCCCCATCTTTCAACTGGGAACAGATGAATGCAGGGTGGGGGGGATCTTCTTGGCCTTAAGTTCAAGATTCTGATGAATATAGTGCTGCTGCTGATGGTTTACAATGCCTCATGGACGTCCTGTTTTTCACTGCACAATCTATTCCATTTAGCATAGGGAAAGTTCCATACAAAACAAAATAGGTAGCAAGGATAATCCAGGGAACTACAGGCTGGTGAGCCTTATGTCAGTGGTAGGGAAATTACTGGGGAGAGTTCTTTGAGACAGGATCTACTCCCATTTGGAAGCAAGTGGTCATATTAGCGACAGGCAGCTGTTTTGTGAGGGGATAGAGTTTTTCAAGGAGGTCACAAAGATGATTGATGCAGGTAGGGCAGTGGGTGTTGTCTATATGGACTTCAGTAAGGCCTTTGACAAGATCCCTCATGGCAGTCTGGTACAAAAGGTGAAGTCACACGGGATCAGAGGTGAGTTGGCAAGATGGATACAGAACTGGCTAGGTCATAGAAGTCAGAGCGTAGCAATGGAAGGGAGCTTTTCTGATTGGAGGGTTGTGATGAGTGGGATGAGGTCTGGCACCTTTGCTGTTCGTAGTATATATAAATGATTTGGAGGAAAATGTCTGCTTTGTAAGTTTTTGGACGACAAAAAGGTTGGTGGAATAGCGGATAACGATGAGGACTGTCAGAGGATACAGCAGGATTTAGATCGTTTGGAGACATGGGTGGAGAGATGGCAGATGGAGTTTAATCCAGACAAATGTGAGGTAATGCATTTTGGAAGGTCTAATACAGGTATGGATTATACAGTGAATGATAGAACCCTCAAGAATATTGACAGTCAGAGAGATCTTGGTGTACAGGTCCACAGGTCACTGAAAGGGGGAAGACAGGTGTAGAAGGTAGTCAAGAAGGCATATGCCATGCTTGCCTTCATTGGCCGGGGCATTGAGTATAAAAATTGGTAAGTCATGTTGCAGCTGTATAGAATCTTCGTTAGGCCACACTTGGAGTATAGTGTTCAATTCTGGTCGCCACACTACCAGAAGGATATGGAGGCTTTAGAGAGGGTGCAGAAGAGATTTACCAGGATGTTGCCTGGTGTGGAAGGCATTAGCTATGAGGAGCGGTTGAATAAAATTGGTTTGTTCTCACTGGAACGAAGGAGGTTGAGGGGTGACCTGATAGAGGTCTACAAAAGTATGAGGGTCATAGACAGAATGGATAGTCAGAGACTGCTTCCCAGGGTAGAGGAGTCAATTACTAAGAGGCATAGGTTTAAGCTGCGAGGGGCAAGGTTTAGAGATGTATGAGGTAAGTTTTTTACACAGAGGGTAGTGGGTGCCTGGAACTCGCTGCCAGAAGAGGTGATGGAAGCAGGGACAATAGTGACGTTTAAGGGGCATCTTGACAAATACATTAATAGGATGGGAATGGAGGGATATGGACCCCGGAAGTGTAGACGATTTTAGTTTAGATGGGCAGCATGGTCGACGCAGGCTTGGAGGGTCGAAGGGCCTGTTTCTGTGCTGTACTTTTCTTTGTTCTTTGTTCTATATCAGTGTGAAGGGTGATATGGTGGCACGGTGGTTATCACTGCTGCCTCACATTACCAGAAACCCGGGTTTGATTCTGACCTCAGGTCACTGTCTGTGTGGAGATTGCATTCTTGTTGTGTCTGCGTGGGTTTCCTCCGGATGCTCCGGTTTCCTCCCACAGTCCAAGATATGCAGGTTTGGTGGATTGGCCATGCTAAATTGCCCCTCGGTGGAGGTACGGGTATAGGGTGGGAATTGGGCTTGGGTGGGCTACTCTTTCAGAAGGCCGGTGCAGACTCAATGGGCCGAATGGCCTCCTGCACTGTAGAGATTCCATAATTCTAAGTCATGATTTGTTTTCTTCTCAAAGGTTGTGCGATGGTCATTCCTATCTTGGATAGAGGTATCAGCAACAGGGAGGTCAGTGAGGAATAGTCAAATGTGTTTTTCACTAGTGTTTATTCATTTAACACCTGCTGCAGACACGATCTGTCAGAAATACGCTTCAGGGTTTGGACAGTTGCGCTGCTACTGAGCAAGTCTTCGTAATGGACATTGACGTTCCCCATCCGGTCCACATTCTGTGCTTCTTCCAAGTGGTATTCAACAAGGAAGTGCATTGATTTCTGAGCTGAGGGAAGGTGGTAGCTGTTAATCAAACGGCGAAGCCCTTATACACATTTGACCTAATATCATAACTCTTGAAGAAGTCCAGAATCATTGTTGAGGACAACAAGAACCATGTCCTCTGAATTTCCACCGCTGTGCTGCAACCTCTGTTGGATCTTACTGACAGTGGGACATAGCCAGGAATGCTGGTGGTGTAATCTGGAAGGTTGAATGGACGGTATGATTCTGTGAGAGAAACAATGTTACTAGTGTGGCAATCTATGGTACAGCTCTGTCCTTTTTTGCACAAATCCCTAGATAGTATTGAGATGTACTTTGCAGCATTGTCTAGGTTGGGTGTGGTTTTGTTGTTGCCTATTTGTTTTTTGGTATGATTTGATTTGGTTCCTGGAGTGGGATTTGAACTTGCATTGCCCCAGAGGCAGAATCTGGCCCCTGGCCCTTGTGTATGTTTTTACCTGGTGGATAGTAGTGCTTAGGTTTTCCTGGAAAAGACAAATGAAAGCTTGAATTAATAATAATATTAAAGAGAATGAAGTTTTTTGAAATAGCTGTGCTGAATCAGAAAAGAAAAATACACTTTGACACAAACCTGTGTAGAACAGCTGTTTATCAGAATGCGTGAATGTTTGAGCGACAGAAACTGAACATTGTGGAACAGACTCGAGGGGCTGAATGCACTTAACGTGTACACTTGTGAAGCACACTAACTATGTTGAGATCAAGTGGTAACCTATCTGACCCCAACGGTGACTGAACAAAACAGCAAGCTGTCAATTCACAGATCACACATTTATTCCAATCTCTTCCAGGTTCAATTCTGGTGGTTATGGTCATTGTTATTGATTGTGAATTTATGCTGTCCGGCTGCTGAGCTCTTGCCGTAATTTTGCCAGAAACTGGCAGTGCTATTGGTGAAATGACGTAGTCTATTATTTGATCCTGACTCGTGTGGAACTTTGAAAAAACAATTAAATAATGGTACAATTTCACTCTCAAGGCTCAGTATCCAGTGTCAGTATGAGGCTAGATCTCAGGACGCAAACAG
Source organism: Scyliorhinus canicula (assembly GCF_902713615.1). NCBI lineage: Eukaryota > Metazoa > Chordata > Chondrichthyes > Carcharhiniformes > Scyliorhinidae > Scyliorhinus > Scyliorhinus canicula. The sequence continues at coordinate 101,486,042 of NC_052154.1, forward strand.
TACCCAATTACACAGTCCAAATGACCAGTGGTTTGCTCATTTCAATAATTATGTACGCAAGCTTTCCAGGTTTAGGAAATTATAGAATCATAGAATTTACAGTGCTGAAGGAGGCCATTCGGCCCATCGAGTCTGCACTGGCCCTTGGAAAGAGCACCCCGCTTAAGCCCGCGCCTCCACCCTATCCCGGCAACCCAGTAACGCCACCTAACCTTTTTGGGCACTAAGGGCAATTTATCATGGCCAATCGACCTAACCTGCACATCTTTCGGTACTTGTGGAAGGAAACCGGAGCACCCGGAGGAAACCCACACAGACATGGGGAGGACATGCAGACTCCGCACAGACAGTGGCCCAAGCCGGGAATCGAACCTAGGGCCCTGGAGTTGTGAAGCAACTGTGCAACCACTGTGCTACCGTGCTGCCCTAAAGTACAGCACTCAAACAGTACTGCACTGTCCTTTCAGCCTTGATTTTGTGCCCAAAATGCTGAAGTGATACTTGACCCCACAACCTCCAGACTCAGGTGAGAGTGCTAGTTGGTGAATCACCTCCCCCCACTATTAATCACCTCCCCCCACCATGTAATGATCCTTTGATATTCAGAATTCTGTAGTTCTCAAAGTGCCGACAATCCATTGGCAATTAAAAAGAAAGAAATACATTAATGTAGCACCTTTCCAGATCAACAGATGTCCCACAGTACTTTAATGCGAATGAACTACATTTGTATTTTTAGGAAAATATGCAACTAATTTGAGCACATAAACTTCCCAGGAGTAGCCATATGAAGATTCAGATAACCTGTTTCACTAATGTAAACACTGAGAATTACTACTGTTTTCTGTAATAGCACAGTTGGTTCTTTAGCATTGACCGACAAGAACAGACATGGCTTAACATTCCATTCAAAAGACACAACTCCGACAGTATCATCATCAAGCAGGTCAGTGACGAATAGGTCATGTGGGTTTATCGCTCATGGATGTTTTCCCAACATCTGCTCTAGACACATTCTGGCAGATATATCCTTCAGGTTTTGGCCATCAGAAGCATTTTCAATAATAGACAATGAAGTCCCTCATCCAGTCTACATTCCGCGCCTCTTCCAAATGTTGCTCAGAAAAGAGGAAGAAGACGGATTCATCAGCTGAGTGTGGTGATATGATTTGCATAGCTGTGTGCCATTGGGGCAGAACACCGGCTTACCATTGGCCCAGGTCGGTCATGTGCCTCTCGACCGATTGGTCCAGTCATGTGACAGCTCTCCGATTGGTCGAGAGGCTGAATTAACCACGCCTCCTTGCCGAGGTATAAATAGTCAAACGCCCGGCGGTCGTCCATTTTATTGTAGACAACCGCAGGGCTAAGTTCTAGTTTATTAAAGCCTAACTTTTGTAAAGCAACTCGTCTCTCGTGCAATTGATGGCTCATCACTGAGCAAGGGTGATAGCTTAGGATGGTTTCCTTATGTGTGGACCTAATGCAATGAGACTTAAAAGGGGTCCAGAGGCATTCTTGAGGACTCCAAGGAGCCGCACCTTCCAGACTTTAAACCACTGTGCTGCCTTCTCTACTGCCTCTTCTTGCCTGAGGAACAGGACATACCAAGGAATGGCGATGGAATATTCTGGAATATTGGCTGGAAGTTATGATCCTGTGTGTGACTGTATGGGTGTGACAGCTTGTTAAGTGACTAATTGCATGGATCAGCAGAAATTCCCAAATGGTAGTGAGAAGAAGTCTGCAGCATCAAGTGCGCTGGCTGTGGCTTTGTTGTGTCCATTGCTGATGCCAATGGCAAGTGAATTGACCTTTTCCTTCCTTATTTGACTTATTTGTCCTGGAATGGGATTTGAACCTATATTGCCTCAGAATCAAAAGTTCTGCAAACTGTTCGACAGCTGGCAGTATAAAATTTGGATGTATTAAAATCTCAGGCAGGAGTTTAAATGTCAGTAAATCAAACTTGGTCACTAGTTAGTGAGTATTTCTTTTACCTGGTGGATAGTAGTCCTTTGGTTTTTCTGGAAAAGACAAATTAAAACTTGAATTAATATTAAAATGGATGAAGATTGTTTGACATATCCGTGTTTTAACAGAAAGGAGGAAAACATAATTTTTTATTACAAAATTGTGTGGCATTGTTTTGGACAGGATGGGGAGTTAATTTAAACAGAAATGAAATGAAAATCGCTTATTGTCACGAGTAGGCTTCAATGAAATTACTGTGAAAAGCCCCTAGTCGCCACATTCCGGCACCTGTCCGGGGAGGCTGGTACGGGAATCGAACCGTGCTGCTGGCCTGCTTTAAAAGCCAGCGATTTAGCCAAGTGAACTAAACCAGCCCCCTAGTTCTGCTTTCACCCACCAGATTCACCACCCTCTGGCTGAAGAAATTTCTCCTCATCTCTGTTTTAAAGGATCGTCACTTTAGTCTGAGATTGTGTCCTCTGGTTCTAGTTTTTCCTACAAGTGGAAACATCCTCTCCACTGCCGACTGCCGACTGAACCTGCACATTAACCTTAAGAGAATCGAGAATTGTGATCAAAGTCCCTTTGTGCTTCTGATTTCCTAAGCATTTCCCCATTTTTAACATAGAACTTAGAACATACAGTGCAGGAGGCCATTCGGCCCATCGAGTCTGCACCGACCCACTCAAGCCCTCACTTCCACCCTATTCCCGTAACCCAATAACCCCTCCTAAACGTTTTGGACACTAAGGGCAATTTAGCATGTCAAATCCATCTAACCTGCACGTCTTTGGACTGTGGGAGGAAACCGGAACACCCGGAGGAAACCCACCCAGACACGGGAAGAACGTGCAGACTCCGCACAGACAGTGACCCAGCAGGGAATCGAACCTGGGACCCTGGCGTGTGAAGCCACAGTGCTAGCCACTTGTGCTACTGTGCTGCCCTGCCAAAGTGCATAACCTCACACTTTTCCATATTGTACTCCATCTACCACTTCTTTGCCCACTCTCCAGCTTGTCCAAGTCCTTCTGCAGCCCCTCTTTCCTCAATACGACCTGTCCCTCTACAGATCTTTGTATCATCTGCAAACTTAGCAACAGTGTCTTCAGTCCCTTCTTCTGGATCATTAATGTATATTGTGAAAAGTTTTGGTCCCAGCACAGACTTCTGAGGCACACCACTAGTCATCGGCTGCCATCCTGAAAAAGACCCCTTTATGAGAGAGGCAAAAAGCATTGCTGCCTCACGGCGCTGAGGTCTCAGGTTCAATCCCAGCTCTGGGTCACTGTCCGTGTGGAGTTTGCATATTCTCCCCGTGTTTGCGTGGGTTTCGCCCCCACAACATAAAGTTCTTGACAAGGTGCCACACAAAAGTTTGCTGCATAAGATAAAGATGCATGGCATTAAGGGTAAAGTAGTAGCATGGATAGAGGATTGGTTAATTAATAGAAAGCAAAGAGTGGGGACTAATGAGTGTTTCTCTGGTTGGCAATCAGTAGCTAGTGGTGTCCCTCAGGGATCAGTGTTGGGCCCACAATTGTTCACAATCTACATAGATGATTTGGAGTTGGGGACCAAGGGCAATGTGTCCAAGTTTGCAGACGACACTAAGATGAGTGGTAAAGCGAAAAGTGCAGAGGATACTGGAAGTCTGCAGAGGGATTTGGATAGGTTAAGTGAATGGGCTAGGGTCTGGCAAATGGAATACAATGTTGACAAATGTGAGGTTATCCATTTTGGTAGGAATAACAGCAAACGGGATTATTATTTAAATGATAAAATATTAAAACATGCCGCTGTGCAGAGAGACCTGGGTATGCTAGTGCATGAGTTGTAAAAAGTTGCTTTACAGGTGCAACAGGTGATTAAGAAGGTAAATGGAATTTTGTCCTTCATTGCTAGAGGGATGGAGTTTAAGACTAGGGAGGTTATGTTGCAATTGTATAAGGTGTTAGTGAGGCCACACCTGGAGTATTGTGTTCAGTTTTGGTCTCCTTACTTGAGAAAGGACGTACTGGCGCTGGAGGGTGTGCAGAGGAGATTCACTAGGTTAATCCCAGAGTTGAGGGGGTTGGATTACGAGGAGAGGTAGACTGGGACTGTACTTGTTGGAATTTAGAAGGATGAGGGGGGATCTTATAGAAACATATAAAATTATGAATGGAATAGATAGGATAGATGCAGGCAGGTTGTTTCCACTGGCGGGTGAAAGCAGAACTAGGGGGCATAGCCTCACAATAAGGGGAAGTAGATTTAGGCTGAGTTTAGGAGGAACTTCTTCACCCAAAGGGTTGTGAATCTATGGAATTCCTTGCCCAGTGAAGCAGTTGAGGCTCCTTCATTACATGTTTTTAAGGTAAAGATAGATAGTTTTTTGAAGAATAAAGGGATTAAGGGTTATGGTGTTCAGGCCGGAAAGTGGAGCTGAGTCCACAAAAGATCAGCCATGATCTCATTGAATTGCGGAGCAGGCTCGAGGGGCCAGCCTACCCCTGCTCCTAGTTCTTATGTTATGTTCTTATGTGCAGGGTAGGTGGATTGACTAAACTAAATTGCTCCTTAAATGGAAAAAAATGAATTCGGTACTCAAAATTTTTTTAAAAAGGCAAAAACACTGGAAATTGTGGCTGGAGAAGTAATAATAGGAAACAAAGAAATGGCAGAGGAACTAAATAGTTACTTTGCATCAGTCTTGGTTTAGCACACTGGGTAAATCGCTGGTTTTTAAAGCAAACCAAGGCAGGCCAGCAGCACAGTTTGATTCCCGTACCAGCCTCCCCGGACAGGCGCCGGAATGTGGCAACTAGGGGCTTTTCACAGTAACTTCATTGAAGCCTACTCGTGACAATAAGCGATTTTCATTTTTTTCATTTCTTCATGGTGAAAGACACCAATGGGATGCCAGAGCTCCAGGAGAATCAGGGGGCAGAGGTGAGTGCAGTGACCATCACAAAGGAAAAGTGGACCAGGAAAGACAATGTCAATATGCGGCTGCATATCAGTGCACTGCAGAAGATGGGTGGCAAGGTCTGCTGAGTTACTGTTGACTGGGCCGCACATCAAGGTGGCTCGGAGGCGACACTACTGGGCATGGCTGTACCAGAAGAGATTATCATATCTCCAGATGACGGGTTTCCAGTGCCAGATCTCCATCTGTCCCAAGGGAAGGTGCACCACCTGTGCCAGGTGATGGCATGTTTTGTGGCAACATCTCATTCCCCTGGGAAGTCAGCACACAGGTCATGTGCCCTCAGTCCTCACCCTTGGGAGGTTCTGCAGTCCACTCAGGCTATCCAAAGTAGAAGCCCTTGGTGCCACATGGTCTGGGAAGTCACAAATTGCCTGTGGCCCTGAATGTTACAGCCGCACTGAACCTTTTGCAAGGGTCCTTCTTGTTTATTCCCTGTCTATTCCCTTAGTTCGCCTTTCTTTTATTTTTGCTATTACATTTCTGATTCATGGATGATTAATGGACATGTGTCTTTAAGGAAAGTGGCCTGTGCCTTTTATTAAAACAGAGGATTTCAGCAGCAGGAGAGATCACTGTGCTGGTTCAAACTGGAGCCGTAGACTGACCGACACCAATGACAGAGATTGGCAGGGGCCTCGGTTTGATTGATTTGGTGGGAGGCCTAAGAATTGGTCCAAAAGGTTGTGCTCTGCCTGGTAACAGATGGGTCTGATCCCAGTGGAATATTTACAGAGTCACAAGGTTATAATTTAGTTTCATTTTGATTCTGCAGCCCAGATGGACGGGTCTAACTAACTTTCTCAAGAAAATACGTAATTAAACCTCTCGAGAATGCCATTGTGTGGGCTGACTCACTCTCCAGCAAGACTGGGTACCATTCTCTTGAGACTGCAAAGGCCTGAAGTCAAGCCATGAGCTGAAAGCAATGTTTGATGTGCAATAAATTGTCTATGGAGTAAGATAGAGGCCTGAATGTGAACATCAAGCCGAAGGTCCATGTTCATAAGAAATAGGCCTTCCCTCCAGAAAGCCTGCTGCCTCTCATATTTTCTAGCCTGCAGGGACCATGAATGAATGAATCCACAAGGAAGACCATTACCAGGTGTAAACCAGAGGCCTTGATCAACCAGCGTGCTGTGAGGTAAATGTGCTAAAGAACCACCTTTTGAAACAAAGACTCTTGGGCGCGATTCTCCCAAATGGAGACAAAGTCCTGACGCCGGAGTGAAAACCGGAGTGTTTCACTTTGGCGTTGGAGCCCGCTCCCAGCCCCCTATTCTCCCGCCCCCAGGGGGCTAGGAGCGGCGTCGCGTATTTTACGCATGCTGGGCCATGGCGCCGCATTAATGATGCGGCCGGCGTCGCGTAAATGAAGCCACCCACGCATGCGCGGTTGCCGTCCACCCCGAGGCCGCCCTGCAAGAAGATGGCAGATGGATCTTGTGGGACGGCGGAGGAAGGGAGGTCCTTTTTTAGAGAGGTCGGCCCGCCAATCGGTGGGCCCCGATCGCGGGCCAGACCCCATCGAAGGCCCCCCCCCGGTGAAGGAACCCCCCTATCCCCACCCAACAGGCAGCCCCCCCCCCCCAGCGTTCTGGCACAGTTCTTGCCAGCAGCGGCCAGGTGTGGACGGCGAAGCGGGAACTTGTCGGGTCAGAGCGGCCGCTTGGCCCATCCGGGCCGGAGAATGGCGCGGGTACCGGATAATCGCCGTTTTGAGTGTCTTGACGATTCTCCGGCTGGTGTAGTGCAGAACTCAATGGGGCCATCCTCGTGGTTGGGAGAATGGCGAGACAGCGTCGGACCGGCGTCGCGCGATAAAATGGCGCGGCCGCCGATTCTCCCAACCGGCGCAGCCTCGGAGAATCGCGCCCCTTATCTTTTGACCTGCATCCTTATTATTTTTATCCCTTTCCACCCATCTATGTTTGTCTGTCTTGTGTGCGGGTATATGATGAGACAGTTAAAGGGAGGAGTAGGTATTAGTTTGTTGTTATCTCATTGCATTTACTGCATATTTCATGATAGTTCTTGGTACAAATAAATAGCTTTTGTGTTTCAACTTATAAACAAGGTGATTGTAATTATTGAGCAGCCAAGGGCAAAGACTTCTGATATTTTTCATAAGAATTATTGGTTAACCACTTGTGACTGAAGGGCATGTGGGGCTGGGATTGACCGTGTACTTGACCAGGGTGTTGTAACATACTTTTCCGTTAGTGCCTCATTTCAGGGCTGCATGGGTAACCTAAGCAGTATCTCATAATTTGCCACACATTCATGCATAGGGGGGCAACCAATGGGCCATTTGCAAGGGCTCTCTGCTCCATCAACTTTGACCGGAACCAGGGCAGCCAGAGTGCTAGGGGCATTGGATTTGCCCCAATGGGGCAAAGAGCGAGAGATGTCCTGATAGCCTCTTGCTTTGGGGAGGACCAGGACTAGGGTGGCCAGATATGTTCCCCATGGGGTACAAGACCATCTTACCTGTCTGCTGCCAGCAGGTGGTTCCCAAGCTGATTGCTCCTTTTATGGGCATGGCCCAGAAGCACTATCAGATGATATAGGGGAATGATGATGACTTGCAATGATGTTGGAGCAATGCTCCTCATATCTCTTGAGGGTGTCTGTCTGCTGCCTGATAGAAATCTCTAGTGAAACCTATCACTGAACAGAGTGATTGGTGGGCGATGAATGACAATCTCTGCCGATACTGTCTCCTTTGAGGTTAGGGATACTGGTGAATGTCTGCACCTATGGTGCAGGTGGACAGACTCTCACTAGTTCACAGTTAATGGCTTCCCAATGCTGAAAGAATGCTTCCTCAGATGAAAGGAGGCAGGGGCGTCCATTACCAGCATTTTGTAAACATGACGTGTGCTGTTACAATGATGGGTGGGTGGAGTGGTGGTGAGGAACAACACAAATTCTATGAAACATCAATAGATATTGTTGCGACCTCAAAAGGTCATTCTCTCCTGACTTTACACCACGTGTGGCTCTTGGGATAGGAAATACCCAGGAATGCTGATGGGAGTAGTCTGAGATATTGATAGCAATGCATGATTCTTTGAAAGTGACTAATCTGGTGAAGAGCTCTGATAATTTTCACATAAATCCTCAGTGGCAATGTTTTTAACTTTGCAGCATTGACTGGACTGGGTGTGGCTTTGTTGTGTCCATTGCTGACACCAACGCAAGGTGATCCGTTTGTTTTCTGTCACTTATTTCGCTTTTTTGTCCTCAAATGGAATTTGCCTCAGGGGCAAAACCTTTGTACACTGAGCAACAGCTGACACTGTCAAATTTGGATATATCCTGGGCAAGAGTTCAAATGTCACAAAATCAAAGTTAGTTCTGGATAAGCATGTAAATTTTCTACCTGGTGGATAGTAATCCTTAGGTTTTCCTGGAAAAAGCAAGTTAAAATTTGAATCAATGTTAAAGAGGATGAAGATTGTTTGACTTAGCCACGTTTAAACAGCAGAAAGGAAAAATACAAAATACACAATACTGAGTCATTCAATCAGCAGATGCCCCCTTATCAGAATGTCTGAATATTTGAGTGACAGAAAGTGACATTTGTGGAACAGGCTAAAGTGGATGAATGCACTAATCTTGTACATTCATGAAGCTCAGCAGCTGCTAAACTGAAACCAACTGGATGTCAATCTGGGCTAACATTGATTCTGATCACATTTGTAAACAAAGTGTGTGAACTTACACAGCACCCATTTATTAGAATCTCTCACTGATTCAAATCTGTGGTGATGATCAATGTTGTTGACTGTGAATTTCTGCTCTCCCACTATTCATTGCTTGTAATTTTGGCAGAAACTGACAGTGTGAACAGAGAAACAGTGAATACTGTCATTTGGTCCTGATGCAAGTGTGAAATCATGAAAAAAACATGAAAAATATTGTAATTATTTGCCTCTCAATAGTCAGCGGCCAGTAGATTATCCAGTGGCAGTATAAGGCCAAATCTCAGGTAGAAACTGTGCCCACTTACAGTCCAGCTGACATGTGTCATGCAGCTTATTTCAATAACTGTGAACTTAATATTGCATATTGGGCCAGGTATAGGAAGTGTAATGATCCTTTCAATGTCAGGAATTTTGTAATCTCCCAGTGTTCAGAAGATAATGTCAATTAAAAAGAACGACACATATTTATGTGGTATCTTTAATGCCCAAAAAATGACCCTTGGTACCTTAAAGGCGATTAACAACTTTTCAAGCATCAGCACTTTGATATTTTCGGAAAATGTACAGCCAATTTGTGCATAGCACGTTCCCACAAACAACCATTTGTTGATAACCAGATAATCTGTTTTTGTGATCTTTAGTGAGAGGTTAATATGAATCAGGGACTGAGAATATGGTAATAGTGCTAAGGACCCTAAGGACCAGGAAGTTATTAGAGTCTCACTGTTAACATCTCATTCAAAATACAGCAAACCTGACAGTGCAGCACTCTCTCAGTACTGCAGCCAAAAGTCAAATTAGATTATAGCATTCACCTGCTAGAGTGTAATTTGGATTTAAAAAGTGTGCCTCAATGGCACGACTTTTGTGAACTGAGCCAGGACTGTCACTCCAAAATCAGGATATTTAGAACATCGCTTTCGGAGTCAAATCACCAGGGAAGCAAATGGGCTGGATTCACCATTTTTGAGACTAAGTGTTGATGCAAGAGGGGGAACTGTGGTGTTTTATGACAGAGCGATTGGCACCAACCCATCAATGATCCTATGACCAGTGAGGGGCTTGTAAAACCCCCAGCTCCAACTATATAAATGGCGAGAGAATGGCCGGGTTGGTGGCCACGCATGTGCGCGGTGACGACCTGACGCCATCAGAGGAACTGTGACATTTTACGACAAAAGAATCAGCGGCAACACCTCACCGATCCTGCGACTAGTGAGGGGCGAGCAGCCACGCCGAGTAAAACCCCGGATTCCACAATATAAATGACTGGAGAATGGCCGGGTCCGTGGCCGTGCATGCCACCTGCAGCGGTCACGCCGTAAAACATGGTGCCGGCCGTGCGCAGACCCGATTTGCCAGATAGTGGCCCCCTGGCCAGCAGCATGGCTCCTGTCCGACTGCGGTGGCGCTGGATACAGTCCGCAGCCACCACGCCGGGTTCCCAAATGCTAGGACCACACATCAACCGCGTGGTCGGGAACTCGGCCCATCAGGGGCATCAGATGTGGGCCTTCCAACAGCCAGTGATGCACGATGCAATGATGCCATTTCAGAGGGGGCAGAGGATACAAAACCTGCGTCAAACAGGCGCTGCCCCCAATTTCAGTGCCAGAAAGGATTCTCCGCCTGACTGCCAATTACGAAATCCGCGTCGGGGAACAATGAATCCCGCCCAATATATATAAACACTGTCTAGTTTTACCTGGTTGATAGTGTGGAAAACCTTCTGCTGGATAAGAAGAAGAAAAGCATTTCTCAATATTGAACAGAATGGAAATTGTCGCACACGCACATGCTTAAAGAATAACTGGGAAAGACTAAGTATATTCTTACACAAAGACTACACAGTAGAATGACTTAAAACCCACTGATCACTGCTGCCAATGTTAACAAGAGAGATCGCAGAGTGTGGATTAAGTTTAAGGAGCTATTATGATCCAGGAAATGGTTATTGCCATAAAAAACAATCCCCAAGGGAAATCTGGCCCCGATGTCAGGACTCTTAAAAATATAATATTGCATTTACATAATTAAAATTAGTCTTCCAAAACATTCCCTGAAAAAGACTTCTCATGTGGTCATACTCGCAAGGAAATATCCTTTATGCAACAATGCCTGATTTATATTTAACTGTAAGAAATTCCACTAATATTTTCACAAGGCAAACCTGCTGTGCTGCAGGAAATGTATATCATGGAGCTTCTTACCTTCTCCCACACGGAGGTGGAAATTCATGAATTTTCAAAACCAAACCCTGCTTTCTGAAAAACAGAAACTTCTCTAGCTTGGCTGGAATGGTTGCTTCAGCTCTTTTCCCAACATACAGCGGTACGCCAGATCTGACATCACCACTCCTGCGAACTCTCATCTTCTCTCCTTTTAGTCATAATTTTGCTTCTTTCATTTTCATTCCATTGTCCTGAGCCCATCTTTGAATCTTAACTTACCCAGAATATGAAAATCATTCATATTATCCCTATTGACCCCACTTTCGGATCAAATAAAACTGAATAAACTCTCCTTGCTTATTTTCTAACCTTTGCAAGTTGTAAATGTCTGTTTACTTCACCTTGAAATTTAACAACTAAAAATAACAAACCTTTACTAACTCCTCATGCAAATTTCACACCTACAATCCTTTCAACTCTCCACCCCGAACATCAATCCACAGCTTAATTAAATTATGTTCACACACAGACACACACTTACATGCACACAAGCCTGCTTCACATAATAACATAATGAACTCCCAAAATCATAAGTACAATAACATCTCCGATCCAAGGTCGAAATCTCCCAGTCCTAGTGCTATTGCTAGCAATAGGAGAATGAGGCATGTACTCGGCCTGAGGTTAAAGATTGTGATGCAATGAATTCCTGCTGCTGCTGGTGTACAGTTCCTTAGGGATACCCTGCTTTGCGCTGCAAAGTCTATTTTGCGTCAGTTACATTTACCAGTGGAGAATAGCTCAAGTTGCTTTTTATTACTCGTGCTTGTCCTCTCACCAACTGCTGCAGATACAGTTGGGCTGATATTTGGCTCAGGATTTATCCAGTAGCACTGTTACTGAGCCATTCTCTATATTGGAAATTTAAGTTCTTCATCCAGTCTTTATTGGATGCCTCGTCCTAGTCGTGTTCAAAAAGAGGAGCGTTGAGAGAATGTGGTAAATGCTAATCAGAGTGAGGTTTCCTTACATTTTTGACCTAATGGCATGGGACTTCACTCGATAACAGGCTTATACGATTTATAATGGTCTATCCGGCAAGGTTACGAATGATATACAACTCCAAGGATCTTTTTTATGATTCTGCAGAGACAACAGAGGCATTGTTAAGTGCTGAAGGCCTGGGACTGGATTAAATCTTACATTGGGACTCTGATATTATAGTGAGATTGGATTGGATTGGTGGTAAAGGGAGGTGATATCATAGTTATCCCCTTATATATAGTTTTGATGTTTGTCGTTAACATATTTGGTTGTAATATATTAGGATTTTATATAAACGTTTAGGAAAGAACTGGGGACAGGGAATTTGTACGTTTAAGAAGCGGGGAAAAGCAATAAAAATGAAATATATTACAGAAAAAAGTAGGGGAGAAGGGCAATGTGAAGTCCCTTAAATTTTAAATGTTAATATTATAAAAATAACAATCTTTATAGTGTAACAGGTCAGCTAATATTAACATTGAATTGAAGTTACTGTGAAAATCTCCGAGTCGCCACATTCCGGTATCTGTTCGGGTACAGAGGGAGAATTCAGAATGTCCAATTCACCTAAAAAGCACGTCTTTCAAGGATTGTGGGAGGAAACCGGAGCAGCCGGAGGAAACCCACGCAGACACATGGCGAACGTGCAGACTCCACAAAGACTAACCCAAGCCATGAATCAAACCCGGGTCCCTGGTACTGTGAAGCAACAATGCTAACCACTGTGCTACCATGCTGCCATGGAGAGGGCTTTAACCAGAGCCACCTCGTAGTAAGTTGGGGCTGGCTAGTGAATAGAAGGATAGTGGGGGGAGTAACTGCGGCGGGTTGAACCTGATAAAACAGTATTCGGCGGGCCTAGAAGGTGTGAATGAATGGGGAACAAGTCTAAGAATGATGAAAATAGTTTCAAGAGTAACATCTGGGGGATTTATGGGACAGGGTGGGGAGGGGTAGGGAAAGCTGCTTGATGGAGGTAAGGGATAAGGGTTGGAGGGTTGGGGTTGGGCAAGGCCAAGGTTATAAAAATGAGGTGTGGAATTTGAAATACTGGCAGGCGGACAGACATGCCCCTAAGAAAGGTGATGGTTGAATGGGTAGTAAGGGGGAGTGAGAGACCCCCGGTCCGGTCCGGTCGGTGACATGGAACGTAAGGGGTCTGGGAGGTCTGGTGAACAGGATAAGAGCCCTCTCATACTTCTGGAGTTTAAAAGCCAACATGTGGCTGCCACAGGAGAGTCATTTGAGGGTAAAAGATCTGTTGTGGTTTCAAAAGGGATGGGTGAGTCAGCTGTCACTCAGGCTTTAATAGCAGGGCTCGAGGGGTGGCAATGTTGGGAAGCAAAAGGGTTAAATTTCAGGTGAAGCAAGTAAAAGTAGATCAAGGGGCAGAAACGTCATTGTGAAATGTACATTGGAGCAAAGGGAAGAGAATGCTCCTTCTCTCCGGTACACAACGATCATTTTTTTTCATCATAGTGAGGGCGCTACTTCCAGGAGTGAGGAAAGCAGATTATTCCGTCATCATTATTTTGGGCCATGTCGCACACTTGACAGAAATAGTCTTAGAGAAGGGGCTGATTCAAAGACCGGCTTGGCTGATTGATGTGGGATTGTTGGTGGATTTAGGATTTTGCAAAATGGTGAGTGAAGTAGGCAACGTGCCTCAATGACTATCAACCGTTGGCCTTGACATCGAACGTAATGAAGTGCTTCGAGAGGTTGGTCATGAAGTGCACCAACTCCATACTCGCAGAACGCCTTAATCCACTACAATGTGCATACCGCCGCATCCAGTACATAGCAGATGCCATCTCCCTGGCCTCACACTCATCTCGACAACAAGGACTCCTACATCAGACTCCTATTTATTGACTACAACTCCGCCTTCAACAGCATATCCCAGCCAAGCTCTTATCGAAGCTCCAAAACCTAGGACTTGGCTTTTCACTCTGCAACTGGATCCTCAACCTTCTGACCCACAGACCACAATCAGGAAGAATAAACAACACCTCCTCCTGGGGCAGCAGGGTAGCATGGTGGTTAGCATAAATGCTTCACAGCTCCAGGGTCCCAGGTTCGATTCCCGGCTGGGTCACTGTCTGTGTGGAGTCTGCACGTCCTCCCCCTGTGTGCGTGGGTTTCCTCCGGGTGCTCCGGTTTCCTCCCACAGTCCAAAGATGTGCGGGTTAGGTGGATTGGCCATGCTAAATTGCCCGTAGTGTCCTAATAAAAGTAAGGTTAAGGGGGGGGTTGTTGGGTTACGGGTATAGGGTGGATACGTGGGTTTGAGTAGGGTGATCATGGCTCGGTGCAACATTGAGGGCCGAAGGGCCTGTTCTGTGCTGTACTGTTCTATCTATGTAACGACGAGTCAGAATACAGGAGGGAGATAGAGAACCTGATGGAGTGGTGTAACAACAACAATCTCTCCCTCAATGTCAGCAAAACTAAAGAGCTGGTCATTGACTTCATGAAGCAAAGTGCTGTACACACCCCTGTCAGCATCAACGGGGCCGAGGTGGAGATGGTGAACAGCTTCAAATTCCTCGGGGTGCACATCATCAAAAAAATGTCCTGGTCCACCAACATCGACGCTACCACCTAGAAAGCACAACAGCCCCATACTTCCTCAGGAAACTAAGGAAATTCGGCATGCCCACATTAACTCTTACCAACTATTATAGATGCACCATAGAAAGCATCCTATCTGGCTGCATCACAGCCTGGTATGGCAACTGCTCGGCCCAGGACCGCAAGAAATTTCAGAATTTTGTGCATCACACAAACCTGCCTCCCATTCATTAACTCTATTTACACCTCCCGCTGCCTGGGGAAAGTGGGCAGCATAATCCAAGACCCCTCCCACCCACCTTTCTCACTCTTCCAACTTTTTCCAAGGGGCATGAGATACAAAAGTCTAAGAACATGCACAAACAGTTTCAAAAGCAGCTTATTCCCTGCTGTCACCGGGCTCCTAAACAACCCTCTTATGGACTAACCTGATTAAATCTACACTCCTGCTTCACCCGATGCCGGTGTCTCTGTATTTACATTGTGCAACTTGTGTTGCCCTATTATGTATTTTCTTTTCTTTTATTTTATTTCATGTACTTAATGATCTGTTTGAACTACTCACAAAAAAATACTTTTCACTGTACCTCAGTACACGTGACAATAAACAAATCCAATCCAATCCAAATTCAAAGACAGGGTGCAGTTTTTTACCTGGTAGATAATAGGCCTTAGATTTTTCTGGAAAAGACAAATGAAAACTTGAATCATATTAAAGAGGATGAAGATTGTTTTACAAATCCATGTTGAAAGAGCAGAAAGTAAAAATACAACTTCATTTTTGTCACAAAACTCTGTAATACAAACAGCTGATACCCCCTCATTAGAATGGCCAAATATTTGAGTAACAGAAAGTAACGTTTGTGGAACAGACTGGTGAGGCTGAATGTACTAAACTTGTACATTTATGAAGCCCAGCAGCTGTAAATCTGGGGTTATGGTCAATGTTGTTGACTGCGTATTTCTGCTCCCCCACCACTGATTGCGTGTTGTAATGTGGGCAGAAACTGGCAGTTGTACCAGAGAAACGGCACAAACTGTCATTTGCTTCTGATCTAAGTGTGAAATCATGAAAAAAACATTGCAAATAATGGAATTATTTCCCTATCAAAGGTCAGTGGACGGTAGATTGTCCAGTGGCAGTATAACACCAGATCTCAGGATGTAAACAATGTCCATTCACACAGTCCAGCCGACCGGTGTGTCATGCAGGCGCTCAGCTCATTACAATTATTGTGTTCACAAGAATGCACACTGGGCCAGGTATAGGAAGTGCAAAGATCCTTTGATATACAGGAATTCTGTATTCTCCAAGTGCTCAGAAGATAGGGCGGGATTCTCCCCCCGAGGACCCTGGAGCCCGCCCGCGCCACCAGATCCCACCGGTAAGGGACCTAGTCTAATCTACGCCGGAGGGACTGGCAAAGACCCAACAGGACTTCGGCCCATTGCGGGTTGGAGAATTGCCGGGGGGGGGCACTGCGAGCAGCCGCCGACTGGCGCGGTGCGATTCCCGCCCCCGCCGAATCTCTGGTGCCGGAGAATTCGGCGGCCGGCCGGGGCAGGATTCACACCGTCCCACCGGCGATTCCCCAAACCGGCTGGGGTTCGGAGAATCCCGTCCCAAGTCCTGAGAGGCTAAAATGATCCTAAGGAACTGGAGTAGCAAATGATCCTTGACTTTGTATTAAAGCATTGATTGGTTCATGGCTCACCCTCAAGATTAGAAATGTGTGTCCACTGTGTTTTTTCTTAAATAATATTATTCTCACAGAGAATCTTTCAACCCATAATGAATACTTCAAAGGGAATGGTCTTAAATAAGAATGGGCGGGATTCTCCGATACTCGGCGCGATGGCTGGGACTCGGCGCCAAAACCGGTGCGGATCACTCCGGTGTCAAATTCTCCGGCCTGGATTGGCAGTCACACGGCGTCATTGACGCCAGGTGGCGTCACAGCACAAAAGATGCTGCCCCCCCCCTCGGAGATCCGACAAGATGGCCGCCCGCCACGCAGCCCTCAGGTTCCAGGAGCGTGACATTGAGGCACTCCTGGATGCAGTAGAGCAGAGGAGGGAGGCCCTGTACCCCGGACACGGACGCAGGGTTTCCCCACGCCTCAGCCGGCGCCTGTGGAGGGAGGTGGCAGAGGCCGTCAGCGCTGTGGCTGTAACACCAAGGACAGCCGCCCAGTGCCACAAGAAGGTAAATGACCTCGTCAGTGCAGCCAGGGTGAGTAAACCTCCCCTCCCCCCCCTCCCCGATGTGCGGCACACCCCCAGGTGCAACCAACCCTAACCCTAACCCTAATGTGCTGCGTACCTCTGCCAATATACGTACAACCGCTGGCCTGCATGTATATCCCTGCCTAACACTATTGCCCTTTATCCAGGGGGCAGCACGATAGCATCGTGGATAGCACAATTGCTTCACAGCTCCAGGGTCCCAGGTTCGATTCCGGCTTGGGTCACTGTCTGTGCGGAGTCTGCACATCCTCCCCGTGTGTGTGTGGATTTCCTCCGAGTGCTCCGGTTTCCTCCCACAGTCCAAAGATGTGCAGGTTAGGTGGATTGGCCATGATAAATTGCCCTTAGTGTCCAAAATTGCCGTTAGTGTTGGGTGGGGTTACTGGGTTATGGGGATACCTTGGGTAGGGTGCTCTTTCCAAGAGCCGGTGCAGATTCGATGGGCTGAATGGCCTCCTTCTGAACTGTAAATTCTATGATAATCCCTGCCACCCGCCCGCCCACCCCCTACAGGAGAAGCGCGCACACAACAGGGAGCATGAGAGGACCGGAGGGGGCACAGCTGATGAGAGACCACTCACCGTTCATGAGGAGAGGGCTCTGGAACTGGCAGGCGGACCAAAGGACCGGGAGATTGCCGATGCAGAGGTCGGGGGCGCAACACCAAGTGAGACCCCCCCATGGCCCGTCCCCATTCCCCCAATATCCCCCCTCTCCATATCCCGCATATACCCACTCCCCCATATCCCCCCTCCCCATATTCCCATATCCCCCCCATAAACCCATATCCCCCACCTCCATATCCCCCAATATCCCCCCTCCCCATATCCCCCAATATCCCCCCTCCCCCATATACCCCAATATTCCCTCCTCCCCCATATACCCCATATCCCCCCTCCTCCATATACCCCATATCCCCCCTCCTCCATATACCCCATATCCCCCCTCCCCAATATCCCCCCTCCCCAATATCCCCCCTCTCCATATCCCGCATATCCCCACTCCCCCATACCCCCCTCCCCATATCCCCCCATAACCCCATATCCCCCTCCCCCATATCCACAATATCCTCCCTCCCCATTATCCCCCAATATTCCCCCTCCCGCATATCCCCCATATTCCCCCCTCCCCCATATACCCCATATCCCCCTCCCCAATATCCCCCCTCCCCCATTATCCCCCAATATTTCCCCTCCCGCATATCCCCCATATTCCCCCCTTCCCCCATGTACCCCATATCCCCCTCCCCAATATCCCCTCTCCCCCATTTCCCCCGATCACTGCCTGCGTGTCTAACCATGCATGCTGTATTGTGTATTGCAGGACCAAACATCGAGGCACCCGTCCCCGTGGATGCCGACCACCTGCGGGACACCCCAGGGTGGCCAAGAGACAGGGTCAGGCCCGTCCCCTCCGGCATGCGACACCCGCAGGACGCCCCAGGGTGGCCACGGGACAGGGACAGGCCCGGAGCAACACGGAGACGATGCCCCCATCTCGTGCGAGTGCGGCGAGGCAGGCGTGTGACACCCAGCGATGAGGGGGGCAGCCACAGGCCCCCGTCGCAGCTGAGCCAGGACACCACTGCCCAGGACAGCCCTACCTGGGACACCACTGCCCAGGACAGCCCTACCTGGGACAGCCCTGCCCAGGACACCCCTACCCAGGACTCCACTATCCAGGACACCACTACCCGGGACACCGACACATATGACACCAAAAGGCAGGACAGTGACACAAAGCGGACGGGTGGACACGAACCGCCACACCAGGGGACCATGGATTCTAGGTTGGACGATGCTCACGACACAATGCCATTGCTGTCTCCAACACCCTCCTCCATCGCAGAGACACTCACATGGGTTGGGCACTTTAGTGATGAGGCTCCTGGTACACTCACTGGTGTGCACAACACAGCCGTACCGGTACAGGAGATGGAGGTAGGAGCAGCAGAGGGGCCGGGAAGTCAGAGGGCATCCTGGCGCAAGCAAACATCTGCCACCCAGACGGGTCCCAGGTTCCTTGAGTTACCACATCCACCCATACACCCGATGCAGTCACCGAACCAGGGACAATCGAAGGGGGTGACGGCCGTCTTGTGGTGGCTGCAGAAGCAGGTGGAGGAGTGCACCCGCGTCCAGGAGTTGGGAGTGGTGCCGGTCATGCGTGCCACCCAGGCCGAAACCCCACTGGTGGCGTCCGCAGTGGAGGCAATGGGTGCGCCGGTATCAGACATGGGGAGCAGGATGCGAGGTCTGGGGCTTTCCGTGCAGGTGACGTCTATGGCCCAGGACATGGCTGCCCTCTCACAGGAAGCCATGAGCCAGAGCCAGCGGCAGATGGCAGAGGCGCTCAACGCCTATACGGAGGCCACAGACTGACGCGGAGAACAGCTACAACGATGCCCATGCAACGACAAGGGGTGTGATAGAGAGATGCTTTGGCCTGCTAAAAATGCGTTTCAGGTGCCTGGACCGCTCTGGAAGGGCCCTCCAGTACCCACCAGATAGGGTCGGCCGCATCATTGTGGTCTGCTGCATCCTGCACAACATAGCCCAGCAGAGGGGCAATGGGCCACAGGCAGAGGAGGGGGGAGTGGAGGAGCAGCAGGATGAGGCGCAGTCCTCCCCAGATGCGAAAGACTAAGGCATGATTTAAGGGCCGCGTTGCGCTTAAGCGAGAGCGTGATGAGTCTGTTAAATCACAGAAGAGGACAACATCGAGAACTGCGTCGGGGGTCAATCTGTTCACATTCAAACTGGTCCTATCCCATTGGTGAAATCAGGATCTCGCCTAAGCGTGGCCAGAAACCAATACTCACCACTTAAGCTTAATCCCCATACAATTAATGGGAGCGACCCCCTATCTAACGGCCTCCTGTGATTTAACGGTATGCCAAGCAAGTGGTCACATGAGTGAAGCTGGTGAAAGGTGCTGCGGGGCCCCTAGGAGGTGATTGACCATTTCGCTCACAAGCGAAGAACCCAGGGGCACTGCGGTTCCTGCCCCAGTGCTTGGCAGTGGCGGGGGTGCCCTCGGGGGCTCAGCCTCGGTTGGTTGGGCTGCCATGGGGAGGGTTGCACGGCAGGTGGGAGGGAGGGTGCGGGCGCCCACCGTCCGGTCTGGGCTGGGCTGGGCCCAGGAGGGGGGTGGGGAGGCAGGGGGAAATGGATGTCTCAGATTCCGCGGGCTCACCATGCCAACCTTGGAACGCGTCGTCCCATTCGGGGCGCATCCCCAGCCCCTGCCCCCCCTTCCGCACATAAGTCCCACTGATCATGGAGGCCTCTGGCCACGCAGCTGAAGGCTATCGCTAACACAGAATTGGCAATCATAGTTAAGTGAACACTTCACTATTCCCAAGTGGATCCTCATGGGTAAGCATTCCATGTAGTATGTGGGAGTTATTGCCCAGCTTCCTAATCAGACTATGATGCCTGAGCTCTGTGCCTGGACACAGCAGGAAGCAGTGGACAATATCCAAACACCCAGGGTCTGGACCCCAGCGCTGGTGGCATTAGCGTGACCAGAGGGTGGGTGAATGCACTGGGAAGGGGTCCAGTGTCCAGTCCAGGTAATGTTATGTGCCGGCATCTGAGGTACAAGGGTCCAGGGGGAGCAATGGGGGCACTGGAAGGTCTCGGGTTGGAAGACAACACTGGTTGTCACTCTCACACCTTCTCCCAGTTTTGTACAGTTATTACACAGGACGGATGATATCTTGGATCCAGTAGAACTTGCCCCATGCTGGCAGTCAGGCCGCTGGACGCTGGAGAAGGTGAAGGCAGCAGTATCAACACAGGGTCGAGGCGACAGCCCATGTGCAGGGCCCCCGCCCCACACCCTGAGGACCCAGCTGCCCATCAGGCCAGGGAAGGACCCAGAGGGGAAGGCCTGCAATGGCCTAAGGTGTAAAGGTGTCACTGGTTACAGGTGACTGAACAGGTAGACGAGGGTAGAGCAGTTGATGTGGTGTATATGGATTTCAGTAAAGCGTTTGATAAGGTTCCCCACGGTCGGCTATTGCAGAAAATACGGAGGCTGGGGATTGAGGGTGATTTAGAGATGTGGATCAGAAATTGGCTAGTTGAAAGAAGACAGAGAGTGGTAGTTGATGGGAAATGTTCAGAATGGAGTTCAGTTACAAGTGGCGTACCACAAGGATCTGTTCTGGGGCCGTTGCTGTTTGTCATTTTTATAAATGACCTAGAGGAGGGCGCAGAAGGATGGGTGAGTAAATTTGCAGATGACACTAAAGTCGGTGGAGTTGTAGACAGTGCGGAAGGATGTTGCAGGTTACAGAGGGACATAGATAAGCTGCAGAGCTGGGCTGAGAGGTGGCAAATGGAGTTTAATGTGGAGAAGTGTGAGGTGATTCACTTTGGAAAGAATAACAGGAATGCGGAATATTTGGCTAATGGTAAAATTCTTGGTAGTGTGGATGAGCAGAGAGATCTCGGTGTCCATGTACATAGATCCCTGAAAGTTGCCACCCAGGTTGATAGTGTTGTGAAGAAGGCCTATGGTGTGTTGGCCTTTATTGGTAGAGGGATTGAGTTCCGGAGCCATGAGGTCATGTTGCAGTTGTACAAAACTCTAGTACGGCCGCATTTGGAGTATTGCGTACAGTTCTGGTCGCCTCATTATAGGAAGGACGTGGAAGCTTTGGAACGGGTGCAGAGGAGATTTACCAGGATGTTGCCTGGTATGGAGGGAAAATCTTATGAGGAAAGGCTGATGGACTTGAGGTTGTTTTCGTTAGAGAGAAGAAGGTTAAGAGGTGACTTAATAGAGGCATACAAAATGATCAGAGGGTTAGATAGGGTGGACAGCGAGAGCCTTCTCCCGCGGATGGAGGTGGCTAGCACGAGGGGACATAGCCTTAAATTGAGGGGTAATAGATATAGGACAGAGGTCAGAGGTGGGTTTTTTACGCAAAGAGTGGTGAGGCCGTGGAATGCCCTACCTGCAACAGTAGTGAACTCGCCAACATTGAGGGCATTTAAAAATTTATTGGATAAGCATATGGATGATAAGGGCATAGTGTAGGTTAGATGGCCTTTAGTTTTTTTTTTCCATGTCGGTGCAACATCGAGGGCCGAAGGGCCTGTACTGCGCTGTATCGTTCTATGTTCTATGTTCTATGGTCTTTGAACAGTTGACAGGAAGCATGTGCCACAGGAAGCTCCACTTCACCAACGGGATGGCCCGGTACCTGTGCCATGTCCTTGCAGACTTGGCACCATGTGAAGGAGAAGGATAACTGCTCTTGTTGGCCATGAAGGTCACCGCAGCCCTGGACCTCCATGCCTCCGGATCCCCAGTGCAGGAATCGACTGCATCTGACCCAAAGGATGCTGGATCACCTGTGGCAGATGATGCAGGACTTGGTGCCACATGGGCTGGGAAGTCATCCATTGCCTGTGGTTCATCTCATTTTAGGGCCACACAGGTGACCTGTGCAGCATCTCCTAGTCTGCCGCTGAATACGTGCATAAGGAAGGTACCGATGTGTCATTTGCAAGGGCTCTGAATTCCATCAACCTTGACCAAAACAGATGAGCAAGGACACCAGGGGACACTCACATGGTTGCCAGCCCTATGTGCAGGGTTTCATAGACTGCATACACATGTCTCTGTATTCCCCATGGCAGCATAGGGCACACTTTATGAACCACAAGGAATTTCACCGCCTCAATGTGCAGATCGTCTGCAACCATACGATGTGCATTGTGCAAATGTGTTCCGGTTTCCCTGGGAGTGTCCACGACAACTACACTCTCGGAGACTTACTGATCCCAGCCGTCTTTGAGGGTGACCAGCGGCTGGAGTGATGGCTCCTCAAAGTCAGAAGGTAAGCCCTCAGAGGTGGCTGATGATGCCTGTGGAAGCCACAAACACAAGCTGGGACTCGTCACAATGGGGCTCATGCTTCAACAGGTGGGGTGGTTGAGCAGGTGATAGGCCTGCTAGAGATGCAATTCCGGTGCCTGGACCGGTCGAGGAGGGGGGAGCCGTCCAGTACAGCTCCCAGAGGGTGTTGCACATTATCCTGGTCTGCTGTGCATACCATAACCTGGCAATACAATGAGGCAAGGATGAGGAGGAGATGGAGGACCTCAGATGAGGAGGAAGTCAAGGAGAGTGGTGAGAGGGAACCCCCAGAAGTTGGAAGAAGGACTTTCGGCAATGGCCAAGGCTCTAATGGAGCTAACGGCTAGACATGACCTAATAGCCTCTTGCTTTGGGGAGGAGCAAGATATGTCCCCCATGGGATATGAGATTATTTTATTTGTGTGCTGCCAGCGGGAGGTCTCCAAGCTGATGGCTCCCATCATGGGCAGGGCCCAGAAGCACTATCGAGCGATACAGGAGAATGATAATGATTGAAGGGAACTAGCTATTTCTGACAGGTAAAAGGATTATTGATTTAGCCATTTTGATGTAAATACTAAAGCCCATGTCAAAATTCATTTTAATATGAATTCCATCGTAAGACTGCAAATACAGTCTAACTTCAGATTATAAAGTGTATAGCTTGCAATAATGAAAGCATGGATTTGAAACATCTACAGTCTAATGAGAAGCAAATGAAACAATTCAATGAAGGTCACAATAAGTTAACATGAATAAAATAAATCTGCCATTGTTCAAAATGTGAATAAGAATAGCAGTCAGCAGAAACCAGTAGAAACCAGATCTGACTAAAAGTATAAGTCACATTCCAATACACAGCAAACACCCAAAAATGCAACATATTCACAGCTATGTTACACATTGATGATTGACAACTAACCATCCAATCAAATACATTTGTGACTCATCCAAGCCAATCAGCACATTACAGGGGTAGGGACAGATGTAGTCAGACTGGTAACATTTTCCTTAAAGATGGAGGTCCGGGCAGCCATTTTCCATTCCAGGATCACTCTATATCTTTTACCTAACTACTCGCTATCCTTATTTCATATTTTCATATTTCCACTCTAACTCTTAAGTCTGTGCAAGTTGTTTGCTTTGAGCAACACATCATTCCTGTATTTTGTAAGTTCCATTTGTTTGTAAACCACTAAGTTAATTATACCTCTTGAAGCCTTCTGCAGGGGCTTTCCTGAGAACATTTGATTTGTAACCACAAGAAGACTTCAAACTCTCAATTATAATCAATAGACACAATAAAAGATTTCATTTCGCACCCGAGAAATGTAGCTTAAATTTCTACTGAGTTAAAAGTGTACACGAGACTACACTTACACCGCATGATAGATTTCAACAATGACTTACAACGATGACAGAGCTATGCTCCTCTTTGCTCCTGCGAATGTCTGACTGCTGCCTGATAGAAACCCGAACGCAACCTGCCACTGAAAATGGTAATTGGTGGGCGATTAGATGTTGAATTACACATCTCTGTTGATACTGCCTCCTTTGAGGTTAGGGCTACCGGTGTAGGTCTGCAACTATAGTGCAGGTGGACAGACTTTCACAAGCTTACAGTCGTTGGCTTCCTAATGTTGAAAAAATGCTTCCTCAGATGAAAGGAGGCAGTGGTGTCCATTACCAGGATTACATAAGCAAGACTGTGCCATTACAGTGGGGGGGGGGGGGGGGAGGAGGAACAGTACTCATGGCATGGAACGTCAAGAGATATTGTTGAGAAATCAAAGGATAATGCTCTCCTGACTGTACATCACTGTGTGGACACATTAGAATCTCTCACTGATTCAAAACTGCGGTAATGATCAATGTTATAGACTGAGAATTTCTACACTCCCACTATTCATTGCTTGTAATTTTGGCAGAAACTGATAGTGTTAACAGAGAAACAGTGAATACTGTCATTGGGTCCCAATACAAGTGTGAAATCATGCAAAAAACATGAAAAATAATGGGCTGGATTCTCCGATTTACAGACTAAGTGCCGATGCCAGAGTGGGAACAGTGGTATTTTAGTAGAGGCCTGCCAAAAACTGCCTCTCTGTAACCCACCTCACTACCCCCAGACCACCCTCTACCAGTGCCCCCAGCCAGAGCCCAAAGCCCCCCTGCCAGCAGATGGCTCCTCCCCGACTGTGGCAGCACTGGACTGAGTCTGCAGGTGCTACGCGGGGTCCACAAAAATAAAGTTAAGTGTTTCAAACCATCGGGAACTCGGCCCATTTGGGGCGGAGCATCAGGTGATGTCCAGAGGCCATCCCGATGGCGTGCGAGTACATCGTTTTTGAGGGGGCAAAGCATTGCGAAATGGCACTGCCACCGATTTCGGCACAAACGGGATTCTCCGGCCGAATACCGGAGAATCCCGCCCAAGATAATTATTTAGAACATCGCTTTAGGAGTCAAATTATCAGGAAAGCAAATGGGCTGGATTCACCGTTTTTGGGACTAAGTGTTGACGCCAGAGGAGGAACTGTGGCGTTTTATGACAAAACAATTGGCGTCCATCCATCACTGATCCTGTGATTCAGTGAGGGGCTAGCTCCAACGATATAAACGCCTAGATAATGGTCGGGTCAGTGGCCACACGTGTGCACAGTGACGACCTGCAGCGGTCACGCCGTAAAACATGATGTCGACCATGCGTGGCCCTGACCTGCCAGATAGTGTTCCCCGAGCCATCCCGTGACCAGCCCCACCAATCCCCCCAGCCATCAACACCGCAGTCTGGAACATGGCCCATCAATGGCGGAGCATCGGAGGTGGGCCTTCCAACGATGTGCGGCGCGATGATGCCATTTGGAGGGGGCGGAGGATACAAAACCTGTGTCAAATAGGCGCTGCCCCTGATTTCAGTGGCAGAAAGGATTCTCTGGCCGATTGCCGATTACGAAATCTGCATCGGGGAACGGTGAATCCTGCCCAATATATTTACACACTGCCTAGTTTTACCTGGTTGATAGTGTGGAAAAGCTTCTGCTAAATAAGAAGAAGAAAAATATTTCTCAATATTGAACAGAATGGAAATTGTCGCACATGCACATGCATAAAGAATAACTGGCAAAGACTAAGTAATATTCTTACACAAAGACGACACAGTAGAATGACTTAAAACCCACTGATCACTGCTGTCAATGTTAACAAGAGAGATTGTAGTGTCCGGATCAAATTTAAGGAACTATTGTGATCCGGCAGATGGTAATTGCCATACAAACCAATCCCAAAAGGAAACTTGGCCCAGATATTACAACTCTTAAACACACAATATTGCATTTACATAATTTAAATTAGTCTTACAAAACATTCTCCCAAAATGTGGGGCAGCATGGTAGCATAGTGGTTAGCACAATTGCTTACAGCTCCAGGGTCCCAGGTTCGATTCCCGGCTTGGGTCACTGCCTGTGCGAGTCTGCACGTTCTCACTGTGTGTGCGTGGGTTTCCTCCGGGTGCTCCGGTTTCCTCCCACAGTCCAAAGATGTGCAGGTTAGGTGGATTGGCCATGCTAAATTGCCCTTAGAGTCCAAAATTGCCCTTAGTATTGGGTGGGGTTACTGGGTTATGGGGATAGGGTGGAAGTGTGGGCTTGGGTAGGATGCTCGTTCCAAGAGCTGGTGCAGACTCGATGGGCCAAATGGCCTCCTTCGGCACTGTAAATTCTATGGAAAAAAGAACTTGGTCTATACGCGCATGGAAATATCCTTTCTGCAACAATGCCTGATTTCTATTTAACCGTAAAAAATTCCACTAAGATTATCGCAAGGCAAACCTGCTGTTGCTGCAGGAAACGTATATCACAGGGGTCTGACTTCCTCTCATTCTGATGTGGAAATTCACAAAACTCCAAAACTAAACCCTGCTTTCTGGCTTGGCTGGAATCGTTGTTTCAGCTCTTTTCCCAACACACAGTGGTACGCCAGGAGATCTCACATCATCACACATCAGGGCAGCAGGGTAGCATGGTGGTTAGCATGTAAATGCTTCACAGCTCCAGGGTCCCAGGTTCGATTCCCAGCTGGGTCACTGTCTGTGTGGAGTCTGCACGTCCTCCCCCTGTGTGCGTGGGTTTCCTCCGGGTGCTCCGGTTTCCTCCCACAGTCCAAAGATGCGCGGGTTAGGTGGATTGGCCATTCTAAATTGCCCGTAGTGTCCTAATAAAAGTAAGGTTAAGGGGGGGGGTTGTTGGGTTATGGGTATAGGGTGGATACGTGGGTTTGAGTAGGGTGATCATGGCTCGGCACAACATTGAGGGCCGAAGGGCCTGTTCTGTGCTGTACTGTTCTATGTTCTATGTTCTATCTCTCCTGCTAACTCTCAACATTTCTCCTTTAGTCAAAGTTTTGCTTCTTTCATCTTTTATTCCATTGTCCCGAGCCCAGCTTTGAATTTTTACTTACCCAGAATATGAAAATCATTCATATTATCCCTATTGACCCCACTTTCGTGTCAAATAAAATTGAATAATCTCCCTTGCTTACTTTGTAACCTTTGCAAGTTGTAAATGTCTGTTTACTTCGCCTTGAAATTTAACAACTGAAAACAACAAACCTTTACTCAACTCCTCATACAAATTCACACGTACAATCTTTTCAACTCTCCACTCTGATCAATCGATCCCCAGCTTAATTAAATTCAGTTCACACACAGAAACACACCGACATGTACACAAGCCTGCTTCACAGAATAACATAATGAACTCCCAAAATATTAAGTATAATACCACCTCTCATCCAAGGATGAAATCTCCCACTCCTAGTAGAGCCACTACTTTGCAAGCAATAAGTGAATGAGGCATGTACTCGGCCTGTGGTGAAAGATTGTGATGCAATACAATTCTGCTGCTGCTGTACAGCCGGTGGGTGAGGCCAAGGGTATAAAAATGAGCTGTGGAATTTGAGATACTGGCAGGCGGACAGACATGCCCCTCAGAAGGGTGATGGTTGAACAGGTAGAGAGGGGGAATGAGAGAGCCCTGGTTCGGTTGGTGACATGGAACATAAGGGGACTGGGAGTTCCGGTGAAGCGGTCAAAAGCCCTCTCAAACCTCTGGAGTTTAAAAGCCAATGTGATGCTGCTACAGGAGACTAATTTGAGGGTGAAAGATCTGTTATATTTCCAAAAGGGATGCGCGAGTCAGTCGTTCACTCAGGTTTTAATACCAGGGCTCGAGGGGTGGCAATATTGGGAAGCAAAATGGTTAAATTTCAGATGAAGCAAGTAATAGTAGATCGAGGGGCAGAAACATCATTGTCAAAGGTACATTGGAGCGAAGATCAGTATATAGGTCCTGAACTGGGATGATGTATGTAGGAATTATGAAAAGGCTGGTGAAAGCCATTCCAAGTCTAGATAATAATCAGTTGGTTCTAGGTGGGGATTTAAACACTGTACTGAACCTGAAATTAGATCGTTTGAAGCCTCGCACATTAAATCCTTCAGCTGGAGCAAACGTGTTGGCAGCATTTATGAAGGAGATGGGGGCCAAGACCCATGGTGGTTTTTCCACCCGAAGGGAAGAGAATGCTTCTTCTTCTCTCCGATACACAATGATTATAGAGAGGGTACTACTACCAAGAATGAGGAAAACGGATTATTCCGTCATCGTTATTTTCAGCCATGCACCACACTTGACAGAAATAGTCTCAAAGTAGGGGCCAATTCAAAGACCGGCTAGGAGGATGGATGTGGGATTGGTGGATCCGGGATTTTGCAAAATGGTGAGTGAAGTTATCAATGAATATATTATACGTAATAATAATGGGGAGGTCTTGCCTTCAATAGTGTGGGAAATTCTAAAGGCTGAGCGTGGCGGGGGAAATGATCTCATACAAGGCATAGAAATATAGGGACGTGAGGAAGGAACACCAATGCCTAGTGGACGAAATTTGGAAGGTGGATGGGAAGTATGTGGAGAAACCAACACCGGAGTTATTGAACAGCAGGAAAGAGCTTCAAATGAAGTTTGATTTACTATCAACCTGGAAGAGGTACGGCAGCTCAGACTGGCTAGAGAGGGGATGTATGAATATGGGGGACAAGTCTAGTCGGATGTTGGCTGGCCAACCTAGCGTCAGGTGACCGCGAAGGAGATTATACAAATCCGGGATGAAATAGATCAGGTCCACTGCTGGTATGGATATTTGAAGATACAGTAAAAAGGAGGGTGCTCCCAGCCACAATGGGTCGAGCTTTAATTTCACTATTGTTGAAGAAAGATAAAGATCCGATGGAGTGTGGGTCATTTCAGCTGATAATATTCTTAAATTAGATATTCAGATATTGGCGAAGGCATTGGCTATTAAATTAGGGAAATGCCTGCCACGATAGTTGGGAAGACCAAACGTGATTCATAAAGGGGAGATGGTTAGCTTTCAATATACAATGCATGTTAAACGTGGTTTAACTCCGGCAGAAAGGAAGGAGCAGGAGGTGATAGTGGCATTAGATGCAGAAAAAGCATTCAATAGAGTCGAATGGAAATATTTTTTTACGGTGTTGGAACAGTTTGCAATTGGGCCTAAATTCAGAGCATGGGTCAAATTATTGTACACAAATCCAAGGGTGACTATGTGGACGATCGAAATGAGCTCAGAATACTGTCGGCTACAAAGGGGAAAGAGACACGTGTGCACCATGTCCCTTCTACTATTTTCATTAGAGATGAATCTATCATCAAGGAAGAAATAGCGAGGCATCTGGATAGAAATTGTCCCATTGGGCAGATGCAGCATGGGTTCATAAAGGGCAGGTCGTGCCTAACTAATTTAGTGGAATATTTTGAGGACATTACCAGTGCAGTAGATAACGGGGAGCCAATGGATGTGGTATATCTGGATTTCCAGAAAGCCTTTGACAAGGTGCCACACAAAAGGTTGCTGCATAAGATAAAGATGCATGGCATTAAGGGTAAAGTAGTAGCATGGATAGAGGATTGGTTAATTAATAGAAAGCAAAGAGTGGGGATTAATGGGTGTTTCTCTGGTTGGCAATTGGTAGCTAGTGGTGTCCCTCAGGGATCCGTGTTGGGCCCACAATTGTTCACAATTTACATAGATGATTTGGAGTTTGGGACCAAGGGCAATGTGTCCAAATTTGCAGATGACACTAAGATGAGTGGTAAAGCGAAAAGTGCAGAGGATACTGGAAGTCTGCAGAGGGATTTGGATAGGTTAAATGAATGGGTTAAGGTCTGACAGATGGAATACAATGTTGACAAATGTGAGGTTATCCATTTTGGTAGGAATAACAGCAAACGGGATTATTATTTAAATGATAAAATATTAAAGCATGCCGCTGTGCAGAGAGACCTGGGTGTGCTAGTGCATGAGTCACAGAAAGTTGGTTTACAGGTGCAACAGGTGATTAAGAAGGCAAATGGAATTTTGTCCTTCATTGCTAGAGGGATGGAGTTTAAGACTAGGGAGGTTATGTTGCAATTGTATAAGGTGTTAGTGTGGCCACAGCTGGAGTATTGTGTTCAGTTTTGGTCTCCTTACTTGAGAAAGGACATACTGGCACTGGAGGGTGTGCAGAGGAGATTCACTAGGTTAATCCCAGAGCTGAAGGGGTTGGATTATGAGGAGAGGTTGAGTAGACTGGGACTGTGCTCGCTGGAATTTAGAAGGATGAGGGGGGATCTTATCGAAACATTTAAAATTATGAAGGGAATAGATAGAATAGATGCGGGCAGGTTGTTTCCACTGGAGGGTGAAAGCAGAACTAGGGGACATAGCCTCAAAATAAGGGAAAGTAGATTTAGGACTGACTTTAGGAGGAACTTCTTCACCCAAAGGGTTGTGAATCTATGGAACTCCTTGCCCAGTGAAGCAGTTGAGGCTCCTTCATTACATGTTTTTAAGGTAAAGATAGATAGTTTTTTGAAGAATAAAGGGATTAAGGGTTATGGAGTTCAGGCCGGAAAGTGGAGCTGAGTCCACAAAAGATCAGCCATGATCTCATTGAATGGTGGAGCAGGCTCGAGGGGCCAGATGGCCTACTCCTGCTCCTAGTTCTTATGTTCTTATGAAAGGCCATTGTGCTGAGGAGCTCAAATAAATGGAGGGGATAATGAGTGGGGAGTGGAACACAGGATACGTTGATGATTTACTTATATATCTACCTGACCTGATATCTACAATTGGAGACATTATGAGACTATTAAAACCGCTTGGAGCCATCCCAGGCTATAAGTTAAATTTTGGAAAAAGTGAGTGCTTTTCAATTTCAACACTGAGGGAAGGACACAATACAGGCGAGATGCCGTTTCGGGCAGCAACCAACCCACTTTTGGTACTTGGGAATATAGGTGGCTCGAGTTTGGGCTTAGATTCATAAATTACATTTTACAAGCCTAACAGCAATGGTTAAGGAAGACTTACACAAGATGGGCTAGTCTGACCCTATTGTTTGCAGGCCAAGTGCAAATGGTAAAATTGATTTTTGTTTCTTTTTCAGTGTTTCCAAGTCTTATTTAAAGCGTTTTGCGTGGGGGTGAAAGGATTGATCTGTTTGTTTATATAAACTGGGAAGGTCCCTAGGTTTAGTAAATCATTGCTTTAGAGGGGGTGAATATTGGGTAGCCGAGCCCTGTCGAATCTTATGCATTATTACTGGCTGGTGAATGCCGAGAATGTTTGGTGCTGGGATACCAATAGCGCCGCAGAAATACTCAAAGAGCCCAGTTGTGGTTTCAACGCTGAAGATATGGAAGCAGTTTCACAAACTATTTAAGTGAAGGCCTGGGTCGAAACTGATGCTAGCCCGAGAAAACCATCCGTTTGAGCCAGCACAAATGGACGCTGGGTTCCAAGACTGGGAGGAAAAAGGTGTGACCACATTGAAAGACTTGTTTCTGGTAGGTCGTTTTGCAACATTTGAAGAATTGAGAGAGAAACATGAGCTCTCGAGGAGAGAGCCCTTTAGATACATGCAGATACAGGCTTTTGTAAAGAAGATCCTATTATTACCCCTTCTTCTTTGCTGGAAGAGGTGTTTCATAGGTTATTGCATAGGATTTACAGTGCAGAAGGAGGCCATTCAGCCCCTCGAGTCTGCACCGGCTCTTGGAAAGAGCACCCTACCCAAAGTCCACACCACCACCCTATCCCCATGAGCCAGTAAACCCCACCCAACACTGAGGGAAATTTTGGACACTATGGGCAATTTAGCATGCCAATCCACCTAACCTGCACATCTTTGGACTGTGGGAGGAAACCAGAGCACCAGAGGAAAACCACACACACACGGGGAGAATGTGCAGACTCCGCACAGACAGTGACCCAGCCGGGAATCGAACCTGGGACCCTGGAGCTGTGAAGCAATTGTGCTATCCACAATGCTACCGTGCTGTTGATGGTGTTGGGGATAGAAGGGGATTTATTTATGGGAAAATTATGGAAGCAGGGTCAGAAGCCCTGGATAGGGTGAAGGCCAATTGGGAGGAGTAATTATGGGAGATGTTGGAGGAAGGGCTGCGATGCAGAATTATACAGAGAGTAAATGCATCGACCTCAAGCGCGAGGTTGGCTCGAATGTAATTGAAGGTAGTTCACAGAACACATTTGACGAGGTCGAGAATGAGATGCCTGTTTGAAGGGGTTCAGGAGAATTTGTGAAAGGTGCGGGAGGGAGCCAGCCAATCATGTACATAAGTTTTGGTTGTGCCTGAAATGGAGGACATTCTGAAGATCCTTCTTTAGCCCCATCTCGACAGTGTTACAGTTGGACAGGGAACCCAGTCCCCAAGGGGCCATATTCAGGGCGTCGGACTTGCCGGAGCTCCAGACAAGGACGGGCGAAGATGTCTTAGCCTTTGCCTTGTCAGTGGCGAAGGAGGCGGATCTTATTGGGTTGAAGGTCAGCTTCTGTGCCCACTGCATCAGTAAGGCTGGGAGACTAAATGGAGTTTCTAAGCCTAGAGAGGGTTAGATTAAGCTTAAGGGGGAATAAGGAGGGTTTCGCAAGAGATGTCGACCAATCATATGTCACTTTAAGGAATTAGCGACGGTCAGCATCTAAAAGAGAGTTCGTTCGTTGATAATTTGTTGTCGGGTTGAGGGAGGGATTGTTAAATATTAGAACATAGAACAGGACAGCACAGTACAGGCCCTTCGGCCCACGGTTTTGTGCCAAACTTTTATCCTAATCTAAGATCAACCTAACCTACCCCCCTTCAATTTACTGCTGTCCATGTGCCTGTCTAAGAGTCGCTTAAATGTCCCTAATGACTCTGACTCCACCACCTCCGCAGGTAGTGCATTCCACGCACCCACCACTCTCTGTGGAAAGAACCTACCTCTGACATCTCCCCTATACCTTCCTCCAATCACCTTAAAATGATGTCCTCTCGTGACGCCATTTCCGCCCTGGAGAAAAGTCTCTGGCTATCCACTCTATCCATGCCTCTCATCACCTTGTAGACCTCTATCAATTCACCTCTCTTCCTTCTTCGCTCCAGTGAGAAAAGCCAAGCTCCCTATAAAGCAGCAGCAAAACCTCGTGGATCTAAAACCCAATCCCCCTGTTAATGAAAGCCAACACACCATACGCCTTCTCAACAACCCTATCAACCTGGGTAGCAACTTTGAGGGATCTATGTACTTGGACCCCAAGATCCCTCTGTTCCTCCACACTTCCAGGAATCCTGCCTTTAACCCTGTATTCAGCATTCAAATTTGACCTTCCAAAATGAATCACTTCATATTTATCTTGGTTGAACTCCATCTGCCACTTCTCAGCCCAGCTCTGCATCCTGTCAATGTCGTGTTGTAACCTGCAACAGCCCTCGACACAATTTTCGACCCCACCAACCTTTGTGTCATCGCAAACTTACTAACCCACCCTTCCACTTCCTTATCCAAGTAATTTATAAAAATCACAAAGTGCACAGGCCCCAGAACAGATCCCACTGGTCACCAACCTCCAGGCGGAATACTTTCCATCCACTACCATTCGCTGTCTTCTTTCAGCCAGCCAATTCTGTATCCAGATAACCAAATTTCCCTGTATACCATGCCCCCTAACTTTCTGAATGAGCCTACCATGGGGAACCTTACCGAATGCCTTACTGAAATCCATATACACTACATCCACTGCCCAACCTTCATCAATGTGTCTCATCATATCCTCAAAGAATTCAATGAGGCTTGTGAGGCATGACCTGCCCCTCACAAAGCCATGCTGACTATCTTTAATCAAACTATGTTTGTCTAAATAATCATAAATCCTATCTCTCAGGATCCTTGCCAGTATTTTACTCACCACAGACATAAAACTGACTGGTCTGTGATTTCCAGGGATTTACCTATTCCCGTTCTTGAACAGGGGAACAACATTTACCTCCCTCCAATCATCTGCTACTACTCCAGTGGAGAGTGAGGATGCAAAGATCATCACCATTGGTGCAGCAATCTCCTCCCTCACTTCCTGTAGTAACCTTGGGTATATCCAGTCTGGTCCAGGGGATTTATCTATCCTGATGCTTTTCAAAGTTTCCAGCACATCCTCCTTAATATCAACCTGTTTGAGCCTATTAACCTGGTTCACACTGTTCTCCTGAGGAACAAGGTCACTTTCTCTAGTGAATACTGAAGCAAAATATTCATTTAGGGCCTCCCCTATCTCCTCAGACTCCAGGCACAAATTCCCTCTACTATCCCTGATCAGCCCTACTCTCACTCTGATCACCCTCTTATTTCTCACATAAGTGTAGAACGCCTTGGGGTTTTCCCTAATCCTTTCCACTCGGGCTTCTAGCTCTCCTCTGTCCATTTTTGAGTTCTTCCTGGTTACCTTATAACCCTACTCCCCCGAGTTGGCCTATTTACATATTGAGTCAGGAATCCTTCCTGGACCCACCGGACAAAATCTACTCCATCCAAACCATTTGCACTAAGGAGGTTCCAGTCAACATTAGGGAAGTTGAAGTCACCCATGACAACAACTGTTACTTCTGCACCTTTCCAAGATCTGCCGCCCAATCTGTTCCTCCATCTGTCTGCTGCTATTAAGCGGTCTATATAAAACGCCCAATAAAATGACTGCTCATTTATTGGCCGGGATTCTCTGACCCTGGGCCTGGTCGGAGAATCCCAGGCGGGAGGCGCGAATCCCGCCCCGCCGCCAGCTTCCCGATTCTCCGGCATTGTTTTTCGGGTGCCGGTGGGATTCCCACCGCACCAGTGGGGGGTCGTTGATAGCCCCCCCCCCCCCCCCAGCAATTCACCATGCCCCGATGGGCCGAGTGGCCAACGAGTTTGGCCCAGTCCTGCCGGCGTGGATTACTCACCTCACACACGACGGGACCTGGAAGGTAAGTGTGTGGGGGCCGTCCTGGGGGGGGGATCCGACCCTTGGTGGGGGCTCCCATGGTGGCCTGGGCCGCGATTGGGGCCTACCTACCGATCGGCAGGCGGGCGGGTTCCATAGGGGCCTACTTTACTCCGTGCCGGGACGGCGCGGAGAAGGAAACCCCCTCGCATGTGCGAAAATACGGCGGCCGTTCCGCATATGCGCAACCTCGTTCCGCGGCCGGCTGGAGCTGCGGGAACCACTCTGGTGGCAACCTTCCCCAGAAAGTATCCCAATGATCTACATATCTGAAGCCTTCCCTCCTGCACCAGCCCTGTTGCCACGTGTTCAGCTGCACTCGCTCTCTGTTCCTGGCCTCACTAACACGTGGCACTGGTAGCAATTAGTTAAATAGGTGTAATATAAATTATGTAAAAAATTTTGAACAAGCTAATCAAATATTTATTTTTAAAAATCAAGAGATATTGTTGAGGACTCCAAGGAGCACACTCTCCTCACTTTAACCACTGGGCTTCCACCTCTGATGAGTTTTCTTGCCCCTGAAACAGGACAAATACAGGAGTGATGATGAAGCTCTCTTCGATATTAATGGGATTGTATGATTCTTTCAGTGTGACTATGCTATCCTGCTGTGCGACCAGGCTGATGTAAGAGCTCTGTCAATTTAGGCACAAATCCCCTGATAACTTTGCTCATTGACTGAGCATGGTGTGGCTTTGTTGTGTCCATTGCTGAGCCAACACCAGATGATCTGTTCTTTAAAACATACTTAAATTGTTTTTCTTGGAGTTGGATTTGCATCAGAGGCAAAGACTTTGCAAACAGAGTGAAAAGTGGCACTATCAAAGTTGGACAAAGTAAAAGCCTTGTCAGGAGTTAAATTGTCCCAAAATCAAGGTCAGTTAAAGACTCGGGTACAGTTTTTTACCTGGTAGATAATAAGCCTTGGATTTTTCTGGAAAAGACAAATGAAAACTTGAATCAATATTAAAGAGGATGAAGATTGTTTGAAAAATCCATGTTGAAAGAGCAGAAAGTAAAAATACAACTTCATTTTAGTCACAAAACTCTGTAATACAAACAGCTGATACCCCCTCATTAGAATGGCCAAACATTTGAGTAACAGAAAGTTAAGTTTGTGGATCTGGCTGGAGTGGCTGAAAGTACAAAACTTGTACATTTATGAAGCCCAGCAGCTGTAAATCTGTGGTTATGGTCAATGTTGTTGACTGTGAATTTCTGCTCCCCCATCACTGATTCCATGTCGTAATTTGGGCAGAAACTGGCAGTTGTACCAGAGAAATGGCACAAACTGTCATTTGCTTCTGACCTAAGTGTGAAATCATGAAAAAACATTACAAATAATGGAATTATTTCCCTATCAAAGGTCAGTGGACAGTAGATTGTCCAGTGGCAGTTTGAAAATCGCTAATTGTCACAAGTAGGCTTCAACCGAAGTTACTCTGAAAAGCCCCTAGTTGCCATATTCAGGCACCTGTTCAGGGAGGCTGGTATGAGAATTGAACCATGCTGCTGGCCTGCCTTGGTCTGCTCTCAAAGCCAGCGATTTAGCCCTGTGCAGTTTTACCACCAGATCTCAGGATGTAAACAATGTCCTTTCAGACCGTGCAGCCAACTGATGTGTCATGCAGGCACTCAGTTCATTACAATCATTGTGTTCACAAGAATGCACACTGGGCCAGGTGTCGGAAGTGCAATGATCCTTTGATATACAGGAATTCTGCATTCTCCAAGTGCTAGGAGGATAGTGTCAATTAAAACAAAAGATGTGCATTTATATGGCATCTATCATGACCAAGATGTCCCTCAGTACATAATATAGCCAATTTATGTATGGTCAGTCTGATAAACATCCGCATGATGATGACAAATTTTGTAATGTTTATTGAGGGGTACGTATTAATCTGGAAACTGAGAAAAACACCGCTGTAAAAGTACTCGGGGGCTCTTTCAATATCCGTGCACAAGGGCTCGAGGTCTCACTTAATCTCATATTCACAATCCAACACACATGACAGTGCAACATTCTCATAGTACAGAATTGGAATGACAAATTAGATGGTGGTATACAAGATCGAGAGTAAGATTTGAGCTTAAGGGAGGTGATTCTCCAATCCCACGCCGGGCCAGAGAAATTGCCGCAACCGCCCCACGGCGCCCCGACGCCGGCGCGCGATTCTCCGAGACACTGCAACAGCACAAGATCGTGACCTCTCCGTGGTCCAAAGTAGGTGTAGACCTTTTGAAAATGAAAATGAAAATCGCTTATTGTCACGAGTAGGCTTCAAATGAAGTTACTGTGAAAAGCCCCTAGTCGCCACATTCCGGCGCCTGTTCGGGGAGGCTGGGACGGGAATCGAACCGTGCTGCTGGCCTGCCTTGGTCTGCTTTCAAAGCCAGCGATTTAGCCCTGTGCTAAACAGCCCCACTACATACTCCTGGTCGACTACTTCTCCAGTTACCCAGAAGTGGTGAAACCGTCCGACCTCACAGCGAAGGCGGTCATCAAAGCCTGCAAAGAAACGTTCGCCAGGCACGGGATACCACTCACGGTAATGAGCGACAACGGGCCATGCTTTTACAGCCAGGAATGGTCTGATTTTGCACAGTCCTACAACTTCCGTCACGTTACCTCCAGACCCGTAATCATAGATTATCATAGAATTTACAGTGCAGAAGGAGGCCATTCGGCCCATCGAGTCTGCACCAGCTCTTGGAAAGAGCACCCTACCCAAGGTCAACACCTCCTCCCTATCCTCATAACCCAGTAACCCCACCCAACACTAAGGGCAATTTTGGACACTAAGGGAAACTTATCATGGCCAATCCACCTAACCTGCACATCTTTGGACTGTGGGAGGAAACCGGAGCACCCGGAGGAAACCCAA
The DNA here is from genome assembly GCF_902713615.1 of Scyliorhinus canicula. Taxonomy (NCBI): domain Eukaryota; kingdom Metazoa; phylum Chordata; class Chondrichthyes; order Carcharhiniformes; family Scyliorhinidae; genus Scyliorhinus; species Scyliorhinus canicula. The sequence goes on from NC_052154.1 coordinate 101,523,886, forward strand.
GCACACACGGAGAGGATGTGCAGACTCCACACAGACAGTGGCCTAAGCTGGAATCAAACCTGGGACCCTGGAGCTGTGAAGCAATTGTGCTACCCACAATGCTACCATGCTGCCCGGGAAGGCCGAGAAAGGGGTCCATATTGTCAAGCGGTTGCTGTGGAAAGCTGCAGACTCAGGCTCTGACTTCAACCTGGCACTGCTGGGATACAGGGCAACCCCACTGTCCACTGGGTTGTCTCCAGCACAGATGCTCATGAATCACACTCTGAGGACCACAGTTCCAGCCATCCATGTTCCAGACCTTGACCACCTCACGGTTTTACAAAAAATGCAGCAGTCCCGGCCCCAACAGAAGGCCACATATGATGCTCATGCCACGGATCTACCCGAACTGGCTCCAGCCGATCATGTTCGCGTCCAGTTGCCTGAGGGCGGCTGGTCAGCCACAGCTGTTGTTGTCAAACAAGTTGCCCCAAGGTCTTTCCTTGCCCGCATGGCTGATGGCTCCCTGCTACAGCACAACAGACGAGCATTGCGAAGAGTTCCACGCCCACCATGTGACCGCAGTGCTCCGCCGGCCAACATACTTCCTCCGGACGTACCCTGCCACGAGGCCACCGATCTGCCAGCGATCCTGCCGGCCCACGCGACCACCGCGATGGCAGCGATCCCACCTATCCACGTGCAGGCGGCTCCTGATCCACCTCTGCGGCGATCGACAAGAATTCGTCGCCGACCACAAAGACTGAATCTGTAGACTGAACTTATGTACATTTTGTGACTGGATTCATCGATTTAACCTTTGTAAATATTGCTACGTTTACCATGTATCTGCACTATCGACACCTTCCCATGTATTGTTCAAGCACCGTTTGTATATAGTCAGGCAGATATATATATACGTATACATACATCAGTATGTATTTAACTAAAAAAAAAGGGGAGAGATGTCATAATATCCACTCATGTATATAATGAGATGCAGACAGGCAGTGATTGACACATAGGATGACCAGTAAGCATACAACACAGTACAGCCAATCACCAGACAGGACACTACCACTATAAAGCCAGAGGACACTAGGTTTCCCGCTCTCTTGGGACCCAGCTACTGAGACAGTCAGAGTCCACGAGCTAGCAAGTGCAAACACCATGCGGTAGCTGGTAAGTCTGGTCAGGCTACTACTAGGTCTCCAGTCAGATCAGTATAGTGTTGACCCATAGCTGAATATGTATAGCAGTACTATAGTTGAATAAAACAGTGTTGGATCTTCTCCAGTGTTAGACGTCTGTTTCTAACTTCCCTGCATCGAGTGCAGTCCACATCGAACCAACCTGCCTAACACATCAGACCACTCTCAGGATGCAAACAGTGCCCATTCAGACAGTCCAGCTGACCTGTGTCATGCAGGAGGTCAGCTCATTTCAGCAATTGTTTGCTCAAGAATGCACACTGGGCCAGTGTTAGGAAGTATTCTGATCCTTTGAATTACAGGAATTTTCTTGGAAGATAATGTTAATTAAAATGAAAGACATACAATTTCAAGTTCAACAGACATCCTGTAGTACTTTAATGCCAATTAGGATGTTTGAAGTGCCAGCGCTTCTGTATTTTCGAAAAGAAATGCAACCAATTTGTACGCACAGCAAGTGCCGATGAACATGCCATGTTATGATGCCCAGATTATCTATTTTCCTAATATTTACTGGGATATGCATATTTACCAAAACATCAAGATTACCACTGTCGCTCCTTTCTGTAATAGCGCCAGGGGTTATTTAACGGTGACCCGCGAGGTCAGTGAGGGCCCATGCTTTAACATCTCATTTAAAAGACAGCACATCTGACAGTGCAGGTATCAGCAGATCGGTCAGAGAGGAATGTTGGTAAAAGTAGGTTGTTCACTCATGTTTGTTCCCTCAACACTTGGTGCAGACACATTCTTGCAGATATATCCTGCAGGTTTTGGCCATGAGCGCTGCTCCAGAGCCATTCTCTACCATGGACATTGAAGTCCTTCATCCAGTCCGCATTCAGTGCCTCTTCCAAGTGTGGCACAATAATTAGCACTGCTGTCTCACAGCATGAGGGACCCGGGATCAATTCTAGCCTTGGGTGACTGTGTGTAGTTTACATGTTCTCCCTGTGTCATCGTGGGTTTCCTCCGGGTGCCCTAGTTTCCACTCTCAGTCCAAATATGTACAGGTTAGGTGGACTGGCTGTGCTAAAATTGTCTTTTATGTCAGCAATGTGCAGGTTAGGTGAAGTTGTGGGGATAGGGAAGGTTAATGGGCCTTGGTAGGGTGCTCTTTCAGAGGGTCAGTGTAACCCGATGGGCTGAATGGCCTCCTTCAGCACTATAGAGATTCTATGGATTCTAAGGTTCAGAAAAGAGGATTACCATGGATTCATCAGCTGAGCAAGACTGGTACCTTAGGGTGGTTTCCTTATACATGTTTGGCCAAATGCCATGAGACTTCATGGGGTCCAGAGGCTTTGTTGAGGACACCAAGGAACCACACCTTCCAGACTTTAAACACTGTGCTGCCTCATCTGCTGCTTCTTCTTTCCTAAGGAAATGGACATACCGAGGAATGGCGATGGGATACTCTGGAATATTGGCTGGAGGTGATGATCCTGTGTGTGACTGTATGAGTATGTGACTAATCACATGGACCTGGGGCGGAATTCTCCGACCCCCCGCAGGGTCGGAGAATCGCCCGGGGCCGGCGTAGATCCCGCCCGCGCCGTGGCCGGAATTCTCCGGCACCCGGGACTCGGCGGGAGCGGGAATTGCGCCGTGCCGATCGGCGTGCCCCCCCGCGCCGATTGGCATGCCCCCCGCGGCGATTCTCCAGCCCGCGATGGGCCCAAGTCCCGCCGCTGACAGGCCTCTCCCGCCGACGTGGTTTCAACCACCTCTGGTGGCGGCGGGATTGGCGGCGCGAGCGGGCCCCTGGGGTCCTGGGGGGGGGCGCGGGGCGATCGGACCCTGGGGGGTGCTCCCACGGTGGCCTGGCCCGCGATCGGGGCCCACCGATCGGCGGGTGGGCCAGTGCCGTGGGGGCACTCTTTTTCTTCCGCCGCCGCCACGGCCTCCACCTACCGCACATGCGCCGGTGGTGACGTTAGTGGTCGCTGACGCACAGGTGCATGCGCAAACCGGCGAAGGCCTTTCGGCCAGCCGATACGCCGGCCGGCCGGCGACAAAGGCCGTTGGCGCTGGTTTTGGCACCAGTCGGCGTGGCGCCAACCACTCCGGCGCGGGCCTAGCCCCTAAAGGTGCGGAGAATTCCCCACTCCACTACGCCGAGACCCCCCTCCCCGCCGGGTAGGGGCGAATCCCGGCCCAGGTCTGTCAATTTTGGCACAAATTCCCAAATGGTAGTGAGAGGAATGGTACAGCATCAAGTGCGCTGGCTGTGGCTTTGTTGTGTCCATTGCTGATGCCAACGGCAGGTGAATTGACCTTTTCCTTCCTTATTTGACTTATTTGTCCTGGAATGGGATTTGAACTTATATTGTCTCAGAATCATAAGAACTGCAAACTGTTCGACAGCTGGCAGTGTAAAATTTGCATGTATTAAAACTCAGGCAGGAGGTTAAATATCAGTAAATCAAACGAGAGTGATCGAAAGATCACGTTGCACCTGAAAGGCCTCGCGCCTTGGTGCAACGTGGGCAATAGAAGCCGGGAGACAAGTTGCGATGTGAGTCTGGCCCATTGTGGACAGGATCATTTTTTGGCACATCTGTATATTAGAGCGAGACAGCTAGTCTCACTTTAATAGGCAGTTTTCCGAGTCACCAGAAGTGTTGGGATCTATCCCCTTTGCCTCGGAAAACTCAGGTGAGCACAGTTCAGTCCTGGGATCAGCAGTTGCATCAGGGACTCCAGAGATGGAAAGTCATTTTTAAATGGCACCTGATCTCTTGTTACACCGAGGAGTTCTGGCGAGTGGAGTTTCTCAATGCAGGTTTTGTGCGGCCTCTGTCATGCATTCCCTGCTGATGCCCACTATCGAACCGAGAGATGGGTTAAATAGCGGATTGCTTCTCGGCGCCGCGAAGTCCAGGAAACAAGCAGCTAAACGCGTTTGCTAAGGGACTTTGTTCCCATTTAGTTAAATCGCGCACAAGGTAACTGATCAGTGTGTATTTTTTTTACCTGGTGGATAATGGTCCTCAGGTTTTTCTGGAAAAGACAAATTAAAATTTGAATTAATATTAAAATGGATGAAGATTGTTTGACGTATCCGTGTTTAAACAGAAAGGAGAGAAACATAATTTTTGATACAAAATCGCGTGGCATTGTTTTGGACAGGATGGGGAGTTAATCTGAACAGTCCTGATTTTTCCTCTCACCGCCCTCCAGGAACAGAAAGTTTTGATCTGCTTCCTCTTTATAAGCGTTGCCTTGTTTCCCAAACCCTCAGTTTTGTTGCAGTCCAATTTTCTATTAATAACCCCACAGCGAAATTAAGATAGGCTGAACTCAGAGGTTAGTTTATTTGTACACACTTAAAACACAGGTGGGGGATCACTGTGTAGCCCCCTGTGTACTCATACAGTAAAGTGGGATAGAGGAATACAGATTTCTAGCACAAAGGCTACAAATAAATAAATGATTCTTTCATGTGTGTCCAGAATCAAAGTCTAAAGACATATTCCTTCACAGAGGTCAGCAGACTGATCGGATGCTGGAGAATTCACTTTTCCAGCAGAGTTGACTTCCACAATGAGATAGGCAGACAAAGATGAAGTCAGGCTTGTAGGAGTTGTTACAGATATTTAATTTCAACCTGTGGACTTGGGGCCAGATATTCTGCCTGCTCAGAGCTTCTTTGCTGGGGTGCTGTTTAGAGATGAAAAAATGGCAGACTGAGGCAGCTCTCCAAGGCAATATTACCGGTTCCACAAGCTAGAAGTTCATACCACACAATTCCCATCTCTTCACATTGTGCTTCACAAAAGGCGTATGTCAGTTAATGCCTCAATGAATAAGTCTTGAGCTTTTTGAGGTCCTTTGTGCAATCTGACAAATTGGCTCTGGTTGGCCAGGCCTGGCTTATAAAATGTGGCCTTTGTATACATGCCTTGAATTTGGTCTCTGCTGTCCAGAAAGGGTGGTTAGTATATCATCAGAGATAACAAAGTGTATGTTTCTGTGAAATATCCATGTAGTTCTTTCGCTCAGGGTCACACACAACATAACTACAGCAATTCTAAAAGATCAGTGTCCAGGGCCGGAATTGCACATGGGTTGGAGCGGAAATGGCTGTGATTGCTGGCCCTGCTCAAAATCAATTAAATGTCGCAGCATTATGCTGGCTGGTTACTTAAGTTCATCTAAGTTGTTATTGTTTTCCCCATTTGGGGCAGGTACAATAGCATCAGCATTTTCTTGGTCCAGTAGTTTGCCCCTCGAGAGAGAGAGAGATAAATTGTGAAGGGCACAGCAGCCAACGACACCCTGGTGGATACTGCAGGGCACCCCCAGATCAGTCCAGGCATCGGAACCTCAGCTTCAGCTAATCAAGAGTCCTCTCCACCACACCCCTTGTGGATACATAGCAGCAATTGTACCTCTCCTCGGCTTCTGTCTTCAGGTGCCTAAGTGCCATTAACCACCTTTCCAAAAGATAACCCCTGTCACCAAGCAAGCCAAAATCGAGGTGAGCTGGAGCTGTGAACAGCCCTGGCACTTGTCAGTGATACAGAATGTAGGCATTGTGGGAGCTGTCACAGTACCTTGCACAGGCTTGTAGAAACTGGGTCCTGTGGTCACAACCTATCTGAACATTCATGGAGTGAAGCTCCTTCCTGTTGACACATGCATGCAATCAATGGCATCCTGGATCTGGGGAAACCCTGCAATTGCAGCAAAGCCTCTGGCCCGCTCAGTCTGGCTGACTTGATCCACCCTGAAATGAATGTTCTCGCCCACCTGAAGAGAGAGCCAGTCACCAGCTTGACACAGCTGTGACAGAAATACTCTGTAAAGATAATCCAGAGTGCTGGAAGGATCCGGAAGGTTAAATATTTACTGTGATGGTGACCTTAAGAGCTATATGCAATAGATGTCCACCCACACAATTGGAGGCTACCTCTGACCAAATCATCTGGCAGGTGGTCATGACGACTTCCCTTGAAAGTCATAACGCCTTGCTGCACTAGACCTCGCTCATGTGAAGGTAGTTGGTTCACTGCCTATACACCTTGGCAGCTGGATAGTGATGTGTCATGCAATGGAATAGAAAGACATAAAACCCAATGATCAGTCAAGATGTCAAACAAGAAAATTTTCACGTGTGTCATGTTCCGTCCGATGATATCTATATAATAACAAGGTGGCAAGTCTTGACTTCATCGATGCCAAGGTTATTGCGTTCAGTAATCACTTCTCCAACAACATACCTGTGCCATCTGTATCCCCTTTATATAGTGCAGTCTATTAAACAATTAAAGCCTTAATTCAGACATAAGTATTAGGGGACATTAACGTTTTCCTGCCATGCAACAGATTCAAAGGGTTGAGTGTCCAACTCAGAATGGATCCCCGCCAAGCTGAGAAGAGGAGAATGAGAGATATACTTGGCTGGTTCAAAGATTGTGATGGAATGCAATTGTGCTGCTGCTGCTAGTGCACAGTGCCTCGTGGATGTCTTGTTTGACACTGCGTAATTTATACCAATTCTATTCCATTTAGTGTTGCGGAAGAGTCATATAAGATGATGAAGACATGCTCAGAGTCAGGACATTTGTCACATCAAGGGCTGAGCGATGGTTATGCCTAACATTACTATCATGGATAGAGGTATCAGCAACAGGGAGGTCGGTGAGGAATAGGCCAACTAGGTTTTTCACTCGTGCTTCGTCTTTCACTACCTGCAGACACAGCCTGCCAGATATCTCTTTCAGGATTTGGTTCGTATCTCTATTATTGATCCATCCTCTATATGAACATTGAAATATCCATCCAGGCTGCATTTTCTGCTTCTTCCTAGTGGTGTTCAATGGGGAGGAGCTCTGATTCATCGGCTGAGGGAGGTTGGTAGCTGGTAATCAGAGGATGGTACCCGTCTGGCCTGTTGACACTAGATTTCATTGGTTGCAGAGACTTTGTTGAGGACTCCAATGAAAATGCCCTCCTGACTTTCCAACACTGTGCGTCCATCTCAGGTGAGTCTCCCTGCCATTGCAAGCGAACACATCCAGGATTGCTGATGGAGCACTCTGGGGTTATGACTGGATGGTATAATTCTGTGAGTGTGACTGTCAGCCTGTCATGTAGCTGATCTTTAAAACAGCTCTGTCAGTTTTGGCACAATCCCCAGATGGTATTGAAACCACCTTTACAAAATTGACTGGGCTGTGTGTGGCTTTGTTGTGTCCATTGTCAAGGTCAATGCCAGAAGACCTGTCTTTTATTTCAGAGTCCCAGGTTTGATTCCCGGCTTGGGTCACTGTCTGTGTGGAGTCTGCACATTCTCCCTGTGTTTGTGTGGGTTTCCTCAGGGTACTCCGATTTCCTCCCAGAAGTCCCAAATGACGTGCTGTTAGGTAGATTGGACATTCTGAATTCTCCCTCCGTGTACCTGAACAGCCTCCGGAATGTGGCGACTAGGGTCGTTTCACAGGAACTTCATTGCAGTGTTAATGTAAGCCAACTTGTGACAATAAATATTATTATTATTATTAAAAGCCTGGGCAGGAGTCAGGAAATTGAAGGTCATCACTGAATAAAATGTAATTTTTTTACCTGCTGGATACTTTTTCTGAAAAAGAGGCTTTTCACAGTAACTTTATTGAAGCCTACTTGTGACAATGAGCGATTATTATTATTATTAACCCAGGAGTGGTTAGAGGTTACTTTGGGATATTGCCTCAAGGTGTGATTCTTTAATTGTGACTGTGTCATTCCATTGCATTCTACTTCATATCTGTATGTAAAGAACAGACAGGGATGGAAAACACAAACTAATTTTTGACTATTGTTATAACCTGCCTGGAAACTATTGTTGGGTTACCCCATGTTACTTTGATGAATATGAGTTGCCGGGAGTGGGGGGGGGTGTTTCAAAGTTTGGGTTTTGGTCAGTGTTATTTACCATATACATCCACGGTGCCACCACAGATTCCTTGCCATATTTTGGCAGAAACTGATAGTATTACCAGAGAAACAGCATAAACTGACATTTGATCCTGACCCAAGTGTGAAATTGGGAAAAACTGTGATGATTGGAGGATTTTAGGACTGTTGGCTTCTAAATATTGGGACAAGTTAAGAGTTAAAAGCCTGGAAATATAATGTGTTTGGCTGCAGTTATTAAAAAGGATTTTATTTTGCTTCTAGGAAGCAGCAGATGAAATTGACCAGAGGAATATTGGTTGAGGGGGTGGTAAGGGGTGTCCCTGGGGAGTGTTTTTTGCAGCCTGCAGAGATAATTTGTTTTTCAGCTTGGAGAGTTTAGGTCATTACTGGGTGGAGCCCAGAACGACAGATTGGCAGTGGGTTTGGAGAAGTGTGAGACAGAGAGGAACTGAATTCTGATTTTCCTGACTCTGAGTCCACAATTCTTTCCCAGTAGGACAGTTTAAAAAGAAAGAGTAATAATATTTTAAAGCAGAGCAGTCTTGTCTGACGACGAGAAAAAGGCTGAAACAAACTAGTTGAAGCAGCTACTTGAAGACATTCAGTCAGAATCAGCAGGGTTTCTAACAGGGGCCCAAATCTGTTCTACAAAGAAAGTATTACTTGCCCTGCTGATTTTTAAGGTGGATTGGGAGATGTATGTTTCTTTTATTGTTGTTTAATGGAAAATTGTATAGTAATGTTCAGGGTAAATTGTTCTTTTCGGTGTTGCAGTTAGAAAGTTGAATACAGTAGTGTATTAATAATAAAGTTTTATTTATAAAACCCTATTTTTTTCATGCAGTCACTCCTGGAGAGAATCATTCTTTTTTTATATATAAATTTAGAGTACCCAATTAATTTTTTCCAATTAAGGGGCAATTTAGCATGGCCAATCCACCTACCCTGCACATCTTTGGGTTGTGGGGGCGAAACCCACGCAAACATGGGGAGAATGTGCAAACTCCACACGGACAGTGACCCAGAACCGGGATCGAACCAGGGACCTCAGCGCCGTGAGGCAGCAGGGCTAACCCACTGCGCCACCGTGCTGCCCTGAGAGAATCATTCTTTTCGCACAGTCTTAACATAAACTAAAATATCGGGGCTTTGGTCCAGTATCCAAGCCAATGTTGGGGTCTGCACTGGGATCATAATAAAACCAATACAAATAATGTAATTATTTCCCGTTCAAGGATAAGTGGATCGTAGGTTATCCAGTGATGAAATCAGTGTCTATTTACAAGTCCAGCTGACCTATGTCAGGCAGGAGTTCAGCTCATTTCGATAATTGTGCAAGAAAATGCACACTGGACCAGATATGTCCAGGTCTGCTGCAGCTCTCCAAGTGCTAGAAGATAGTATGAATTAAAAAGAGAGATATCCATTTATGTGGCCTCTTTCTTGATCAATGGGTGTCGCACAGTGCTTTAATGCGAATTAACTGGTTGTAGCATCTGCAATTTTGTAATTTTAGAAAATGTACAGCCAATTTCAGCACAGCAACATTTCATAAACAGCCATGTAATATTGACCAGGTAATCTGTTTTTCTGATGTTTATTGAGCAATAATATGAAACAAGACAACAAGAATAACACTGCTGCTCTTTTCTATAAGTAGCAAGGTTATGTCGCGTTGACCAGTGAGGGCAGACAGGGCTGTATGTGGACAGGATCAGTGCACTGCAGAGGAGGAGGTGGCAGAGCCCACTGAGTTCATTTGGACAGGGCCACACATGGAGGTGGCTCTGAGGAGACACTACCAGGCACAGGTGTAGCAGTGGAGAACATGATATTTCCAGGTGACGGATATCCAGTGCCAGGTGATGTATCTCCCATGCTGGAGTCGATTGCATCTGTCTCAAGGGACAGTGGGTCACCCGTGGCAGATGATGCAGGACTTGGTGCCACATGGGCTGGGAAGTCCCCATTTTATGTGGCACCGGCTCATATGTGCAGCATATCCTAGTCTGCCGCTGAATATGTGTATAAGGAAGGTGACCGATGTGCCATTTGTGAGGGCTCTGCATTCCATCAACCTTGACCAGAACCAGATGAGCAAGGACACCAGGCGAATGGGCTTTACTCACATGGCTCGCCAGCCCTAAGTGCAGGGTTTCATAGACTGCATACACATGTCTCTGTATGAACCATAAGGAATTTCACCCCCTCATTGTGCAGATTGTCTACGTCCATGCGGTGCGCAGTTGTGTGCTGGTTTCCCAGGGTGTGTCCACGCTAACTACATTCTCCGACACTCACATATCTCGGCCGTCTTTGAGGGAGAGCAAGCTGACTGCTCCTTTCATGGGCAGTAGCACTGTAAAGGACAATGTGGAAGAATTTTTGTACACTGAGCAACAGCTGACACTGTCAAATTTGATACATTAAAAGCCTGGGCAAGAGTTAAGATGTCACACAATCAAAGTTAGTTGCGGATAAGCATGTAGTTTTTCTACCTGGTGGATAGTAATCCTTAGGTTTTCCTGGAAAAGGCAAGTTAAAATTTGAATCAATATTAAAGAGGATGAAGATTGTTTGAGTTAGCCACGTTTAAACAGCAGAAAGGAAAAATACAAAATCACTTTTGAAACAATACTGAGTCATTCAATCAGCAGATGCCCCCTTATCAGAATGTCTGAATATTTGAGTAACAGAAAGTGACATTTGTGGAACAGGCTAAAGTGGATGAATGCACTAATCTTGTACATTTATGAAGCACAGGAGCTGCTAAACTGAAACCGACTGGATGTCAATCTGGGCTAACATTGATTCTGATCACAATTGCAAACAAAATGTGTCAATTTGCACAGCACCCACTTGTTAGAATCTCTCACTGATTCAAATCTGCAGTGATGATCAATGTTATTGACTGTGAATTTCTGATCTCCCACTATTCATTGTTTGTAATTTTTGCAGAAACTGGCAGTGTGAACAGAGAAACGGTGAATACTGTCATTTGGTCCTGATGCAAGTACGAAATCATGACAAAAAGATGAAAAATAATGTAATTATTTCCCTCTCAAGAGTCAGCGGATGGTAGATTATCCAGTGGCAGAATAAGGTCACACCTCAGGGAGAATCCATGCCAAATTACAGTCCAGTTGACCTGTGTCAACTCTTTTCAATAACAGTGAACTTAATATTGCACATTGGGCCAGGTGAATCCCGCCCAATATATATAAACATTGCCTAGTTTTACCTGGTTGATAGTGTGGAAAAGCGTCTGCTGGATAAGAAGAAGAAAAACATTTCTCAATATTGAACAGAATGGAAATTGTCGCACAGGGGCTGTTTAGCTCAGGGCTAAATCGCTGGCTTTGAAAGCAGACCCAGCAGCACGGTTCAATTCCCATAACAGCCTTCCCGAACAGGCAGCGGAATGTGGCGACTAGGGGCTTTTCACAGTAACTTCATTGAAGCCTACTCGTGACAATAAGCAATTTTCATTTTCATTTCATGCACATGCTTAAAGAATAACTGGCAAAGACTAAGTGGCATTCTTACACAAAGACTACACAGTAGAATGACATAAAACCCACCGATCACTGCTGCCAATGTTAACAAGAGAGATTGTAGTGTGTGGATCAGGTTAAAGGGGCTATGATGATCCGACAGATGGTAATTGCCATACAAACCAATCCCGAAGGGAAACTTGAACCAGATATCACAACTGGGGTCACTGTCTGTGCGGAGTCTGCACGTTCTCCCTGTGTCTGTGTGGGTTTCCTCTGGGTGCTTCGGTTTCCTCCCACAGTCCAAAGATGTGCAGGTTAGGTGGACTGGCCATGCTAAATTGCCGTTAATGTCCAAAAAAAGGTTAGATGGGGTTACCAGCTTATGTGGATAGGGTGGATATGTGGGCTTAAATAGGGTGATCTTTCCATGACTCGATGGGACGAATGGCCGACTTCTGCATCGTAAATTCTATGATCTATAATCCTATATTATGGTTAGGTTGGATTGGTTTGGAGGTGATGTTATAATTATTTCACTTATATACGATTTTGATGTTTATTATTAACATATTTTGTTGTTTGTATTACATTAGGATTATACATAAAGGTTCAGGAAGGAACTGGGGGTAGGAAATTTGTATGTTTAAGAAGGGGGAGAAAAATAATAAAAATGAAATTTCTTACAAAAGAAAAAGTAGGGGAGAAGGGCAACGTGAAGTCACTTAAATTTGAGACTTTTATGTGGTCACCGTGTGGTTTCCTTCTACACGTTTGACCTAATGGCATGAAACTTTGAGAGATATTGTTGAGGACTCCAAGGAGCACACTCCCCTTACTTTAACCACTGTGCTTCCACCTCTGATGAGTTTTCTTGCCCCTGAAACAGGACAAATCCAGAAATGATGATGAAGCTCTCTTAAATATTAATGGGGTTGTATGATTCTTTCAGTGTGACTATGCCAGCCTGCTGTGCGGCCAACCTGTTGAGAGAGCTCTGTCAATTTTGGCACAAATCCCCTGATAACGGTGAGGCAAAATTTGCTCATTGACTGAGCATGGTGTGGCTTTGGTGTGTCCATTGCTGAGCCAACACCAGATGATCTGATTTTTTAAACATACTTAAATTGTTTTTCTTGGAGTTGGATTTGCATCGGAGGCAAAGACTTTGCAGAGTGAAAAGTGGCACTATCAAAGTTGGACAAAGTAAAAGCCTTGTCAGGAGTTAAATTGTCCCAAAATCAAGGTCAGTTACAGACTCGGGTACAGTTTTTTACCTGATAGATAATAGGCCTTAGATTTTTCTGGAAAAGACAAATGAAAACTTGAATCAATATTAAAGAGGACGAAGATTGTTTGACAAATCCATGTTGAAAGAGCAGAAAGTAAAAATACAACTTAATTTTTGTCACAAAACTCTGTAATACAAACAGCTGATACCCCCGCATTAGAATGGTCAAACATTTGAGTAAAAGAAAGTTAAGTTTGTGGATCTGGCTGGAATGGCTGAATGTACAAAACTTGTACATTTATGAAGCCCAGCAGCTGTAAATCTGTGGTTATGGTCAATGTTGTTGACTGTGAATTTCTGCTCCCCCACCACTGATTCCGTGTCGTAATTTGGGCAGAAACTGGCAGTTTTACCAGAGAAACAGCACAAACTGTCATTTGCTCCTAATCTAACTGTGAAATCATGACTAAAAATCACAAATAATCTAATTATTTGCCTCTCAAGAGTTAGTGGCCAGTAGATTATCTGGTGGCAGTATGGCACCAAATCTCAGGTGGAAACCGTGCCCACTTACAGTCCAGCTGACCTGCGCTATGCAGGAGATCAGTTTATTTCAGTAACTGTGTGCATAATAGTGCACATTGTGCCAGGTATAGGTAGCGTAATGATCCTTTCATAGCCAGAAATGTTATAATCTCCTCATACTTAGCATGCAGTGTGAATTAAAAAGAATGACTGTGGTATCTTTCATGACCATTAAACTGGCAGTGTTACCAGAGAAACAGTGTAAATTGTCACTTGCTCCAGATCTAAGTGTGAAATCATGAAAAAAACATTACAAATAGTGGAATTATTTCCTTCTCAAAGGTCAGTAGATGTTAGAGTAGGCAGTACAACACCAGGGGCGGAATTCACCATTAGTCGACGGCTAAATTGGGAAATGCGATTTGCCGGATAATAGCTTCCGACAGCAAAATCTTGGTCGACACCTATCTGACGCCAAATCGTGATTCCCCATCACCTCAGAAACGGCATCAATGCGTTTCACCCTGATCCAATATTTGCCAGAGTCTCTGCAATTCTCCGCCTCCGATGGGCCGAATCCTGATAGCGTGGTTCACTTGTTCTTTTAAAAATCGTGAAAACGGCGTGGTGGCTGCTGAGGGAGAGAGAGAGTGGGTATGGCAAGTGCCAAAAATGGCCATAGTGTGCTGACAGTTTTGTCGTTGGCCGATGAGCTTTTTTCCAGGGCTTGGAAGAGTAGTGAGGGGTGTCCAGGAGGTTGCCTGTGGGGACAGGGTAGACGGACACCGAGCACCATTGCCGCAGTTGGCAAGACAGCCATGCAGCTGCGCACACAGCTCACAGCTCAATCTGAACCTGGTGCCCTGGGTCATATAGGCGTACCCCCACGGAACCCCCTGTGTGACGTGTGGCCCCAATTGATCCATCAGCTGCATGGGCGCTTTCCACCTGAACCAGTGCAATCTTGTTGGCTGGGATAAGTGTGTGTGGGGATTGTAATGTGTATGAGCGGCTGCAGCTTGTCAGCCTCCCGAGTGTCAATGACGGACCCGGCGTATCCCGCACCATTTTTCAGTGAAATTGAGTGTGTTCCACATGGCACCAGTGGAGGAATCGGTCCAGGTGCGGTGCCAGTTTTTCTGTTGTAAAAGTCCACAGATTCTCCATTGGCGTCAACACTTAGGGCTGGGTCCACAGAGGGAGAATTCAGAATGTCCAAATTACCTAACAGCATGCCTTTCGGGACTTGTGGGAAGAAACCGGAGCACCCGGAGGAAACCCAAGCCAAAAATTGAACCTGGGACCCTGAAGCTGTGAGGCAACAGTGCTACCTACTGTGCTACCGTGCTGCCCTAGTCAGGAAATATATAGATATATATATATGTATCAATACAGATGAGCATTTTTTTTCCATCTAGCTGATAGTACTCAGTAGATTCCACTGCTTGAGAAGTACAAAACCTTTCTCAATATCAAACTTGATGGAGATTTGGAAAGGCTACATATTTTATTGCACAAATACTAGACAACAGGAAAGACTGATCAGTACTAGTCAGAGTGGATTTGAGAGAGTCAGTACAAGACCTGATCTCAGGTTGCAAACAGTGTTCATTCATACAATTCAGCTGACCTGTGTTATGAAGGAGGTCAGCTCATTTCAGCAATTGTTTGCTCAAGAATGCACACTAGGCCAGGTATAGGAAGTATAATGAATCTTTGGAATTCTCCAAGTGCTTAGAAGGTGGGTGAGATTCTCGGTCCCCCAGCCACGTGTTTCTTGGCAGTGTGCCAATCACTGGCAAAGGGATTCTATTTTCCCACTGCTTGTAAATGGGATTTCTCACTGTAACCACCCAACACGGCCGTGAAATCCGCTGGCGGGGATGTGCTGCAGCAGGAAAAGTGAATTGCACTGACCGGAGAATTCCGTCCAATGTTAATTAAAACAAAAGACATAGAGCGGGATTTCTTGACCTTGTCACACCAGCTTCGAATCATAGAATTATGGAATCCCTACAGTGCAGAAGGACGCCATTTGGCCCATTGAGTCTGCACCAACCCTCCAAAAAACACCCTAACCTGGGCCCACTAAACATCCCCAGAACCCCACCTTTGGACCCTAAGGGAAAATCTAGCATGGAAAATCCACCTAGTCTACACATCTTTTCACTGTGTGAGGAAACCGGAACACCAGGAGGAAACGCACACAGACACAGGGAGAACATGCAAACTCCACACAGACAGGCACATGACTGGCATTGAGAGGCACCCCACTAACAACTTGTGCCACCATGCTGCAAGGAGGCCATTGAATCTTTGAGAGGCCTCAAAGATTCACGATCTGGATCTCACCCTCGCTGTTCCTGTGCTGTACTTTTCTTTGTTCTTTGTTCAATGCGACGAGTTCAGGACCAATCACGCAGAAGCGTGCGAACCCCGATCAATAGAGAGCAAGTGCGGTGCCCTGGAAACAGGGTCTGGCAGAGTGGATCCCAGAGTAGGAGAGTCAATACCTCACCATCTGTGTTCTGTGTCTATAAAAAGTTGTCGTTGTCTGTTGTTAATAAAACACCATTTGCTGTTGCCAGAAAACAGCCAATGTAAACTCCAGTCTGTTGTCTCGAACCACTACAGGGATCCTTTGTACCAGCAGACAAAATAACTCTGGTTGACATGTAGATGCCCTTTGTATAGTTTGTTTGAATTTGGTCTCTGCTGCCTACAAGAAGCCATTAGACCACCTTCTGAGATACAAATGCCGTCAGTTTCTGTGGAATAGCCACATTTTGCTCAGGGTCACACGCAGACATAACATCAGATATTTTAAAAGGTTCAAAGCCAGAATCACACATGCACAAGACTGGAAATGGTTGCGTTTCCTGATCCTGTCCAAAATCAATTAAAGATTGCGATATTACATTGGCTGGCCACTTAAGTGACAGCCAGATTGAATCACGTCCACATTGGGTCTGCAGGGGTGGGCATGCCGCGGGGTACCAAGTCCAATGGCGGCACAGTGCAAAGTTTAAAGGAGGCTCCCACAGACTGCTGAAGAAAATGGAGAAGTCCAAGGGAGCTAATGGAAGCAGCAGGAAGGCACAGCAGATAGGAGAGAAGCTCAGGTGAGTAGCAAGGATCCCATTTCTCCTTGTATGCCCCTTGTGGAACTAGGGACAGCCAGGAGGGACAACGACATGCTGAGGAATGGAAAGAGGAGGCCACCCCACCTCGCCAAGAGGGCCTGAGCAGAAGTGACAGCTGAGGTCAGTGGGCATGACTGGTTTTCTACATGTGGACCCAATGCCAGGAAAGGTTCAATCACCTTCTGCATTCGACAAGAGTTTTGATTGGGCATTGTCCTATGTGAGGGAATTGGGACGGGGGCCCATCCATATCAAGAACAAGGGTGTGGGATTCAGGGAGCCTCAGACACATATCTGCCTATGCGACTCAAGGTTGGAGAGAAGGTCTGAAGCCCTGGGGCCATCAAAATATCAGGTGTCTAAAGGTGTCTGAATGTTCTTAAGCCTCACGGGGATGATCTGAAAGCTGCAGGAAGGCACAGCAGGCAGGACAGATGCTCAGGTGAGCAGCAAGGACCCCATTTCTCCTTGTGTGCCCCTTGTGGAGCCAGGGAGAGCCAGGAGGGACATCAAAGGAGCTCTGCTCTTAGCTGCAGGAGAAACGGAGTAAGATGAGATCTGCCACTGGTGGTGGGGTGCCTGACTTCGCGGTCCTCACCAGCCATAAGTTAGCTGCTTGAGTGCGAGCAGGGAGGGAGGGTCACAAAGAGGTTGGAGTCTCTGAGGAAGGTAAGAGCCCAGTGGGCAAACCATGACAGACTGAGAGCAAAAGGAATATATGAGGCTCTCATCCTCATACTGTTCTCACCGGACATCAGACGAATGAGGGGGATCTCATAGAGACTTATAAAATTCTGACAAGACTGGACAGGATAGATACAGGGAAGATGTTACCAATGATGTGTGTGTCCAGAACCAGGGGTCACTGTCTGAGGATTCAGGGTAACCCATTTCAGACACAGATAAGGAGAGATTTCTTCACACAAAGAGTGGTGAGCCTGTGGAATTCATTCCCACAGGAAGTAGTTGATGCTAAAACTTTGAATATGTTAAAGAGGCGGTTGGATATAGCACTAGGGGAGAATGGGATCAAAGGCTATGAGGAGAAAGCAGGATTAGGCTATTGAGTTGGATGATGAGCCATGATCGTGATGAATGGTGGAGCAGGCTCGAAGGGCCAAAAGACCTCCCCTTCCTCCTATCTTCTATGTATCTATGTATACAGACTTCAGTAATGCAGCAAAAACTGAGCCACTGTAATGCCATTAATGTCAATTGCAATAGGCAGAATGTTGTGGAATTTGACTCTGTAATAATGACTAATAGTTCTGACCGATTATCCACCAAAGCCAGCCAGGAGGCTGAAAACCCTCCATTGACATTGGATTGGCAACAATGGTAGAAGCACCTCGCGGCACATCCTCTCTCAGCACCAAGTACCAGTGCAGAACTACCGCATCAGCTGTTGGTAGTGCAGAGGTGAGAGAACATCATGCTCATTAGAGGAGAGGGTGGAGGCAGGGAGTGCCCAGGGAACTGCCCAAAGGACAGTTGGAGACAAGGACAAAGATGAGACCGAAGAAAATTGTGAGCTTCTGGAGTTGTCAGTCAGGTGGAAAATGGTGGGTGTCCAGCTGAGGATTTCTGGAGGAGCATCCTGAGGATTTGAATGCCACAGTCTCTGTCACGCAGTAGTCCTTGCAGAGCATGAGCATAGAGTTTACACTTAGCCTTATGGATTGAGAGAGTGGGGACTTTCAGAGAGAGGCAGCTCCTGGAACGGAATGGGGCATTCCTGGGGATGCATTCAGACCTGCAAGCCCTCACACGGACCTCAGAAGGTAACAGCCAGTGTAGGAGAAGGATGAGGCTACCCGTCTCTCAGATGGCTGTGCATCCTTCATTGGCGAACAGGGACATTGAGAGGCACCTGACAGTGATAGACAAACTGGATGTCATCTCTGGGGCCTCCTCTCAGGCGCACTGGATGAGGCCAGCTGCTCATCCAGCTGCTACATTCCTTGGAGTCTGCAGCAACTGAGGTGTGCCCAGTCATGTCGTTGAGCACACCAGGAAGACCATCCCAGGAGGCGCCTGATCAAGCTCCGCCAGCTGGAGGATGCTTCTCATGCTGCTGTCAGCGTGTGTGTGGGGGGGTACATAGCAGCGATTGTACATCTCTGCCTCTGAGCTCAGGTGAACCACCTTTTCAAAGGATAAACTTGAGCTGAAGCTGTGAGCTGTGAACAGCCTTGGCACTTGTCAGTGACACAGAATGTAGCATTTGTGGGATCTGTCACAGTACCTTGCACAGACCTGTAGAATCTGTGTCCTGTGGTCACAACTTGGGCGAAATTCTCAGACCCCCAGCAGGGTCGGAGAATCGCCTGGCGCCGCCTAAAATCCCGCCCCCGCCGTGGCAGAGATTCTCCGCCACCCGGGAAGTGGCGGCGGCGGAATCTCGCCACTCCGATTGGAGAGGCCCCTGTGGTGATTCTCCGGCCCGATTGGGCCGAAGTCCAGCCGCTGGGAGGCCTCTCCCGCCGCCGAGGTTTAAACCACCTCTGGAACGACGGGATCAGCGGCGCGAGCAGGCCCCCGGGGTCCTGGGGGAGGCGGGGGGCGATCGAACCACGGGGGGTGCCCTGGCCCGCGATCGGGGCGCCCTGCTCAGACTCCGGGCCAGTGCCCTGGCTGCACTAGTTTCTTCCGCGTCCGCCACGGCCTCCGCCATGGCGGAAGCGGAAGAGAACCCCACATCGCGCATGCGCCGACCGGCAAAAGCCTTTCGGCCAGCCCCGCTGCCGGGGGCGCTGGTTTTTTTGCGCCAGTCTTCTGGTGCACACCGCTCCGGCGTGGGGCTGGCCCCCAAAGGTGGGGAGAATTCCCCACCTTTGGGGAGGCCCGACCCCTGAGTGGTTGGCGCTACTCTCCTACGCCGGTACCCTCCATCACGCCGGGTAGGGGAGAATGCCGCCCCTTATTTGAACATTAATGGAGTGAAATTCTATCCTGTTGAAACATGCATGCACTCAATGGCATCCTATATCCGGGAACCCTGCAATTGCAACAAAGCCTCTGGCCCACCAGTGTGGCTGACTTGATCTGTCCTGAAATGAATGTTCTCGCCCACCTAAACAGAGCTTCAGTCACCATCTTGACACAGCTGTCACAGGGCCACTCTGCAAAGTTAACCCACAGAGTCTTGCAAGGATCCAGATCCATAAAAGTTAACTGTGAGAGTGACCTGAAGAGCTATGTGCATTGGATATCCACCCTACATTTAAGGCTACCTCTGGCCCAATTTGCAGGCAAATGGTCATGATGGCCTCCTTTGAAAGTCGTAGCCTCTTGCGACTGTGGACTCGGTCATGTCAAGGTAGTTGGCTCACTGCCCGTACATCCTGGCAGCTGGGTAGTAGCGTCTTCTGAGGGGACATCCTCCATGGCTGCCCTGCTGGCCCTGAGCACCCTGTGCCTGCACCTCTGCTCTAAGATGCCATTTGGCCTCTTATCTCTTTGTTCCCTGTTCTACTCAGAGGAGGTACTCACTGCTGAGTACATTATACCCATCTGCAGAAATGCAAATGGACCTGACCCATGCGGGGAGGTTGACAGAGGGACCCAAATCTCTGATGGTCGAGCACCGTACTGTTCTGAAAACTCAAAGAATTTACAGAATTTACAGTACAGAAGGAGGACATTTGGCTCATTGAGTCTTCACTGGCCCTTGGAAAGAACACCCTACCCAAGCCCACATCTCCACCCTATTCCCACAACCCAGTAACCTCACCCAACCTTTTTTTGGAACTAAGGGCAATTTATCATGGCTAATCCACATAACCTGCACAGGGGGCCTCACGGTAGCATGGTGGTTAGCATCAATGCTTCACAGCTCCAGGGTCCCAGGTTCGATTCCTGGCTGGGTCACTGTCTGTGTGGAGTCTGCACGTCCTCCTCGTGTGTGCGTGGGTTTCCTCCGGGTGCTCCGGTTTCCTCCCACAGTCCAAAGATGTGCAGGTTAGGTGGATTGGCCATGCTAAATTGCCCGTAGTGTAAGGTTAATGGGGGGGATTGTTGGGTTACGGGTATACGGGTTACGTGGGTTTAAGTGGGGTGATCATTGCTCGGCACAACATCGAGGGCCGAAGGGCCTGTTCTGTGCTGTACTGTTCTATGTTCTATCTTTGGACTGTGGGAGGAAACCGGAGCACCCGAAGGAAACCCACGCACACATGGGGAGAAAGTGCAAACTCCGCACAGACAGTGACCCAGCCGGGATTCAAACCTAGGACCCAGGGAGTTGTGAAGCAACTGTGCTAACCCCTGTGCTAACATGCCCCCAACATTGTGCTATGTTGAATCCTCTGAGGAAAGCAGAGTATACGCTCAAAATGCTTCAACTTGCCCAGAACTAAAATCTCCTGACTCGTTAACTCGCCTTTGATCGAGCCTGCTTTTATCTGCCCTTGAATGAGAAAAATGCAAAAATGATAAGCTGCCGACCCATATTTTCCTGCGCTAACCTAAAAATTACATCAACAATTACATCAATATTGTGGGCAGTTGGAGAATTAATTCTGTCAAGTGGCTCTATAATTGTCGACAGGCGTGCTATCAATCAGTGTCTGTGCCTGTCGACCAAAATATTGCTCAAACGTGTGATGACATTGAGCTGCATGCCCGGTGTCAT
The DNA here is from genome assembly GCF_902713615.1 of Scyliorhinus canicula. Classification (NCBI taxonomy): domain Eukaryota; kingdom Metazoa; phylum Chordata; class Chondrichthyes; order Carcharhiniformes; family Scyliorhinidae; genus Scyliorhinus; species Scyliorhinus canicula. The sequence goes on from NC_052154.1 coordinate 101,545,008, forward strand.
CACACGCTATTTCACACTGTAACCACTGAAGTTGGCCATTCCCTCAATACAAAATGGAGGAACGCAAAGCTTGCAGGTTAAAATGGACAAAGTTTGCAGCACAAGCAGGCTGCACCAAGCCAATGTGTATTCTGTCTGCTAAGAGAGCAGACAGCACCGAAACGAACATTCCGCATACTAATGAGGCAATCTCCGGGATAGTTAACATCGTAATGGAACAATCCCAGGGACAATGGACACAAATAGGGAAGTGATTGCAACAGTGTATGGGAAACCAGACACCCCGGCACCAGCGGGGTACGAAAACAAAGCACCTGAAGGCCCGCCCAGTAACCGAGAGATAGCCTCAGTATTGGGGGGATTCAAACAAATCGATTGGGAAGAGACCCAATCGATTCCCAGCAGGTAGAGGGTCCGCCCAAAAGGGCGCGAAGCCCTAGGACCTATAAAAGACAGGTCCCAAACTTAGTTTGTTGTTCTTGACCAGCCCTCCTCTCTGGTCCAGCCCTCTTGACCAGCCTTTTGCCGAAGAAGACCTTGACCGAGAGAGAGGAGAGGTTTGGGACAGCAGCCACCAGCAAGTAAGTGTCTCACAATGATCGCTACCAGAGATAGACACTCCTGACCCCTTTTTAACCCATACCAACCTGAAGTCTGCGGACCAGTGCAGAGCAAGAGGCCTTGTCCCCTGATCCGGCAGTTCCCTTTAAGATAAGTATTGGTTTATTTAGTGGTAGGAATAGTTTAATCATTTTAGCGTGTGCATGGGTAGTATTATAATTGTATTATAATAAACTCATTTGTTTGAACTTACTAATTGGTGTATGGTTTATTGCTTTGAACTTGACCTTGAAACTTGTGGCGGTATCTTAAAGATACCTGGCGACTCCAGAGCTAAGTAACGAAACAGAGCCAAATCGAGTGTTAAGCACACTCACCCAGAACGAGCAACAACACGCTTCCATGTCGCATGCATTTATTAAATTTGAGAACTCAAATATTTATGGGCAGAACAGGGTGCACTCCAGCTGCACACCGATTTTTCTCTCTCGAACCGCTGGCACTCTGTGCACAGAAAAGGTGGAGGCATGGATTTTGCTGACATGTTACTGGGGCAGAGTCAGATAGCATCATCAATGCCGGCTGCACAATTGTTCGCCTCTGGCACTGCCAGATTGGCAGTGCTCGGACATGCCCCACTCCCCCTGAGGCTATACTTACCTTTGTAACCCGTGAGTTTCCCTCCGATCCTTTGCTGTTTTAATTACCTGTTGTAAACCGCGTTGACGTGGCATCACATCACCAAGGGGGGGATTATTTTTGTGGGAGGGCGTACATATGGCGGGGAAGCCCTTAAATTCTTTGTAAATTTATTAACATTGATTTTAATGAGTTATGTCACAGGTGAGAGGTGGGGCAAAACAGGGAACGCGATCTCACTGCCGAGATTCTCCTTCCTGTAGTCTCTCGAGATTCTCTGCCGGCATCACCGTTTTCACACACAGCGAAAGCCAGCAGAATATTCCTTCCCATTGAGTGAGGGGTTTTAGTGTTCTGTCAAATACAAACAGCTGATACCAACTTACCAGAATGGCCAAACATATGAGCAAGTGACATTGAACGTTACACAACAGACTTAACTGACTGAAAGCACCGCATTGTGTACATTTGTGAAGCTCACTGGCTGCTATGCTGAAGTTTAAATGAATTCCAATCTGACCAGGATTATTTCTGTTCAAAACACCTAAAATAACTCAATGTTTTCTTGCAGAAATACAATAGAAAGACTTAAAAACGCAATGATCAGCCAAGGCGTTTAACAAGATAAATTTCATGTGTGCAACTGATTCAAGGGACTAAATTTTGAAATCAGAATGGATCCCCGCCAAGCTTAGAACAGGAAAAAAGGAGATATGCTCTGTCTGCGCTTAAAGATTGTGATGGAATACAATTCTGCTGCAGCTTCTGGTGTGCATTTCCTCATGGATGTCCTGCTTTGCACTTCAAAATTTGTACCAGATCTATTCCATTTAGAATACAATAGAAAAGAATAGAATAGAATAAAGCTTCATTGTCCAGTTTTGTGAAAAGAAATAACATTTATTTACAAGAACATATATATACAACAGCAGCAACAATTTCCCCTGCTGCCAACTCCTCTCTCCCTGGTTCCAAACTGGCCAGCTCTGTTTATGCAGGGAGTCTGCTAATGATTTCTCCGTCCCCCTCATTGGGGAAGCTCATACTCCCATAGGATTGTGGGATTGCCATTAGTCCCCAGCCAATGGTAACAGGCAGGTTATAACATCCCTCCCCCCAAAGGCCAAGGAATCCACCGAAGACCCTGGCGAAGGAGGGCATCGGACTCGATTTGCCGCAGGCCGGACACCATTTGCACAAGGCGCTGGATCTGGCGGCGTGTAACGAGATGGAGACCAGCGCTTCCGTGATGAACGGCATAACGGTTGTACATCCACAGCCCATGGGCCCGAGGATTCCCCCTCTGAGGTGTCTTGTGTCTCCATCTCGGAGTCAGAGTCTGCTGCCTCCGTCATCTCGGCGTCTTTATCTCCACGCGGTTCTGTCACGACCTGCGCAGGCTTTGAGTGAGGCAACAGAGGAAGACTGTGAGGAATATTTTCCATTGTGTCTGGTCTCTGCGGCTGTCGAAATGAGCTCCTGGGGCGGGCAATCTTTGGCAGGGATAGTCTTCTGTACCGAACATGGTCTATATGTTTGTGCTGGAGAGACCACTGGGCTTGTACCTGGTAAGAGATAGGGCCCATTTGGCGAAAGATTACGCCAGGGACCCACTGGCACGACCAGCAAAATTCCGAACGAACACTGGGTCACCGGGCGTAAACTGCCGAATCGGCCAATGCCAAGAAAACCATATCCCTGCCGTTCTTGTGTGCGGCGTACTTTTGCGCCGATGTCCGGGAAAACCATACTAAGGCAGGTGCGAAGTCTCTGGCCCATTAGGAGTTCTGCGGGAGCTACCCCAGTCACCGCATGGGGGTTGGTCCTATATGAAAAAAAAACCGAGCCTGTCTCGTGTCCATCGACCCGGAAGACTGCTTCTTTAGGCCTCGTTTGAATTCTGCACTGCGTGCTCCGCCAACCCATTTGAAGCCGGGTCGTAAGGAGCAGTGCAGATATGGCGTATGCCGTTCATCTTCATGAACCTCGCAAACTCCTCACTTGTGAACGGAGTGCCAATGTCCGTGACCAGCACCTCGGAGAGGCCATGCGTACTGAAAGACAAAAGCATCTTCTCGATTGTTGCGCAGGACGTTGTGCCTCCCATCTTATGCACCTCTAGCCATTTAGACTGGGCGTCGATTAATAGCAGGAACACGGATCCTTTAAAAGGGCCGTCGAAATCCGCATGAAAACGCGCCCAAGGCCGCCCTGGCCATTCCCAGTGATGTAGGGGCTCGGTCGGCGGAAGCTTCTGATGCTCCTGGCAAATGGAGCAGTTTTGGGCCACCTTCTCAATGCCGGTGTCGAGGCCTGGCCACCAGACATAACTCCGGGCCAACATTTTCATTTTGGTCACACCTGGATGCCCATTGTGCAAGTTTCTCAGTATCAGCTCCTGTCCTTTTTCCAGGACAATCACACGCGTCCCCCACAAAAGGATGCCGTCTTCCACGCTGAATTCGGACAGCTTGGAGGAAAATGCCCGCAACTCGCCTGGGAGCTGTCTATGCTGCCCACCATACAGGACTATGTGCCGAACCTTTGACAGGACTGGCTCCGTCTGGGTTCACTCACGGATCTGTGATGCCGTGACAGGCAAGGTGTCCATAAAATGTAAGGTTGCAACCACCTCACTGGTCGTGGGCGTCGACATGGGGCCGGTCGAGTCGGGAAGCCATATTCACTGTAAGTTTATAGTCGCCGCACAAGCGAACTGTGGCATCTGGCTTCATTACAGGTACAATTGGTGCTGCCCAGTCAGCGAAACGGATGGGCCTGTTGATACCCAAAGTCTCCAAACGAGTGAGCTCCCCTTCTACCTTCTCGAGCAAGGCGTAAGGCATGTGCGAGCCCGGAAATAGCGCTGCGTGGCTCCTGGTTCGACTTGGATACGGGCTACAGCCCCTTTTAGTTTCCCCAAACCGGGCTGGAATACATCTGGGTATCGTCCTAACAACTCAACCAACCCTCCAGAAACTGTTTGGAGGATGTGCTGCCACTGCAACCGCAAATGGTGCAACCAGTCCCGACCCAACAGGCTGGGCCCATGGCCGCGCATCACGATAAGGGAAACGCCTCTCCTGGCGTCCATAAACAGCAGGGGTCATCGTAGTTCCTGCAATGTCCAATGGTTCCCCGTGTAGGTGGCCAACCTGGCCTGTGTGTCGGTTAATGTAAGGGTCTGTATACCCTGCTTGATGCGGTCGAATGTCCTCTGGGCGATCATGGAGACCGCTGCGCCAGTGTCCAACTCCATCTCAAGCGGGTGACCATTGACCCGTACTGTCACTTTAATGGGGGCCACACGGGGAGCTGCCACACAATGCAGCTGCAGGCAGTCGTCCTCCATCTCCACGTCCTCGGGAGTATTCGCCACAGGTTCATCCAAATGAAAGGTACGGCCCCTGGGCTGGCCCCAGTTTCGGTCGGAACGACTGCGCCTCTGGCGATCCCAGGACCGGCGTCCGTGACGGGGGCGGCGCCTACAAGTCTGACACAGACATGGCTCCTCATCCATTGGTTCTGGAGAAGGCTCCCTTCGGGGAGGAATGTCTGACAGCCACTGGCGTCGATCCGGACATCACCTCGCCCAAGGTACCGCAGGGGTGCAGGGGGACGCTTTCGGACGGAAGGGGTTGTGCCCCAAGGCATGCACCTCCATTCCCTGAAGCTCCTGCACTCCTCGTTCTGAGCTCTCCCGGGACAATACTATTTGAATGGCCTGTTGAAAAGTCAATGTTGGCTCGGCTAACAACTTTCTCTGGGTGGCCGCATTGTTAATACCGCAAACCAAACGGTCGCATAACATTTCTGACAATGTCTCACCATAGTCACAGTGCTCCACAATCCTGCATAGGCTGGATAGATAGTCGGCAAGGGATTCTCCTGGGGTCCTCTCAGTGGTATTAAACCGGTAACGTTGGACTATCGTGGATGGGGTTGGGTTAAAATGTTGCCCCACTAAGTTCACAAGTTCATCAAACGTTTTGGTGTCCGGCGCAGCTGGGTAAGTAAGGCTCCTAATCACCCCAAACGTATGCGGGCCGCAGGCGGTGAGCAATATGACCACCTGCCGCTCATTTTCGGTGATGTCATTTTCCCGGAAATAGTAACGCATCCGTTGTGCGTACTGGTTCCAGCTTTCCAGCGCAGCATCAAAAACATCCAAATGTCCATACAGAGGCATGGTGCAATAAAAAACAACTTCCAACCTGTATCAAACAAAAATCCAGGGAGGTGGCTTCAGCAGTGTAGACACCTATTCATTTTAACCCTCGTCGCCAGTTTTGTGAGGGCCACAAAGAATCCAGCACGAGTTTTCAGGATACAAAGAAATAACATTTATTTACAATAACATATATATATATACAACAGCAGCAACAACTTCCCCTGCTGCCAACTCCTCTCTCCCTGGTTCCAAATTGGCCAGCTCTATTTATGCAGGGAGTCTGCTAATGATTTCTCCGCCCCCCTCATTGGGGAAGCTCATACTCCCACAGGATTGTGGGATTGTCGTTAGTCCCCAGCCAATAGTAAGGAGGCAGGTTATAACATCCAGCAAAAGTGGAATTTTGTCTTTCGTTTCACCTCCAATATAACGTATAATCATTCAGTCATTAGTTAAAAACAGTAAACATTTCATGTGTATCTACATTAATACATTTGTGCGTATATAACGTACATCCACACCATACAAACATAACCCATTGGGCCAGTGCCATTTTAGATGATGAAAATATGCTCAGAACCAGGACATTTGTCTGATCAAGGGCTGTGCGATGGTCACACCTAACATTACTATCATGGATAGAGGTATCAGCAACAGGGAGGTCGGTGAGGAATAGGCCAACTAGGTTTTCTGCTCGTGCTTCGACTCTCACTACCTTCAGGAACATCCTGTCAGATATTTCCTTCAGGGTTTGGATAGTAGCCACTGAGCATTCTCTGTAAAGAACATTTTTTTTTTTATAAATGTTTTTATTCAGTTTTCATATTTTATATTGAACAAATTACAAATTGTTAGGAGAGAAAAAGAACAAAAAAAAAAAAAAAAAAAAAAAAAAAAGAAAAAAAACAACAAACAAACACGCAAAAATTAACATACATATTTACAGGTAACTCTGTAAAGAACATTGACGTCTCCATTCTTTTCTTCTTCCCAGTGGTGTTCAATGGGGAGGATCTCTGATTCATTGGCTGAGGAGGTTGGTAGCTGGTTATCAGAGGATGGCTTCCTTCTACATGTTTGATCTAATGCCAGGAGACTTTAATGGTTGCAGGACAATTGTTGAGGACTCCAACAAACGTCCTCCTGACTTTACAGCACTGTGCGTCCATCTCCAGTGAGTCTCCCTGCCAGCGTAATAGGACATTTCCAGGAATGCTGATGAAGCACTCTGGGATTATGACTGGATGGTATGTTTCTGTGTGTGACTGTCGGTCTGTTTAGTAGTTGATCTTTAGAACTGCTCTGTCAATTTTGGCACAAATCCCCAGATGGTATTGAGACAACATTGCGTGTGGCTTTGTTGTGTCCACTGCCAATGCCAGATTTACTGATATAATTTGTTCGTTCTGGAGTGGGAGTTGAACTTTATTGCCTCAGGGTCAAAATACAGCTGGCAGTATAAAGTTGGGACATATTTAAAACCTGGGCCAGAGTTAAAAATCTCAGGAAATGAAAAGTAGTCACTCACCAACATATAATTTTTTACCTGGTGGATAGTTTTTCTGAGGTTTTTCTGGAAAATGGAAATTAAAACTTGAATCAATATTAAAAAGGACGAAGATTGCCTGACATACCAGAAAAAATGACACAAAACCTTGTAGTACAAACAGCTGATGTCCACTTATCAGAATGGCTCAAGTGACTGACTGCATTAATCTTGTTAATGTAGAAGCTAAATTGATACCAATATTACCCAAGATTGACTTTGAACAAAATAGCAAACTAAATGTATCAATTCACACATTTATTAGAATTTCTCACTGATTCAATTTTTATAGACTGTGAATTTCCGAGTCCCGCCACTGGGCCCATCCTGTAAATTGGGCATAAACTGGCAATGCTACTAATGAAGCGGCGTTATTTGATCCTGATCAAAATGTGAAACTTAAACAAACCAATATAAATAACGTAACAATTCCCTTCTTAAGGTCATCGGACATTATATTATCCTATGACAGCATAAGGCCTGATCTCAGGCTGCAGTGACCATTCATAGTCCAACTGATCTGTATCATGCAAGAGGTCAGCTCATTGCGATAACTGTGTGCACCAGGTATAGGAAGTGTAATGATCCTTTGATATCCAAGAATTCTGCAGTTCTCCAAATGCTTAGAAGATAGTGAAGCCAATGAAGTACGTTTATGAATCAGCACGATCTTAAGGGCAAGCATTTTGCTCACACAGGTCTCACAAACAACCACGTAATGATGACCAGTAATGTTTTTGTGATGTTTATTTAGGGATAACATATTAACCTGGACACTAAGAATAACACTGCTGCTCTTTTCCATAATAGCATAAGGGGATTCTTTCAGTATTGGCCCACGAGGGCACAAGGGTCTCACTTTAATATCTCATTCAAAAGACTGACACTCCCAACAGTGCAGCATTCTCTCAATACTGCAATGGAATATCTGCTTCGATGGCTGGAGTGGGATAGGATGACCTTGTAAACTTTGTCCCAGAGGCAACATTTCTGTAAACTAAGCCATAGCTGACATGTTAAAATCTGGATATTTTGGACATTTCTGACAGCAATCTAATTATCAGGAGATCAATATATTTAAACACTGACTGGCATGTTTTTTTTTACCTGGTTGATAGTACTGAGTAGGTTCTGCGGAAGAAGGACAGAAATTTAAATCATTATGAAAAAGAATGGAGATTGTTGCACACCCTTTTAAAGAACAGCTGGAAAAGAATAAGGTTGAGATTTTCTGGCCGTTACGATGACCACTCCAAACATTACTGTCATGGATGGAGGTATAAGGAAAAGGGCAGTCAGTGAGGAATAGTCAGAGTGGGATTTCTGATGATACTTGTATTATAATAATAATAATCGCTTAGTGTCACAAGTAGGCTTCAATGAAGTTACTGTGAACAGCCCCTAATTGCCACATTCCGGAGCCTGGTCGGGGAGACCAGTTCGCGAATTGAACTCACACTGCTGTCATTGTTCTGCATTACTAGCCAACTGTTTAGCCCACTGTGCTAAACCAGCCCATAGTTGTTCTCTTGCCAACTGCTGCAGGCACAGTCTGACAGACATGTCCTTCAGGGGATTTGGCAATCAACACTGCTATTAAGCCATTCTCTATAATGGACACTGCTATTGAGCCATTCTTTATATTGGACATTGAAGTACCCATCCAGGTGACATTCTCTGTGTCTTTGAAGTGATGTTCAAAGAGGCGGAGCACAGATCCATCAGCTGAGAGAAGGTGGTAACTGATAACCTGACCTTTTACCTGTTTGTCTTAATGCCAGGAGGCTTCAATGGGTCCTGAGACATTGTTGAGGACTTCCAGGATCACCCACCTTTGAATCACAGCTGCCACCTCTGGGTGGTCTTCTAGCCCTTGGGACTGACATACCCAGGAGTGGTTAGGGGTTACTTTAGGATATTGCCTGAAGGTGATTTTGCGAATGTGACTATGCCCTCCTGTTGCGTGACTAATCCGTTGAAGAGATCTGTCAATTTTGGCACAATTCCCAGATGGTATTGAGGACTGGAGTGTATTTTTTTACCTGGTGGATAATAGTCCATAGGTTTTTCTGGAAAAGACAGATTAAAACTTGAATTAATATTAAAAGTGTTGAAGATTTTGACATATCTGTGGTGAACCAAAAATGAAACAAATACACAAAACTGTGTAATATAAAGAGCTGATCCCACTTATCAGAATGTCTTAACATTTCTGCATCAGAAAATTAAGGTTGTAGAACAGTCTCATGTGAGTGTCTGTGCTAATCTTGTATGTTTGTACTCAGACTGTTGAAGCCAAATGGATGCCAATCTCACCAATATTGATTCTGATCAAAATAGATAATTAAAATATTAATTCATACAACGCACTTTTATAAAATCTCTCACTGATTTAAATCAATGAAGAGGATGGCAATTGTTTATTATATCTGTGTGTAAAGAACTGGAATGTAAAACACAAAATAATTTTTGACCATGGACTACAAATAGCTGATGGCCATTGATACAAATGGCCAAACATTAAAGCAATGGAAACTTCAGTTTGTGGAACAGGCGTAGGTGACTGAATGCACTAATATTGTACATTTGTGAAGCTGTTATATTAATGACAAATGGATGCCAATCTGACCCAACATTAACTCTGAACAAAATAGCAAACTAAATATATGAATTCACACATTACACATTTAGTCGGCTCTCTCATTGTTTCAATCCCACCCTAAATGTTTTCTTACACAATTAGTATACAATAGAAATACTTAAACCCAATGATCAGTACCCCCAAAGATTTAATAAGAAAATTGTCGGGTGTGGAACAGTTTGATGTGGTGAATGTCCTGTTCAGAGTGGATCCCTTGCTTTGCCAGACACAGGAGGATGAGGGAAATGTTTGGCCTGAGGATTGTGATGGAATACAATTCTGCTGATGCTGAAGATGCACAGTGCCTCGTAAGTGTCCTGTTCTTCGCTGTAAAATATATTTTTAATCTATTCCATTTAGCATTGCTGAAGTCCAAGACTTAGTACGGTATCCTCAGTGTGAAAACAGGACATTTTACTCGTCAAGTGCTGTGCGATGGCCACTCCTAACATTACTGTCCTGGATAGATGTATCAGCAACAGGTAGATCAGTGAGGAATAGCTCAAGTAGGCTTTTTGCTTGTGCTTATTCTCTCAACACCTGCTGCAGACACAGGGCGCGATTCTCCCGAGTTACGAAAACTCGGGAAGCTGGCGTTAAAAACGGGCACGTTTGACGCCAGACTCCGCCCCCCCCCGACCGGGAACCGATTCAGCTCCCCGGTCGGGGCTAGTATCGCGCGGCCGTGAACTCCGGCATCGCGGGCTTAGCGAATTTCGTTAAGCCCGCTAGCCAGAGTTAGCGACGGCTGACGCGTCAGATGACGTCAGCCGCGCATGCGCGGATTGGACGACTCCAAACCGCGTATGCGCGGATGACGTCATCGCGCTTGTGCGTGAAACCCGCGCATGCGCGGGCCGTTATGCCCCGCAGAAGCCCCGCGGATGGATCCATCGGGGCGGCGGAGGGAGAAAGAGCGCGCGGGGTAAGTACCCGCTCGCTATTCTCCGAATTTTCGTGAGAGCGGAGAATTGCGCCCACAGTCTGGCAGATATCTACTTCAGGATTCCGCCGATATTTCTGCCAATGAGCCATTCCTGGTAATGGTGAAGTGTCCCAATCAGTCTATAGTTTCTGCTTCTTGTGGTGGTCAACAAAGGGGAGTATTGATTAATCAGCTGAGGGAGGGTAGCAGCTGATAATCAGTGTGTGCTTTTCGTTCACATTTTCGGCGTAATGCCTTGAGACTTCAAGGTATCCAGACTCCCAGGACTATGCACTCCCGACTTTACACCAGTGTACTGCCAGCTTTGCCGCATCTTCTTTCAGTGGGGCAGTAGTTACTGAGGAATGGTAATGAATACTTTGGGATTTGGGCGCCTCCTTGGCACCCTCTCCTCCTCGTCCTGTTGGCCAGCCGGCTCTCCAACCTGTGTGGCTGGCCCCCCTGTACCTCTGTGACATGCTGCGCTTATGCCCGCTCTACTGCTGCAGCTTACTCCTCATCCTCGTACTGTGGTAGGGCATCCTGCAGGATTGAGGCGACTAGCAGGAAGGCCACCATTGCCGGTTGAATTCCAATATCCATTGTCTGCAGAGGGTGAAAGGCCAACATGTTAGCTTGGTGCGTACCCCCGTGCCCAACCAGGTCCACCGGGCTGGCCCCAGTTGGCACCGCAGATTCTGGCCATGCATGTCCCTCTGCCCTCGCATCCTTGGCCCCATCGGTAGTCAGCACCATGGAGGCCTCTGGCCCTGGTGCCCATCCCTGATGCCAGAGTTACTGGTGGCTAGCACTGCCCTCACTAGATGGTATGCAGCTCTGTCCCTGTAGGTCCTACTGTGGGTGTTGCCCTGGGTGGGGGTCACCCCAGCCTCTCAGCCTGTTCCCCCGCCCGGCCCTGGCAGGGCTCCCCCCACCCAGCCAGCCCGGCCAGGCAGCCCGCTGTCGCTCATCTCCAAATGCAACTCCTCTCTCTCTCCCTCAGCAGCCACGACGTCAGTTTCACGATTTTTGGAAGCACAAATAAACCACGCTGTCGGGACATCGGCCCTAGAGAATACGGGGTCGCCAATACAATGCAAACCATACGTTCATTGACACTGTCAGGATGACGGAGAATCGCGATTTGACGTCAAATCGACAAGGCGTGATTTTGGCATCAGAATCTATTCACCCAATCACGTCTCGCGATTTCGGCTTTGGCAAATGGAGAATCCTGCCCATGATGTCTGGAAGTTGCTCCCGCTCTAACAGGTCCTCTTCAGAGGCTCGACAGGCCTCATCCCTGAGGTGGGCCCGGAGGAAGTTTGTCCAGCAGCAGGAGGCCAACTCGGGGGGGGGGGGGGGGGGGGGGGGCTAAGCGAGCCCCCTGCACGCTGAGTGTATGCTCCTGGAGTTTGAGCTGCTGAACATGTTCTACCTGCAGCGCCGCTCTCAGCCCGGTGAGGACCTGGTGATCCTGCACTAGGTGGTGGACCTGTACTGGCAGCACTCAGCTGAGGAAGGGCAGGCTGGCTTGCTCCTGATCCGGTTCCCCAAGAGGCCAGCCAAGCACACCAACGCAGTCAGGAGTTTGCACCATGAATGTCAGAATGATGTCAGGCTGAGCTCAGCAGTTATCAACTTTTGAGAACTCAAAACATCTTGACTGCATTATTCTGGGGATAAAAATCCAAATCAAACAATAAGAACACACACATCACAAATCTTTGCCTGTGCAATAGACAACCACACGCATGTTTTTATGCGATGTTTGCTATATGTGTTATCAATGATCATTGAGTCGCATCCTAACGATGGAATAGGATTTGGTGACTATTGAAAACTATTGAACAATAGCTGCAGCAAGAGTTCTGTGATACATCTGGAATCGGCATGACCTGCGACCCCTTTGGGAGAACAGATGCATTGGGATTTTGACAAGCTATTCGGAATCATTTGGTTTGATGTCATTGGGGGCGGATGGTGGGGCATGACATAGGGGTCCTGCAGAGAGAGAAAGCGTGGGGCCCCCAGAAGTGTAAATCCGTCACTGGCGGGAACCTCATTTTGCTGGATTACCATAAATTTCGGCCTCCAAGTCATATGATAACCCTCACTACGGATTCATAATCACCACAGCTTTTTAAAAATGGGAATCAGTTGAGGGGATCCCTCAGGGGACGCAGAAGTAAACATAGCCCCAGGGGGGAGAGTTTCATGCCCAGGAATTGCTTCCTGGTACAGGTTAAAGTGTCACGCTGACTGTGCCAACCAGTGCCAAGGGGCAATGCCAGTGGTGGGCCCTTGTGAGACCCTCATGTGGGATTTCCATTTATGTGTGGTGGTGGGGCAGGTAATAGTGGTCAGTGAGGGGAACTTGCAGGCATGGTGGGGGGTGGGGGGGGGGGGGGGGGGGAGAGTGGGCACTGAGTGGGGGAATGCCAGCAATACTTCCATGGTGATGGGAGGATCCCCTGATGAATGTTGGGGAGGTGGGGATGCCGTAGCATAATTTTTCCAGACGTCGGTGCGAAAGTACAACACAACCAGGAGCAGCAGGGCGTTGCCCGGGAGCAGCAGTTGCGTTGCCAGGAGCAACAGGGCCGTTGCCAGGAGCAACAGGGCCGTTGCCAGGAGCAGCAGGAGCGTTGCCCAGGAGCAGCAGGGGTGTTGCCTAGGAACAGCAGGGGCGTTGCCTAGGAACAGCAGGAGTGTTGCCAGGAGCAGCAGGAGTGTTGCCAGGAGCAACAGGGCCGTTGTCCAGGAGCAGCAGGGGCATTGCCAGGAGCAGCAGGAGTGTTGCCAGGAGCAGCAGGAATGTTGTCCAGGAGCAGTAGGGACGTTGCCAGGAGCAGCAGGGCCGTTGCTAGGAGCAGCAGGGGCATTGCCCAGGAACAGCAGGAGTGTTGCCAGGAGCAGCAGGGCCGTTGCCCAGGAGCAGCAGGAATGTTGCCCAGGAGCAGCAGGAGTGTTGTCCAGGAGCAGCAGGGGCATTGCCCAGGAGCAGCAGGAGTGTTGCCCAGGAGCAGCAGGGCCGTTGCCCAGGAACAGCAGGAGTGTTGCCAGGAGCAGCAGGAGTGTTGCCAGGAGCAGCAGGAGTGTTGCCAGGAGCAGCAGGGATGTTGCCCAGGAGCAGCAGGAGTGTTGTCCTGGAGCAGCAGGGGCATTGCCCAGGAGCAGCAGGGGCGTTGCCAGGAGCAGCAGGAATGTTGCCCAGGAGCAGCAGGAGTGTTGCCAGGAGCAGCAGGAGCGTTGTCCAGGAGCAGCAGGGGCATTGCCCAGGAGCAGCATGAGCGTTGCCAGGAGCAGCAGGGGCATTGCCCAGGAGCAGCAGGGGCATTGCCCAGGAGCAGCAGGGGTGTTGCCCAGGAGCAGCAGGGGCATTGCCCAGGAGCAGCAGGGGCATTGCCAGGAGCAGCAGGGCATTGCCAGGAGCAGCAGGGGCGTTGCCAGGGAGCAGCAGGGGCGTTGCCAGGAGCAGCAGGGGCATTGCCCAGGAGCAGCAGGAGCGTTGCCAGGAGCAGCAGGAGCGTTGCCAGGAGCAGCAGGGGCGTTGCCAGGAGCAGCAGGAGCATTGCCAGGAGCAGCAGGGGCATTGCCAGGAGCAGCAGGGGCATTGCCAGGAGCAGCAGGGGCGTTGCCAGGAGCAGCAGGAATGTTGTCCAGGAGCAGCAGGGGCGTTGCCCAGGAGCAGCAGGGGCTTTGCCCAGGAGCAGCAGGGGCATTGCCAGGAGCAGCAGGGGCATTGCCAGGAGCAGCAGGGGCATTGCCAGGAGCAGCAGGGCATTGCCCAGGAGCAGCAGGAGCGTTGTCCAGGAGCAGCAGGGGCATTGCCAGGAGCAGCAGGGGCGTTGCCAGGAGCAGCAGGGCTGTTGCCAGGAGCAGCAGGGCTGTTGCCAGGAGCAGCAGGGCTGTTGCCAGGAGCAGCAGGGGCATTGCCCAGGAGCAGCAGGGGCGTTGCCAGGAGCAGCAGGGGTGTTGCCAGGAGCAGCAGGGGCGTTGCCAGGAGCAGCAGGAGTGTTGCCCAGGAGCAGCAGGAGTGTTGCCAGGAGCAGCAGGAGTGTTGCCAGGAGCAGCAGGAGTGTTGCCCAGGAGCAGCAGGAGTGTTGCCCAGGAGCAGCAGGAATGTTGTCCAGGAGCAGCAGGAATGTTGCCCAGGAGCAGCAGGAATGTTGTCCAGGAGCAGCAGGAATGTTGCCCAGGAGCAGCAGGGGCATTGCCCAGGAGCAGCAGGAGTGTTGCCCAGGAGCAGCAGGAGTGTTGCCCAGGAGCAGCAGGAATGTTGTCCAGGAGCAGCAGGAATGTTGCCCAGGAGCAGCAGGGGCATTGCCCAGGAGCAGCAGGAATGTTGTCCAGGAGCAGCAGGGGCATTGCCCAGGAGCAGCAGGAATGTTGTCCAGGAGCAGCAGGGGCATTGCCAGGAGCAGCAGGAATGTTGTCCAGGAGCAGCAGGGGCATTGCCCAGGAGCAGCAGGAATGTTGTCCAGGAGCAGCAGGGGCATTGCCCAGGAGCAGCAGGAATGTTGTCCAGGAGCAGCAGGGGCATTGCCCAGGAGCAGCAGGAATGTTGTCCAGGAGCAGCAGGAATGTTGCCCAGGAGCAGCAGGGGCATTGCCCAGGAGCAGCAGGAATGTTGTCCAGGAGCAGCAGGGGCATTGCCCAGGAGCAGCAGGAATGTTGTCCAGGAGCAGCAGGGGCATTGCCAGGAGCAGCAGGAATGTTGTCCAGGAGCAGCAGGGGCATTGCCCAGGAGCAGCAGGAATGTTGTCCAGGAGCAGCAGGGGCATTGCCCAGGAGCAGCAGGAATGTTGTCCAGGAGCAGCAGGGGCATTGCCCAGGAGCAGCAGGAATGTTGTCCAGGAGCAGCAGGGGCATTGCCGGAAGCAGCAGGGGCATTGCCGGAAGCAGCAGGGGCATTGCCAGGAGCAGCAGGGCCGTTGCCAGGAGCAGCAGGGGCATTGCCAGGAGCAGCAGGAGCGTTGTCCAGGAGCAGCAGGGGCATTGCCAGGAGCAGCAGGGGCATTGCCAGGAGCATCAGGGGCGTTGCCGGGAGCAGCAGGGCCGTTGCCAGGAGCAGCAGGGGCATTGCCCAGGAGCAGCAGGGGCATTGCCCAGGAGCAGCAGGGGCGTTGCCCAGGAGCAGCAGGGGCGTTGCCGGGAGCAGCAGGGGCATTGCCAGGAGCAGCAGGGGCATTGCCAGGAGCATCAGGGGCGTTGCCGGGAGCAGCAGGGCCGTTGCCAGGAGCAGCAGGGGCGTTGCCCAGGAGCAGCAGGGGCGTTGCCCAGGAGCAGCAGGGGCGTTGCCGGGAGCAGCAGGGCCATTGCCAGGAGCAGCAGGGCCGTTGCCAGGAGCTGCAGCTGTGTTGCCCCTCTCGACATTTACCTTCAGGCATTTGTACCAGGCAACTCGGTGTTCTTCAAAACTTCATCAATGGCACCCAGTGGATCTCCGGCATAATCCTCCGCCATACAGGACTTGTGTCCTCCCATGGTTGTACTATGAAAAAGTTGACAGGAGCTGCAGGGGCATTGCCAGGAGCAGCAGGGGCGTTGCCCGGGAACAGCAGGGGCGTTGCCAGGACCTGCAGGGGCGTTGCCCATGAACAGCAGGGGCATTGCCAGGAGCTGCAGGGACGTTGCCAGGAGCTGCAGGGATGTTGCCAGGACCTGCAGGGGCGTTGCCCATGAACAGCAGGGGCATTGCCAGGAGCTGCAGGGACGTTGCCAGGAGCTGCAGGGATGTTGCCAGGACCTGCAGGGGCGTTGCCCATGAACAGCAGGGACGTTGCCAGGAGCTGCAGGGACGTTGCCAGGAGCTGCAGGGGCGTTGCCAGGTGCAGCAGGGGCGTTGCCCCCCTCGACGTTTACCTTCAGGCATTTGTACCAGGCAACTTGGTGTTGCTTCAAAACTTCATCAATGGCACCCAGTGGATCTCCGGCATAATCCTCCGCCATACAGGACTTGTGCCCTCCCAGGTGCAAGCCCATGGTTGTACTATGAAAAAGCACCTCAACCATCTTCAATCCAGGAGTCTGCTTTTTCGGAAAGTTCTTCACCCTCAAAATCATCTGCTGCCTAATAAAACCACGACAGAACCACCTCTTCAGCGACGTCTTCCTGTGCCGCATCCGTGGGCCTCCACGGGACCCTAGAGGGGTCAGGATGCCGAGATGACTGCAGTCGTTGACTTGGACTCAGAGATGGACACACAGGCGATCAATGATGGGGAGCCTCGGATCCACAGCCTCTGAAACATCAGCCGCCACGACATTCGTGCCGGAGACGGCGTTCACCCTCGAGATATACGCCGCCCAACGCCTAGCCAAACATCGAGAGCTTTGACAAAGAGTCATCGGACTCGAAACGTTAGCTCTTTTCTCTGCCTACAGATACTGCCAGACTTGCTGAGATTTTCCAGCATTTTCTCTTTCAGTCAAGAGGGTCCACCGCCCTCCTTCACCATGGTGTCCACAGGATTCTTCGGTATTTGTTGAAGGGAGGGATGTTATTACTCGTGCGGGTCCACTACCCAGTGGAGCTTGCAGATTATGAGCTCCCCAAAACGTTTGCTTTTTGTGACTTGAACACAAATTGCCTCAGGAGCAAAACCTTTGTACACTGAGCAACAGCTGACATTGTCAAATTTGGAAATGCCTGGGCAAGAGATAAAATGTTCAAAATCAAAGTTAGTTGCGGATAAGCATGTAGATTTTCTACCTGGTGGATAGTAATCCTTAGGTTTTCCTGGAAAAGACAAGTTAAAACCTGAATCAATATTGAAGAAGGTGAAGATTGTTTGACTTAGCCATGTTTAAACAGCAGAAAGGAAAAATACAAAATCACTTTTGACACAATACTGAGTCATTCAATCAGCAGATGCCCCCTTATCAGAATGTCTGAATATTTGAGTAACAGAAAGTGGCATTTGTGAGGCTAAAGTTGATGAATGCACTAATCTTGTACAGGAGCTGCTAAATTGAAACCAAATGGATGTCAATCGGAGCTATCATTGATTCTGATCACAATTGCAAACAAAATATGTCAATTTACACAGCACCCATTTATTAGAATCTCACTGATTCAAATCTGTGGTGATGATTAATGTTATTGACTGAATTTCTGCTCTCCCACTATTCATTGCTTTTGGACCTGATGCAAGTGTGAAACATGAAAAACAATGAAAAATAATGTATTTATTTCCCTCTCAAGAGTCAGCGGACGGTAGATTATCCAGTGGCAGAATAATGAAATGAAATGAAATGAAAATCACTTATTGTCACGAGTAGGCTTCAATGAAGTTACTGTGAAAAGCCATTAGTCGCCACATTCCGGCGCCTGTCTGGGGAGGCTGGTACGGGAATCGAACCGTGCTGCTGGCCTGCCTTGGTCTGCTTTAAAAGCCAGCTATTTAGCCTTGTGAGCTAAACCAGCCCAATATTGCACATTGGGTCAGGTACAGGAAGTGTAATTATCCTTACATCGGCAGGAATTTTGCAATCTCCAAGTGCTTAGAAGATGGTGCTATTTAAAAAGAACAACATACATTTATGTGGCAGCTTCCATGACCAACAGATGTCTCTTGGTACCTTAAAGGCGATTAAGTGCTTTCGAAGTATCAGCGCATTTGTATTTTGGGAACATGTACAACCAATTTGCGCACTACAAGTTTCCACAAACAATCTGTTTTTGTGATGTTCATTTTGAGGTTAATATGAATCAGGGGACTGAGAATATGATAATAGTACGCAGGGGTTCTTTCAATGTTGGCCCAGGAAGGTATTCGGGTCTCACCTTAACATCTCATTCAACAAGACAGCATCCTTGACAGTGTAGGACTCTCTCAGTACTGCATGTTAAAGTAAATGTCAAAAAGGAAACTTCTCTGGCTTGGCTGGAATGGTTGCTTTAGCTCTTTTCCCAACACACAGTGGCAGCCCAGGATATCTCACATCACCCCATCTCAGCTCTCAACATCTCTCCTTCTGACACCTGTTTGCTTATTTCATCTTTGATTTCATTGTCCTTAGCCCGTCTTTGAACGTAATTTTCTCAGAATATTAAATATGACATGCTGGGCGAGATTCTCCGACCCCACGCCGGCTCTGAGAATCAGCAGCGGTCAGCGTGAATCCTGCCCCCGCCGTTCTCCAAATTCTCCAGCCCTCCAAAAATCGGCCCGGCGTAAATTGCGCCACCTGCGTTGGAGAATGGCGGGGACCGGCGCGACTCAATGGACCCTGGGGCTGCCCGATTCTCAGGCCCACGATGGGCCGAAACCCCGCCCGTTTTTGCCAGTCCCGCCGCGTAAATTAGAGTAGGTCCTTACCGGCGGGACCTGGCGGCGCGGGCGGCCTCCGGGGTTCTTGGGGGGGGGGGGGGCGCATGGGAATCTGGCCCGGGAGGTGCTCCCACGGTGGCCTGGCCCAGGATCGGGGCCCTTCGATCCGCAGGCGGGCCTGTGCTGTGGGGGCACTCTATTGTTCTGCACCAGTGGCTGTACCAGTCCACCATTGCCGGTGAGGAACCAAAGCTCCCACGCATGCGCCAACTCGCGCTGGCCGGCGGAGACCCTTCAGCGCCGGTTTGCATGGCGCCAAGCCCCTTTCCCGCCAGCCAGCGGGGCACAAACCACTCTGGGGCAGGCCTAGCCCCTAAAGGTGCGGAATTGGGCAGCCCGACGCCGGAGTGGTTCACACCACTCTGTCCCACCGGAGTTGCCCGCCCCGCCGATTACGGCAGAATCCCGCCCCTATCCGTGTTGCCCCCACATCCGGGTCAAATAAAACTTAATAGCCTCTCCTTTGCTTACTTATGAAATCTTTGCCAGCTGAAAATGTTTTTTTGTTTCACTTTGAAATTTAACAATTGAAAACAATAAACCCTGACTTAACTCCTCATGTAAATTTCACACCTGCAATTCTTTCAATTCTCCATCCCGAACAATCAATCCCCAGCTTAATTAAATGATGTTCGCACACAGACACACACCTACATGAGCACAAACCTGTTTCAAAGAATAACATAATGAACTCGCAAAATAGCAAGTACAATACCACCTCTCATCCAAGGACTAAATCTCCCAGTGCTAGTAGATCCAAAATCAAAGATAGCTACCGACTAGGGTGCAGTTTTATTTACCTGGTGGATAGTAAGCATTAGGTTTTTCTGGAAAAGACAAATTAAGATTTGAATCAATATTAAAGAGGATGAAGATTCTTTGACAAATCCAAGTGGAAGAGGCCCAAGTGGTTGAATGTCTTAATCTTGTACATTTATGATCACAGTAGCTGTAAATCTGTTATGGTCAATTTTATTAACTGTGAATTTGCTTTGCTAATAGGAGAATGAGGCATGCACTCGGCCTGTGGTTAAAGATCGTGATGCAATAAAATTCTGTGCTGCTGGTGTACAGTACCTTATGGATACCCTGCTTTGCACTGCAAAATCTATTTTGCATCAGTTACATTTACCAGTGGAGAATAGCTCAAGCTTTTTTAAAACTTGTGCTTGTTCTCTCACCAACTATTGCAAATACAGTCGAGCTGATATGTGGCTCAGGATTTATCCAGTAGCGCTGTTACTGAGCCATTCTCTATATTGGAAACTGAAGTTCCTCGTCCAATCTACATCCTGTACCTCTTCCTAGTCGTGTGCGAAAGTAACGAGTGCTGAGAGAATGTGGCAGCTGCTAATCAAAATTTGAACCTGTAGTGCCTCAGAGGCAATGTTTTTGCAAACTGAGTGAAAGCTGGCACCACTACAAAACCTGAGCAGGAGTTAAAACATTACAAAATCAAAGATAGCTACCGACTAGGGTGCAGTTTTATTTACCTGGTGGATAGTAAGCATTAGGTTTTTCTGGAAAAGACAAATTAAGATTTGAATCAATATTAAAGAGGATGAAGATTCTTTGACAAATCCATGTTTAAAGAACAGAAAGGAAAAATACAAAATTATTTTTGTCAAAAAACTGCAGTACAAACAGCTGGTGTCCTCTTGTTGGAATAACGAAACATTTGAGTAACAGAAAGTAACATTTGTGGAAGAGGCCCAAGTGGTTGAATGCCTTAATCTTGTACATTTATGATCACAGTAGCTGTAAATCTGTTATGGTCAATTTTATTAACTGTGAATTTCAGGGGCGGCACGGTGGCGCATTGATTAGCACTACTGCCTCACGAGGACCAGGGTACAATCCCAGCCCCGGGTCACTGTCCATGTGGAGTTTGCACATTCTCCCCGTGTCTGCGTGAGTCTCACTGCCACAACTGAAAGATGTGCAGGGTAGATGAATTGGCCACGCTAAATTGTCCCTTAACTGGAAAATAATTGTTTTTTTAAACAAAAGAAATCTATGCATTTCTGCCCCCCCCCCCCCCCCCCCCCCCCCCCCCACCACTGATCCCATGTTATAATTTGGACGGAAACTGGCCAGAGAAACGGTGTAAATTGTCATTTTTTCCTGATCCAAGTGTGAAATCATGAAAAAAACATTACAAATAATGGAATTATTTCCCTCTCAAAGGTCAGTGGTCAATCTCAAAGTAGATTGTCCAGTGCCAGTACAACACCAGATCTCAGGATGTAAACAATGTCCATTCACACAGTCCAGCCGACCGGTGTGTCATGCAGGCGCTCAGCTCATTACAATCATTGTGTTCACAAGAATGCACACTGGGCCAGGTATCAGAAGTGCAATGATCCTTTGATATACAGGAATTCTGTATCCTCCAAGTGCTAAGAAGATAGTGTTAATTATCATGGTCGAGAGGTCCCACAGTACATAGTACAGCCAATTTCAGCTAAACATCCATGTGATGATCACCATATTTTGTGACGTTTATTGAACGGTAAAAATGAATCCGGAAACTGATATAAGGATCCTCCTATTTAAGCCTGATTTCCCTTTATTTTCTTGGCTTTTATAAATTTTGTATCTTGATGATTACTGAACCATTCCTGGCAGAGGTGCTATTTGGTCTGATCTCAGTACATCCCCAGTACTATGGTCTGGCTCAGTGATGACATATTTTGATTGACTTGGCTGGAAGCCAATCAGCTACTTTGATTTCTCGGCACTTGACTGACGCTCGGTGATGATTTGTGCTGGTGTTCCAATATGTTTTGCCAAACTGCGACACACTCCATTTTGTAGAGTGAAGTTCACTTTTTGATTAGGAGGATTGGAGAGCCACAGTTCTCACTCTCTCTTTCCTAATGACCTTTCTAAGGTCCTGAAGAAAAGGACCTTCGCCGTCTCTCCACAGCCAGATAAACCTGAGGAAGATCCGGACCAGCACCAGGCAGGCTCCTATTAAAATCTGATAATTGGAGCACTAACCTTACCTCAGTGAGGCTGATAATTGTGAGTTCTGACTGAATGCACATGCCAGAAGATCCAATCCAACTGGTGGTTTTCAACTCTAAGCATCCTAGGAAGATAGCCAACTACAAAGACTACAACATCAGCAACAGGAACATATCTCTCTGCCAGCCACTTTAATCCTCATCATTTGACCCCTTTCCCTTCCTCTGTGAACATCTGTCTTCTGTATGTTTGCTAGAGGGTGGGACGGTAATTAGAAAGTAATAGATTAGCAGGCCATTACTCTAGTTTAATTATTGCATGTTTTAACTCTTTTTTCTTGTTATAAATGAAGAGTTTTTGTGTTTTACTTACAAATCTGGTGCATGTTAGTCATTGGAGCAGTCGAGGGCCAAAAATCTCAAAAACTTTAGAAGAATTATTGTCTAACTCACTTCCATTGCAACTCCGGGTCAAGGGGGCTGGAATTGATCGTGCCCTAGCCCAGGATATTATAACATAAATTGGAGGCTCAGGTCTGGGATACAAAGCGTTGGACAGCGACTTTGTGTCACAGCATAAATTATAAAGAAACACAAGGGCCGGGATTCTCCGACCCTGCGCCGGGTCGGAGAATCCCCGGGGGGACGCTGTCGGCTTACCTATTCTCCGGCGCCGATTCTCGGTCGCCCGCGGGATCACCGCCGCGCCGGTCGGGGGCCTTTGAAAGCGCCCCACCCCGGCGATTCTCCGGGCCCCAATGGTCCGAGTGGCCGCCGAGTTCGGCCGAGTCCCGTCGGCGTGGGTTACTCAGGTCCCACACGGTGGGACCTGGAAGGTGTGTCCGTGGGGGCCGTCCTGGAGGTGGGGGGGGGTGGGGGGCGGCGGCGGAGGGATCCGACTCCAGAGGGGGCCTCCACAGTGGCCTGGCCTGCGTTCACGGCCTACCGATTGGCGGGCGGGCTGGTTCCTTGCGGGCCTATGTTCCTCCGCGCTGGGCCCCTGTAGGGCTCTGCCGTATTGCCCGGGGGCCGGCGTGGAGACAGGAACCCATGCGCATGCGTGGAATCACGTCGGCCATTATGCTCATGCACAGAATCACGCCGGCCATTACGCGCATGCACGGAATCACGCCGGCTGTAGCGCGCATGGGCGAACTCGTACCGGCCGTTCCATGCCGGCTGGAGCTGCAGGGACCACTCCAGCGCCAAACTAGCCCCCTAGGAAAGGGAGCATTCCTCATTATCGGGGAGCGTTGATGCCGGAGTGGTTGGCGCCGCTTTTCACATCGGCGTCAGCACTTGGCCACGGGATTGGAGAATCCCGGCCAAGGTTTGTAGTGATATAACAAGACGGTTCAGGAAACTGTTCAGCATTCTCTCCAGGTGGAAGGCTTAACTCTGGATTATTTGGGGAGGGCACCACAAAAAACAGATCGCTGAATTGGCAGGGAAATTAATACTGGTTATACCAACTAGAGTTACGAAGATGGAGGCATTTGAAGCAATTGCTAAATATTTAAATTTTATGTTGGTGCAAGGAGCACAGGGGCCCCGATGAGAAAGTGTAGCATCAAGAATGTCTTTGGGTGGGGAAATGGAGTTGGAGAGAGTTCCGTTGCAGTTAGTGAATGAAAGGGAATTTTTAAAAATGTAGATGGAAATGAAGAAAGAGGAAACAGAAAATGAGAGAAAAAATAGAAAGATGGAGAGAAAAATAAAAAAAAGGGAGGGAGATCTCCAGCTTATGGTACTGGAAATCAGTGGGAAGCTGCCAGAATGCAGAGGGGAGCTTAGTCCTGGAACTGAACTGAGTGGTGATACGTTTAAATTTATACAGGCTCTCCCAAAATTCGAAGCGAAGGAAGTAGAAACATTCTTTTGGGCTTTTGAGAAAATAGCAACCCAGATGGAGTGGCCAAAAGCAAAGTGGACATTCCCCCTGCAGAGTAAATTGACGAGGTGGGCACACGAATTTATGATGCCTTTGCAGAGCAGGAGTTTAAGGATTATGAGATGGTAAAAAAGGCTATTGTGGATGCATACAAATGGGTTCCTGAGGCAAAAAGGCAGAAATTTCAGAATACTGCCGGGAAAGATTTATGCAGAATTTGAGAGGGTTAAGCAGGAATATTTTAATATATGGGTACGAGCATTGGGAATTGAGACTAATTTTGAGGCTCTGAGAGAGGTCATTCTCTTAGAGAAGTTTAAAAACTCCTTACCTCCAATAATAAGAACCCATTTTGAAGACCAGAGGGTACAAACTGTTTGGCAAGCAGCAATTATGGATGACGATTAGAAGCTAATCCATAAATTTAAACCATTGTTCCATCACCCCCATAATTTTGAAAAGGAAAGGAAATAGGAGAGTGAGATGAAGATAGGTAGCCAAGGCAAAGAATGGGTGGCTGGGAAGGCCCCAAGATCTCGCCCTCAGACCAGAAAGGAAGTTGCTGTGGGAAGAGGTGAAACTTGGAAGCCTGGATGTTATTATTACATCAAGGTGGGACATGTTTATGCAGCATGTTGGAAGTTACAGGGAAAACCCATGGGACTTGTGGGAGTTCGGAAGGGGGATTCTAAAAAGGGAACAGAAGTGGAGAATACTACAATGCAGACTGAAGCATTAATTGGTTTTAGGAGATCTGAGGTTAACACGGCTGTGTAAGCAAGTGTAAGAAACAAGGTAGGTGAAAGATATGCCGGTTTTGTGTTGAAGGGGAAGGTCACCTCATTCTCCTCAACTGAAGTAGCCAAGGCCATAACAATTTTAAGTGTCACAAGGGCTACTCAAACTCTCCTACTGGAGAAGGATTTGGTTTTCCCTCCAGAGAGCTCAATGAAAATTAAAACATTTGTGAAGTGGATCAGTGAAGATTATATCCCAGTTCCATTATAGGAAATGCAATTGGAGTGTGAGTTGGTGTTGGGTCCAGTTGTTGTTGGAGTGGTTAAGAAGTTGCCAATGGGCAGAGTTGACTTACTGTTGGGGAATGCTTTGGCAGGAGTGAAGGTTACAGCTGCCCCCATGATTATAAAGAGTCCGATGGAGATTAAGGAGATGGAACAGTCACAGGAATAATTCTCAGAGATTTTTCCCTCATGTGTAGTGACCAGGGAGATGGCTAAACAAGGGTCACCCCCGGCGATTAATGCCACCATGCCAGCTGGAGGTACAGTGGCCGAGATGATACAACCATTGAGGTGTTTGGGAGGACTACTTTAGTTTGATTTTATAAATTTAGAGTACAATTTAGCATGGCCAGTCCACCTAACCTGCACACCTTTGGGTTGTGGGGGTAAAACCCAAACAGATATGGGGAGAATGTGCAAACTCCACATGGACAGTGACCCAGGACCGGGATTCGAACCCGGATTCTCAGCACCATAGTCCTAGTGCTAACCACTGTGCCACCTGCCGTCCCAGGACTGCTTAAGTTGGGGCTTAGGAGGCCGATACGGAGATGCAGTATTTGGCACAAACAACTCTTACAGAAGTTGAGGCTGCAGGGTTTTGGAGTATTACAACCTTAGGAACAGGGTTCTGATGAGGAAGTGGAGACACCGTCATATACCCCTGGATGGGGTTTGAACAGTTGTTCATCAGGTAGTGATACTGCCCAGGTACCATCAGGAGGTCCAGCGGATAGCGCATGAGATACCAATGGCAGAACATCTGGGAATGTGGAAATCTCAGGCCTCGGTCAACAGTCATTTTTCCTGGCGTGGGTTGAAAAGGATGTAGTGCACTTCTGTAGGATCTGTCATACTTATAAGTGACTAGGTAAATCCCAGCATGTGATCCAACATGCACCATTAATACCCAACCCAGTGTTTGACGAACCGTTTAGTTGAGTATTGGTTGATTGTGTAGGACCATTGCCCCAAACTAAGGCAGGGCATCAGTACATCCTTACGACCATGGGTATGATCACACGATTCCCAGAAGCTATACCTTTATGAACCATTACCGCTAAGGTAGTAGTGGAAAAACTGATGCAGTTTTTCACCCACTATGGCTTACTCTTGGCGGTGCAATCGGATCAGGGTTCTAACTTCATGCTGAAAACTGACGGGGCATAATTGGTGGGCTGGGTATCAAGCAATTAAAATAAACCGCTTCAGGATCAGAGTAGACACTGGAATGTAGGCACAGAGCAGAGATATGGAATGTAAAGGTAAATGAAAAGGGTCTCAGGTAATGGGGGACACAAGGAATCAAGAGTGATGGGGACAAGCACAAGGGTGACAAGGGGAGGGTAGAAGGTACAGTCGCAGATTTGAATGTAACATGCACCATGGTCTGTGGGATGCTAAAAATGCACATTCGGTAGCAAGGCTCACAGGTAATTTTGGATGGGTGGAGTTTGTGTTGCACACAATTGCCAGTTAAAGAAACTACCTAATAATAAAGGTGATCAATGCCCTTTTGCGTCATGCCAATGATGGTGCTTTTCACAGTAACTTCATACTTGTGACAATAAAAGGTTATTATTATTATTGTAGTATATTGGAGATTATAGCTATCCTCTGCACTGTCCACCACTTAGCCAATCTTTGTCGTCTATACATTTCCCAATCATGCTCCCCACATGCATGTCCAAATCGTTGATATATATCACAAACAATAAGGGTGCCAACACCGAGCCCTGTAGAACACTACTTGAAACAACTTTCCAATTGCAAGTGCAGCCATCGACCATTATTCTTTGTTTCCTGTGACTAAGCCAACCTTTTATCCAGTTTGCTACACTGTCCTGTATTCCATGGGCTTTTACTTTCTTGACCAATCTGCAATGTGGTACATTGTCAAATGTCTTGCTGAAATCCGTGTACACCATATCCACTGCACCACCTTCATAAACCCTTCTTGTCACTCCCTCAAAGAATTCAATAAAATTTGTGAGGCATGACCTTCCTTTAACAAATCTATGCTGACTATCCCTGACCAGTCCATGTATTTCTATGTGATAGTTAATCCTATCTCTCAGCATTGATTCTACTAATTTGCCGACGGCTGACCTATAATTGTTTGGCATTTCCTTTGATCCCTTTTAAAACAATGAAACCATGTTTGTATTTCTTCAGTCCTCCGTTACCTCCCCTGTGTCTAGTGAGGATTGGAAAACCATCCTCAGAGAAGCTGCTCTCCACGCCCACATGTTCTGGTCTTGCCCCAGACTTGTGGAGTACTGGACAGCCTTCTTTGAGGCAATGTCCAAAGTGGTGGGGGTGAGGGTGGAGCCATGCCCGAAAGTGGCGGTCTTCGGGGTCTCGGACCAGCCAAATCTATTCCTGGGGAGGAGGGCGGACGCCGTTGCCTTTGCCTCCCTGATCGCCCACCGTAGAATCCTGTTTGGCAGGCGGTCAGCAGCACCACCCAGAGCTGCAGACTGGCTGTCCGACCTCTTGGAATCTCTCCAAATGGAGAAAATCAAATTCGCCATCCAAGGGTCAGACGACGGCTTCCACAGAACGTGGGAGCCATTCACGCGACTGTTCCGAGACCTGTTTGTGGCCAACGAACAAGAGGATGAATAGCCAGGTAGCCAAGAATCAGGGGAAAGTAGTCAAGAATCAGGGGAAAGTAGCCAAGGCATGAAAGGGAGAGATAGACTGGGAGGGAGGGAGGGAGGGGGGGACGGCTAAACCTGAGGAAAGAAAGGTGAACCACGGGGGAGAGGGAGGGGGGAGACAGCTAAACCTGAGGAAAGAAAGGTGAACCATGGAGGGGGGGGAACAAGAGAGGAGAACCAGCGAGGTGGGTGGGGGGGGGGGCAGGGAAATGGGAGCCGGAAGGAAGACACGGGATACCAAAACGTGCATGACACCTCCAGGAGCAGGGAACGAGGAAAATAAAGACAGAGGACGGGAGGAGCAGCAGAAGCGGAGGCGAGCGCGAGACGGCAGCGAGATCCGTACGGGGGAAGCAGGCGACAACAACACGAAACACAGCAAAGTATCACACACTGTAATTATCTCCCCGGCACCCAAATGTATATTTGCCTCCCCAATCCCCCCCCCCTCCCCTCCCCCCCACCCCCTGCAAACAGTCGCCTACTTACGTGGTGTAAATAATTTTGCCAGGTGTACAGAGCTGCCGCTGTTGAGCTGGTGCACAATACCCTACCAGTTGTTCTATTTCATTTTTTGTTGTATTTTTTTTTTACTATGTACCATTTTCTTCTCCTTGGTATGTTGGGGTGTGCCCTTCTCTTCTAGATATGTGTATATATATATATGTTTCTTATCCTGTGTACATAACGGTAATTATACCTTGTTCAAAACCCCAATAAAAAACATTAATAAAAAAAAGAGAAGCTGCTCTCTCCTTAATAGAGGCATAATAGAGGCATACAAAATGATCAGAGGGTTAGATAGGGTGGACAGCGAGAGCCTTCTCCCGCGGATGGAGGTGGCTAGCACGAGGGGACATAGCCTTAAATTGAGGGGTAATAGATATAGGACAGAGGTCAGAGGTGGGTTTTTACGCAAAGAGTGGTGAGGCCGTGGAATGCCCTACCTGCAACAGTAGTGAACTCGCCAACATTGAGGGCATTTAAAAGTTTATTGGATAAGCATATGGATGATAAGGGCATAGTGTAGGTTAGATGGCCTTTAGTTTTTTTTTCCATGTCGGTGCAACATCGAGGGCCGAAGGGCCTGTACTGCGCTGTATCGTTCTATGTTCTATGTTCTATGTTCTATGTTCTCCTCCCTGACCTCCTTCAGTAACCTCGAGAACAATCCAGCTGGTCCTGGTAACTTATCAACGTTCAAGGATTTCAACCTTTCGAGTGTTTCCTCTCTCTTTATGATTATCCCATCCAATATCTCACAGTGTTCCTCCTGAACTACTATATCTGCATCATCCATTTCCTTTGTAAACACGGAGACAAGAAATTCATTTAAAACCCTTCCCACAGCCTCTATATCTACACACAAGTTCCCTTCTTCATCTCTGATAGGTCACACATTTTCCTTAACTAACCTTTTATCATTAATATATTGGTAAAATATCTTTGGATTTTAGACCATAAGACATAGGAGTAGAATTAGGCAATTCAGTCCATCGAAGACTCGATGTCATTCAATCATGGCTGATAAGTTTCTCATTCCCATTCTCCTGCCTTCTCCCCATGACCCTTGATCCCCTTATTAATCTTTAACTTCGCTTGCTAATCTTTTTTCATGCCCTTTCTGCGATTTCCTTATTTCCTTTTTGACTTCGTCTCTGCACTTCCAATATTCGCCTCGGCTATTTGCAGTGCTTAGTTCTTTTTGCCTATCGTATGCTTTCTTTTTCTGTTTGATCTTCCCCTGCGTTCCTCCCGACAACCAAGGGGATCTAGATTTGGCAGTATCACTCAGATGTTTGAAGGGGAAATGTCTACTTTATACATTTAGGATCTTGCTTTTTCGCGCATCCCACTTGTTTTCCACTGATTTATCCTGGTCAGTCCGCCTCAGCCAAGTTCGTCTAAGTTCTGCAAAATGTCTTTCTCCAGTTCACAATTTTTACTTCTGCTTTATCTCTGTCCTTTTTCATGGTAACACTGAATCTAACTGAATCGTGATCACTATCCCCGATATGGTTGCCAACTGTCACTTCACCCAATTCCCCTTTTTTGTTCCCAAGATTAGGTCTGGAATTGCACCTCCTCTTGTTGGGTTTGTCACTAATTGGTGGGAAAACTTTTCCTCAACATACTGCACAGATTCTTCTCCCTCAGTTCCCCAGAAATTTGACAACATATTTGATCTTCCACCCACTTTCACTCTCTGGGGATCTGTTGTATACTCCCAGTAGTGTAATTGCCCCTTTTTTTATTTCTCAACCCATAAAGCCTCGTTTGTTGATCCGTTTAGTGTATCCTCCCTTATCACAACTGGTAGTGTGATCTTACCTGGTAGTGCGATTAAAGACGGTTTTCCTGAGGAAAAAAAGTTAAAG
The DNA here is from genome assembly GCF_902713615.1 of Scyliorhinus canicula. NCBI lineage: Eukaryota > Metazoa > Chordata > Chondrichthyes > Carcharhiniformes > Scyliorhinidae > Scyliorhinus > Scyliorhinus canicula. Next base: position 101,574,753 of record NC_052154.1, read on the forward strand.
AATTCAAAACAAAGAACTTTAGACTATGAAACTTATGAAAAACAATTTAAATTTTTCAAATGTTAACAGCTTAAAGCTGACAAACATTTGAACATATATATTAGAATTGTGTCAGTCATTGCTTTAGGGAACTCCAGATAAACACGAATCCAATATAATACCCAAGATCTGAGGAGAGATTGCAAATGTACACAATCATTTCTTAAGAACATAAGAAATTGAAGCGGGAGAAAGCCATTTCACCCTTTGAGCTTGCTCCATGTTCAACAAGATTATGACTGATCTTGCACCTCGTCCACAGCATTTCCATATTTCTTAATTATCTTTGTAGTTTTTTATTCTTATTCAGGTTGTGAGTGTCTGCCCATCTCTACTTTCTTTTGAGAAGATGATGAAGAGCTGCCTTCTTGAACCACGGCAGACCCAGTGGTCCAGGTATCACAAACAGTGCTGTAAGGAAGGGAATTCCAGGATTTTGATCGGACAACAGTGAAGAAACAGTGATATATTTCCCAATCAGAGGGGAATGGAAGAGAATGCTCAGGTGAAGATATTCCTACATATCTGATAACCCCTGTACTTTATGGTAGATACCCTGGGTTTGCAGGTGCTATTGATGGGACCTTATTGAGTTCCGACAGTGCCTTGTAAATGGCATGCAATACAACCACTGTGCATCAGCGATGGAGAGAGTGAATGTTTAATGCAGTGAATGGGTACGAATCAAGAAGTCTGCTTTAAACTGGATGGTGTAAGCTGCTTGAGTTCTATTGGAGCTGCACTTACTCAAGGAAGTGGAGAATATTCCATCACACTCCTTTTAAATGATGGACAGGCATTGGGGTGTCAGGAAGTAAGTTAATCACCTGAGAATTTCCAAATTCTGACCTGCTCTTGCAACCATCAGTGATGCTATTGATTGTCATGGGGAGATTCTCTGTTGATGGCTACTGTCTCGCACTTGTGTGGCACAAATGTTACTTCCCTCTTATCAACCCAAATTTAAATATTGACCAGTGGCGGGATCCTCCATTCCCCGACGCCGATTTAGTAATCGGCGATCGGACGGAGAATCCCTTTTGACGCTGAAATCGGGGCAGCGCCTGTTTGGCGCAGTTTTCATATGCTCTGCCCCCTTTGAAATGACGACATTGCGGCACGTGCTGCACGCCATTGGGACGGCCTCAGCACGTCACCTGAAGGCCCTCCCCCGATGATCCACCCCGATAGACCAAGTTCACGACGGAGCGGTTCATTCATGGTCTCAGCCGTGCGGGAACCGGGGTGGCGACTGCAGACTGTGTCCAGCACCGCCACAGTTGGGCAGGAGCCGTGCTGCTAGCCAAGGGGGCTTCCGCGAGAGCTGAGGGGACAGATGGGGGGTGGCCAGGGGGGCACTATCTGGGCGGTCGGATCCACGCATGGCCGGCACCATGTTTTACGGTGCAACCTCTGCAGGTCGACGTCGGCGCATGCGTGGCCCATTCTCCGATTTATTTTGTGGAGGCCAGCAGTCTTATGTGGTGCAGCTGTTCGCCCCTCACCGGTTGCAGGTTCCACTGATTTATCCTCTAGCAGTGCTGGTCAGTCCACCTCGGCCAAGTTCCTCTAATTTCTGCAAAATATGTCTTCCCTCAGTTCAAAGTTTTTACTTCTGCTTTATCTCTGTCCTTTTCCATGGTAACACTGAATCTAACTGAATTGTGATCACTATCCCCGATATGGTTGCCAACTGTCACTTCACCCACTTCCCCTTTATTGTTCCCAAGATTAGGTCAGCGGCGGCGCATGCGTGGCCATGGACCCGCCCATTCTCCGGTTTATTTGTTGTTGGCCAATCGGCGGTCGCAGGATCGGTGAGGGGACGGCGACGATTTTTTTCCTCATAAAACGCAACAGATCCTCAGCACTTAGCCTCAGAATCGGATAATCTGGCCCCAGATCTTCCTGCATTTGGACACAGACTGCTTCAGTATCTGTGGAATCATGAATGGTGCTGGACTGGACAGCATAATCTTCAGCGAACATCCCCACTTTGACTTATGATGGAAAGAAGGTAATTGATGAAGCAACTGAAGATAATTGGGTCGAGGACACTATCTTGAGGAATGACTGCAGTGATGTCCCAGGACTGAGACGATTGACCTTCATCAACCACAACCATCTTCCTTTGTGCCACGTATAATTCCATCCGATTCTGATTGACTCCAGTTTTGGCTCTGATGCCAGACTTGAATGTGTCCTTGATCTTAACAGCAGTCACTCTGAACTTAGCTCTTGAGTTCAGTGCATTTGCCCATGTTTGTACCATGGCTGCAATGAGGTCAAGAGCTGATCAACCCTGGCGAAATCCACACTGAGAATCTATGGGCAAGTTATTGGTGAGGAGGTGCCGTTTGATAGCACTGTTGATGATACTTTCTATTTATATTGTGAGTAGACTGATGGAGAAGTAATTGGCTGAGTTTGGACTTGTCCTGTTTTATGTGCACAGGGCAGACCTGAGCAATTTTCCACATTGCCGGTTAGATGCCAGTGTTGTAGCTATACGGGTACAGCTTCTCTAGGGGTGCAGCATGTTCTGGAGGACAAGTCTTCAGTACTATTGCTGGAATATTGTCAGGATCATGGCCTTTGTTGCATCCAGTAGCTTCAGTTCCTTCTTGCTAGTGCATGGAGTGGATCTAATTGGCTGAAGACTGGCCTCTGGTGCTGGGGATCTCAAGAGGAGGATGAGATGGATCATCAACTCGGCACTTCTGAATGAAGATGGTTGCAAATGTTTCAGTCCTGTCTTTGGCATTGATGTACTGTGATTCGCCATCATTGAGGATTGGTTGTAAACTCTTCAGCCTTTTCTTTTGCACTTACATGCTAGGCTCGGTATAAACGAGGATGGGGATATTTGTGGTCTTCCTCTAGTGAGTTGTTTAATTGTCCACCACCATTCCCGACTGGAGATGTCAGCACTGCAGAGCTTAGATCTGATCCGTTGCATTTGGGATTGTTTAGCTCTGTCTATTACTTGCTGTTTCCACTATTTTGCATTTAGGTAGTCCTGTGTTCTATCTTCACCAGGTTGACACCTCATTTTTAGGTACAACTGGTTATGTTCCTGGCGTGCCCTCCTGCACTCTCCATTGAACCAAGGTTGATCCCCAGGCTTTGTTTTTTTAAAATAAATTTAGAGTAGATAATTATTTTTTTCCAATTAAGGGACAATTTAGCGTGGCCAATCCACCTATCCTGCACATCGTTGGGTTGTGGGGGTGAAACCCACGCAGACACGGGGAGAATGTGGAAACTCCACACGGACAGTGACCCAGGGCTGGGATTCGAACCCGGATCCTCAGCCCTGTAGGCTGCAGTGCTAACCACTGTGTCCCGTGCCGCCCTAATCCCCAGCCTTGATGGTAATGGTAGAGTGGGGAATATGCCGGCCCATGAGGCTACAGATTGTGGTTGAATACAATTTTGCTGCTGCTGATGGCTCACAGCACCTCATGGATACACAGAAATGAGTTGCAATTCGAGTGATTATGCCACTTTGCCACCACGCCTTCTATCTTCACACTTCCATCATGTTTTGTGGCACTACCACCGTGCTAAATAGGATAGATTTTGAACTGATCTAGCAACTTAAGACTGGGAAAGCACAAGTCATTGCAGGCAATTAGCAGCAGCAGAATTGTACTCAACCACAATCTGTATCCCCATTGCCTGGCATATCCCCCACTCTACTAATGGATCAAACCTGGTTCAATGAAAGTGCAGGAGGGCATGTTAGAAGCAGCACCAGGCATACCTAAAAATTATGTGTCAACCTGTGTATTTGCAACACATGACTACTTATGCTAAAAGTAGGAGCCCTACAGGCAGTCAGAGTATCACCTTCTGGAGGTCATCCCCTATAATAGCGTTCTCCCTAAAAAGGTAATGCATTCACTCATCGTACTGGACCCAGTCTTCTACACCACATCAAAAGCATCGAGCCTCCCGAAAGCGACATTTTTATATGTGTTCTGACCTTGCCCCTCTGTACTAAGATGCTCCCGTGGTCTGGACATCCGGAATCGCCACCTGCAGTTCTTTTTCCTCGTTGGCAGTATTTCAATCACAGAAGCCGCATCGAGTAGAAAGGTTTATTCAACAAGGCAAAACAAAGCCGCAAAGCGGTGGCGAGTACATCGAGTCCCAGGCGGGACCATCCGCAGATGACAGTTCCCTTTCTGGCCGGTTTTATTGGTGGGTTTTAATAAAACACGCTGTTGGACCTCTGCCCCTCAAACTCCATGGGGAGACCAATCAGGTCTTTCACTAGGGTCTGGTGGGGATTTATTACACACTGTAAATATAATGTTGGCCTTTACTTCAAGGGGAATGCAATATAAATATAGAAAAGTCTTGCTATAACTTTACAGGTGAGAGACCATACCTGGATACTGTGTGCAGTTTGGGTATGCTTACATTAAAAGGGATATACTTGCATTGGAAGCAGACCAGAGAATGCTCAAGAGGTTGATTGCTGGGGGAAGGGAAAGTGAAAGCGACAGGGAGCAGGGAGTTAAATGGCAAGATACGCAGGAGGATAACATGTAGGCAGGTGGATTTAAGCTTGAGGCAGACTAGGAATGCAACAAAAAGGAAGGATAACTTTGGACATCTTAGGACTTCCAATATCTGTACTGATAAGAAAGTTAACATTAAGGCACTTTACCTGAATGCTCGTAGCATTTGTAACAAAGTAGATGAACTAATGGCACAGATCATCGTGAATGATTATGATGTGGTAGGCATCACAGAGACATGGCTGCAGGGGGTTCAGGACTGGCAGTTAAACATCCAAGGATATACAACCTATCGAAAAGACAGGGAGGTGGGCCGAGGGGGTGGGGTTGCCTTGTTAGTTAAGAACAAAATTAAATCTATGGCACTAAACGACATAGGGTCGGATGATGTGGAGTCTGTGTGGGTAGAATTGAGGAACCACAAAGGCAAAAAAACCATAATGGAGTTATGTACAGACCGCCTAACAGTGGTCAGGACCAGGGGCGCAACATGTACCGGGAAATAGAAAAGGCATGTCAGAAAGGCAAGGTCACAGTGATCATGGGGGACTTCAATATGCAGGTGGATTGGGTAAATAATGTAGCCAGTGGATCCAAAGAAAAGGAATTCATGGAATGCTTACAAGATGGCTTTTTGGAACAGCTTGTCATGGAGCCCACAAGGGAGCAGGCTATTCTGGACCTAGTGCTATGTAATGAACCAGACTTTATTAAAGATCTTAAAGTAAGGGAACACTTAGGAAGCAGCGATCATAATATGGTTGAGTTCAGTCTGCAGTTTGAAAGAGAGAAGGCAAAATCGGATGTAATGGTGTTACAGTTAAATAAAGGTAATTACGAGGGCATGAGAGAGGAACTGGTGAAAATCAACTGGAAGCAGACCCTAGCAGGGAAGACAGTAGAGCAAAAATGGCATGAGTTTGTATGCATAATTGAGGACACTGTACAGAGGTTCATCCCCAAGAAAAGAAAGATTATCCAGGGAGGGATTAGACAGCCATGGCTGACAAAGGAGGTCAGGAAATGTATCAAAGAAAAAGAGAGATCCTATAAAGTGGCCAAAAGCACCGGGAAATCAGAAGATTGGGAAGGCTACAAAAACAAACAGAGGTTAACAAAGAGACAAATAAGGAAGGAGAGGATCAAATATGAAGGCAGGCTAGCCAGTAATATAAGAAATGATAGTAAAAGTTTCTTTCAATACATAAGAAACAAACGTCAGGCCAAAGTAAACATTGGGCCAATTCAAACTGATTCTGGAAGGCTAGTGATGGGAGATGAGGAAATGGCTGGAGAACTTAATAAGTACTTTGCGTCTGTCTTCACAGTGGAAGACGTTAGTAATATCCCAAAAATTATAAAGGGTCAGGGGGCTGAGTTGAGTATGGTTGCCATTACAAAAGAGATGGTGCTAAAAAAGCTAAAAGGTCTTAAAATTGACAAATCTCCTGGCCCCGATGGGCTACATCCTAGAGTTCTGAGGGAGGTGGCTGAAGAAATAGCGGAAGCGTTGGTTGAGATCTTTCAAAAATCACTGGAGTCAGGGAAAGTCCCGGACGATTGGAAGATCGCTGTTGTAACCCCCTTGTTCAAGAAAGGATCAAGACAAAAGATGGAAAATTATAGGCCAATTAGCCTAACCTCGGTTGTTGGTAAAATTCTAGAATCGATCGTTAAGGATGAGATTTCTAATTTCTTGGAAGAGCAGGGTCGGATTAGAACAAGTCAACATGGATTTAGTAAGGGGAGGTCGTGCCTGACGAACCTGTTAGAATTCTTTGAGGAGGTGACAAGTAGGTTAGACCAGGGAAACCCAGTGGATGTGGTCTATCTGGATTTCCAAAAGGCCTTTGATAAGGTGCCACACAGGAGGCTGCTGAGTAAGGTGAGGGCCCATGGTGTTCGAGGTGAGCTACTGGCATGGGTTGAGGATTGGCTGTCTGACAGAAGGCAGAGAGTTGGGATAAAAGGTTCTTTTTCGGAATGGCAGCCGGTGACCAGCGGTGTCCCACAGGGTTCAGTGTTGGGGCCGCAGCTGTTCACCATATATATTAATGATCTGGATGAAGGGACTGGGGGCATTCTAGCGAAGTTTGCTGATGATACGAAGTTAGGTGGTCAGGCAGGTAGTGCTGAGGAAGTGGGGAGGCTGCAGAAGGATCTAGACAGTTTGGGAGAGTGGTGCAGGAAATGGCTGATGCATTTCAACGTGAGAAAATGTGAGGTCTTGCACTTTGGAAAAAAGAATCCAAGCATAGACTACTTTCTAAACGGTGAGAAAATTCATAATGCCAAAGTACAAAGGGATCTGGGAGTGCTAGTCGAGGATTCCCTAAAGGTAAACATGCAGGTTGAATCCGTGATTAAGAAAGCGAATGCTATGTTGTCATTTATCTCAAGAGGGTTGGAATATAAAAGCAGCGATGTGCTACTGAGCCTTTATAAGGCTCTGGTTAGGCCCCATTTGGAGTACTGTGTCCAGTTTTGGGCCCCACATCTCAGGAAGGACATACTGGCACTGGAGCGTGTCCAGCGGAGATTCACACGGATGATCCCTGGAATGGTGGGTCTAGCATATGAGGAACGGCTGGCGTTCCTGGGATTGTATTCATTGGAGTTCAGAAGGTTAAGGGGAGATCTAATAGAAACTTACAAGATAATACATGGCTTAGAAAGGATGGACGCAAAGAAACTGTTTCCGTTAGGCGAGGAGTCGAGGACCCGTGGGCACAGCCTTAGAATTAGAGGGGGTAAATTCAAAACAGAAATGCGGAGACATTTCTTCAGCCAGAGAGTGGTGGGCCTGTGGAATTCATTGCCGCAGAGTGCAGTGGAGGCCGGGACGCTAAATGGCTTCAAGGCAGAGATAGATAAATTCTTGATGTCGCGAGGAATTAAGGGCTATGGGGAGAATGCTGGGAGGTGGAGTTGAAATGCCCATCAGCCATGATTGAATGGCGGAGTGGACTCGATGGGCCGAATGGCCTTACTTCCACTCCTATGTCTTATGGTCTTATGGTCTTATGAAGGGGTTGTCTTTTGAGGAAAGGTTGGGCTTATACTCATTGGGAGTTCAGAAGAATGAAACATGATCTTATTGAAACATGTAAGATTCTGAGGGTGTTAACAGGCTAGATGCTGAAAGGATGTTTCCTCTTGTGGAGGAATCTAGAACTTTGATGCCATTTACAAATAAGGGGTCTTCCATTTAAAACAGAGAAGCAGAGAAAGTTATTCTCTCAGAAAGTTGTTAGTCTTTAGAATTCTCTTCCACAGAGAGCATTGGAGGCTGGGTCGTTGAATGTATTTCAGGCTGAGTTAGACAGATTTCTGATTGAATCAGGAATAAAGGGTTGAGGAGGCAGACAGGAAAATGGAGTTCAGGCCACAATCAGATCAGGCATGATCTTACTGGAGCAGGCTTGATGGTCAAAGTGACTTACTCCTGCCCCTATTTCTAACGATGTTAAGAACCACATAACAATTTAACCAAGAAACGTAAGAAGATGCTTGACTTACCACATGATACACAGCGGTTTAATTCTTCATGGAAAAATTCATAATTTCCACAAATGTAGCAACCTTTAAAAAAAGGTAGGTGTGATAACTTGCTGCAGATTGTTGAAACATTTAGCCATGTGTAGTTACAAGGAACAAATTTAACTTTTTAAGTAGCATCCTACAAACTTGTCTGCTTTAAAATTTAACCCATTAGAGTATAGCATTAGAATATAGTTGCAGAATATACATTGGTTTCCATGAACCACTCCAATTGTTGTAGGTACATGTCTTCAATAAATACTTGATATTGTTTTAAGTTTAAGAACTAATGAAAATGTCACTTCAAATATGCCTTCTCCTATCTGCCTTTCTTTCTAAACTGAAAGGCTTAAGAACCTCTCCTGCTGGCTAATAATTCATCATTATGTTCTTAATGTTCTTACCTTCCATATTGAACTTGCCAAAGATATGTATATTGGCAGGGCACAAACATGGCTGATAATGCCACCTATTTTTGGCATTCCAAAAAGATCCATCCATAGCAGAATCCTTCTTATGAGTGTTGAAATAGTCACAGTACACAGCTGAAATAAATCGGAAATGATTCATACACAATACTTTTTTAAAGTGTCATTTTTCAAAAAATACTCAATATTTTGGGTCCAGATCCTTTTTCAGAACACGGGGCGGGATTCTCCGACCCCCCCGCCGGGTCGGCGAATCGGTGGGGGCCAGCGTGAATCCTGTCGTCTCCCAAAGTCTCCGGCAACAGAGATTCGCGGGGGCGGGAATCGCGCCGCGCCTGTCACCCCCCCCCCCCCCCCCCCCCCCCCCCCCCCCCCGCAATGGGCCAAAGTCCCGCCCGCTGTCATGCCGGTCCCGCAGCCGTGAATCAAACCACCTACCTTACCGGCGGGACCAGGCGGCACGGGCGGGCTCCGGGGTCCTGGGGTGGGGGGCGCTGGGCGATCTGGCCCCGGGGGGTGCCCCCACCGGACTGCGATGGGAGCCCACCGATCGGCGGGGGAGCATTCTTTTCCTTCCGCCTTCGCCATAGTCTTAACGATGGCGGAGGCGGAAGTGACCCCCTCCCCTGCGCATGCGCGGGGATGACGTCAGCAGCCGCTGACGCTCCGGCGCATGCGCGGACTTCCGCTGGCCGGCAAAGTCCCTTTGGCCCCGGCTGGCATGGCGCCAAAGGCCGTTCCCGCCGGCCGGCGGGGCGCCAACCACTCCAGCGCGGGCCTAGCTTGGCACCTAAAGGTGCGGAGACTTCCACACCTTTGGGGCGGCCCGACACCGGAGTGGTTCACGCCACTCCATCCCGCCGGGACCCCCCGCCCCGCCGGATAGGGGAGAATCCCACCCAAGGTTTTTTTTCTATCCAGACATTTGCAGGTTAACTGGGATTTCCACCAGGGCAGCCAGAAACTAATTATGGCTTCCCTCGAGTGTGAAATGCGCACTCGGAAATATCTTTTACATGACTGTGACAGCTGTTTTTAAATTTGCTGTTGATGCCTATTTAGCTTTACCTTTATTTGCTGAAAAAATATAATATTGATTCATCATGCTTTTAATCAAAAGGCATTTTTTAGTTAATTACGTTAATCCTTTCATGAATAAACTGGTATATATGTACACAGTAGAACACAACGTAGGCAACTCTTTTGAGCGCAAAAGCTGCTTTACTGTTATACAGTCTGTTATATTAAATAGAAAAAGAAAAAATGCATTCCATTGCAAATCTATTGATAGTCCTCTGTCTAATTTATATATCTTTGAAGTTGAAACTCTTATGGTAACTGGACATTGAATAGTGAATCTGCTGTTTTATTGACATTGAATATATAATGGTAGATTTTGAAAAGGAAGAATGACTTATATTTATATAGGACATTTCAGAAGAACATTAGAGCTTAAGAAATTGGAGCAGGGGTAGGTCATTGGACCCTGTGAGCCTGCTCAATCAGATCATGACTGATATGTTTATGGCCTTCACTCCACCTTCCTGCCTGTTCCCCCCCCCCCCCCCCCCCCCACCATAACCCTTGACTCCTCTATTATAGAATCACAGAATCCCTACAGTGCAGGAGGAGGCCATTTGGCCCATCGAGTCTGCACCAACCCTCCGAAAGAACATTACCTTGACCCACTCCCCATATCCCCAGTTAACCTGCACATCTTTGGACACAAAGACGCAATTTAGCATGACCAATCCACCTAACCTGCACATGAACTGTGTGATGGAACTGGAGCAGCCAGAGGAAATCCACGCAGTCAGGGGGAGAATGTGCAGACTCCGCACAGTCACCCAAGGTCGGAATCGAACCCGGATCCCTGGCACTGTGAGGCAGCAGTGCCTCAGCAGTAGTAAGGATATGAGTAAGTCAGCAATAAGGACAACAGATTTCCTTGCAGGTACTTGTACCTACATGCTAACAATTTGTGATTCATGTACAAGGACACCCAGTTCCCTCTGTATGACAGCAATTCCAAAGTCCCTCTCCATTTAAATAATGCTCTGCTTTTCTATTCTTCCTGTCAAAGTGGAAACCCTCACATTCTCAAATTATACACCATCTGCCAATATTCTGCCCATTCATTTAATCTATCGACAACTGTTTGCAGATTTTTCCTCTCCTCTTCACAACTTACATTCTTATCTATCCTTGTATTGTCAGCAAATTTAGTTACATGACACTCTCCTTTTATGTAAAAATATAAATGTCGCCACAGTCCCAGAGGACCATAGGCCCCTTGGGTAATGCTGCATTGCTTTGACACCCCAGTTGATTTACTGTGTTCCCAGCAGGCTTTACTTCTGCAGGAACAGCTTTAAGTAAACCAGGTGTAAAAACTTAGAGTAGGAATAGAGCAAACAGCCCAAGTTTGCATGATTATAGCTCCTGGGAGGAGAGCATGAGGGAACATCAGGGAGCTTTCAATGGAGCCATTTCTGAAGTATTTGAAGTACCTGATTCCAGTATAAATTGACTCCCCTGAAATTCCCAGATAACATTGCAAACCTCAATCGCAGCTTAATGACTCAGCTAAGGTTATTCTAGGTTCTGATAATATGATTATGGCTTTGAGAGCCTTAGCAACAAAAATTACTTACGACAAAAGTCAGGAGTTCTCCAGTCAATGCAGACCCCAGCATCAATGCATGTTTTAGCATAGACTGAAACAGCATCACAGAGGCACTCACAATCCCCAACTAATTCACAACCACATGCATCTCGTACACAGTTGTCATAATATGGCATTCGATAGACCTAGAAACAAATCAATGAACAAAATTGCAATGCATGTTGAAGGAATTCTTAAAGATGGAAAATAAAGGGAAATCTTCTGTTCACTCTTAGAGCACCAGTATACAGCAATTTAGCCAACTTTTAATTTTGTCATCTTTAAAAAAATGTTTTTTTCTTAATTTGCCTATGCCGACCAATTTAATTTAAATCATTAGTTATGTATTGCTTACAAATCCTTGGCCAAACTAATTGTCATAGAAGTTAACATTAGATGCTGTACTTGGGTTCAGCTCTGACCTCTCCGTAACACAGACTTTGCATTCCCCCATCATCCAGAGTATATGGTTAACTATAAAAATCTAGATCAATGGCAGCGACACCTGGAGATCACACATAAAAGGGGAGATTCTCCGTCGGCTGATGCCGAATTCGGGAAATGCGATTGGGCGGAGAATTGGTTCCGACACCGAAATCATGGCGGGGGCCGGTTTCACGCCAAATCGCAATTCTCCGTTGCCGTGACAGCAACATCAATGCATTCCAGAATGCATGTATAATAAATGCCATTGGCATATCATCAGTGGGCCTGACCCTGTATTCTCCGGGGCAGTCACGATACTCGGCCTCTGATGGGCCGAATTCCCGATGGTGCTCTTAAGCTTTTAAAAATCGTGAAACCGGCGTTGTAGCTGATGAGGGACATAGAGAAGGTACAACACAGAGAGGAGCAACTGTGGGCTGCCAAACTGGACACTGGACACTGGCCAGGCTAGCTGGGGGGGGGGTTGCGGGGCAACAGGTCATGTGGCTGGGGTGGTGTCCAGGCATGGACCGGCATTACCACGGCCTGCAAGGCAGTCATCTTGCAGCACAACCCACTGACCACGCACCTTGGCCCCTAGTTCTGCAGAGTGACACCGCCGTATAGGTGCACCCCACCCTCCGCTACATCCCCAGCGCCCAACGGACTACCACCCACCGGCGGGAAACCAGGCGGCCCACTCAGGGCAACGCCCACTGTAGCCCCTATGGGGGTGCCAGATGGGGCCCATGGAGCATACCCTTGTCAAAGGCAGTTCCCAGCTGATGTTACCCCTGGCAGAAGGGCTGGGCACCAGGGCAAGAACCCCCATGCTGCTGGGCACCAACGGGGCCAGGGGTGTGAGGATGGGGCGGGGGGGGCATGAGGGACAGGTCCCCATAGGCAACCCGTGCCACCTTGTCGTCCGATGGACCTGATTGGGCACGGGGGTATTCACCATGCTAACATATCTACCTATCAGCCCCTGCAGGCAACGGATATTAGAATTCAACCAGCAATGGTGGCCTTCCTCCTTGTCGCCACAGCCCTGGGGGATGCCTGCGGCTGTACGGGCTGCCGCTGCCCGAGGAGGAGGAAGCTGCAGCTACGGAGTGTGCAGCAGAGGAACATGCAGCAGCGGAGCCTGCCCCAGTGGAACAGGAGCCAGCTGCCCTAGATTGTCTGTCAGCCACCCAACAGGCCCAGGAGAAGGAGGAGGCGTAAAGCAGATGCCGCATGAGGCCTCACATGTCCCGGAAGTGCCTGTTATTCGCAGACCTACCGGACTGGGCATGTCTTTGAAGGCTCTGACTGAGCAGGGGACAGTGCAACATATCGGCCTGATCATGGCGCACCTGGTACCACAGGGGAATGGGGTGGCACACCTGCTTCCGGTGGCCGTCAAGGTGACAGTCGGCCTGAACCTTTGTGCTACAAGCTCCTTCCAGGTGCTGAGTGCGGACCTGTCCGGAATCGCTCAGACTTCGGGGCACAGGTGCATCCGCGCCATCACGGAGGCCCTATATGTCCAGGCGGCTCAATACATCCACTTAAATGTGGACTGAGCCCACCATGATGCCCAGGCAGTGGGCTTCGCTTCTGACTTGTGTAGTGCTTCTTTGGCTTGCACGTATGCCCTCTCACATTGATGCCCCCATTTCCACTTTTTATTTTGACACAGTAGATTGTGCAAGGGTTTTAGGTTAGTCGCCATATCAGGGACAAACCTTCCATAGTAATTTAGTAGCCGAAGAAAGATCGAAGTTGGTTGACATTTTGAGGTGCAGGTGCCTCGGTTATGGCTTTGACTTTCGAAGGTAACTCATGCAGTCCCTTGGCGTCGATGACATGAACCAAATATTCAATTGAAGATTGGAAAAATTCACATTTCTGCCTCACTTTTCAGACTCTTAATCCATAATCTTTTAATCTCTGGAGTATGGCATCTAGGTTGTGGAGATGTTCTTTCTCATTCTTTCCAGTAACCAAGGGTGGCATGCCCAGGACACATGATTGATCCCAGTATTGGGTCACTATCCGTGTGGAGTTTGCTCATTCTTCCTGTGGCTGTGTGGGTCTCACCCCCACAACCTAAAAGATGTGCAGGGTAGGTGGATTGGCCATGCTAAATTGCCCCTTAATTGGAAAAATGTTTTAAAAATTATTTCCAGCAACCATTATACAGGTAACACTGGACTCCGTTTAATCCGCTTTAGATTTGGTTCATAGCTTGTTGGAATAACGCAGGTGCAGAAGTGATGCTAAATGGTAACCTTTTGTATGAAAATAACCCTTTGTGTGTCACAATCATCAATAACCTTTGTGAATCCTAATTCATGTACATTTGAAATTGACTGAGGTCGATTTTACTGAAGTGTTGGCCTCCAGTCAACCCAGCGAATAGATCATCAATCAGGGGCAGATAGTACTGCTCTGCACACAGTACAGGATTAAAAGTGATTTTAAAATTACCACAAATGTGCACAGGTCTGTCCTTTTCATCATGGAAATGGTCGGTGTAGCCTAATCACTCTTGTTAATGGGTCCAAGGACACCTGTTCTGACCAGATGTCCTAATTCTGCCTTTATCTTAGGTCTTGTTGCATATGGCACTTATCTAGCCTTTAAGCATCTCACTTAATTACTTTCTCAATCTTCAGCTTCACTGAGATATTCTTCATGCTTCCCAGCTCACCGTTGAAGACAATGGCATGATTCTTTCAGATCTTGGGAAGGCCTGATTTGGAATTTGTCATGGGATGTACCGTGGCCAAATTTCATCTCATTGTTCCCGCCTAGATCTTCCCATTAGTGCAGATACATTCCTTTGACCACGTTCAAGAACAAATCTGTTGTCTGTCCAATTAATTGCACCGTTACATCAATACAGCCCCTCAATGGAACTGCTTCTCTAGTATGTGTTTTTTCGCATTATCTTCGCGGGTTGCAGAGCAATATGTCAGAGCTTCCCTTGCTAAGTAGTTTCTAGCACGAGCGAGACAGCTGCCCCAATGTCCATCTCCAAGTCCAGTAATGGAGTGACCCAATATAGATTTCTTGTAATAGCTCGTACATTTAATGACAGTTCATTTTCGGACTGTGAATCGAGTTCGTTCTGACGTCAGTGTTGCATCTCGTGTACATTTTTTCCTTGACTCAGCTTGCCAATTGGTTTATTCGGCTCTTTCTTCCTACAACTTTTGCCTAAAGTTTGTTTTTTTTCCCAACAAACACATGCAATGTCGCCCTTTCTGCCAAGTGGGCGGCACGGTAGCACAGTGGTTAGCACTGTTGCTTCACAGCATCAGGGACCCGGGTTCGATTCCCGGCTTGGGCCACTGTCTGCAGAGTCAGTATGTTCTCCCTGTGTCTGCGTGGTTTTCTCCGGGTGCTCCGGTTTCCTCCCACAAGTCCCGAAAGACGTGCTGTTAGGTGATTTGGACATTCTGAATTGTCCCTCTGTATACCCGAACAGGGCGAATGTGGCTACTAGGCAGTAACTTCATCGCAGTGTTAATGTAAGCCTACTTGTGCCACTAATAAAGATTATTATTTTTCATTTCTGCACACGATGTCTTTGCACCAACAATCTGCTGCTAAGTGCCTAATTTGTGCACACATTTGGCTAGTGCGAGCCCGTGTTTGCATTTATGTTTCAGCCAACATCTTGTGAATTCTTGTACTTGAATCAAATTGTTGAGCTTAGCTTCTTTGACTGCCAATTTCATGGATACAAAACTTCCAAAACTTTCTTTAAGGTAAGGTTGCATTCGGTTAACAACCGCTTTTGAATAGCTTTGCTTCTTAAACCATAGACAAATCTATCTCTGATGGTATCGTTTAACACATCCCTGAATTCACAGTGTTCAGACAGTCTTTTCAGGGTAGCTCCAAACTGTGTAATTGATTCATCTTCTTCTTGGTTGTGCCTATGATACACAGACCTTTCTGCAATGACTAATGGAAGGTGAATAGTCATCCTGCTAAATTTCCACAATTTCTTCATAAGTTTTTGTGCCTGGCTTTTCCGCTGTACCTGACTCCGAAGGAGGTTAAATGTTTTACCCCTGTTATGCTCAACGATGTTGGGATTTTTATATCTGATGCTATCTTGTTAGTTTGAACAAAATAGTCAAATCATTCTACATATGAGCTTTATTGCTCTGTATTCTCATCAAGAAGTCCCATGGCGCCAAAAATCCCCGCCATTTTTTTCTCCGGAAGGACCTGTGTGTGCGCGCAATTTTTTAGCACTTCCTTGCTTCCTTTTGAAACAAGGCACAACCCAAACTCAGCCTGTTTTCTTTTGTGTTTTGCAACAACCCCAGCTCTAAATTTGTTTTTCAGGGTGCTTGGTACTCACGGCTGCCAAGTTTGCTTTGGGGGGAGCACTTTGTGGGCTTCTTTCCAAGGATGTTTCCTTTGGATTTTTTGGTTCCTTGGGTGGCTGCACCCGTTGTTTGGCTCCCCTATTGGCAACTGTCATGTAGCGATTATTTCAATTATTTTATTTCTTTGACTGCTTACAAATGGTGTTCGACTTTTTCACGGTTTATGTGGTGGATTCAAGATTGAGACTACAGGCCTTGGAGGTTCAACCAAAATGTAGAGCTTTATTTTGAAGATGTTAACACTCCAGGCTGAGATGTTTGCCCGCACAAACGGGCGATGAAGCAGTCATTCTCTTGAAGTTCTCTTGTTCAGCTTCAAGGCTGCTTGTGATGAAACACTAAAAACACTATGAATACACAACAGGCTTCTGCCTTTTCTTCAATGGAAGCTGAGACATCAGCCATAAGAGTCTGCTTCATTATTGGGTCCACAAATGTGATAATGGAGTTGACTACTTCTTCCACACTGGAAAGAATGGGTTACAAGCTCCAGTTGGTGCTGAACTCTCCCTTGCTTCCTTGACATTGGCTCCAGGCTTTTCTGGCACTGAGTTACCCTCTCCACTTGCTCTGACTGCAGGCCACTTGTGTCTGATACTTCACCACTTACAGAACTCACCAATCCTAAGTAAATGGAATATAAGTATCTGAGCTGGTGGCTGAGAGGGTGAGATGAAGTGACAGTGATGCTTCATCATCAGTCTTTTCTTCCGCTTCCACTTATCCAGCGATCATAATATGATTGAATTTTACATTCAGTTTGAGGGAGAGAAGATTGCTTCCTGGGCTAGGATTTTAAACTTAAATAAGGTGAATTATGAGGGCATGAAAGTGGAGATAGCTAAAGTGAACTGGCAAATGTGCTTCAGGGACAGATCAATCCAGGTTCAGTGGTAGATATTTAAAGGGATATTCCAGAATGCACAGTATAGACATATTCCACTGAGAAGGAAAAATTCCAAGGGGAGGGCCCATCCTCTGTGGCTGACTAAAAAGTTTAGACAACATTAAACTTAAAGAATAAAAAAGCACATATTTGTGCAAAGACAAGTGACAGGTCAGAAGATTGAAACGAATATAAAGACCATCAAAGAATGGCAACAAAGATTAATGACGTGGATAAACCTAGAGGACAAGAGAAACTCTTGAGCAGCACGGCAGCATAGTGGGTAGCACAATGGCTTCACAACGCCAGAGTCCCAGGTTCGATTCTGGCTTGAGTCACTGTCTGTGCGGAGTCTGCACATTCTCCCCGTGTCTGCGTGGGTTTCCTCCGGGTGCTCCGGTTTCCTCCCACAGTCCAAAGATGTGTGGGTTAGGTGGATTGGCTATGCTAAATTGCCCTTAGTGTCCAGAAAAAGGTAAGGTAAGGTGGGGTTCCGGGGATAGGGTGGAAGTGTGGGAAATGGGTGGAGGTGTGGGGTTAGGTAGGGTGCTCTTTCCAAGGGCCGGTGGAGACTCATTGGGCCAAATGGCCTCCTTCTGCACTGTAAATTCTGTGAGTCAATTCTGTGAAGATAAAGATGGATTGTAGGAGTTTCTATAGATAATTGAATAAGAAAAGAGTTAACAAAATGAGCATTGCATCTGTCTTCACTCTAGAGTACACAATTAACATCTCGGAGATGGCTATAATGCAGGAAATGGAAGAGAGAGAGGAACTCAGGAAAATTACAATCATCAGGGAAATGGTATTGAGCAAATTGTTGGGCCTGCAGACTGACAAATCTACTGATCCAGATGGACTTCACCCTAAGGTTTTGAAAGAAATGGCTAATGAGTTGGTTGATGCTTTGGTTTTAATTTTCCAAACTTCCCTAGATTAGGGAAAAGTTCCATTCGATTGGAAAATAGTAAATTTAACTCCTTCATTCAAAAAAGGAGGGGGACAGAAAGCAGGAAACTACAGGCCAGTTAGCCTAACATCTGTCGTAGGGAAAGTATGAGAAGCCATTATTCAGCCATTAAAGATGTTATAGCAGGACACTTGGAAATATTCAAGGCAATCAGGCAGAATCAACATGGTATTGTGAAAGAGAAATCAATGTTTAACCAATTTATTAAGGTTCTTTTGATGGAATCACATGCGTTGAGGATAAAGGGGAACCAGTGGATGTACTGTACTTGATTTCCAGAAAATATTTGATAAGGTACCACGTCAAAGGTTATTTATAAAATAAAAGCTCATGTTGTAAGGGTAACATATCAGCATGGATTGAAGATTGGCCAGCTAACAGGAAATAGAGTTAGCATAAATATGTATTTTTCTGGTTGGCAGGGTGTGATGAGAGGTGTGCCACAGAGGTCAGCCCTTGACTTAGTCATTTATATAAATAATAGTTCATCTTTCTTGTAAATTTAATCCAAGAATTCTAATAGAAGATCCAAACCTTCATCAAGAACCAACTGATGGATCTCCATATTACAAAATACCTCTGATTTTATTTCTTGTAGGAAGTGTTAATGCCAAAGCTGAACTTCTTTTTTCTCTTTGGGAGTGTTGTAACTCTTGCCCACATATCTGGTTCATTCTTCCAATGTTCATAAGGTCGGGCTCTGGGAACAGCGGAGGGTAATCATAGCCCAATAATTTAAAATTGTTTTCTGCCATTTTCTACAATGACCACTAAATCTTTAATTTTGTCTGATTTTTTTTCTAAAGTTTCCAACATTCAACTTTTGGCAACCATGCTCTGTTGCCACGTTCTCATTCAGAAAGCCAGTTGGTGAAGGACAGAATAGAACCAATCTTTAAACGCTTTTATAGGCATTCATTTACAGAGTTACACATTGCAAGCATAAAGCATTTAACACTTTTCAGTTAGTGTCTGTTTATAGGTCACAAGTGACTTCCCAACTAATTCCCAGCACCTGCATACAGTTAAACAAAAATAATGTGTTAATAAAAGCAAAATACTGCAGATGCTGGAAATCTGAAAAAAAAAAGCAGAAAATGCTGGATAAACTCAACAGGTGTGGCAGAATCTGTGCAGAGAAAAACAGACTTAACGTTAGAGTCTATATTCTCTACATCTCCTCAACCAAGGCTCAAGTACAGTGTTGAAAAATTATGGAGCCTGCTCTCTGCATATTCTATAATTCAATCTTCATCTTGTTCACATTCTCTTCTGCAACCTGCTCCAACCACAATGCACCTCCCCATTTAGAGGTGCAGGATGGCTCTAAGACGTACATGTTATCTTTAAGTCTGCAAGCCTTGCACAAGCCCGGAGTTCAGAACAAGCACATAGGCACTGAACAGCATGCTGAGCTAGACACCACAATCATTCAAATGAGCAGCAAGCACAAAGTGTGTTAATGCCTGCAGTGAAAGCTGTGGGCATGGGTAGTTGCACACTGTGATGGCCATGCCTGTTTTCAAATCTTAATTAATTTCATGACAATAACTTAAGTGACTGGAAAAGTGTATTTCTATAACAAAAACAGAATACGGTGGATGCTGGAATTAGAGCATAGAACATAGAACAGTACAGCACAGAACAGGCCCTTCGGCCCTCAATGTTGTGCCGAGCCATGATCACCCTACTCAAATCCACCCTATACCCGTAACCCAACAACCCCCCCTTAACCTTACATTTATTAGGACACTACGGGCAATTTAGCATGGCCAATCCACCTAACCCGCACATCTTTGGACTGTGGGAGGAAACCGGAGCACCCGGAGGAAACCCACGCACACAGGGGGAGGACGTGCAGACTCCACACAGACAGTGACCCAGCGGGAATCAAACCTGGGACCCTGGAGCTGTGAAGCATTTATGCTAACCACCATGCTACCCTGCTGCCCCAAATTCTGGGGCAATCACACCCTTACACACTCAACATTGATTGGAGGTTGTGGCAAAGTGTTATTGTCACTGGTCCTTGTAATGCAGAGACCCAGGGTAATGCTCTGGAGACATGAGTTCAAATCCCACCACAGTAGATGGTGAAATACAAATTCAATAAAAACCTGGAAATAAAAGTCCATTGATGATTATCCTAAAAAAAAATCTGATTCACTGGTCTGGCCAACATGTGATTCCATATCCACAGCAATGTAACTGACTCTTAAATGCGCTCTGAAATTGTCAAGAAAGCCACTCAGTTCAAGGGCAATTAGGTGCGGGAAATAAATACTGGCCTTGCGCGCGATGCCCACAAAACATGAATGAATAAAAATAAAACTTACGATCATAACCATTTCTTCTATTTTGTTTCTAACAGTAGATGCTTGTAATTGTCCTGGTATTGACATTTCCAGCTCCTCTAGACTTATCTGTTTTTTTTTACTTACCGCCTACTTCTGCCTTGCACTATCATCATTTTTAAAACAAAAAAGGATGTAGGATGCTCCAAAGAACATTGAATGTTTAATCATTCCCACTCTCCACCCTGCAGCCTTTCTCTTTTGTTGTTTCCTCCCCTCCTTTCTCGCCCTGCTTCTGTACTTGAAAACTGTTAAATTTAGAACTTCCTCCAGTTCTTAAAGGTTATTGGCCTGAACCATTAATTGTGTTTCTCTCTTTATAGATACTATTTTCCATATGTATGTAGGATTATATATGACATGTAGCTCAGAAACAGGTCATTCATCCGAACCAGACCATTCCAGTGTTGATGCTCCACCCGAGCCACCTCCTATCTTTTCCCAGAGAAACCTACCGTCAGAAACATCTATTCCCTTCCCTCTCATATGCTTGTCTAGTTTCCCATTTAATTCTTCTATTCTATTCACTTCAGCCCTGTGGTAGCTAGTTCTACATTCTTACCACTCTGTTGGTGAAAAGACTTCTGAATTCTCTATCGATTTATATTGATGGCCTCTAGTTCTGCTCTTCCGTACAAGAGGAAACATTCTCTCTCCTATCAAAAGCTTTTAGAATCTTAAAGATCTCTACTAGGCCATCGCTAGGCCTTTTTTCTGCACCTTGCAAGCATTTCTTAGAAGGATCAGTTTTAACCCTGTGGATGCTGTGGGCAATGGTAAATACTACATACTATAAAATTAACAGCCAAAGCGGGTGGATGTCCTCAGGTTTTGTTCCACCTGAGCTTCAGTGGAGTTTAGTGGGAACCTCATTGATGCACAAAGCTGAATTTTCTTTAAATTCAAATTTGTGTCAGATTTACAGTAGCAAAGTGAGAGAAACTGACAAATTTCAGCCCTAAAAGTATTTAATTTCTGTCATAGCAATGAAGAATTACAATAAGATCTTGACTGTTAAATATACTCACCAGTTTGTGACATGACTCAAATGTCTTACTATTAATTATAGCACACATTTTTTCAGCCCTGGCCAAACGATATGGATTTTTATGACATGGAAATACAACTTCAGTCACATCCCTGCATGTTGGATCCTCCTTCCAAGAATTTGCGAAGTCCAGTACGTTGGAGACTAAATATTTGTTCTGGGTTATATATTCATCGTCCACATTACCATTGTAATTACCACACAGGCCGCACACTGCAAACTGACAAAATGGAAGCACATAATTTTTTTAAATGTTAAAA
Source organism: Scyliorhinus canicula (assembly GCF_902713615.1). NCBI lineage: Eukaryota > Metazoa > Chordata > Chondrichthyes > Carcharhiniformes > Scyliorhinidae > Scyliorhinus > Scyliorhinus canicula. Next base: position 101,596,289 of record NC_052154.1, read on the forward strand.
TTTAGCTAATGCACGTAAGAATTGAAATTAGTCAATGAGCTTAACAAATTAAAATTCAATATCAAATATAAACTTTCACCCATATATTTCATAATTACTTAATGATACTGATCAAGGATCAGAAACAAATCTGAGAATGTACAAATTATTTCATGAAAATATATAGTGGCTCATTTCCAGAGACTGCCTCAACTCAACGATACATCTCTGGAATTAAGTAGAAAAAGGAAGAAAACCTCAAGGTATTTGGATAGGAGACTAATCCAATATCTGATGATAAAGATACCAGTGAATAATGAAAAGGAACCTCAAACACAAAATAATTAGATATTATTGAACGCTTATGACTGTACTTCAAAAATCCATACATTTCATGATTCTTATTATTTCAAGATATTGTTATGATCCCAGATGGTGTTATAACTAGGCAGAAAAATCCCAGAATGGAACCCTGGCTCAAAAGACAGTGGGCGGAATTCTCCGAGCCCCCGGAGGGTCGGAGAATCGCCCGGGGCCGGCGTCAATCCTGCCCCCGCCGTGTCCCGAATTCTCCGCCACCCGGGAATTGGCGGGGGCAGGAATCGCGCCGTGCCAGTCGGCGGGCCCCCGTGGCGATTCCCCGGCCCGCGATGGGCCGAAGTCCCGCCGCTGACAGGCCTTTCCCGCCGGCGTAGATTAAACCACCTCTGGTGCCGGCGGGATTGGTGGCGCGGGTGGGTGCCGGGGTCCTGGGGGGGGGGGGCGCGCGCTGATTTGGCCCCCGGGAGTGCCCCCACAGAGGCCTGGCCCATGATAGGGGCCACCGATCGGCGGATGGGCCTGTGCCGTGGGGGCACTCTTTTTCTTCTGCCTTCACCATGGTCTCCACCATGGCGGAGGTGGAAGAGACCCCCTCCCCTGCGCATGCGCTGGGATGACGTCAGCAGCCGCTGACGCTCCGGCGCATGCGCGGACTTCCGCCGGCTGGCAAAGGCCTTTCGGCTCCGGCTGGCAGGGCGCCAAAGGCCGTTCGCGCCGGCCGGTGGCGCGGGCCTAGCCCCTAAAGGTGCAGAGAATTCCGCACCTTTTGGGGAGGCCTGACGCCGGAGTGGTTCACGCCACTCCGTCCCGCTGGGACCCCCTGCCCCGCCGGGTAGGGGAGAATCCTGGCCAGTAACTTATACTGTTTTTCAATAAAAACCTGAAAAAACGGAAAAACAGGACCGCCAATTAATTTTAACAACGTTTATCAAAGATAAAATGTTGCATTATGATACAATACTCCTTGACTTCCCCTCGCTTCACAAACACACAGATTAACATTGATTACAAATTATGTGCGGCATTCTCCCCTACCCGGCGTGACGGAGGGTCCCGGAGTAGGGGACTGGCGCCAACCACTCAGGGGTCGCGCCTCCCCAAAGGTGGGGAATTCTCCCCACCTTTGGGGGCCAGCCCCGCGCCGGAACGGTTGCCACCAGAAGACCGGCGCAAAAAACCAGTGCCCCCAGCAGCGGGGCTGGCCGAAAGGCTTTCGCCGGTCCGCGCATGCGCCGGCAGTGACGTCAACGGCAGCTGGCTGCTGACGTCACTGCCGGCGCATGCGCGATGTGGGGGTCTCTTCCACTTCCGCCATGGCGAAGGCCGTGGTGGCCGCGGAAGAAAATAGTGCAGCCAGGGCACTGGCCCGGAGTCTGAGCGGGGGCCCCGATTGCGGGCCAGGCCACCATGGGGGCACCCCCCGGAGTTCGATCGCCCCCCGCCCCCCCCCAGGACCCCGGGGGCCTGCTCGCGCCGCTGAGCCCGCCGTTCCAGAGGTGGTTTAAACCTCGGCGGCGGGAGACGCCTCCCAGTGGCGGGACTTCGGCCCATCCGGGCCGGAGAATCACCGCAGGGGCCTCTCCGATCGGAGTGGCGATATTCCGCCGCCGCCACTTCCCGGGTGGCGGAGAATTTCTGCCACGGCGGGGGTGGGATTTTAGGCGCCCCCAGGCGATTCTCCAACCCTGCTGGGGGTCAGAGAATTTCGCCCTATGTTTTAAACTAAAACAATTTCAGTAACACAATGTCCCTTTAAGCACACAGATTGGCTTTGGTCAAATACGCTCCGCTCTGAACCCAAGTTAGTCTGCGCAATCTGACAGAAAAGTTTCTGGGCATAATCTACCGGCCTCATTGCACCAGGCGCGAAAATGAGTGGGCAGCTTAGGTCACGGGTGAGGCTGAAGTCATCGATTGGTTTACGATCTAACCACTTCTGTTGGCGAGATGTGAATCCCATCGCAGCGTGGCAGGATGTAAATAATCACCAATTAAATCCAATCTCCATACTATTAAAGGGAAGGGGCCCAATCGAACAGTCACCAATGATATAATCGTCTCCCCAGTAAGCGGTTAAGTGGGCGCTGTTTAGGATACTTATTTAAAAACCAAAGTGTGAAGTGGAATGGCTGGCGTGAAGGTGATTACCCATCTTTGAAATCGGTCAATCAGCCCGTAGGCACTGGGGTTGCTGCCCCAGTGGCTCGGATGGGAGAGTGGGCCTCCATCAGTGGTGGGGGGGGGTTGCTCCTGTGCTGGAAGCTGGTGGTCCAGCACCCGCGGGTCCAGCATTCCATCCCCTGGATCATATATACCCATAACTGGGGTAGCTCCAGCTGCTGCCTGTCTGTCCCACCGATCAGCCCGTGACAGAGCCCTGTCAGTGGTGGTAATCTGATGAAGGTCACTTTAACTCCCACTGACTGTGACGGCTACTGGCTGCACAGCTGAAGCTATTGCTGATAGGGAATTGGCAATTCACGTAATGTGAGCATTTCACACGTCCCTAGCGGATTTCCGTGGGTAGGCGTGCCACGAAACAGGCAGTTGTTACTGCCTAGCATCCCAATCAGGCAGTGAGGCCCGGACACTTTGCCTGAACTCCGGAGGCATCAACACCACAGACGCAGGAGCCAACATTCTAATACCCAAGAACTGGGCCAAGGCATCAGGGATATCGCCACGACAAGAGGGTGCGTGTGTGGATCAGGGAGTGAACCAGCACCTGGTCCAGGTAACATTTCCAGCAGGTGTCTGGGGCACAGTGTCAAAGGTCCGTTGCCCAGGGGCCCATACTGCAGGTCGGGGTATGTATGCAGGGCGTGATGGATGGCACCATGAGGAATGAAAGGGGATGTGAGGGTGGGGGAAGCCTGTTGGACCGCCGGTCCAGGATGGTAGTCATATATGATTGTCAATCTCTCACCCTCTCCAATTCCTTACAGATATGGATGATATTGTGGACCCTGAGGAAAATGCTTTGCGGTGCTGCTAGCAGGCCACGTGCCCAGACGCCGGAGAAGGCGGTGACAACAGTATTAACAGAGGCCCGAGGCGGCGGCCATATGCAGGGCCCCGGCCCACATTCTGAGGACCTGGCCGCCCATCCGGCCAGGGGGGCACACAGAAGGGGGTGCTGGTGATGGCCCAAGGTGTACAGATGTCGCTGTACTGATGTCGGACAGCATGTGCTGCTGGAGGCTCCACCTCAACAAGGAGACAGTGTGGCACCTGTGCCATGTCCTTGCGGACCTGGCATCACGCTCCCAGTGGGCATCAAGTTCACCATGGCCCTGAACATTTATACCTCAGGATCATTAAAGGGCTTGAGCGAGAAATTGTGCAGCATTTCCCAGCCAACCCACACGTGCATTTGTGAATTCACGGATGTCTTGTTTGCCCAGGCACCATGACTTCATAAACTTTGAAATGGACTAAGTCCAACAAGATACCCGGGCAGCAGGATACTCTGCCATCGCCAGGATGCCCCAGGTTCAGGAGTAATAGATGGCACGTATGTCACCTTGCACACACCGTGCGGTCTGGGAGTGCCCTTCATTATCAGGAAGTGTTCCACTCACTGAATATCCAACTTGTGTACCACCACCACCTGAAGATCATGCCTGTGTGTGCACGGATCCCAGGGAATGTGCACGGCAGCTGCATCTTGGAGCATTGGGAGATCCCCAGCACCTTCAAGGGACACTCCAGGGTGACCGGTCGGCTCTTGGGGGATAGAACATAGAACATAGAACAGTACAGCACAGAACAGGCCCTTCGGCCCTCAATGTTGTGCCGAGCCATGATCACCCTACTCAAACCCACGTATCCACCCTATACCCGTAACCCAACAACCCCCCCCTTAACCTTACTTTTTAGGACACTACGGGCAATTTATCCTGGCCAATCCACCTAACCCGCACATCTTTGGACTGTGGGAGGAAACCGGAGCACCCGGAGGAAACCCACGCACACAGGGGGAGGACGTGCAGATTCCACACAGACAGTGACCCAGCCGGGAATCGAACCTGGGACCCTGGAGCTGTGAAGCATTTATGCTAACCACCATGCTACCCTGCTGCCCCAAAGTGGTACCCACTTCGATCCTGGTTAACTACAGTACGGAGGCCAGTGACCGATGCGGAGACCTGATCTAACGAGGACCATGTGGCCACCCGAGCCACATTGGGTTGCAGAAAATGGGTTCCGATGTCTCGACCACTCGGTTGGTGCACCTCAGTACAGCCCCCCAGAGAGTCACCCAATTTGTGGTTGTCTGCTGTGCTCTCCACAACCTGGCACGGCAGTGGGGCAACATGCTGGAGGTGAAGGAGGAGAAATATCCGGCCACCACTAAGGAGGAGGATGAAGAAGAGCTGGGGCCGAAAGGGCTGGAGGATGAGCCCAAGGAGGACCTGCGGGACCAGCCAGAGGACAGCCGGCAACGAGTGTCCGGCATGCCCGCAGGACCAGGGAGGCTCGCACCCTCATCCACTTCTCATAGGAAATGGCTCCATCCATCATCACACCTCATTCCCATCCCAGCCACTGCCCCCCCCCCCCCACAACCGTGTTCCCTCCCCCCCCCCCCCTCCCGTCACCATGTTCCACCCTACCAGGGTCTGTGTTACATCACACCAGAGTGATGGGCCTGTGCCAGCACTGTCAATGCATCAATATACAAGGCAAGAGGGTGATGATAATTTACTGTGAGCTGGACTCTGGTGCTCCTCAATTTATTCCATTGTCTGAATCCTGTCTGTCTGCTGAGTACGCGTTCACACCCATCACCAGCAGGTGGCATGCCTCGGTGGGGGTGGGGTCTGCTAGCAGGGAGCCTGGGCAAATGGGTGAAGGTGGGGAAGGCGAGGTGCAGGCCAGCGTGACGGAGGCTTCACAAGTCTTGGACGTAATGTGTTTTAATACAAGAACAATAGTGACCCCAACTGTCCCTAGCTTCTGATGGTACCACTCTCCCTGCCCCCCCACTGTCCTCTCAGTGATCTTCTACGTGCTTAGCCCTCTGTGCTCTACCATTACGTGTAGGTGTGTCCCCAGGATACACATCAGAGTAAGAAACTCCTGTTTCTTACCAAGCCTTGGAGCCTTTGATTCGCCTGCTGGGCCTGGGGCTGGAGATCCCCTGCCAACTTGCCGGCAGCTGATGCCTCACCGTGCCACCCTGATCCGCACGCTGACCCTGAGACGGGCCGTTGCCAGGGGTGGACTCGGGAGAACTAGTGATTGCCATCGTTTCCCTGTTGGGGACTCCGGGTCGGCCTCCCAGTGATCCCTCCTCTCAATTGGTGCCTTTAGGGTCCTGCGGGTCACCTTTGGATGGAGGGGCAGCTAGATTAAGCTCCGGATGCCCTGCATCATCTGAGTCTGCCAGCCTTAGCGGCTCCCCAATGTCCGCACCATGGTGTTGATGCCCTCGGTGATACCCCTGTGTGAACGGGCCATGCTCTGCAGCACCTACGAATGTCCACCTGCATCTGGTTGACAGTCCTCAGGACTGGGACAAGGTCTGGAGCACCTCAGGAATGCCCACCTGAGACTGGGACATGGTCTGCAGCGCCTTAGAAAGGTCCCTCTGACTAAGCCATGGTCATCACTGACTAAGCCACACCTTGGACACCACCATTCATGGTGCTGACGTCGTGCTCCAGACCTCTACACTGCAGTCACCACCCTGTCAGTACTGGCCTCGATGCCAAGCATTGCCAGTGGTATCTCCTGCGCCCTTAGCCTCTGGGACTCCTCCAATCAGCTACGGAACATGGCCCACTGACGTATCGCTGGCATCCCCCTTTGAATCTCATGGCTGCACCCTATCGACTGCATCAGCTCCAGGATAGCCTGGGGCAGAGGCTCAGCATCTGACTGGGACTTAGCTGAGTCCGGGCATGCAGCAGACTTCCGACTATTGCCTCCTCTAGGCATTCCCACTGACACCAGATATCCATCTGCAACTGCAGATTCTCCCCGTGTCTGCGTGGGTCTCACCCCCACAACCCAAAGATGTGCAGGGTAGGTGACTTGGCCACGCTAAATTGCCCCTTAATTGGAAAAATTGAATTGGGTACTCTAAATTTATAAAATAAACTGTGAGGTGCTCACCAGATCATGCCCCAGAAACCTGTCTACTACGTTCGCCCACCAAGGTTGTGCCTCTGCGCTGGTGAAGGGTGGGTATGATAGCTGTGATGCCTCAATGGTGGCATCGTCGGAGCTCCCCTCTGAGGTATTCTCCGGGGGGGGGGGGGGGGGGGGGGGGGGAACCCCGGATGGGCCGGCACCACCAGCTGGAGATTGTGTGGGCGAAAGGACATGTGGTCAGTGAGAGGGAAGGATCATTAGGCTGGCATGAAGGGCGTTGCCCCACTGCAGAGCCATGTTATGTCGTGGCATGGATCCCATCTCTGCGACGTAGGCCAAAGTTGACGCTGATGACCAATCTGTCCTCGGCCGCCCCTGCCACCTCCAGGGCTGGTTCCTCATAGGGAGTGAGCACCCCGAGATCCGGCAACCACTGTCAATCTGGGCCCTTTCCCGCTGTTGTGCGCCAACTTCTGCTGCAGGGCGAGGGAAGCATCGTGAGCTGAACACTTCTTGCATTGTGGTTGGGGGATGCATGGCGAGGAACAGGCGTGGGCATCACTGCCGGGTTTGGTGGGGTGTGCTGTGGCGGATGGGGGGTGCGATGCCAGGCACAGAGCTGGCAGGGGGAGGGGAGAAGTCCGGGATGGCATGTGGGACTGGTATCCCTAACCTGCCTGCTAATGTGCAGCCTCACCTGGCCTCCATCCTCTGGTTCCTCAGTGGCCTCTTCCTCAACTGCCTCCTGAACCCCCTCCTCAGCCAACAACATGTGCTGCTCCACCAGGTCATCCTCATGAAGGGCGTTGCCCCGCTGCAGAGCCAGGTTATGTAGGGCACAGCAGACCACCATGATGCGGGAGAAGCCATGGGGATTGTAGGACTGTATTGCAGGGCTCCACTGGACATGTCAAGACAACAGAAGTGCATCTTCAGGAGGCCGATGCACTGCTCTGTCAGAGATTGGGTGGCGCTGTAAGTCTCGTGCAGATCAGGCCTCTGCACTGGCGTCATCAGCCGAAACCTCAAGGGGTAGGACTTGTCCCCTACAAGCCATTACTGCAGACTGGGGTGACCCTCGAAAATGTGAGGGATCTGGGATTGCCCAAGGAAGTAACCATTGTGCACGGTCCCTGGAAAACGTGCACACAGTGCATTAATCCCATTTGGTGTCACAGACCAGCTACACATTGAGGGAGTAGAGCCCCTTCCTGTTCATGAAAAGGACTCCCTGATGCCACAGGATGTGGTAGATTGCCCCTGTGGCAGACCAGCTATGGTGCCGAATCCCAGAGCCCTCTCATCGTGCTGGGCCCGGTCCAGGTCGAAATTAATAACAAGTCCAAAGCCCTTGCGCAGAGTGCATCCTCAAGGATAGGCAAAGCTAATACGCCCCCTTCTAACTCAGGATGCATCTTTCTGAGATCTCTTTGACCTCATGCCCTCCACCCCCCTCTTCCCCCCCCCCCCCCCCCCCCCAACCACCTGTCCCGCCACAGACATCAGACTGACACAGCCCTCTAAGAACTTTTAACAACATAGACAGAAGACTTCAAGAGCACCCACACCCGCCGCAACCTCCATCCTGGAAATCCCTGAGACCCCACCCCCAAAACTCCAGAGCTAGCCAGTGGACTCTGTTGTCTTGAATTCCCTACTCATCTCCTTCCCTCTCGGAAGTCATGGTGGCTGCTTCCCATTTGTAAAATGCTATAATAATTCATGCCAGCATGACATCATGCCTGGTGGATGGGACGGTTCAATGACGGCTGAAGATGCAACGTTAACCATGCTAAGTACCTTAGAATGGATTGAAATTGATGCAAATTAGGTTTGCACCCTTCTTGGCATTCTGCGCATGCACAAGATCATGCCGGCCTTTGGTGCATGCGCGAACTCGTGCCGTGCCTGCGGTGGTGGCGGGAGCAGCACCATCCCTTCTAGCGCCCACCTAGCCCCCAAAAGTGCGGAATGTTGATGCCGGAGTGGTTGGTGCTGGTTCTCCTACCGGCGTGGTGACTTAGTCCCCAGAAGGGGGAATCCCGGCCCTTGGTTCTGTTCTCTTAACTTCAGTTTTCTTGAGACATTCTTTGTGTCCTAATTTCCTGATTATCTGGACAAAAACTGATTCTTTGGGACGTCTACCTCTTTGCTTCTCCGGTGTTGTCCAGTCTTTCTTCTGGCAGAGTTGAGAGGTGTTCCCTCCCCAGTGTCCTCCCCAGTGACCTGTCACCCACTACAAACAAATTCAGCTCAACTAAGAAAATAAGGCTTTCCCACCTTAAAAAGTCCCCAGTTACTGAGCAACCACTGCAATTTAGATTTACTCTTCACGCCATGACGCTGTCTAAGCACAGTAGAATTACAGTTGAAATTAAAACCAACCCCCACACATATAAACACATTTGGCCAGCATGAATTTGACGATAGGTTTACCCTTCCTAAAACATATGCTGAAATAAATGATTGAGTTGACAGTTGAGTTGTACAAGCTGACCTGGAACTAGTTTCATTCAGTCATCTGCAGATTACTTCAGTCTAAAAGAAGAGCTTAGTTTGAGTTACCTCTGATAGTCTAGTAATTGAGATGTAAGCATTCATATTCTTGTTCCAGATAATAGTTAGCTCAAGCTTTGCATTGATGCTTAAATCAAATTTCAGATACAGTGGATTGCTGACCACTTTGAGTCTTCTTGCAGCATTTGGAGGTGTTATCTGATAGTGTCCATCAGTCAGCTTAATTAGAATATCCTGAAAGAAAAGGATAACAGGCACATTGTTCATTATGAAGGTAGTGATGGATGGGGACTTTACAATATTTAATAAAGCAAACTTTCCATCAGTATAAAACAAAGTACTGCTGATTCTGGAAATCTGGAATAGGAACAGAAAATGCTGGAAATACTCAACAGCGATTTAATGTCTATGTCGCACTTGAGTGAGAGCGTGACATGGCCGTTAGATCGTGGGAGAGGCCACAATGGAGAACACACCGGGCGCCGATAGATTTGCGATCCGCTCCCTTTGGTGCAATCACAATCCCGCCATGGCACGACAAGAAACCAATAATCACCACTAAAGGCCAATTCCCTACAATCAATGGAGATGACCCCCTATCTGACGGTCTCCCATGATTTAACTGCCTTCCCAGCAAGTGGTCACGCGGGCGTCGATTAGTCACTCTTTTTAAAAATGTGAAGCTGGTGGAATGGCTGCTGCGGGGACCCGAGGAGGTGAGGAGCCACCTTTGAAATCGGGCAGTGAAGATGGAGGACAAGCGGCAGCGGCGAGGGTCCGGCAAACCCGGACGTCCAGGAAGGCCCTCATCCTCACCCACTTCACATTAAAGGTGGTCTCATTGGTCATCCCACTCCCTTCCCCCTCCCTGTCCCATCCCCCACCCTCTCCCTTCACCTATTCCCACCTTGCCCCAAGGTCTGTGTAACATTACTCCAGGGTGATGGGACTGTGTCAGCACTGTCAGCAGGTCACTGTCGAAGGCAGGTGGTTGATGATAACTCGCTGAGAGTTGAGCACAGGTGCTCCTCAATCTATGCCACAGTCTGACTCCTGCCTGTCTGTTTTTTAAAAATATTTTATTAAGGTATTTGAAAGTTTTTATAATAATAACAACAGCGACATAAACATGGTATAATAAACATTACCACCCCCATCCCAATCCTCACACACCCAACCATAAAATAACAATCTGGCCCTCTCCCCCCCCCCCCCCCCCCCCACCCGCCCCCCGAATACTGCATCTGCTGACATTTTAATTTTCCCCGAGAAAGTCGACAAATGGCTGCCACCTCCGGGTGAACCCAACCATTGACCCTCTTAAGGCAAACATTATCTTCTCGATACTGAGAAACCCAGCCATGTCACTCGGGGCCTTTGAGTCCCTCCACATTAACAAGATCCGTCTCCGGGCCACCAGGGAGGCAAAGGCCTAGACGTCGGCTTCTTTCGCCCCCTGACCTCCCGGCTCTTCTGACCCTCCAAAGATCGCCACCTCTGGACTCGGCACCACCCTGTCTGTCTGTCTGCCTGTCTGTTGAATGCTCGCTCACACCCATCACCTGCAAGTGGTGTTACTGGGGAGGGGTGTGGGGGGAGAATCCAGGACCTCCATTTTCTTTTAAATTTAATGTACCCAATTAATTTAATCCAATTGAGGGGAAATTTAGCATGGCCAATCCACATACCTAGCACATGTTTTGGGTTGTGGGGGCGCAAACATGGGGAGAATGTGCAAATTCCACACGGACAGTGACGGGATTGAGCCTGGGACCTTGGCATTGTAAGGCAGCAGTGCTAACGACTGCGCCACTGTGCTGCCTCCAGGACTTCTATGCCCGGAGACCTAGGGTAGGGGACGGGTGGTTGGCCCATATTGCGGAAGAAAGTGCCAGAGGCATCATATTTCTCCGGTGCAACATTCTTTAATGCTCTACATATGTGTCCCAACTGCCCTTAGCCCCTGATGGTGCCGCCCCAGCTTCCCCACCCCCCCACCCCTCACCCTACCCAACCTCCTTCTCCTCCAATGCCCTCTCAGTGATCCTCGACCTGCTTAGCCTTCCATGCTCTACCGCTGCATCTAGGTTTGCCACCAGGATGCACATGATGTGGAGATATCTATCGGAAATTACCCAGCCTTCAGAACAGCGACCACGACACCACACAACCCTGCCAGGGCAATCTCTGCAAGACATGCCAGATCATCTACTCGGATACCACCATTACACGTGGTAACACCACCCACCAGGTACATACTCGTGCGACTCAACCAATGTAGTCTACCTCTTACGCTGCAGGAAAGGATGTCCCGAAGCGTGGTACATTGGCGAGACCATGCAGACACTGTGACAACGAATGAACGGGCATCGTGCAACAATCACCAGGCAGGAATGTTCCCTTCCAGTCGGGGAACACTTCAGCAGTCAAGGGCATTCAGCCTCTGATCTCCGGGTAAGCGTTCTCCAAGGCGGTCGTCAGGACACGCGACAACGCAAAATTGCCGAGCAAAAACGTATAGCTAAGTTCCGCACGCATGAGTGCGGCCTCAACTGGGATCTTGGATTCATGTTGCATTACATCCACCCCCCACCATCAGGCCTGGACTTGCAAAACCCTACCAACTGTTCAGGCTTGAGACAATTCACACCTCTTTAACCTGTGATTATCCCGCTCCCTGGATCTGCAATGATTTGATTACCTGCAAATGCCTGCATTCCAAGCATTGTCCAGCATCTCTGACTTTGTCTATATAAATGTTTCTGGAACATACCTCGCCATTCACCTGAGGAAGGAGCTGCGTTCCGAAAGCTCGTGTTTGAATCAAACCTGTTGGACTTTAACCAGGAGTTGTAAGACTTCTTACCAGGATGCACATCAGAGGTGGACACATCCTGCTGCTGACAGCATTCCCTGGCCTTTGATGCCCCTGGTGGGCATCCTCTGGGGCCAGAGGGTCCCGGCCCATTTACTGGCTGCACATGCCCTGCCGTGCCAGTCTGTTTTGGATGCTGACTCCGTGACATTCTATTGTCAGGTGGTGGAACTCGGATGAGTTGGTGGTCTCCGTCACCACTCCAGATGCTCCAGCGCCCCGTCCTCCCGGTCGGTGTTCATAGGGCCCTGAGGTTCGCCTTGGAGTGGAGGGGCAGCCGGGACTCGATCCAGCTTCCCCTCCATCAACTTGCTCTGCCAGTGCTGGCAGCTCCCCAATGTCTGCAGCAAGGTGTCAACGCCCTTAGTGATGCTTCTCAGTGACTGGGATATATCTGCAGCACCCTGGCAATGCCTTCCTGTGACTCGGACACCTCCCCAACAACGGGACGCTCTGGTGTGCCTCATCAAGGTCCACCTGAAACTGGGACATGCTCCGCAGAGCCTCATCAAGGTCCACCTGGGACTGGAACATGATTCCCAGCGACTGGGAAATGCTGTTGAGGCGCTCTGCCATGGCCCTCACAGACTGAACCATGCCATGGACCGCTCCACTCATGGTGTTGATGTCATGCAGCAGGCTCTCCACTCAGGTTGCCACCTTATCAGTGTTGGCCTCGGTGCCACGCATTGGCACCGCTATCTCCTGTGTGGTGGGGGGATGGGGAGTATGGGAGGGGGATGAGGAGCATTGGGGGGGAATGGTGAATATGGGAGGGGGATGTGGAGTATGAGGGAGAATTGGAGGTGGGGGGGGCATGGGTGGCCCTGCTGGACATGAGTAGTCTGGAGCGCGGTACAGTGCTGGACGGGGGCAGTGCCAGGTGCATGGTCATCGGGGGCCGGGTTAGCAGGTAGGGGCAGTGCCAGAGGGCTTGGGCCAACCCACCTGTGCAGACCAGTGGTGGTCATTGATCTTCTTGCGGCACTGGGTGCCTGTCATCCTGGTGACGCTCCCCAAGCCGACGGTCACTGCCACTTCCTCCCAGGTGGCACTGGCTGCCCTGTGGCAAACACTCCTAATCACCAGGAAAACAGGACGCCCATCTGGTCTTCACTGCGTACAACAATCTGACCAAGTTGGCATCCCCGAATTGTGAGGCTGGTATCCCCAGTGGCATGGCTGCGAGCTGTTAGGGGTTTGCTCTGCAGGATCAGTTGAAGTGCTGCTCACCCTTGTTAGTGGGGAGCTGGCGGGCGCGGTCCTGACGAATCAGCTGGCGGCACCATCATTTGTGGCTTGATGCCTGTGGGGCCTCGTTAAGTGGACCAATTAACGTTTGATACCGGTGACGACATCACCAGGTCGAGCGTCAGGAAGCTCGTGGCAGTTCCCGCTCGCTGCTATACTTCCAAACTGTACCATTAAATCACACCCAGTGTTAACATTTCAGGGTGATCACCTTTCATTAGAACTATTCTGGTAAAGTTTACTGATTAATTAACTGAATTTAAATTCGCCCGACTACTGTGGGGAAATTTAAATTCGTTAGTTTGGCCTCTGGATTACTAATCCAGTAATTTTACCACTTTTATCCCCCCATTCATAACTGTGAATGGATCTGAAAACAAAACTGTATTAAAGCAACACAGAAATCTGTTGTGAAAGGGAACAGTGACTGCAACTCGCAAGGATCTGGCACCTTGGCTGAGTGCTGGTGCTTCTAGATCATGGACTCAAGTCCCACTCCAAGTCTTGAAGGAAATCCCGAGGGAATGCTGCACTGTTTGCTTGTCCAAATGCACATTAAAAAATCCAATGACAATCATCAAACAATACAGCTATGCATCCTATTCCTATTATGTACCTTGCTATGCAATAATAATTGAACGTTGAAAGTAATTACATGAATGTCTTATTGCACTCATTTTGGGGCATTCTATTCAAAAGTAAATTCTTTCTTCCACGATACTTCATGTTAAGTACAGAGCCAATCTGCACTGTTACACCAGGAAGGATAAAAGAATCGATGTTCAACTGATGTTGTGGACCTCCTGTAATATAGTTGCCTTATATTCTTGTGGTGTCAATGCAACTTTTTACTTTTCATGTACAAACTCCTGTGCTATCCAGGTCTTTCTGAATGCAAATGTAGATTTGTGCCATAATCCATGGAGGACTCGGACCGCGGAGCCAGGCCCAAGAAAGAGATCGCCCTGATCGGCTGCGCCCCCGACCCTCCAACACTGCACATTAATTCCCCGGCTGCCGATAAGGCCCCCCCCCCCCCCCCCCCCCCCCGGTCTCCGATCTGCCCACCCCCACCAGGCCGACCCGGAGAATTGTTGAACCGGTGCCGGGCCCGATTACGGAGTCAAACTGGATTCTGCGTCCCTGCGCTCGCCACGATTTCGGCATCGGGGTGCGGAGAATGCAGCCCCATATCTTTGTTTCCACTCGGACTATACTGTGGTCATTCCATCCAATAATGTCATAGACAGATGCATCTGTGAAAGGCTGTTGAAGATTAGATCAAGTTGGTGTTTTCTTTGTGTTGTTTCTCTGACCCATCTGTTCCAGGCCCAGTTTGGCAGCTATGTTCTTGAAAGCTTGGTCGGCTTTATGTATTTTATTTATTTATTTATGTTTATTTAGGCTCACCTGTAATCCTGTAAACTGATATTGTCTAATTTCTTAAGAGGAATTTAAAATGACCAATGCAATGGTGACATAAAATAAAGACAGGAAAGAGTTAGCTCTTCAGCTCAATCACCCTTCATTGTTCTGATGAAAGGCCATCAACCTGAAACGTTTGGATTTTCATGGGGAATAGAGAGTTTGCACCCATCCAAAATGTTGCTGGGACCATAGATCCAGGAATACTGACGCCATTTCCAACAGATCCTATTTTCGCCGGTATGTAACAAGGGGCACGATTCATACATTGGGCAAACATGAACGAACTAGGACCATTTGAACTTCAGTGCTGAGCTTTTACTGGAACAAGGTCTGTTACCTGCAGTGTGTGACTTATATTTTTTTTTAAATAAATGTTAATGCTTGGAATAAAGGGCATAAGCTCTGTGAAACTGTTGAATAGAAAAGTTATTTAAATCCACTGCTCTTTAAATTTTGAAAAAAACATAGCCTGCTTTATCTGAGTTGAAAAGGTTCTGTGCTTGCAATTTCAAAATCTGTTTGTTGACATAGCCCCAAGGGTCATCATTAGATTAATATTACTGCTTGACTGATTTCACAACCTGTCATTATCACAGTAGAGTAGAGGGGGGAGGGATATAAATTCACAGGTTGATTGACAGCTCCAAGACATTATTGAGGGACTAACTGTCTTTGGTGTGGGATTTAAGTACAATTTTTATTTTAGATTAGGTATTTAAGAAGATTTAAATGTATTGAGTTGGCTTGTATCAATCAGTGTTTTTCTTTATTTAACAAAGCCCATCATAAATACTTAGAACTTTGTTTTCTTTCATCTCATCATGGATCTTGAGGAACATACAAAATAGCAACAGATGTAGGCCCTCGAGCCTGCTCCACATTTTGATAAGACCATGACTAATCTATTTATGTTTCAAGCTCTAAATTTCTATCTACTTGTAATTCTCTTGCCGAACAAGAATCTACCTCTACCTTAACAATATTTAATGACCCATCCCCACCCACTTTCTGAGGCAGAGAGTTCCAAAGTCGAACAACCCTGAGAGAAATACATTCTCCTGAACTTCATCCTAAATGGGCGACTCACTGAATTTAAAACAGTATCCCCTCGTTCTAAACTCACATGCATTCCACAACACCTTTACAAGACCATTCAGGATCTTAAATGCTTCAATTAAATCACCATTCAATCAAACACCAGCCTGGGCTGTCTTACCTATCCTCAGAAGACAACATGCCTCCAATGCATTTACATCCTTCCTTAGATAAGGAGACCAAAACTGCACACTATATTCGAGATCTGGTCTCACTAATGCCCTGTATAACTGAGGAATAAAACCCTTAATTTTTATATTCAATTTAATAATAATAATAATAATCGTTATTGTCACAAGTAAGCTTAATTAACACTGCAATGAAGTTACTGTGAAAAGCCTCTCGTCGCCACATTCCGGCGCCTGTTTGGGTACACTGAGGGAGGATTCAGAATGTCCACATTGCCTAATAGCATGTCTTTCGGGACTTGTGGGAGGAAACTGGAGCACCCAGAGGAAACCCACAGGGACACGGGGAGAATGTGCAGACTCCACAAAAACAGTGACCTGGAATCGAACCTGGGAACCTGGCTCTGTGAAGCCATAATGCAAATCACAATGCTGCCGTGCTGCCCAGGTATGCTCCAATAAAGGATAGCATTCCATTAATCTTTTTATTTACTTGTTGTTTCTGCATACTAACATTTTGTGACTCATGCACTAGCACACTTAGATCCCATTGCGTCTTAGAATTTTGCAGGCGCTCTCTATTTAAATATTGCTCTGCTTTTTTATTCCCCCTGCCAAAGTGATAAACGTCAAATTTTCCCACATTATACACCATCTGCAAGATTTTTACCCATTCACTCAACCTATCTACATCTATCTGCAATCTCATTCTGTCCTCTTCGCAACATACTTCACTACCTATTTTCGTGTCAACTTCAAATTTAGTATGTCTTCACTCCACTTATCCAAGTCATTGATATAAATTCTAAAATGTTGAGGCCCCAGCAGCGATGCCCATGAGACGCCACTCATCTTGCCATTCAGAAAAATACCCTTTTGTGCATTCTCTTTGTTTTCTGCCAGCCAGCCAATCTTCTATCCATGCTAATGTGTTACCCCCGACCCATGAGCATTAACTTTCTGCAATAATTTTGATGTGGCACCTTATCGACTGTCTTCTGGAAATCCGAGAACAGCACATCTACAGGCTCCCCTTTATTCAAAGTGCATGTTACTCTTTCAAAAGCTCCAGTAAATTGGTTAAACATGATTTCCCTTTCACAAAAGCATGCTGACTCTTCCTGATTACTTTGAGTTTCTCTCGGTTCCCAGCTATAACCTATTACCTTCCCCACAAAGGTTCCTGTTTTCTGCCTCCTTCCCTTCTTGAATAGAAAGTTTAAATGTGCTACTTTTCAGTCTGATGGACTGAAAAACAAGTTTTGAAAATATTGTGGGCACGATCTTCCAGCCTCGCGCTCTCGCTCAAGTGAAACGAGGCCGGTGAATAGCGGGAGACGCCAAAAACGAGATCCGGGTCAGGCGCCGAACAGTTTGCGATGCAACCAGCCCGCTCCCCTCCGTAGCATGGTGAGAAACCAATCATCACCACTTTAGCCCAATTTCCATACAATTATCGAGAGCGACCCCATGTCCAACAGCCTCCCGTCACTCAGCGCCCCCCCCCCCCCCCCCCCCCCCCCCACCCCCAGCAAATGCTCACACTGGCGCCGATTAGTATTTCTATTAAAAAACAGGAACTTGGTGGAAGGGCTTCTGTGAGCAACCGAGGAAATGAGTAGCCATCATTGCTCACAGGCAAAGAGGCCGGGGTGCTGGGATTCCCACCCCAGTGCTCGGTAGGGGGTGAGGGACCCTCAGCAGGGGGAAGGACCCTCTGCAATGGTGGACCATCATAGGAGGGTTGTGGCTGTGCTGAGTGGAGGGTGGGCAACTGGCAGGTAACTGCTTGTGGCACCACCATGCCAAACCCTGGATCATTTACCCACTCCCGGGGGCAAACCTTGTCCCTGCCCGTCTGCCCCAACAACCACCCATAATCCCCTCCGACTGCTGAGGCCTCAGGCCATGTGGCTGAAGGCTATTGCTGATAGGGAATTGGCAGTCGTGGTTAAGTGAGCACTTCACATATCCCAAATGGATTCCTGTGGGTAGACGGGCCATGTAGCATGTGGGAGTCATTGCCTAGAATCCCAATCAGACCATGATGCCTGAACACTGCGGGAAGTGACACCACACACAGCAGCCAACACCCGAACACTCAGGGGACGGGTCACAGCTCCAGGGGCAAGTCCACAGCCAGAGGGTGGGTGAGTTCTACAGGGAGGGAAGGGGTTGCCTGAAGAGATGGATAAACGTTTCGGAGGTCAGCCCGCATTGCAGAAGAAAGCGACAAAAGCATCATAATGGTGGTGCAAGAAGGTGTTTAATGTGTTTTACAAACCCCCACTCTCCCGATGATGCTACCCCCCTGGGGGCCTTCGATGCCCCTGGCGGGCAACCTCCCAGAGGCTCTGAGGCTGGAGCGCTCTGGCCCACTTGTCAGTGGCCGCCCTTTCCCGTGTGCTGATATCGAGATAAAGCCTCATTTGAGGGCTGGAAGTCGGGGCCCTGGTGGCCACCATTGCCAGTACATGGGATGGGTCTGGGTTGGCACCCATGCCCCCTCCCAATCGGTGCCAAATGGCCCTGGGGTTCACCTCAGGACGGAGGGGCAGCTGGTTCAAGCCCCGGTTGCCCCTGCATCATCTGGCTCTGCCAGCCCTGATGGTTCCCCATAGTCCGCAACATCATGTCTTCTCCCTTGGTGATGCACCTCAGTGTTTGGGCCATGCTCTGCAGTGCCTCAGCAATGCCCACCTGCGACTGGGTCAAACTCCACAGCGCCTCAGCCTACCCATCTGACAGCGGGATATGTCCTGCAGAACCTCATTAAGGTTGGCCTAGTACTGGGTGATATCCCCCAGCAAGTTGGACATACTGCCGAGACCCTCAGCCATGGCCGTCATCAACTGCGCAACGCCTTGGTCACCTTTCCTAATGGTGCCGACGTCATGCACCAGGCTTTCCACTGCGGTCGGCACCCTAGCAGTGTTGACCTAGGTGCCACGTATTGTCCTGCACCCGTAGCCTCTGGGACTTCTCCCATCATCTGCGGATATGCTGGAGTGATGCTGGCATCTTCCCCTGAATGTCCCGGTTGCTCCCTATTGTTTCAATCAGCTCCAAAAACCTCAATACCATAGGCTCAGAATCAGGCTCAGACCCCTCTGACTGCTGTATCACCTGGGATTCCTGCCTCCACCTGATGTGCATCACCAACAGGGCTGTGCTCACCACATTGTGCATTGAAGCCTGTCCACTAACATTTCCCACCAAGGTGTGTATCTGCGCTGGGGAAGGTGGGGATGACAGCTGGGCCATGGCTGCGGTTACATCCTCGGAGCTCTCCTCCGCGGTATTCCCCTCGGAGTCAGGAGAGGGTGCACCCCTAGATGGGTCGGTGCCATCGGCTGGAACACATGCGTGAGAATGGACATGTGGTCAATTGAAGGGATGGGTCAGTCAGTGAGTCAATAACAACTCACGTTTGACTGGTCCTCTGGGTGGGGCTCGGTAGTTCCTCACCTCTGCGGCATCTGCCAGCTTCCATGTAGGTCTGCCTCTGCCATGCCGGCCACCACCAGGTCCTGCTCCTCGAAGGAGGTAAACATTCTGAAGTGTGGCAGCCCTCTGCCAGTCTGGGCCCTCTCTCAATGATCACGGGAGAGCTTTTCCTGATGGGCCACAGAGGGAGTATCTTTACTCATATGTGTGGTTCACAGTGGTGGGAGGGATGTATGAGGGAGGGTTGGGGCTCACATGGGGAGTTGGGGGATGGATGTTCCCTTGGGGTTGGGAAGGGGGTTTGTAGGGGGCGTTAGTGTCTACTCACTCATGCTGCCAGGTGTAAGTTGTTGACCTTCTTACGGCACTGGAGGTCAGTTCTCCTGGTCATACTCCCCGAGCTGACAGCTGCCGCCACCTCATCCCAGGCAGCACTGGCTGCCTTGTGGTTGACTCTCTCGGATCCTTGGGGAACGGGACAGCCCTCCTGGCCTCCACTGCATCTCGCAGCTTCCCCAGATCTGCGTATCTGAATCTTGGGGCTGGTCTCCTTGGCGCCATTGTTGCGAGCTGGCTGAACAAGTGCATCTGAAGTGCTGCTTGACCTTGTTAGCGGGGGTATGGCGAGGGCGGTCCCGGTGAATCAGCTGGCGAGCTTTAATTGGTGGCGAGAAACCCGTGAGGCCTCGCTAAGTGGACCATTCAAACGTTGAATTGCGTTGCTGGGCCGAGCGCCAGAAAGTTCGGGGCTACCACCCAAGAAAAACTACCTGGAAAGTGTTTTCATTGTGAAAAAGAAGGCCACTGGGCGAGGAGGTGCAAAGAAAAGGGATGACAGAAAGGACATCAGGAAAACAGCCTGACACACAATCCAAGCACGCCCTCTGGTGGCGAAGACGACCTGGTACAAAGATTCAAGCATCTTACATCACAGCCACAGAAGGAGTTGCTGGAGGTTGCAAAAACCTAGGGAAGCCTGCCCTCAATCTCCCAGCACCTCTCCCTGGCACTGATCCAACAGCGAGGAGATGGATTGTATATCACTATGAGGGTGGGCGATCAAGATATAGACTGTCACTGGATACAGGGGCTGAATTAACATGTTTGCCCCGACGATACAAAAACTCTTTACCTCCAGATGGCAAGATACAAATTGCCCACTTACCAGGGGGCCAGGTTTTGGTCAGCAGTAGAACTCAACCCATACTCATTGGACTTGGCCCACACGAGTTGACCACACAATTCATTGATTGATTGATATTTATTGTCACATGTACCGAAGTACAGTGAAAAGTATTTTTCTGCAGCCAAGGGAACGTACTCAGTACGTACATAGGAGACTAAAGAATAATCAACAGAGTACTGGGTCGATCCAGTGGAACAAACCTTTCTAGGCATGAATGTCCTGACTCAATTGAATCCTTCGTTGCATTTTGAAGATGGCCAAATCACATAGTATATCAGAAGCCTGAAGAAGGAAGAGTTGAAAGAACACCCAATATGGGCCAAAGATAAGAATGATTGCGGCCGACTCCAGATGGAACCAGCATCGTTTACTGGGATTGCCCCACCGTGCACCAAACACTACCCCATCAACCCAATCTCCATTGCTGGCATCTTGCCAGTCATCCAACAACGAGAGGAGCAAGGTGTTCTGTAAAAACACAGTTCCTCTAACTGCCCCCTACAGCCAGTACGGAAACCCAATTGGAGTTGGGTTCTGACTCTCGATTACAGGAAGACCAACCAGTGCATTGATGAAAGGGCACCTTTGGTAGCCGGCCCCTCCACCATTTTTAATGTTCTAATGCCGGAACACAAATAGTTCTCGGTAATAGATATGGCGAATGGATTTTGGTCAGTGCCATTGGCACTTGAGGTTCGGCCATGGTTCACCTTCACCGTCCAAAAGTAGACTTGGACACGACTACCATATGGTTTTCACAACAGCCCTATGGTATTTCACCTGGCCTCATAAAGCCATTTGAGAGAGTTAACTCCACGGTTATCCTGTACGTGGCTGGCATTCTGTTGGCATCCAACATGGAAGAACAACACAAACAAGACCTACGTACCCTGCTGGACCACCTCCACCTGAGAGGGCATAAAGCCGGCATTGCCACGGCACAAATTGCCCAACAAGAGGTTGTGTACCTGGGACAAACGATTTCGGAAGGAAAGAGAGAACTTACCCAGGATAGGACCACAGCCATTCAGGCAGCCAAACAGCCCACTACTATCCAACATCTCAGGTCCTTTTTGGGTTTGTGTAATCAAAATTGGATTGACTTCTACACATAGCTGGCTCAGCAGAGACCCATTGGGTACCATTCCGGAAAACTGGATGCAGTGGTCCTCGGATGGGGAAGTTGCCTGAGAGCCACGGAAGCCACATGTCAGGCTGTAATGGCCAGTATGGGTCTAGTCCTGGACCAAAAGCATGGTTCGAGAAGGGCTGGTGGGGCCAGGGATCCGAGGATTTAACAAACACGCCCAGTTGGTAGCAGAACGCTGTGTGATCTGCCAGAAGAATAATCCTTGACCTATCACAGTACTGCCCCAACTGAGGTCACCCGCTCCTGCTGGGCTATTCCAGTATTTACAGGTCGTCTATACCCCCCTTCCTCCATTTCAAGGATACACCGATGTTCTCATGTTGGTCAATAGGTTCTCGAAGTGAGTGGAAGCAGTTCCAACTAGAAGGGGCACAGCCAATCACACGGCCAAGGTCCTGTGTAAGGATTACATTCCGTGATGGGGAACTCCCACCAACATTGACTCTGATCAGGGAACCCACTTTACAGGCACTGTCTGCCAAGAAGTTGGTAGATTACTAAACATTACCTGGGACTTACATTGTCCTCATCACCCACAATCATCAGGGCAAGTGGAATGAATGAATAGAACTCTGAAACAATGAGTTGCCAAACATCACCAGTTATCCTGTGCAGTATTAGGGCAACGCCTAATAGTATTATGGGTCTGAGTTCATTTGAAATTATAACAGGAAGACCTATGTTACTGCCAGGAACCATTGATTTGTGAAAAGCCCATTGTCACATGATGAGTGATGGCAAATTAGAATATTGTCAGAATCTAACAAATGCTATTAGTTCTGCTTCTCAACAGGGCGGCCTGGGGAGATCCACCAGAAGGAGGACACAACATCGTCCCGGAGTTTGGGTTTACCTGAAGAAAGTACATAAGAACCTTGGGATGCTAATGGGAAGGACCCTATCAGGTGCAACTTACCACCCTGTTAAAGTCCAGGGGAAGAAAGATTGGATTAACGCATCTCATGTTAAACGAGCATGCATTGATTAAATCTCCTGGGCGGGATATCCGTTGCCTGACACCGATATTGTAATCGGCGATTAGGCAGAGAATCCATTCCAATGCCCAAATCAGGGCCGCTGCTGGTTTGACGCCAGCCAGCCATGCTCCGCTCCCACAGAAGTGACATAGATGTGTCGCACGTTGCACACTGTTGGAAAGGCATTGGTGCATCACCGGATGTCCCTCCCGCGATTCTCCACCCTTGATGGGCCGAGTTCCCGACCGCACGATTAACGTGTGGTCTGAAGTGTCGGGAACCAGTGTGGCGGTTGCGGACTGTGTCCAGCGCCACCTCACTCGGCCAGGAACCGTGCCACAGGCTGGTGGGGGGGGAGGGCTTCCACGAGGGCTGGGGGCACTAGTGGTGGGTGGCCAGGGGATGGCCTGTGAGGTCGAGTTCGTGCACGGCCGGCGCCATGTTGTACGGCATCACCGCTGCAGGTTGTCACAACATGCATGCACGGCCACAGACCCAGCCATTCTCCGGCCGTTTTCACTGTGGATGATGGGAGTTTCACCAGGCGCAGCTGCTAGCCCCTCACCGGTCCTGGAATCAGTGAGGGTTCAGCACTGATTTTGGCATTGTAAACTGCCCGTAAATTCTCCATTTCAGCCGGCACTTAGCTGCTGAAATGGAGAATCCAGCCCCCTATCTTTTAATAGGACAAATCTTATTTGCCAACATGTGTATCCGTTGCTGCCTTTTTTCATTGTGTATTGTGTTTTTATGCTTATTAAGTGTTGCTGCAAACAATTAATTGAAGCTCCTGCTAAGATATGCCTCTCAAGACTACCCATCATATCATTTTGCCCAATAAGCGAGCTTCTTATATCTAAATGATTGTAACAGCTTATCGGCTTTTTCATTCCAGTGTTGAAGGCTGTTCATAAACAAAGGGACCATCAAAGGCATCCGTGAATGTGTTCCTCTGCGATATTTCCTGCTTGCTTGCTTTTATTGATTAATTCTTTGAGAGGTTTGTGAAGAATCAAAGGAGGAATAGTAGGGAAATATTAAAAACCAAGTTTTGAAACTATTGTAACTGTGGGTGAAATACAAGCTTGTATTGTTCTGAGTCAAGGTCAGATTATACATTTACAGTTTGGCAGTGATAAAAGTGAAATGTTACACCAACCTTTCAGGATCCAGACTGCAAATGTGCATACCAGTCTGAGTGATGGTATGGAGCACCATTCAGAAGTCACAATTCAAAACTTGCAAACCAATTAGGGGCAGAGAGGGGGCCAGTACCAGAAGTGCAGGTAAAACGCTCTTGGTGCACATTGCTCTCTCTCTCTCTCCTTTATTTATTTTTCACTGTTCTCACTATGCCCTGCTGGGTTTTGTTTTCTTTTATATCTTTTGTTTGTATTTGAACGTATGACTAAAGTTTATGCAATAACTCAATTTCAAACTACCACAGGACTTGAAAATAAGAGATCCTACAGAACCTTTCCAGAATCTAGTAAATTTTGGAAAATTAACACCAACAGATCAACTACCTAATTACCACCTCTTTTGAGACCCTAGGATAAAGGCCATTGGGACCTGGAGACTTGTCAGCTCACAGCTTCATCGGTTTGCTCAGTACAATTTCCCAAATGGCTGTAATTACACCAATTTCCCCTTTCCACTCCACCCTTTAATTTACAGCTGTTAATTGAATGCTTGTCATATCCTCTATATTGAAGACAGAGGCAAAATATGTGCTGATTTCATCCACCATTTCCTGGTCATCTACTATTAACTCCCCGTTGTCACTCCCCAGAGGAACCACACCCACTTTAATTTTTGGCTTTTTGAAAATATGTGTAGAAACTCCTGCTCTCCATTTTACATGTTTAGCTAGCTTCCTCTCATACTCTAATTTCTTTCTCCGAATTAATATTTTAGTCATTCTCTGCTGTTCTGTATATTCTGATTACTCATCAGACCTGCCACTCACCTTTGCACAGTTACATACTTATTCCAAAAGTTTGATGCTTTCTTTAACTTGTTTATAAAGAATTCTTCTTTATATTAGTAATATTGGAATATTGTGAAATATCCCCTGAAATGTCTGTCACTAATCTAAGCCATAGCATAGTATCCTAGTTCACTTCTGCAAGCTCAGCTTTCACATCAGCATAGCTGCTCTTATTTATGTTTAAAATACTAAATTCAATCATATTGTGGCCGTTGTCATCTCGGGGTACCTTCACTCTGAAGTTATTGATTAATTCTGTCATATTACACACTACCAAGTCAAACATAACCTACTCTTTGGTTGGTTCCAGAATGTGCTTCACCACAGTGAATACTAAATAGGTTAAAATAGAGAGTGTAAGCGAGAAATGTGGTGGGGATATGAGTTGGGGAATTAGCAAACATTAGCATGGAGGTTGTTAAAGGCCCTGAAGGGTGGGTAGAGGGGCATAACTTTGCATGAAGGGTATGAATAGCCATGGGATTGGGGATAGGAGCATTAGGCAGCATGGAGATCAAGGAAAGCCATAGACAATGGGTGAGGCCGTGATTTTGCATGAGTTGGTATGGATATGATTGGGGAGTGGGTGGGGTGTTGTGAGTAGTAAAGGTGAGAGGGCCTATCTGCTTCAAATTCAAAGTCTCAGAGCATGGAAGTGGACCTTTCGATCAGCCAACCTAGCACTCCTCATCCACTGTGTTTGCCTGCACACTATAACCAGGACAGTGAGCTGGGACGCACCCACACTGTGTAAGGTAATCCTGTCAATCAGGGCAATTTCTCCTTAGACAAGTTCGGCAAGTCAGAAATTTTCCAACTCTGTGAAACAATCTTGGGTCCCTAATACAAATATAATGATGTTCCCAATTTTGGATAGCGAGAAATACAGCCAGGATGATCACGCCCTGCATTTATGCTGCCGGGAAAAGTGGCTTAGGCCTACCCTTGATATTCGCCAGTCGCACCACCAAACACACCTGCCATGAACAAGAGCAGAAAGTCCCGGTCTTATCAATTTTGAACAATATCAACAATGAGGCTCTAAGATGTAGAAAAGTGTAAATAACTGGGGCTGGTTTAACACAGGGCTAAAGAGCTGGCTTTTAAAGCAGACCAAGGAAGGCCAGCAGCACGGTTCAATTCCCATACCAGCCTCCCGGAACAGGCGCCGGAATGTGGCGACTAGGGGCTTTTCACAGTAACTTCATTTGAAGCCTACTTGTGACAATAAGCGATTTTCATTCATTTCAACCAACAGTTAATTGCAATAAGTCCTCGGAGGCAGAATCCCTTCACCAGAATTCCTTTTATTTACAAAACCAGCAGCAGAACACCAGGTGCATTCAGCTTGCTGTCTACACTGGGAGTGTGGAGGATCTGACACTCCCTGAAAGGGGTTCCCTGAATGAGCCACTAATCTGGGAACTCGTATTCTACTCGGCCAATCTCAAAGGCCTGGTCTAAGTCATTACATTAATAATGAAGGGCCTGATTGTCTTCTTAAGAGCAATTAGGAATGGGC
Organism: Scyliorhinus canicula; assembly: GCF_902713615.1. Classification (NCBI taxonomy): domain Eukaryota; kingdom Metazoa; phylum Chordata; class Chondrichthyes; order Carcharhiniformes; family Scyliorhinidae; genus Scyliorhinus; species Scyliorhinus canicula. The sequence continues at coordinate 101,622,254 of NC_052154.1, forward strand.
AACAAATGTTGATCTTGCAAACGTCACTCATGTCCCATGAATGAATAAAAAAACATAAAAAAGATTGCTTTACAAAACTTGTCAATAGCGATATACATGAATTGAAATGACTGAAAATGTATTTCAACACTAAACTTCCTTACCTTAAAGTAGATCTTTATGGATTTAGTACAGACAACTCCCGTTTTACCACAAATAATATTTTCTGAGACTATTTTGAAAGATGGCTGTCTGTAATTAACAGAACAAGCATCCTAAATAGACAAATTGCACACATTGGTTAAGATACAAAGAATGAGAGCATGTCCACACAGATAATTGAATGCATAGTATAAAAGTTATTTTTAAAAATTGGTTATTACCTGAACCAAAGTATATTCACAATTGCCATCAAATACATATTGTCTTCCATCAAATGTAGTGATGTGTCCTTCTCCATGAATTACACAGGTTGAAGGACACTTTGCATCTCCTGTGCATTCCCATTTACCTTGAATGCAGATACTAGTCAAATAAAACATGTTAGAGACATTAACTTGAGTTTTGCAGCTACTAAAAATAATTCTGAAAACTAAAATAGTATAACTGTCCATTTCTAATTAGGAATGAATAGAAAAATAATAACAACTTGTATTTCTATCGTGTCTTTAACATGGTAAAATAACTCATGGTGCATTCTACGTGGATTATTCATCAAAATTTGACAAGCCACAGAAGAACTATCAGGACATAAAATCAAACATTTGATCAAAGATGAAGGTTTCAAGGAGCAGCTTAAAATAGAGAAAGGCATAAAGACAAAGGTTTAAGTAGGGAAAATCAGGGCAGCACGGTGGCACAGTGGTTAGCACTGCTGTCTCATGGCGCCGAGGTCCCAGGTTCGATCCCAGCTCTGGGTCACTGTCTGTGTGAAGTTTGCACATTCTCCCCGTGTTTGTGTGGTTTTCACCATCACAACCCAAAGATGTGCAGAGTGGGTGGATAGGCCACACTAATTGCCCCTTAATTGGAAAAATTGGGTACCCTAAATTTACTTCAAAAAAAAGTTTAATATCTACAAAACTGAAGACACAGTTGTCAATGGTGGGGGTGAAAATTCCGGTGCCCTCATAAAAAGATCTGAATTGGAGGAGGGTAGATAAGGAATGCAAGGGTTGGAAGAGATAACAAGCCGTGGAAGGATTTGAAAACAAAAAGGAAAATTTCAAACCTGTGGCTTTGCTGAGCCAGGAGCCAAAGTAAGCGGATGGGAATATTGGGAATAAGTCAGGGTACCAGCAGCAGAGTTTCAGATGAGCTTAATTTTATGTAGGGTGAATGATGGAAGGCTAGCCCAGAGGAGCATTTATAAAGTCAAGTGATAACAGGGCGCGGCAAGAATTTCAGCAGCAAGTAGGTGAAGGCTGCACAGAGACAGGCAATGTTGCATAGGCGGTTGGAAGATTAACTGGTCATTAAATATGCCACCAAGATTGAAAAAGGTCTGGTTCCGCCTGAGAGAATTGTCAGACAGTTGGGAATTGGTGGCGAGAGCAAAATTTGTGACAGGGATCGGAAACAATGGTTTTGATCTGCCCAGCGATTAGCTGAAAGAAATTTCCGTTTTTTCTGCATTACAGCTTGACGAATCAGATAAAATGGAGGATTTTAAAGAGGTTATGGTGAGGTTGTGCTGAGTTGTATCCATGTCTAGGTGGACATGGGGATGTACTTTCAGATGATGTCATCGAGGGATGACAAGGGGAAATCCTTTGGGGACTCCAAAGAGATTGTTGATGAATGGGAAGAGAAGCCATTGCAGGAACATCTCTGGCTACTAATGGATAGATAAGAATGGAATAATGTGATACAGTTCCATCCAGCTGGATAACAGTAGAGACACACTGGAGGAGAATGATGGGGTGAACAATGTTGACAGCTAGAGATAGGTCAAGAAGGATGAGGAGAGGTAGTTTACTGCAGAGTTAGTTGCATAGGATTTCATTTCTGACTTTGGTAATGGTCATTTGAGCACTGAGGTAGGAGTATAAACCTGATTGGAGGCAATCAGTCATGGAGTTGTGGGAAAATAGGCACAGATTAGGGAGGCAGCAACAAGATAGTCACAAATACTGGTGAGGAACAGGAGATGAAGATAAGCCCTGATTTTATCGAGGTGGGTATAATGGCAGATTTGAAGGGGAGTGAGACAGTTGCTTAGTGAGGTAGAGTGAAGAGAACAGGAAGTGATTCTCCTGCACAAGGTGAGCTTGGAGAAGACATTATGGGAGGAAGGTCAGAAACACAGAGAAATATATAAGAGTTAGGTCAGGGGGGTACCATGAATGAGGTTTGGTCCACTGGGGTAGGGGAAAGGAGGCAAACAAAGAGGCAGTTGATCAGTTGGCCTCAACCTTTGTAACAAAGGAGTCCATAAGATCTTCACACTTATCGATCATGTTACATCATGGCAATGAAAACATAAATGTGTTCTTGAAGTTTCAGGGCGACATTGAAGCATGAAGATACTGTACTGACTGTACTCCAAAGGTACTGAGAGGAAGCATTTTTAAAAAAATATTTTTATTGAACAATTTTTATATATACAAAACAAATAAACTCTACATAAGAAAAAACACCCCCAACCCTCTTCCCCTCCACCCCACCTCCCAGTATCTGACAATGAAATACATAACAAATACATAACAAATGGCTGATGTAAACCCTCCCAATCGAGCCTCTCAGCGTATATTTAATTTACTCAAGCTACAAAAACTGCATAAGATCCCCCAGCCACACCGAGGAACTGGGTGGAGAAACAGACGTCCGGCTGGTTCAACACCCCGAGAATGGCCTCTCGGGATCAGGTTTTAATTCCGTTTGTAAGATTACCAACATAATAATAATAATAATTGCTTATTGTCACAAATAGGCTTCAATGAAGTTACCGTGAAAAGCCCCTAGTCGCCAGATTCCGGTGCCTATGCGGGGAGGCCGGTACGGGAATCGAACCGCGCTGCTGGCCTTGTTCTGCATTACACGCCAGCTGTTTAGCCCACCATGCTCTGACGAAGGAGCTCCAGAGGTTTGCCAGCTTAAGACATGCCCAGAATATATGTACATGATTCATTGGGCCCCTCCCACACCACTCGCACTTTTCCTCTACCCCCTCAAACAACCGACTCATCCAAGCCATCGTTAAGCGTGCCCGATGAACCACTTTTGAGCCCAAGCCTTGCACTGGATGGTGTGGCATTCACCCTCCGTAGGGCTTCATACCACGCCCTGCTCCATCTCCCCCTCCCAAATCTTCCCATTTGACCTTAGTCCCCCGCAGTGATTCATCGTCTCCACCAAAATCCTCCCGTAAATTCATGAAGTACTCCCCTCCTCCACCCCCGCCAAATAATCTAATTTGGTGATCTTGTTTGAGGGATAAGTATTGGTAACTACACAAGAATTCCCTGTTCTTACAATAGAGCCATGTGGTGTCATTTACGTCCAGCTGAGCGGCCGGACAGAATCTTAGTTTAATTTCACATCCTCAAGATTATGTGCTCTAAGTCTCTATAGTAGAGTTTGAACCCACAGGGGTCTGACTCAGCAGTGATAATACTAACTTGGAGTCATCGGCAACACATTTGACAACTGAATGTTTCAGAATTGATTATTGGGGTAAAGATGTCCACTAGGGTTTCAGTAGTGAAATCGTTCCAGTGTCCCTATAACTCCCACCAGATGAGGGATCAAAACTGGACAAGGTATTATGAGGTTAGATTAAGATCTTGTACAGAGGCAGAATAGAATTTGTGTTTTTCCTGGCAATGCATCTTAACAATCTATTCATTTATGAATAGCTTAGTGGCACTGGGCATTAATTGAATATTAATTGTTTGCAGGCAATAGGCACTAACTGAAGTTTCATGTGTGCCCCTATAAATAGATAGTTGTTGGGTTAGGGGTGCATGTTTGTACAGGTGTATAATCCTATAAATAAATGCTTATAAATGTACGTATAGTCTCCAATTCTACTCTTCACCAGCTGATTTTGTGAACGAGGACAAAGGACAAAGAACCACATGCACCTCTATATCAAATTTTTTCTCAGAGATGGCACGGTCGCACAGTGGTTAGCACTGCCAGGGATCCGGTTTCAATTCCAGCCTTGGGCCACTATCTGTGTGGAGTTTGTACGTTCGCCCAGTGTCTATGGGTGCTCCAGTTTCCTCCCGCAGTTCAAAAATGTGTAGGTTAGGTGGATTGGCGATGCTAAATTGCCCTTTAGTGTCCAAAAGGTTAGATGGCGTTACTGAATTACGGGGATAGGGTGGGGTTGTGGGCATAGTTAGGCTGCTCATTCAGAGGGTTGGTGCAGACTCGATGGGCTGAATGGCCTCCTTCTGCATTGTCGTGATTCTGAGATTCTCTGTGTGGCTTTCCACAGGTGCAAGGTGCCATCAACTGCACTCGGGTGGCTCTTCAAGATGTACAATATGTGAACCGCAAGGGCTTCCATTCCCTAAATGTCCAGCTGATCTGTAACCACACAAAGTGAATGCTCCAGGTGTGTGTGTGTTCAGTTCCATGGGAGTGTGGATGACTCATACATCCTGAGGTATTCTCAGATCCTTGGCGTGTTAGAGGCTCCACAGCGGCTGCTGGGATGGCTCCTCGGGGACATGGGATACTGACTGAGTATGTGGTTGTTGACGCCTGTGTGGAGGCCACAGAGGCAGCTGAGACCAAGTACAACAAGGCTCATGCTGCTACTCCAGCTTTGGTGGAGCAGACCATTGACATTCTGAAGGTGAGGTACCGTTGCCTGAACTGGCCTGGTGGAACCCTGCAGTACAGGCTGCCGAAGGTGTCACATGTCATTGCTGCCTGATTCATGGTCGGCGATGTGGCAAACCACTGAACCACTGAGGACATTCTACCATCTTCACATTCCTTCTATAAGCGTTGCTTTCTTGTCTGACTGCTGGCAGTGCACACCCTCACTGATAAGGCTTTGATATGGGGAGGGAGCAGTTGCCCACAGTCCCTACATTGCAGCAGGATGATGACCACTTGCAGTGGGGACAGTGCACAGATCTTCAAAGAGCTATTGTGAATGCCTGACACCTGAATGGCTGATGGCTGCTCACTTACTCTCAATCACCAGGGTCACGGCGATGTGTGGAGAGATCATTCTTGATTATTTGAGCCCTTGAGGTTCAGTGGTTGATAGAATATGGGGCAAGCAGCAGGGCAACATGTGCAGAGAGCACACACTGACAATGACTAGGATGAGTGATGGTAGCCCTGAACACTGGGGGAGACACCCTCATGTCCTACAAGAAACGTGCATGTCTGATGTATTCAATCACTGGCAGGGAACATAGAGAAGACACAATAAGTGAAGGCTTATTTTCAGAAGTGGATGCTATCTCCAAGTACTTAAACACCTTGCCCATGCTGTTTTACTAGACTTTCTTCACCTTTCTAACCCTGTCACTACGTATTGATGCATCTGCAACATCCACATCTGAGGTGAAGGCAGCCTGCTGTCTGCCACGCCCTGTTGTCTCTGATGACCTTGGCAAGTATCTTCGAGAGGGTAGTGACCTTGAGGGCCCCAGCCTGCTTTTGGGGTCCTGCATTGTGGCAGTGCCACCCTCTTGGCCTGTGGGGCTGAGCTGAAGCTGTCACAGGAAGAGGGGAATCAGATGGGCGGGATACATCCAACATCACTATGGGTGGATGGGCCCAGGCTCTGCACCAGCTGCTCCTCCCCCTATGGGTGCTTGAAGGTTCCTGGCTTACTCCTTGGGAAAGATAAGTATCTGCAGTGAGCTCAAGAAGCCTGCCATCCTCAGACTTGTGGATCCCCAAAAGTGCCTGCACCATGGGAGTGCATGTTCAGAACCATGGAGCACATGTCCAGCACCATGCAGCATATGTCCACCACCATGGAGCACATGTCCAGCACCATGGAGCACATGTCCAGCACCATGCAGCATATGTCCACCACCATGGAGCACATGTCCAGCACCATGGAGCACATGTCCAGCACCATGGAGCACATGTCCAGCACCATGGAGCGCATGTCCAGGGGTAAAGGAATTCCATTTGTAGTAATGTTCTATGTCCTATACAGATGGACGATAAGGGGATAGTGTAGATGGGCTTCAGAGGGGTTTCACAGTTCGGCGCAACATCGAGGGCCGAAGGGCCTGTACTGCGCTGTAATGTTCTATGTTCTATACCATGGAGCGCATGTCCACCACCATGGAGCACATGTCCACCACCATGGAGCACATGTCCACCACCACGGAGTGCATGTCCAGCACTATGGAGCACATGTCCAGCACTATGGAGCACATGTCCAGCACTATGGAGCACATGTCCAGCACTATGGAGCACATGTCCAGCACTATGGAGTGCATGTATGTCCTGCAACGCTGCAGGGCAGAAGCCTTGCACCAAGGTTTCCACAGCAATCACCAACCTCGCTGTATTGATTTGGTTGTGTCAGAGTGTCAGCACAATGTCTTCAGACAGAAGGTGGCAGGATTCCTCCAATCAGAGGACTGTAGCTGGCACCCCTTCCTGGTGTTCCCGACTTTGCCTTTGCAGCTCCAGCAACTGAGGCATGATCAAGTCCAGCGGCACGTCATCTGACTGGGCCTCAGCAGATCCCTGGCCTCCAACACTCCTCTGAGAGCCAAAACCCTTGGACGCCCTGCCTCTGCCTGTTGTGGGTCAGAAAGAGTGAGGTGCTCACCAGTTTTTGACCCCCGAGGCTGGTATAAAATTAGGTCCCACTGAGCTGTGTTTCTCTGTGCTGCTGGAGGGTATGGGTGAAACCTCTGATGGTTCTTTAATCCCCATGACTGAGAAATCATCCGTGTTGGTGTCAGAGCTTTCTTGAACCTGGCTGGTAGACTCCCTGGGGTGTTCTACTGTTGTACCTGCGAGAGAAGGGAGATTATATCAGTGCATGGCAGGGTGCTTCAGATCCAGAAGACATCACTCATGTTGGTTTTGTGTGATGGATGATGCTGTGCTGGATCCTCACTTGGTTCATTGCCACCCAGTTCACCATTGGCACAGGAGGTTGACTTTCTTGCTGGCCAGCTGAAGGCTCTTTCCCCGAGTCTGAGAGAATTTTCATCTCTGCAGGCCTCCGGACATCTGGCATTCCTCTTACTTATTGTCAGCCAGCTTGTCCTGCTTGAAGACAGATGGAGTGAGTGTAAGCAGGACACATGCTAGGGCCGATGCTAAGGATGCTGGGCATGTGTGGATGGTAAGTGGGAGCAGTGAGGTGATGAGGGCACAACCTTCAGAGGAGATGAAGATGTGTATGGGAGAGTGGGTGGTGGTGTCCTTGAGCTGGCAGTGAGCACCTTGTGGATATGTAATAAGTGTATGAGTATGTGAGGTTTTTTTTCCAATGAAGGGACAATTTAGTATGACCAATCCACCTATCCTGGACATCTTCGGGTTGCGGGGGCGAAACCCACGCAGACACGGGGAGAATGTGCAAACTCCACACAGACAGTGACCCAGGGCGGGGATCGAACCCGGGTCCTCAGCACCATAGGCAGCAGTGCTGACCACTGTGCCACCGTGCCGCCCATAAGTGTGTGAGTTGAGAGTGAGCAATGGAGAATATTTTCTGGGGATTGCTGCAGGTTGTAGTTTCCCTGGATGATGAGGTGATCATCGGTTCGTCCAACCAGGAACACATGAAGAACCTGGAGGACGTACTACGTTGGTTCGAGAAAGTCGATGGTTTTGGGACCCGCCACAACAGGTGGCTTTTGATGAGGTGAAGCAGTGGCCCTCATCTTTGCATCTGCTGACACATTTTGAAACGTCCAAGTCCTTGTTGTTAACCTGCGATGGCTTGCCTTACAGCATCAGGACTGCACTGGTGCATCGGATGGATGATGAAACTGAACAGTGTTTGCTTCATGCAGCCTGGTGGCGGCAGAGGGGAACTATGCCCAAATCGAAAAGGAGGGTTTGGTATTCGGGGTGAAGCGATTCCACCGGTACGTATATGGGCATACATTTATGGCCTATATGAACCACAAACCCCTGATGGGGTTGTTGAAGGAGGAAAGGGCAACTCCCCCCCGATGGCATCTGTCCGCAATCCACGTTGGGCGCTGCTGTTGGTGGTATATGAATACGTGTTGGAACATCGTCCAGGAACAAAGATTCTGCACGCGGATGCACTCAGCCGCCTCCCGTTGCCCACCAGCATGCTGTGCCTGCTGCGTCAGACAAGATAATTGCAGCGAAAGAGAAAATGCTGGAAAATCTCAGCAGGTCTGGCAGCATCTGTAGGGAGAGAAAAGAGCTAACGTTTCGAGTTTGATGACTCTTTCTCAAAGATAATTGCAGCCTTGCACCTTGCCAGTTATGGCGGCCCAGATGAAGGTGTGGACGCAGATGCACCCATTGTTGGTCAGGGTCCGCCACATAATGCTGTACGGGACCCAACATCATGCTTTCCCGAAAAACCTGCATGCATTCACCACGAAGATGGCTGAACTCAGTGTGGTACACTGCATCCTGCTGTGGTGCCCTGGGTGGCCATGCCTGAGCGAGGCCAGGGGACAATCCTACATGACCCGGGTGTCTCAAAAATTAATATGTTGGTCTGGAGCAATGTATGGTGAGATAGACGCGGACATTGAAACACTGGCAAAACAATGTACATGGTGCCAAAAACACCAGAAGCTACCCCTGCAGCTCCACTCCACCATGGGAGTGGCCGGGCCGACCATGGCCCCACCTCCATGTGGATTTCGCAGCACCATTTCAAGGAGCCATGTGTCTACTTATTGTGGATGCCGATTCGAAGTGGATGGATATCCACCGCATGACCACAATGACATCATGGGCCACTACTGAGTGGCTCCAACAAACCTTCAATGCCTGCGAGCTTCCCAAAGTGTTAATGTTAGATAACGGCACAGCTTTTACAAATGTGCGATTCGACAACTTTCTGAAGCAAAACAGGATCCTCCATGTACGGGCTGCACCTTACCACCCGCCCTCCAACAGATTGGCTGAATGGGAAGTGCTGACACTTAAGCTGGACATGCGAAGATCGACCTCCGGTTTCCAGAGACCCATCTGGTCTTTTTGCTTTTCTATTGCAGGACCACGCCACATGCCACCATCGAAGTGGCGTCCTCGGAATTGTTAATGGGTCATCGGTTCATAGAATCAGCAGTGCAGAAGGAGGCCATTCGGCCCATCGAGTCTGCACCAGCACTTGGAAAGAGTACCTGACCTAAGCCCACACCTCCACCCATCCTTGTAACCCAGAAACCCCACCTAACCTTTTTGGACACGAAGGGCAATTTAGCATAGCCAATCCACCTAACCTGCACATCTTTGGACTGTGCGAGGAAACCGGAGCACCCGGAGGAAACTCATGCAGACACAGGGAGAACATGCAGACTCTGCACAGACAGTGACCCAAGCCTGGAATCCTGGAGCTGTGAGTCAACAGTGCTAACCACTGTGCTACCGTGCCCCTCCTCCCACAGCTGTTAAGCACGCTGTTGAGCCTCATTCTGCCAAACATTGGGGAAAAGGTCCACGACTGGCAGGAACATGCGAAAATCCAGACCCATCGGTGAATTTGTAGCAGGTGACGCGGTCTAATTCCGTAATTTCATCGATGGGGCATTGCGGTTTCCAGCGACAGTAGCAAAGTGTATGAGTACAAGGAAAAGAACCGAACAGGCACGTAGACCCCTCCGCAGCCAAGCGCTACAGGTCGTGGACAGATCAAAGCCTCCGGTGCAGCCACCAGTGATACCCAGTGAGTCAGATGAGCCCCTCGACTCGGAGATGCGGGTGGTCGATTCATTTGACCCAGAATCGAACTTGGAGACTTTGCTGACTGCAGTCGAAATGGATCCTGTAGCGACCGCTGAGCACAGCACAGTGGGACCACCCAGACGTTCAGCCTGTAAACATCACTTCCCAGTTCTGTACATCCCTCCAGGCCCAGAACAGCAGCATTCGAGAGACAGCCACGAGCAAAGCGGATGGAGGATCCCCCTTGTCCTGCTGTCAAGGTGGAAGACGTGTCGGACTTGGGGGTGGGAGGGGGTGGGGGTGTTAGAACCAAACTGGAGGCCATAGAGTTTGCAACATCAAAGTCCCTGTGGCCTAACCCAAGTACGATCTCCCTAGATGAGTGGGCGGAGCTACACCCTTAAGCCAAGGGCTTCATGGAACCTCAGTACCTGGCCCAAGTGTGGGTTAGATGCGGGAGAACCTTCGGGTAGTAGGAGTTGTATTATAGTAGATAAAATAAATTTGAGCTTTTTCTTCCAGTCATCGCTTCCGTGTGGTCGCTTGCCTGGAACTTTACAGTGACTATAACAACTACCATTGATTGTGGTGAAAACCTATCTGGTTCACCTTTAAGGAAGGAAGTCAACTGGTCTATTTGTGACTCCATATCCATAGCAATGTGATTGACTCTTAACTACTCTCTACAGGCCACGCAGCTGAAAGACAATTATAGATGGGTATTGCCAGTGACACCCACATCCCATGAAAGGATAAAGAAAAAAAAAGTGATTGGAAGGAAATGCAGTCAAGATAGTTGTGGGAGTAAGTGGACTTATAGTGAATACCAGTTCATATTATTGCCCAGAAATGGAGACAGAGAAGTTGAGGATGGGAAGATATGAGTTGAAGCTGGATGATGTGAAGCTGAGACTTACTTAGTCCCATCTCATGCAGTGACACATGAAACACATGCTTATGTTTTGCCATTGGCACAGGTCAACAGCCTGCCAAAACAGGTTACCAGCCTGCCAACACAGATCACCAGCCTGTCAACAGAGGCTATAGCTTGAGGGGCACTACCTCATTCAAGCATGGCTGACCAGGAGAATCTTGTGCTCTTACCATAGGCATATTGGAAGAATTTACAGATTGATAATCAACTTGTTTAGCCACATTATAAACACATATTTCATGAGCATCGAGTCCTGGAGTAGGACTCAAACCCTGAACTTCTGACTCAGAAGTAGGGATACTACCAATGTGCTACAAGATCTCCACATTTGAAGATGAAACACGGGTAGAAATTAGAGGCAAACGGAAAACATTTTCCAGTCAGTGTGATAGCAGGAAATACACCTATACAGTCATCTATGACCCAGAGAAAGAAGTAAGGGAGGGGGTTTGAGTATGACCAGAATCAATAATCTACCTATCCCACAAAGGCAGGCATAGCTAGGAGCCATGAAGGTTTCTAGAGGAGTGCCTTTTATTTGGAAAAACTGAGTAGAGTTAAAGGAGAAGTTGTTCAATGCAAGAACAAATTCAGCCAGGTGGGCATGTATGATGGTGGATGGAAAGTGGGAGCATCTCGGTTAAAGGAAAAGCCAACAGATCACTCTGGTGGGTGAGTTTGAACATTCCTTTTGCAAAATCAAGATAATAAGCCAACTACAGTCAATGGCTTTTCTCAAAAACTTCAACCATGTTTGTTGGCCGTGATCTTCATTTCCTGAAAGCATGCTGAGATTCTCTGTACGGTGCATTTCTAATGAATCCCTCCATCAACTTGCCTATAACTTTGTGATTATTCTTGGCCAGGGCACCTGGAGGACTCGCTTCTTCTTTTAATAGTGACATGTGACTTTTTACATCTACCTGGGAGGACAAATGAGTTATTAGGGACTTTTCACCATAACCTCATTGAAGCCTACTTGTGAGAATAAGCTATTATTATTATTACTAGTGAGCTTTTCGATGGAAAGGTAAGAGAACTAAATGAATAAATGATTTTGAAGAATAATTATAATTTCTTATGTGTAGTTGCAACTTATTCAAACTTCTTTTCCTATGCTTCTGAGCTCTTACATTATAAATAACCATGTTACTTAAATAAAACTGCAAATGTTTTCAAGTGTATTTGATATTTCCACCATACCAAATTGATTGAAAATGGATTAAATCTGTGTAAAATCCAGAAGGCAAATTGCTGCATTTGGCATAACTACAAAGCCACATTAGCTTTGCCGTCATTAGCAATTATGTATTGTTTAACGATACAGCTTCTGGATGGTGAGAGATGAGGTCTATGTACAGAGAGTTTGTGAAACTACTTGAAGAAAACAATTCCTTGCGGATTCTCACAATTAGCCATGGTAAACATGAGGGAAATTCCACTTATCTGGAACTTCCTCCATGAGTAGGGCTCCCTGGCTGAGCAGGTGAAAGTGTTAGGAAATTAGGATTATTGTGAGACATTTTATGGCAATTTAGGTTTTTTTTCACGTGTTTTTTAAAACAATCAGTTTAGAGAATACTGCATTATTAAATAAACTAATTTATCTATTAAGGCAGTTTTACAATATGTAAATACAATATACGGATCCTTACCATTTCTGACATTCTTTCACGATCGTTTTCCGAGGCCGATAGTACACACCACTGAATTCACAAGGACAGTCTTGAAGATAGACACAATGCCCTCTCTCATCCAACACCATTCCGTGTGGGCAGACGCAGCCAGAGATACACTTGTTTGCTAACTAAAGAGGAAGAAGTGAATTGACAATCAGAACTGTATGTATTTAATTGAAAAATGTGGTAAAGTAAGAATCGAAAGAGCAGCATTAGGGAAGTTGGTGGTGTGCCTCAGGGGTTGGTGCTGAGACCACAACTTTTCACAATGTACATTAATGATCTGGAAGAAGGAACTGAATAATAATAATATTTGCTTATTGTCACAAGTAGGCTTCAATGAAGTTACGGTGAAAAGACCCTAGTCGCCACATTCCAGCGCCAATTCGGGGAGGCAGGTATGGGAATTCTGCGTGACAAGCCAGCTGTTTAGCCCACTGTGCTAAACCAGTCCCTGCAAGGCACTGTTGCTAAGTTTACAGATGATACAAGGGACAGGCAGTATTGAGGAAGCAGGCAGGCTGCAGAAGGACTTGGACAGGCTTGGAGAGTAGGCAATGAAGTGACAAATGAAATACAATGTGGAAAAGTGTGAGGTTATGCACTTTGGAAGGAGAAATGAAGGCATAGACTATTTTCTGGGGAGAAATGGGGAGAGGCTTAGGAAATCAGAAGCACAAAGGGACTAGGGAGTCCTTGTCCACGATTCTCTTAAGGTTAACTTGCAGTTTCAGTTGGCAGTTTGGAAGGCAAATGCAATGTTCGTATTCATGTCAAAAAGGCTAGAATACAAGACCAGGAATGGACTTCTGAGGCTATATACGGCTCTGGTCAGACTCCATTTGGAGCATTGTGAGCAGTTTTGGGCCCCATATCTAAGGAAGGATGTGCTGGCCTTGGAAAGGGTACAGAGGAGGTTCACAAGAATGACCCCTGGAATGCAGAGCTTTCAGTATGAGGAACGGTTGAGGACTCTGGGTCTGTACTCGTTGGAGTTTAGAAGGATGAGGGAGGGATCTTATTGAAACTTACAGGAGGCCTGGATAGAGTGGATGTGGAGAGGATGTTTCCACTTAGATTATCATAGAATTTGCAGTGCTGAAGGAGGCCACCCGGACCATCGAGTCTGCACCGGCTCTTGGAAAGAGCACCCTACCCAAGGTCAACACCTCCACCCTATCCCCATAACCTAGTAACCCCACCCAACACTAAGGGCAATTTTGGAAACTAAGAGCAATTTATCATGGCCAATCCACCTAACCTGCACATCTTTGGTCTGTGGGAGGAAACCGGAGCACCCGGAGGAAACCCACGCACACACGGGGAGGATGTGCAGACTCCGCACAGACAGTGACCCAAGCCGGAATCGAACCTGGGACCCTGGAGCTGTGAAGCAATTGTGCTAGCCACAATGCTACCGTGCTGCCCTTACTTGTAGGAAAAGCTAGAAGCAGCAGACACAATCTCAGTCTAATGGGACGGTCCGTTAAAACAGAGAGGAGGAGGAATTTCTTCAGCCAGAGGGTGGTGAATCTGTAGAACTCTCTGCCGCAGAAGGCTGTGGAGGCAAAATCACCGAGTGTCTTTAAGACAGAGATAGATAGGTTCTTGATTAATAAGGGGATCAGGGGTTATGGGGAGAAGGCAGGAGAATGGAGATGAAAAAATATCAGCTATGATTGAATGGGGGAGCAGACTCGATGGGCCGAGTGGCCTAATTCTGCTCCTCTGACTTATGGTCTTCTAAGCAGAAAGCATTCGACATGTATAGAGACTGATGGACAGGAGAGAGCAGCAAAGACTTGAGGGCACAGCGAGACTGCTAGAGGCCTCACACCATACCAGGTATAAATGAGGCCCGAGAACATGAGGAGTGATGGATACCTCAGAGTACGGACTGCATGGCAGAGACCTCGCAGCATAACAGGACTAAGAGGACTGAATGAAACCCAAGAGCACAACAAGACCAGTGGAGGACCCACAGCACAGCTGAGGTAAGTGAAGAGCAGAGGTCTGGGAAAACAAAGAGAGAGGTGGAGACCCACGACACAGTTGGAGAGGAAAGGAACAGTAGTGGATCGAGAACGTGGCAATCCGCTAGAGGCCCAATACCCAGAATGGATAAAAGAAGCAGTGAATGCCTGAGAACATCACAACAAAGATTACAAGGTCAAAATGTTACTGAAAGAGTGGTGTGTAGGGGGGGTGCAGGGCTTCTGATTCCCTCGGTCCTGACCTCCTGCCAATTAATGCTCAGATGCTCATGCAGTCTGAAATCGCTGCAGGGCAGGCAGTATCAATGGGATTGTGTTCCCTGCCAATTCTTCAGATAGCGGGAAGGAAAGCCCCATCAGCCCAAAGATCCTGGTCTAATGTTGTGCAACAAATAAGGATTAACTAATAATGATCTACAAAAGAAGCCTCTGGGAAAGGGAACTGAGTTTCTGAGTCATTTAACCAACTCCGCCACACCCCTTGTCTTCTTTTCCAGCCCAGAGTGGAACATCTACCCCACCCACCCCTTCCTCAGCCTCGTCTACTCCCCCAGATTCAGGTGCATCTCCTGCAAAAACATAACGTCCGCCTTCAGACTCCTCAGATGCGTAAAAACACACAAACATTTAGCCGGCCTATTAAATCCACTCACATTCCACTTGACCAGCCTGGTCAGCGGCTCCCCGCCCCCCCCCCCCCCCCCTACCCTGCCGATCAGCCAAACCCCTTTTTAAGCTGGCCCGCGTCACACGCCCCTCCAAGGCCGCCCTTATTTGTCCACCACCATCTCTCCCTTCCCAACTACACCACACCCATGTCAGCAACCCTCCCCCACCATCAAGCAATAACAACAAATAAACCATGCGACCTCCCCTCCCACCTTCCTCCTGACAACCCCCCACATCACTCCCGTTAACTAGCCGCCCAGCTAGCATGGTGGCCCTTGCCCATCCTCTGACTTCCCCTCACCCATCTCGTCCACCCCTCCCCCTCCAATCGTCCCAACCACCGACAGACAGAAAGAAACAAAAGGCACACTCACCATCACCACTCCCCCATTGAAACCCACCCTAAATTGCCCACTCCATGTGCCCCCAACAAATACAAAGCTCCTCTCCGAAGATCAATGTCTTCAAGCTCCTCCCAGCCTATGGTCCCCAAATTGCCCCTGAGGGTGGGGTTGCAGGAATAGGGAGAGGGATTGGCCTTAGGTAGGGTGGTCTTTCGAAGGATCGGCGCTGACTCCATAGGTTGAATGGGCTCATTTTGCACTGTCGGGATTCCATGATTGTATCATAAAGTTCATCGTCTCGCTGGTCGAGTCAAAATTCCTGCTTTTGATGCATCATTCAAGAGAGGGTAGAGTAAAAAACTTCGAACTTCACCCTCTTCTCAAAGAGGACCGCCTTTATCTGGTTGTATCCAGCCCTCTGCTTCGCCAGCTCCGCATCCAAGTCCTGGTAAATTCGCAGATTACTCCTTTCCCAGATGCATTTCTTGGGTCTGCCTTGCCCACTTCATAATTTTTTTGTTATCCAGAAATCAATGCAGCCTCACCACCATCGTCTTTCGCAGTTCCCCACCTGTGGCCTCCTCCTCAGTGTCCTGTGTGCCAGATCCACCTCGCTGAGCCGGTCAAAGGCCCCCTTCCCCATAAGCTTCTCCAGCATGCTCGCCACATACTTGCCGGCTTCCGCCCCTTCGATGCCCTCAGACATCCCGACAATCCTCACATTCTGCCTCCTGGGGTGGTTCTCGAGGTCCTCCAATTTCTCTCTCAGATATTTCTGGCTGGCCATCACCATCCCCGTCTCCAGTGAGGCCAGCCGATCCTCAAGCTTCCCCACCGACTCCTTCACCTTGTGGATCACCAGACCCTGAGCCTCCTGCCTCTGCCCCACACATTCAATTGTCGCTTGAAGCGGCTGCACCACCTTGGCCAAATCCTCCAAAGCCTCTTTCCCCTGCTGCTGGAATTTATTATTCAAAGATTCGACCAGCTGCTCCATTGACAACTGGGCAGGCAGCACTGCCCCCTTTCCCTCCACCATCTTCACCTGTGCCACACCCCGAAAATGTGCGGCAGCACAGTAGCACAGTAGTTAGCACGGTTGCTTCACAGCTCTAGGGTCCCGGGTTCGATTCCCGACTTGGGTCTCTGTCTGTGCGGAGTCTGCACGTTCTCCCCGTGTTTGCATGGGTTACCTCTGGGTGCTCCAGTTTCCCCCTACAATCCAAATATGAGCAGGTTAGGTGAATTGGCCACGATAAATTGCCCTTCATGTCCAAAAGGTTAGGTGGGATTACTGGGTTACAGGGATAGGGCGGAGACGTGGGCTTAAGTAGGGTGCTCTTTCCAAGAGCCAGTGCAGACTCGATGGGCCAAATGGCCTGGTTCTGCACTGTAAATTCTATATTTCCTGTTCCAGCTACTCTTTCTTTCTCGTGGCACTTCTTGTCCGTTGATCCATACACCAACCTGATCAGTGGAGTATTCTCTTCCTTGGGCACTCATACATGTTTTGCTCTCAAATACCACAGGATTCGGGTGGGAAAGGGCCAAAAAAATCCACCTGGAGTGGAAGGCACCAAATGTGCAATCACTCACTCCATGGTGGGCACTAGAAGTCTGGTGTGAAGCTTCTTGAGTGTTGTTGGAGCTGCACTCATCCAAGCGAGTGGAGAGCAGATGGTGGACAGGCTTTGGAAGGTCAGGAGGTGAATTACTCGCTATAGGATTCCTCGCTTTTGACCTGCCTTGATAGCCACAGTATTAATATGGCTAATCCAGTTCAGTTTCTGATCAATGGTAACCCCCAAGATGTTGATTGTGGGGGAGTCAGCGATGGTAATGCCATTGAATGTCAAGGGGTGATGGCTAGATGAGTTAGTTTAGCACAGTGGGCTAAACAGCTGGCTTGTAATGTAGAACAAGACCAGCAGCGTGGGTTCAATTCTCGTACCAGACTCCCTGAACAGGTGCTGGAATGTGGCGACTAGGGGCTTTCCTCTGTAACTTAATTGAAGCCTATTTGTGACAATAAGCGATTATATTATTATCATTATTAAAACCTCTCTTATAGGAGATAGTCGTAGCCTGGCAGTAGAGCAGCTATTTAAAGTGTTGATTATTATGTTTGTGACCAGGGCTATAAACATAAAATAGGAAGCAAAAAATAGTAAATTATTTTACATTGTTGAGAATGGTCAGCTTTCAAGACCTCAGAACCTTTTCTTTATAGCCGATGAAATTATTTGGACTTTCAGGCACTGGTGAATGTAGGAAATGGAGCAAAGCAGACTCCCACAGACAGAACTCTAATAATGACCAGATGATTTGTTTTCAGTGATGTTAATTTGTTTTACACAAGCAGAATAATCCTCGATGTTCTGCTCTATTATCTACTCACACTACGAGTTTCTGTAGCATGCATCTGGCATGTTGGTTGATAAGCTGCTCCATATTCATCTTCTTTAGCATTTGCACAGTTGAAGTAAATTTTAGGTTGGTCACAAATTTCTAAGGAAGAATATCCAATGTTTTATTAGTAAAATATATAACATGCTTGGCATGCATCAAATAGATCTTGTGCGGTGTCAAATTAATAGATTAGATTTGCAAACGGTCTGTTTCAGTCAAAAATTATTACTGTATTACTTGAGCACAAATCAGTTTTGCCACATTTAAGTACTTTGGGGCAGATATTTAGAGATGAGTTAAGGTTGAAATCTAGAATTCAACATATAATGTGGAGATTTTCATATTTTGTATATTCTTCTATTGGAATCTAGGTTAACAAATGTTTCCTACCTCCTGAGATGAAAGAGTCCTCAAAACATTCGATTTTGCCATTTTGACAAAAGCTAGGAAGAGAAATAAGTCAACAGAATAAAACGCAAGTTGTATTAATTATACAATCGCTATCATAGAATCAGAGAATTTACAGTGCAGAAGGAGGCCATTTGGCCCATCGAGTCTGGA
Source organism: Scyliorhinus canicula (assembly GCF_902713615.1). Taxonomy (NCBI): domain Eukaryota; kingdom Metazoa; phylum Chordata; class Chondrichthyes; order Carcharhiniformes; family Scyliorhinidae; genus Scyliorhinus; species Scyliorhinus canicula. Next base: position 101,640,654 of record NC_052154.1, read on the forward strand.
CCAGCCCTTGGAAAGAGCACCCTACTTAAGCCCACACCTCCACCCTATCCCCATAACCCAGTGACCCCACCTAACTTTTTGGACACTATGGGGCAATTTATCATGGCCAATCCACCTAACCTGCCCATCTTTGGACTGTGGGAGGAAACCGGAGCACCCGGGGAAACCCATGCAGACAAAGGGAGAAAGTTCAAACTACACACTGACAATCACCCGAGGCAGTAATTGAACCCGGGTCCCGGGAGTTGTGAGGCAGCAGTGCTAGCCACTGTGTCAAAGTGCCACCCACATCGTGCTGCCCAATATCCATCCTCGTTCAGCTGTAAATTTGCAAAAAGGATCTTGGATCAATCCTAACTTCTGCCATTAGATCTCCTTTGTAATGGTACAGCAATAAAGATTAATTAAAAAAACTATGAGATCATCAACTATATCAGGCAGTTGCATAAGTTGACGTGATGATAAAGTAATTGAACATTTTGTGGTGGATGTCTTGCTTGCCTGGCATGGAAGGAAAATGATCAAGCCTGGCTTGACTGTGGAAAAAGGTAATTACTAACTTTCGCAGATCTAGTGCAGAAAGAAATAAAATAACAGTGAAAAACAGTGGCACAGTAGCACAGTGGTTAGCAATGTTGCTTTACAGCACCGAGGTCCCAAGTTCGATTCCCAGCTTGGGTCACTGTCTGTGCGGCATCTGCACGTTCTCCCTGTGTCTGCGTGGGTTTCCTCCGGGTGCTCCGATTTCCTCCCACAAGTCCCGAATGACATGCTGTTAGGTAATTTCGACATTCAGAATTCTCCCTCTGTGTACCTGAAAAGGCGTCGGAATGATGCAACTCGGCGTTTTTCGCAGTAACTTCATTACAGTGTTAATGTAAGCCTACTTGTGACAATAAAGATTATTATAAAAGTAAAGTTAAAGATCACCTATGTTTAACAGTCTGGAATAGCTCTGCACAGCTCATAGAACTCATAGAAGCACTGCAGTGCAGAAGGAGTCGATTCAGCTTATCGAGTCTGCACTGACCCTTCAAATGAGCATGCTACCCATGTCCAGTCCTCTGTCGACTGCCCTATCTCCGTAACCCAAAACCTAACCTGCACATACCCGGACACTTAAGGGGCAAGTCATCATTGTAATCCACCTAACCCACACATCGTTGGACTGTGGGAGGAAATTGGAGCACCTGGAGGAAACCCACGCAGACACAGGGAGAATGTATAAACTCCACACAGACAGTGACCCAAGGCCGGAATTTAACTTGGGTCTCTGGATCTGTGAGGCATCAGTGCTAACTACTGTGTCACCACGCCACCCTCATGACACAGCCTAATGTCCTCCTTTTAAATGAAATTGCTATAGCCATCAGGCGTTCTTTCCCATCTAAGTTATCGCCCAAATGTCTATTTCCATACGTTGATTGCAGATAATAGTTTGGAAAATCTGACATCGAAAACAACCTCATCAAACAGCATCTGCTACCTCAACAAAGCATCTCCTTCGTGCTTAAGGAAAAATTCACATGGGGTCTCAGGTTCAATCTAGAGATCTCATGAATGAAGGGATTCATAATGTGCCCACAAGAAAGGCAGTGTTCAACAGCAAATTAGCAATAATCTAACTGATTATGTTGTGCTACATAATGCATGCTACAATTATTCTGGAAAGCTCCCATTGGTTTACATTGAAGAATCTCCCTGGAAATAAACCTAATCCCTTATTTTAGCATTCCATAGATGTTTTCCATGGTATTTTGATGTAGATATGAGCGTCATTATAATGCTGTTCAGTGCACGGAGGGGTGTTCTCAATAGTGTCAGCAGGTAGCGAAGATTTCCCAGACAATGGGGAGTTAGCAAACTGACTTAGGAAAAAGGAACCATGTGGGTTATGAGGATTCTGGCCGTTTCTTATTTTTATGCCAGTGGTCAGACATAGGTTGTACATTTATTTGTGTAACGAATATATAATGAATATACAGGAACACAAGGTCAAAACTATTTCCATCTATCACCTCTATTTATTGGTTCGCCCTATCAAACAATGGGTGCGATTCTCCAGCCTCGTTGTTCTCTCGCTCGAGCAACATGAGTCCGGTGAATAGCGGAGGAGCAGAAAACGTGACCGCGCCGGGCGTAAAACAGTTCGCAGTGCAATCGGCCGGCACCTGTTGGCGAAATTGGGATCTCGCTGTCTCATGGCGAGAAACCAATTATCACCACTTAAGCCCTATTTCCATACAATTAACTGGAGTGACCCCTTATCCAATGGCCTCCCGTCATTCATCAGCCTTCCCAGCAAGTGGTCACATTGGTGCCGATTAGTACTCCTTTTGAAAAACATGAGCCTGGCGGATGTGCTTCTGTGGGCAGCCAAGGAGGTGAGTAGCCATCTTTGCTCATAGGCAAACAGCCCAGAGGTGCTGGGCTTGCCCCCTCAGTGCTGGGCGGGGGGCTCTCAGCTGTGGGGAGGGGAGGACCCTTGGCTGGGGTGGGAGCCCCTCCGCAGGGGTGGCGACCACTCGCAGCATTATCATGCCAACCCCTGGATCGTGTGTACCCATTCTGGGGGCAACCCTTGTTCCTGCCCATCTGCTGCAATGACCACCATAACCCCCTTCGACTGCTGAGGCCTCAGGCCATGCGGCTGAAGGCTATTGCTGATAGGGAATTGGTAATCGTGGTTAAGTGAGCACTTCACATATCCCAAATGGATTCCTGTGGGTGAGTGGGCCATGTAGCATGTGGGAGTCATTGCCTAGAATCCCAATCAAACCGTGATGCCTGAACACTGTGCCTGAACACTGCAGCAGCCAACATCCAAACATCCATGGGATGGAACACAGCTCCGGGAACATGCCCACGGCCAGAGGATGGGTGAGTGCCATGGGGAGAGGACCAGCCCCGGTCCAGGTGACATCTTGAGCGCGGTAAAGGGTCTGGGGTCTGGTGAGAGGGGCCCATTGTGGCCGGGTGTGTGTGGGCAGGGCCAGATGGGGGCGGGGGAGAGCGGGGATCAATGGGGGATTGGAGGTCCTGGGGTGAGAGTCACTGCTATTTGTCAGTCTAACACACTTTCCCAATGCCTTACAGATAGTGAACACTATAGTAGGGGTATTGGACACAGAGCCTGCCCTAGCGGTGCTACTGGTAGTCCGGGCAGCCAGACGCCAGAAATGGCAGCAGCAACAGCGTCAGCCGATGCTCGAGGCGATGGACCATGTGCCGGACCCCGCCCCACATCCTGAGGACCTGGCCACCATCAGGCTAGGGAGGGACCCAGAGGGGTGCCACGCGATGGCCCAGGGTGTACAGGCATAGCTGGCCCTTTGAACAGATGACGGACAGCGCATGCCGCAGGAAATGAAAATGAAATGAAATGAAAATCGCTTATTGTCACGAGTAGGCTTCAATGAAGTTACTGTGAAAAGCCCCTAGTCGCCACATTCCAGCGCCTGTCCGGGAAGGCTGGTACGGGAATCGAACCGTGCTGCTGGCCTGCTTGGTCTGCTTTAAAAGCCAGCGATTTAGCTCAGTGAGCTCCGCTTCAACAAGGAGACGGTGCGGCGCCTGTGACATGATCTCACGGACTTAGCACCACATGGAGGAGGAGGACACCTGCTCCTGGTGGCCATTAATGTCACTGCAGACCTGAACTTTTACATCTCAGGATCATTCCAGGGCTCCAGCGGTGAACTGTGTGGTATCTCACAGGCCACGCCCTACAGGTGCATCCGAAAGGTCACAAATGCCCTGTATGCCTGGGCAGAAAACAACATCATCTTTGACATGCACGAAGCCCAGCAAGATGCCCGACTACAGGATTCTCCGCCATCGCCGGATGCTCCAGTTCCCGGGGGTAATACATGTCATGTTTATTGCCTGGCGCTCACAGGGCCATCTGGGGTGCACTATGTTAACAGAAAGGGGTTCCACTCCCTCAACATATAGCTAATGTTCGACCACCAGATGAAGAACATTTTCCTGGGGAGTGTCCATGGCAACTACATCCTGGGGCAGTCGGTCATCCCCGGCCTCTTCGAGGAGCACCCCAGGATGGACGTCTGGCTCTTGGGAGATAAGGGGTACACACTGAGGACCTGGTTAATGATGCCAGAAGGGAGGTCGAAGATCGAAGCGGAGACCCAATACAACGAGGCCCATGTGGCCACCCAGACTGTCATTGAGCAACACATCAGACTGCTCAAGATGCGATTGCAATGCCTCGACCACTTTGATAGTGCACGGCAGTACACTGAAGGGTCGCCCGCTTTGTGGTAGTCTGCTGTGCCCTCCACAACCTCGTACAGCAGTGGGCTAAAAGCTGGACGTTGGTGATGGGGAACATGTGACCACCTCCGAGGAACAGGAGGAGGACGAGGATGATGAGGTCACGCCGGACCAGCAGGGGATGGAGGACAAGGCCAGGGAGGTACCGGAGGAGCAGCCAGAGGCTGCAGGATAGGCGGCAGTGGTGAGAGTCTGGCAAGCCCGGAAGGCCAGGGTAGCCCTCGTACTCACCCGATTCACTTAGGACGTGGCCTGGTCCGTCACCCCCAACTCTCATTTCCCACCCTCCTATGGTCTGCGTCACATCACTCCAGGATATTGGGACTGTTTCGGCACCATCAGCATCAGCGGGTCACTGTGGAGGGCAGGGTAGTGATGATAACCTGCAGAGAGCTGAGTGCCTGTGTTGCTCAATCTATGACATAGTCTGACTCCTGCCTGTCTGCTGAGTGCTCGCTCACACCCATTACCTGTGTACGGTGTGCCCGGTGGGGGGGAATTCCTGGAGAGATGGGCCAAGAGTTCGGAGGCTGGCCCACAATCCGGAAGAACGTGACAGAAGCGTCATATTGGTTGTGCTCAAGGGTGTTTCTAGTGTTTTATAATTAATTCCCCAATGTCCTGATGGTGCCACCCCCTCCCCCCAACCTGCCCCCCTCACCCCGCCCACCCTCCCCAGTGCCCTCAGTGATCCTCGATGTGCTTTGCCTTCCTGGCTCTACCGCTAAGTCTAGGTGAGTCCCCAGGATGTCCATCAGAGGTGGAGGCAGCCAGCTGCTTACCTCATCCCTTGGCCTTCGATGCCCCTGAAGGGCACTCTCTGGGGGCTCTGGAGCCATTCTGGCCCTGGCTCACTTGTTAGCGGCACTTTCACAGCCGTGCCGCTCCGGCCCGTGAAATGAGTGTGCGACGCAACCTCATGAGAGGACTGGAACTCAGAGGAGCTGATGGCCAACGTCGCCACTCCAGGGAATGGGTCCAGGTTGGCACCCAGAGCCCCGTCCTCCCACCCGGTGCCCATAGGGCCCTGGCATTCAGTTCGGGATGGAGGGGCAGCTGGCTCGAGCCCCAGACAGAGATAGATGGAAATAGTTGGATAGAGTGGAAGAGAACGAGACAGAGTAGTTGCGACATAGTTGAACTAATAGTGTAGTTAATAGTGTAGCTGTGTCGTGTAATCTTTACTTAACGAATTCTTTAGTTTAACTGGCTAAGGAGGAGATGCGAAGGAGGCACCTGTCACTCGACGAGCTGCCAGACCGCCTGTGCCGCCTAATACTGACTACTGAGACAGTGTGCCACCTGTGCCCTGAACCTTTATGCCTCTGGGTCTTTACACTGGGTCGAGCGGGGACCTGTTCAAGATCCCGCAAACATCCACACACAAGTGCATCCATCTGTGTCGGATGGCCTATGCACCAGGGCAGAAGACTATATAATCTTCAATCTGGACAGGCACACCAGGGTGCCAGGGCAGCAGTATTCGCCATCATCGCTGGCAGGCCTCAGGGCCAAGGGGTGATCAATGGCACGCATGTCACCCTACGAGCACCAGCTCATTAGGAGATGCCCTTGATCAATAGGAAAGGGTTCCAACTCCCTGAAAGTGTAGTTGCTGTGTGACCACCAGTTGCAGAATTATGCACGTTAACACCCAATACCCTGGCAGAGTGCACGCACTTACATCCCGGCACACTCTAAGGATCCCGGCACCTTCGAGGCGCTTTCTCTGGGGAAGGGTTTACTATTGTGCGACAAGGGTTACCGACTGAGGTCAAGACTAATGATGCCTATCCGGAAGCCCCAGACTGACATGGAAACCCGTTATAAAGATTGCCATGCATAGCCAGGTGCATCAGCTCCCTGAAGATGCGCCTCCAATGATTGGACTGCTCTGGTGGGGCTGTCCAATATATCCCCAATAGGGTCTCAAGCACTGTGCAGACTGCTGCGACCTGCACAACATGGTGCAGCAGAGGGTCGAAATGATGGAGGAGGAGGAAGAACACCATCTGACGAGGAGGATGAGGAGGGTGTCCAGTAAGAACCAGGCCTGAAGCCCAGCCTGGCAGAGCAGACCGCTCAACATGTGCTCGAGGGCTGCCGCACACGGGACAGCCTTATCACTTCCCGATTTTCCAATGAAGGGGACTGGCCATCAGCAGCTCTGCTGCCATGTTCCACCTCTTCATTCCCCCTCCCATCCTTCCAAATGGAACCCATCTCCACACAGCCACTCAAACCTTCCTTGTCCCTCCTCCCATCTCTCCACATTCCCTGTCCCTCTTCCCTCCATTTCACCTTCCCTGTCCCTCCTCCCATCTCTCCACATTCCCTGTCCCTCCTCCCATCTCTCCACATTCCCTGTCCCTCCTCCCATCTCTCCACATTCCCTGTCCCTCCTCCCTCCACTCAAACCTTCCCTGTCCCTCCTCCCATCTTTCCACCTTCCCTGTCCCTCCTCCCTCCACTCCACCTTCCCTATCCCTCCTCCCATCACTCCACCTTCCCTGTCCCTCCTCCCTCCACTCAAACCTTCCCTGTCCCTCCTCCCATCTTTCCACCTTCCCTGTCCCTCCTCCCTCCACTCAAACCTTCCCTATCCCTCCTCCCATCTCTCCACATTCCCTGTCCCCCTTCCCTCCATTTCACCTTCCCTGTCCCTCCTCCCTCCACTCCACCTTCCCTGTCCCTCCTCCCATCTCTCCACATTCCCTGTCCCCCTTCCCTCCATTTCACCTTCCCTATCCCTCCTCCCATCTCTCCACCTTCCCTGTCCCTCCTCCCTTCACTCCACCTTCCCTGTCCCTCCTCCCTCCACTCCACCTACACTGTCCCTCCTCCCTCCACACCATCTTCCCTATCCTTCCTCCCATCTCTCCACCTTCCCTGTCCCTCCTCCCTCCACTACACCTTCCCTGTCTCTCCTCCCTCCTGCTTCCCTGTCACTCCTCCCTCCACTCCACCTTCCCTGTCCCTCCTCCCTCCACTCCTGCTTCCCTGTCAATCCTCCCTCCACTCCACCTTCCATGTCCCTCCTCCCTCCACTCCTGCTTCCCTGTCCCTCCTCCCTCCACTCCTCCTTCCCTGTCCCTCGTCCCTTCTCTCCACCTTCCCTGTCCCTCCTCCCTCCACTCCTCCTTCCCTGTCCCTCCTCCCATCTCTCCAACTTCCCTGTCCCTCCTTTCTTCTCTCCACCTTCCCTGTCCCTCCTCACTTCTCTCCACCTTCCCTGTCCCTCCTCCCTTCTCTCCACCTTCCCTCCCCCTCCTCCCTCCACTCCACCTTCCCTGTCCCTCCTCCCTCCACTCTACCTTCCCTGTCCCTCCTCCCTCCACTCCACCTTCCCTGTCCCTCCTCCCTCCACTCCACCTTCCCTGTCCCTCCTCCCTTCTCTCCTCCTTCCCTGTCCCTCCTCCCTTCTCTCCTCCTTCCCTGTCTCTCCTCCCATCTCTCCTCCTTCCCTGTCACTCCTCCCTCCACCACCTTCCCTTTCCCTCCTCCCTTCTCTCCACCTTCCTTGTCCCTCCTCCCTCCACTCCACCTTCCCTGTCCCTCCTCCCTTCTCTCCACCTTCCCTGTCCGTCCTCCCTTCTCTCCACCTTCACTGTCCCTCCTCCCTCCACTCCACCTTCCCTGTCCCTCCACCCATCTCTCCATCTACCCTGTCCCTCCTCCTACCACTCCACCTTCCCTGTCCCTCCTCCCTCCACTCCTGCTTCCCTGTCCCTCCTCCCTCAACTCCACCTTCCCTGTCCCTCCTCCCTCAACTCCACCTTCCCTGTCCCTCCTCCCTCCACTCCACATTCCCTGTACCTCCTCCCTTCTCTCCACCTTCCTTGTCCCTCCTCCCTCCACTCCACCTTCCCTGTCCCTCCTCCCTTCTCTCCACCTTCCCTGTCCGTCCTCCCTTCTCTCCACCTTCACTGTCCCTCCTCCCTCCACTCCACCTTCCCTGTCCCTCCACCCATCTCTCCATCTACCCTGTCCCTCCTCCTACCACTCCACCTTCCCTGTCCCTCCTCCCTCCACTCCTGCTTCCCTGTCCCTCCTCCCTCAACTCCACCTTCCCTGTCCCTCCTCCCTCCACTCCACCTTCCCTGTCCCTCCTCCCATCACTCCACCTTCCCTGTCCCTACTCCCTCCACTCCACCTTCCCTGTCCCTCCTCCCTCCACTCCACCTTCCTTGTTCCTCCTCCCTCCACTCATGCTTCCCTGTCCCTCCTCCCTCCACTCCTCCTTCCCTGTCCCTCCTCCCTCCACTCCTCCTTCCCTGTCCCTCATCCCTCCACTCTTCCTTCCTTGTCCTCCTCCTTTCTCTCCACCTTCCCTGTCCCTCCTCCCTTCCCTTCTCCTTCCCTGTCCCTCCTCCCTCCACCACCTTCCCTGTCCCTCCTCCCTTCTCTCCACCTTCCCCGTCCCTCCTCCCTCCTTCCCTGTCCCTCCTCCCTTCACTCCACCTTCCCTGTCCCATCTCCCTCCACTCCACCTTACCTGCCCCTCCACTCCACCTTCCCTGTCCCTCCTCCCTCCACTCCACCTTCCCTGTCCCACCTCCCATCTCTCTTCCTTCCCTGTCCCTCCTTCCATCTCTCCTCCTTCCCTGTCCCTCCTCCCTTCACTCCACCTTCCCTGTCCCTCCTCCCTCCACTCCACCTTACCTGCCCCTCCACTCCACCTTCCCTGTCCCTCCTCCCTCCACTCCACCTTCCCTGTCCCTCCTCCCTCCACCCCTCCTTCCCTGTCCCTCCTACCTTCTCTCCTCCTTCCCTGTCCCTCCTCCCTTCTCTCCTCCTTCCCTGTCCCTCCTCCCTACACTCTACCTTCCCTGTCCCTCCTCCCTCCACTCCACATTCCCTGTCCCTCCTCCCTCCACTCCACATTCCCTGTCCCTCCTCCCTCCACTCCACCTTCACTGTCCCTCCTCCCATCTCTCTTCCTTCCCTGTCCCTCCTCCCTCCACTCCACCTTCCCTGTCCTTCCTCCCTCCACTCCTCCTTCCCTGTTCCTTCTCCCTCCACTCCTCCTTCCCTGTCCCTCCTCCCTCCACTCCTCCATCCCTGTCCCTCCTCCCTCCACTCCTCCTTCCCTGTCCCTCCTCCCTCCACTCCACCTTCCCTGTCCCTCCTCCCTTCACTCCACCTTCCCTGTCCTCCTCCCATCTCTCCACCTTCCCTGTCCCTCCTCCCTCCTTCCCTGTCCCTCCTCCCTCCCTGTCCCTCCACCCTCCTCACCTCCTTCCCTGTCGCTCCTCCCTTCTCTCCTCTATCCCTGCCCCTCCTCCCTCCAGTCCTCCTTCCCTGTCCCACCTCCCTCCACCCCTCCTTCCCTGTCCCTCCTCCCTGCTCTCCACCTTCCCCGTCCCTTCTCCCTTCACTCCACCTTCCCTTTCCCTCCTCCCTTCTCTCCTCCTTCCCTGTCCCTCCTCCCTCCACTGGACCATCCCTGTCCCTCCTCCCTTCTCTCCTCCTTCCCTGTCCCTCCTCCCATCGCTCCACCTTCCCTTTGTCTCCTCCCTTCTCTCCTCCTTCCCTGTCCCTCCTCCCTCCACTCCACCTTCCCTGCTCCTCCACCCATCTCTCTACCTTCCCTGTCCCTCCTCACTCCACTCCATCTTCCCTGTCCCTCCTCCCTTCTCTCCTCCTTCCCAGTCCCTCCTCCCTCCACTCCACCTTCCCTGTCCCTCCTCCCTCCACTCCACCATCCCTGTCCCTCCTCCCATCTCTCCACCTTCCCTGTCCCTCCTCCCTCCACTCCTCATTCCCTGTCCCTCCACCCTTCTCTCCTCCTTCCCTGTCCCTCCTCCCTCCACTCCACATTCCCTGTCCCTCCTCCCATCTCTCCACCTTCCCTGTCCCTCCTCCCTCCACTTCAACTTCCCTGCCACTCCACATTCGACTCCACCTTCCCTGTCCCTCCTCCCTCGACTCCACCTTCCCTGTCCCTCCTCCCTCCACTCCACCTTCCCTGTCCTTCCTCCCTCCACTCCACCTTCCCTGTCCCTCCTCCCTTCATTCCACCTTCCCTGTCCGTCCTCCCTCAACTCCACCTTCCCTGTCCCTCCTCCCTCCACTCCTCCTTCCCTGTCGCTCCTCCCTCCACTCCACCTTCACTGTCCCTCCTTTCTTCTCTCCACCTTCCCTGTCCCTCCTCCCTCCACTCCTCCTTCCATGTCCCTCCTCCCTCCACTCCACCTTCCCTGTCTCTCCTCCCTCCACTCCACCTTCCCTGTCCCTCCTCCCTTCTCTCCTCCTTCCCTGTCCCTCCTCCCTTCTCTCCTCCTTCCCTGTCCCTACTCCCATCTCTCCTCCTTCCCTGTCCCTCCTCCCTCCACTCCACCTTCCCTGTCCCTCGTCCCTTCTCTCCACCTTCCCTGTCCGTCCTCCCTTCTCTCCAGCTTCCCTGTCCCTCCTCCCTCCACTCCACCTTCCCAGTCCCTCCTCCCTCCACTCCACCTTCACTGTCCCTCCACCCATCTCTCCACCTACCCTGTCCCTCCACCCTCCACTCCACCTTCCCTGTCCCTCCTCCCTCCACTCCACCTTCCCTGTTCCTCCTCTCTCCACTCCTGCTTCCCTTTCCCTCCTCCCTCCACTCCAACGTCCCTGTCCCTCCTTCCTCCACTCCACCTTCCCTGTTCCTCCTCCCATCTCTCCTCCTTCCCTGTCCCTCCTCCCTCCACTCCACCTTCCCTGTCCCTCCTCCCTCCACCCCTCCTTCCCTGTCCCTCCTCCCTCCACTCCTCCTTCCATGTCCCTCCTCCCTCCACTCCACCTTCCCTGTCCCTCCTCCCTTCACTCCACCTTCCCTGTCCTCCTCCCATCTCTCCACATTCCCTGTCCCTCCTCCCTCCTTCCCTGTCCCTCCTCCCTCCCTGTCCCTCCACCCTCCTCACCTCCTTCCCTGTCGCTCCTCCCTTCTCTCCTCTATCCCTGCCCCTCCTCCCTCCAGTCCTCCTTCCCTGTCCCACCTCTCTCCACCCCTCCTTCCCTGTCCCTCCTCCCTGCTCTCCACCTTCCCCGTCCCTTCTCCCTTCACTCCACCTTCCCTTTCCCTCCTCCCTTCTCTCCTCCTTCCCTGTCCCTCCTCCCTCCACTGGACCATCCCTGTCCCTCCTCCCTTCTCTCCTCCTTCCCTGTCCCTCGTCCCATCGCTCCACCTTCCCTTTGTCTCCTCCCTTCTCTCCTCCTTCCCTGTCCCTCCTCCCTCCACTCCACCTTCCCTGCTCCTCCTCCCATCTCTCTACCTTCCCTGTCCCTCCTCACTCCACTCCATCTTCCCTGTCCCTCCTCCCTTCTCTCCTCCTTCCCAGTCCCTCCTCCCTCCACTCGACCTTCCCTGTCCCTCCTCCCTCCACTCCACCATCCCTGTCGCTCCTCCCATCTCTCCACCTTCCCTGTCCCTCCTCCCTCCACTCCTCATTCCCTGTCCCTCCACCCATCTCTCCTCCTTCCCTGTCCCTCCTCCCTCCACTCCACATTTCCTGTCCCTCCTCCCATCTCTCCACCTTCCCTGTCCCTCCTCCCTCCACTTCAACTTCCCTGCCACTCCACATTCGACTCCACCTTCCCTGTCTCTCCTCCCTCCACTCCACCTTCCCTGTCCCTCCTCCCATCTCTCCTCCTTCCCTGTCCGTCCTCCCTTCTCTCCAACTTCCCTGTCCCTCCTCCCTCCACTCCACCTTCCCAGTCCCTCCTCCCTCCACTCCACCTTCACTGTCCCTCCACCCATCTCTCCACCTACCCTGTCCCTCCACCCTCCACTCCACCTTCCCTGTCCCTCCTCCCTCCACTCCACATTCCCTGTTCCTCCTCCCTCCACTCCTGCTTCCCTTTCCCTCCTCCCTCCACTCCAACGTCCCTGTCCCTCCTCCCTCCACTCCACCTTCCCTGTCCCTCCTCCCATCTCTCCTCCTTCCCTGTCCCTCCTCCCTCCACTCCACCTTCCCTGTCCCTCCTCCCTCCACCCCTCCTTCCCTGTCCCTCCTCCCTCCACTCCTCCTTCCATGTCCCTCATCCCTCCACTCCTCCTTCCTTGTCCCTCCTCCCTTCTCTTCTCCTTCCCTGTCCCTCCTCCTTCCACTCCACCTTCCCTGTCCCTCCTCCCTTCTCTCCACCTTCCCCGTCCCTCCTCCCTTCTCTCCACCTTCCCTGTCCCTCCTCCCTCCACTCCACCTTCCCTGTCCCTCCTCCCATCGCTCCTCCTTCCCTGTCCCTCCTTCCATCTCTGCTCCTTCCCTGTCCCTCCTCCCATCACTCCAAACTTCCCTGTCCCTCCTCCCTCCACTCCACCTTCCCTGCACCTCCACTCCACCTTCCCTGTCCCTCCTCCCTCCACTCCACCTTCCCTGTCCCTCCTCCCTCCACTCCTCCTTCCCTGTCCCTCCTCCCTTCTCTCCTCCTTCCCTGTCCCACCTCCCTTCTCTCCACCTTCCCCATCCCTCCTCCCTTCTCTCCACCTTCCCTGTCCCTCCTCCCTCCACTCCACCTTCCCTGTCCCTCCTCCCTCCTTCCCTGTCCCTCCCTTCTCTCCACCTTCCCCGTCCCTCCTCCCTTCTCTCCACCGTCCCTGTCCCTCCTCCCTTCTCTCCACCTTCCCCGTCCCTCCTCCCTTCTCTCCTCCTTCCGTGTCCCTCCTTCCATCTCTCCTCCTTCCCTGTCCCTCCTCCCTCCACTCCACCTTCCCTGTCCCTCCTCCCTCCACTCCACCTTCCCTGTCCCTCCTCCCATCTCTCCTCCTTCCCTGTCCCTCCTCCCTCCTCTCCACCTTCCCTGTCCCTCATCCCTCCACTCCATCTTCCCTGTCCCAACTCCCATCTCTCCTCTTTCCCTGCCCCTCCTCCCTCCACTCCACCTTCCCTGTCCCTCCTCCATCCACTCTACCTTCCCTGTCCCTCCTCCCTCTACTCCACCTTCCCTGTCCCTCATCCCTCCACTCCATCTTCCCTGTCCCAACTCCCAACTCTCCTCCTTCCCTGCCCCTCCTCCCTCCACTCCACCTTCCCTGTCCCTCCTCCCTCCACTCTACCTTCCCTTTGCCTCCTCACTTCTCTCCACCTTTCCTGTCCCGCCTCCCTTGACTCCACCTTTCCTTTCCCTCCTCCCTCCACTCCACCTTCCCTGTCCCTCCTCCCTTCACTCCACCTTCCCTGTCCCTCCTCCCTCCACTCCTCCTTCCCTGTCCCTCATCCCTTCTCTCCTCATTCCATGTCCCTCCTCCCTCCACACCTCCTTCCATGTCCCTCCTCCCTCCTTCCTCCTTCCCTGTCCCTCCTCCCTTCTCTCCACCTTCCCTGTCCCTCCTCCCTTCTCTCCTCCTTCCCTGTCCCTCCTCCCTTCTCTCCTCCTTCCCTGTCCCTCCTCCCTTCTCTCCACCTTCCCTGTCCCTCCTTCCCCCCCCCCCCCCCCCCCCCCTTCCGCCTTCACTGTCCCTCCTCCCTCCTCTCCGCCTTCCCTCCTGTCTGGCTTTTTGAATTTGTCGATATATATGTTTCTGGAACGTACCTCTCCATTCACCTGAGGAAGGAGCAGTGCTCCGAAAGCTCATGTTTGAAACAAACCTGTTAGATTTTAACCTGGTGTTGTGAGACTTCTTACTGTGCTCACCCCAGTCTAACGCCGGCAGCTCCACATCATGACTAATATCTTCAATGACCTTTGGGTACTGATCATCAATAAACTTTACATCTTTTAGCAGGATCTTTAATCTGTGTCAAGAAGGCTGAGCAAATTATTGATGTTGTGTTTTTTCCACTTAAACCCCTATCACCGAATGACATTAGTTTTGTTATCCTCTTGACGTAGCATAAGCTGCTTCCTTGCTGTGCACTCTGACAAAGGAATGTTCACGATTCTCCTACTTGTATTCGACTCTACTGTTAATCCTGCTATAGCTACTCAGACTGACGAACCAGTCTGCTACAATCCACGTGGTGGGTGTGATGTGTTTCAAATCAACCCTGTGTTCTCACGAAGTGTCTCCAGTGGAAAAGAGGAAGATCATGTGTCCTGTGTCCTTATATATGGGTTGGTGTAATGCCCCCCTGTGGTAGTGTCACCTCTGTGTGTATCGTGAATACCCATTGGTTGTGTCCTATCTTACTGGCCTATTGATTGAATGTCTGTGGGTCATATCTCTGGTGCTCCCTCTAGTGTCTAACTAGGTGTAGTGTGTTCAAATTAACCCCTTGTGTATTTACAGTGCCCTGGTGTATCTACATTAACGCCTTGTGTATTTGCAGTGATGCATAGCTCCACAACATTGACATTTGTTTAACATGCTGATCAGTGATGTTAACTTTTCTTAAAAGGATGCAACAATGCCCCGATTGGGTAAACTGTAAATCTCCAATTTATCCTGTTCCATGTCCAGTTTCATTTGTGCCTTTTTCATGGAAAGTTTGTTCAGCAGCAAACGTATTCCACTAGATATCACACCTGTCGTGAGAATGTGGGTTTATTTCTGCTGTTCTTCGTGTCTTTTCAGTGGCCTCAAACCAGTGGAACAATCATAGTCATTACTTTATACTTGGATCCTTACTACTGAATGAATTTAAATAATGTTTTGGCCAATCCATTCTATATAGATCATAGAATTTACAGTGCGGAAGCAGGCCATTCGGCCCATCGAGTCTGCACCTGCTCTTGGAAAGAGCACCCTACCCAAGGTCAACACCTCCACCCTATCCCCATAACCCAGTAACCCCACCTATCACTCAGGGCAATTTTGGACACTATGGGCAATTTATCATGGCCAATCCACCTAACCTGCACATCTTTGGACTGTGGGAGGAAACCGGAGCACCCGGAGGAAACCCACGCACACACGGGGAGGAAGTGCAGACTCCGCACAGACAGTGACCCAAGCCAGAATCGAACCTGGGACCCTGGAGCTGTGAAGCGATTGTGTTATCCACAATGCTACCGTGCTGCCCCAAAAAACATACTGCGAAAGCGCAACCACAATCCAAATGGCACAATTAAATGAATCTGCAGCTAATACATTCATTACCAGGCTGAAGTCTTTTAATCAGTACAATTCCCTCAGAGCGATCACTATTTAGCAAACTTTCCATGTCATGCATCACTTCAAAATCCTTGCTCTTCCTCATTAGACTATTTAACACAAATGTTATTTTGATTCACATGTAAAATTCGACGTGGTTTTGACGTGGTGGAAGAAGTTACGATAGTGACGTTTAAGAGGCATCTTGGCAAATACATGAATAGGATGGGAATAAGAACATAAAAACTAGGAGCAGGAGTAGGTCATCTGGCCCCTCGAGCCTGTTCCGCCATTCAATGAGATCATGGCTGATCTTTTGTGGACTCAGCTCCACTTTCCCACCCGAACACCATAACCCTTAATCCCTTTATTCTTCAAAAAACTATCTATCTTTACCTTAAAAACATGTAATGAAGGGAGCCTCAACTGCTTCACTGGGCAAGGAATTCCATAGATTCACAACCCTTTGGGTGAAGAAGTTCCTCCAAACCCAGTCCTAAATCTGTCCCCTTATTTTGAGGCTTTGCCCCCTAGTTCTGCTTTCACCCGCCAGTGGAAACAACCTGCCCACGTCTATCCTATCTATTCTCTTCATAATTTTAAATGTTTCTATAAGATCCCCCCTCATCCTTCTAAATTCCAACGAGTACAGTCCCAATCTACTCAACCTCTCCTCATAATCCAACCCCTTCAACTCTGGGATTAACCTAGTGAATCTCCTCTGCACACCCTCCAGTGCCAGTATGTCCTTTCTCAAGTAAGGAGACCAAAACTGAACACAATACTCCAGGTGTGGCCTCACTAACACCTTATACAATTGCAACATAACCTCCCTAGTCTTAAACTCCATCCCTCTAGCAATGAAGGACAAAATTCAATTTGCTTTCTTAATCACCTGTTGCACCTGTAAACCAACTTTCTGTGACTCATACACTAGCACACCCAGGTCTCTCTTGCACAGCGGCATGCTTTAATATTTTATCGTTTAAATAATAATCCCATTTGCTGTTATTCCTACCAAAATGGATAACCTCACATTTGTCAACATTGTATTCCATCTGCCAGACCCTAGCCCATTCACTTAACCTATCCAAATCCCTCTGCAGACTTCCAGTATCCTCTGCACTTTTCGCTTTACCACTCATCTTAGTGTCATCTGCAAACTTGGACACATTGCCCTTGGTCCCCAACTCCAAATCATTTATGTAAATTGTGAACAATTGTGGGCCCAACACGGATCCCTGAGGGACACGACTAGATACTGATTGCCAACCAGAGAAATACCCATTAATCCCCACTCTTTGCTTTCTATTAATTAATCAATCCTCTATACATACTACTACTTTACCCTTAATGCCATGCATCTTTATCTTATGCAGCAACCTTTTGTGTGGCACCTTGTCAAAGGCTTTCTGGAAATCCAGATATACCACATCCATTGGCTCCCCGTTATCTACTGCACTGGTAATGTCCTCAATAGAGGGTTATGGACTCCGGAAGTGTAGAAGATTTTAGTTTAGACAGACAGCATGGTCGGCACAGGCTTAGAGGGCCGAAGGGCCTGTTCCTGTGCTATATTTTTCTTTGATGTAGTACCAAATGTCACATTGGAGAAAGGAAGACAGCTGGAAATGACTGTTTTCCAAGGAAGTTCTTTAAAGCATTAGACATTGCATCCAAAAGTGTGTCTCTTTCTGAGAATTTAACTCCAGTTAAGACCAATAACCTATCCATGTGCAACACTTCAAACGTTTGAAAGTGAGCATTGAATAAAGTCAAATGGTCTCCTACTGTACTGGTCTAATTCCATGATTCCTATTTGGCCTCCACCAGTAGTTCAATTTTGGAGGGACTCCAAAAGTAGGCCTATAATTCCACACAATAAAATCTCCACACAAGTTCTCAGGAAAATCTATCTCAAAATATATTTACGTACAAATATTACAAAGTTAAAAAAAAGACATTGCAGTATCTAGTAACTGTAATTATTTTGATAATAATAATCTTTATTGTCACAAGTAGGCTAACATTAACCCTGCACAAAGTTACGGTGAATTTGTGGATTAGCAGAACTCAAGAGACTCAAAATACTATTTCTTCAAGGTGTTTCTTTAATGAGGGAAGTTTACATTGACCTGTAACCACAAAATCCAGTTGCTGATCATCGTGAGGTCATAAACTTTCGAAGAGACAGCTATTTAAATTTCAGCAATTGCTTTGAGTATGACATTGCAACACATTCAGGGGCAGTACAGATCAACCTCATCAGTATTCTGACAGGTTACACTCCCCTTCAGGAATTCCTGATGTGCTAGATGCATGGAAATCATCCCACCTATGTCATCAGAAACAGTTATTTCAATTTGTATCTGATAAAAAAAATGACTAATGCTGATCAAACATTTTTTGATGTGATAGAAAACTAAATGGGGAATGGTTTATAGGTGGTCTTATATGTAGACAAATAGAGAAACAGGTCAAGGCATACATTTATACAAGGTATTATCCATTTGATTTGCTCACAATGGCACGATTATTGTTGTACTTGTTTGTGATTGAGTAAGGCTTACATTTTAACAGCTGTCTCTTGAACTAATGCAAAAATTATTCAACTCACCACGTTCGACCGAAAGTGTTCACACTCTTGCCAGCAGGTACAATCGCACCATCTTGCAAAAAACATGGACAGCTGGATGCACGAACACATTTGTTGGTATCATCCAGAAAAGTATTTGGGGGGCAGTTGCAACCATCTACTGGAACTCCACTCTCAGTACATTCCAAGATTGAATTGGACAGTGAAAAGCAGGTACGGTTGCAAGCTTTAGAATCATAACTGAAAACCTGAAGGCCATGGCAGGACATTTCTGAAAGCAAAAGTCAAGCAAAGTTCATAAACCATTCTAAAATACAGCACAATATAACATCTTTTTTGATTGGTTACATGGGAATTTTGAAATTATTTCAGTTGTCGATTTTGAATTATTAAAAACAAATTCTAAAATAACTCAAAATGTCTATGGAGAATCTCCAGCTCGTCTGTCATTTATTGTCATTCTTCAAATGATCTACCAAAAATAAAGTAGATGAGTAGGAATTCCCTGCATAAATTGTTCCCCTTGTGCCAAGAAATGTCTTCCAGAATTATAATAAACTCGAGAATTTTCAAGCAAAGTACAGGTATCTAAAAACACAGCTTCATGGCAATTAGGAACCGCTGTGTACTGATGCAAAAATGGCAGGTCTCAATCTGATAGCAGATAAATGAGTGGTATCAGAACATTTTGAGAAGCCATTTCACACACCTGTAGGTTTACACTGTGGGCAAAAAGAACTTCGAAGTGGTGTAAAGTCAGGTTTGAAAGATGTTCTGGAACATTTTAAGCCTCCTAACCTCCTTATATGACTTCCTCATAATCTTCAATTTTTAGAAGGAACCCATATTCTCCATGAACAATCTAATATGGACCAGAGCTCCAAACACATAGATGAGTCCATAGAAGCATAGAATCCCTTCAGTGCAGAAGGAAACCATTCAGCCCATTGAGTCTGCACCCAGCCTCTGAAAGAGCACCCTACCCAGGCCCATTTCCCCACCTTATCCTCGTAACCCCATCTAAGTTGCACATCTTTGGATACTAAGAGATAATATTAGCAAGGCCAATCCACTTAACCAATACATCTTTGGGCTGTGGGAGGTAAACGGAGCACCTGGAAGAAACCCACGCAGACAAGGAAAGAATGTGCAAACTCCACTCATTCACCCAAGTCCAGAATTACATTATGGGGATAGGGTGGAAGTGAGGGCTTAAGTAGGTCGGTGTAGACTCGATGGGCCGAATGGCCTCCTTGCACTGTTTGTTCTCTGTATCTATGTAACTTAGATGTTACTGCCTGCGCTTCTCATTCTGATCTTAATGCAATAGCAAATTCTTTAACCTAGTTTGTAATGCATCAACTGTTAAGATTAACTTCAACTGAGAAATGTCAACACTAATTATTTGATTATACTCAAGAAACCTGACAGCATCCAGGACAAAGCAGGTTACTTGACCCACCACTTCAGTCCCACTACGAGTGCATATTGGTAGCAGTGTGTACCATCTACAAGAAACACTGCAGCAACTCATGAAAACTCCTTTCACAGCACCTTGCAAACCTATGACCTCTACCACCAAGAAGAACAAGACCAGCAGATTCATGGAACATCGCCACCTGCAAGTTCCCTACCAAGCCACAAAACATTCTGACATGGAACTGTATTGCTGTTCCTTCACTGCAGCTAGGTCAAAATCCTGGTACTCCTACCCGAAGAGAAGTGTGGGTGCGTCTACACCACATGGACTGCTGTGGTCAGGAAGGCGGCTCACCACTATATTCTCAAGGACAATTAGGAAGAAGCAATAAATCCCAGGTTTGCCCATGGCATTCACATCCCAAGAATGAATGAAAAACAATTCTAAGCATTATTAATGACTGTGAAATAAGAATACAGTAATTATCATTGAACACTTACTGCAATGATCCACAACATTTCTCCAGTCTGTCAATATCAGGCCTTTTATGGCACAAGCACGAGCGTAAACTCCAATGGAATTGCACATGAACTTTTGGCTTTGCTCATAATTGCAAGTTTCAAACTTACATCTCTGTAGGAAATAAAATCAGTCAATATGATAAAAGACATTTTTAAAAGACAAAATAACATCTGAATATTCAAACGTCTTCAAATGAAAACACTCTGATGTGCACTTTCATCGTCACCACCTGGATGATAATGTGTTGAAGCAGATCACCCGCCCTTCAAAGAGCCCAATTGATCATCATTCACATTGAAAGTCATCACACTTTCAACATTTCCTTGGCACTTTAGTGCCATGTATGAACTTATCCAGCAGCTAAAAAGGACCTGATGAAAAATGCAGTGAAAAAACGCTGAAGGCTTAATGATCACCGTGCACAATTATTCTGTGCCTGGTTGAATTGAGGCAGGTGTAAGGATTTTCTTTAAACATAGCTTTCCCTGTTCAAATCTTGATTTCCTGTGTAATCCCCTTGATGTTTTAATGTGCTGGCTGATACACTTCTGCAGACTGTGCTTTTAAACTGGACTAACCCAGTCTAATGTGCTACTTGGACTGGTCCAATAATAATAATCTTTATTATTGTCACAAGTAGGCTTCCATTAACACTGTAATGAAGTTACTGTGAAAAGCTCCCAGTCGCCACACACCGGCACCTGTTTGGGTACGCTGAGGACGAATTCAGAATGTCCAATTCACTTGACAAGCACGTCTTTCGGGACTTGTGGGAGGAAACCGGAGGAAATCCACGCAGATACGGGGAGAATGTGCAGACTCCGCACAGACAGTGACCTATGCCAGGAATCGAACCTGGACCCTGGAGATGTGAAGCAATTGTGCTAACCACTGTGCTCCCGTGTGCTATTTGGCACGGCCCAGTGATGTCACTTTTTGATGGATTTGGCTAGCAGCCAATTAACACTTTTAGAATCCTGGGGCTTGAGTGGTTCTTGATTTTTATTGGTAGAGAGCTTCAGAAGATTCTGGAAGAAGAAGGCAGACTCCATTTTGAGTTCAGTTCTGTTTTCACTCAGGAGAGTGGGGAACACAGGTTTTGACTCTCTCTTTCAGCGTATGCCTGGTTATTAAAAGGCTGCAAGCAGTCTCTCTAGCCAGGCTATGAAAGTTTTAAAAATAAGTTTTGAGTACCCAATTCATTTTTTTCCAATTAAGGGGCAATTTGGCGTGGCCAATCTATCCTGCACATCTTTGGGTTTGTAAAGATGAGACCCACACAGACATGGGGAGAATGTGAAAAGTCCACATGGACAGTAACCTGGGCCGGGTTCGAACTCGAGTTTTTGGTGCCATGAGGCAACAGTGTCAACCACTGCATCACCGTGCCGTTCTGCCTATGAAAGTTCAACTTCTGATTAGAGAACTGCAAGCAGTCTCTCTAGTGAGCCAGTGAAAGTTTACCCTTTGTTTCAAAGACTGAGGGAAGCCCAGACTGATATCTCTCTCCTGAGATCACAAGGCATTGAAGAAAAGATCATTTTCTTTCTCTATACACCACAAACAGCTAAATCCTTCCAGAAGACCAGGTAAGCGGCCAAGAGGCAGAGTAGGCAGAAAACCTGCTTTTACATTCTCAGGCAGAGAATTCTAATTTTATCTCAATGAGACTGAGAGCCAAACTGGTGGCGGTCAGCCAAGTGAAAGTGACTCCCCAGAGATAATTCAACAGCCTGCGGATTCAAATTGAAGGCACAAACCAGAAGATCGGATTCAACCGGTGGATTTCAACACTTCACATCCCAGGAAGATAGCCAACTACAAAGACTACAACCTGAGCGGTGAAAATACTCATCTCACATCTCTTTTAATTCCCATTATTTTGATCCTTCCGTTCCCCACTGTGTGTCAGTCTTGTGTATATGTGGGTGAATGGGTGGGATGGTAAAGGGGGGAGTAATTCGATTAGCCGACCATTGTTCTATTATCACCAGTGCCTGTTTATCTCTTCTCTTGTTATAAATGAAATTAAATTAAATAAATTTAAAGTTATTACATTTTACTCACATATCTGGTGCCTGTTAGTCATTGGAGCAGTCAAGGGTCAAAGATATCGGAAAATATATACAGATTATTGGTTAATTCACTTCTGTTGGGACTCCGGGGCTCGTGGGGATGGAATTGACCGTGCACTAGCCCAGGGTGTCGTAACACAGCAACATGGAAATTATTCTCTCAGCTCACCAACTTGATAATAATGTGAGTCCAAGCTCCAACCGTGCTACTGACTGGCTACAAGCATAGCCTGTCCATCTTAAAAGCAGTCTGCTCCACTAAATGGGGAGGGGTCACTCAGGCTACAGCACGTAATTAAACAGTGCCAAAGAGTCTTTAAGGGAATAAAGAAACTGCAAAGGCTAAAGAGAGGAATCCTATATTCTCTCATTCAGTGTCGGAGGCCTTAGCTCAGGAGGTCGGGAATGGCACAATGTCATGTTCCAATAGACACTCAAGGTATAGCATCTGAAAAGAGCAGCTGACCACATTCCAGTACAGAAGTCAATTCCTGGAGTCAGCAATCAGGATTCTTGCCTAATGTGCAGGCACTCCATCTCATTATTAAACACTTAACAATGCTGTCAGCTTCACTCCCATCTCTTGCAGCATCCACATATATCCATGGTTCAGTAACAGCCGTGCCAAAGAGCCTGTAGCCTCCATCAAGGGGCACGGAGGAGTCCAGCTGCAACTTAGAACAGAGTTCTCTCTGAGCTTGGTGCCAAACTCTGTAACATGGAAGTGGTGGCCATCTCCATGACAGTAGTTATGTTGTAACATCTGGAGGCTGATGTCTCAGCTTTCATTGCAGCAAAGGCTTAGAACTATAACATTCTGACAGTACAGGAGGCAGCCATTTGGACTATCCAGATTGCACCGACCCTCTAAAAGAGGCCCACTACCCCATCCTATCCTCGTAACCTTGGGGGCGGCACAGTAGCACAGTGGTTAGCTCCGTTGCTTCACACACCAGGGTCCGAGGTTCAATTCCTGCTTGGGTCACAGTTTGTCCACCTGGGTGGTCCCTGAATGTGGGCTGGACACTCCATCACACGGCCCTGTCGTTTCGCTGGAGGTGGGGTTGCACACATCACACCCACCGGGGCTCAACGTTCCATCAACCTTCACCCACAGTGACAGTCAATTCCTGCCCTACCCCCGCACACATCGGACAGAGTCCAGACGCAGCTTTCATCAGTGGTACAGTGTGTTTAATTACAAACAGTATACACATGTGCCCTAGCCCCTATATCTCAGCTGTGTCCTGTACCCGTGCCAACTTACAAGTTGTCTAACTTTCTGGCCTTACGGGCCCTGTCACTACATCTCGGTGGTTCCCCAGACGGTACAGCAGAAGTGGAGGTGGAATGCTGTGACTCCTGCCCTGCGACGGGGGTCCCTGTTAGCGCTTGTTTCCTGGAGTGGCTCAGCCTGGATGGGCCAGGCTGCACCTTGAGCGTCCCGGCTGGCGTGGTGCTGCCATGTCCTGCCCACTTCCCATTAGATGCACCAGGGACAGTAGGAGGAGAGTCCATGGTGCCGTGGTGTGCCGGGACCTCCCCTGCAGGACACCGGCACGAACCACAGCATCTCCTCCTCACTCGTGGTGCCCGATCACCCCAGGCTTCTCCATGGGACAGGGCTGTGAGTGGAGCCATCCCCCGAGTCCCCCCGCCACGTGGCGCTGCCACTCCTGGAGGCCCGCTCTGGTATCGACCAGGGTCTGCATGTTAGCGGCCATGGAGCTCAGGGAGTTAGCCATCCCTGTCTCGGTCTGTGCGACGCCGGCCAGCGCCTGGGCAATGGCGCCAATGCTCTCAGCGATGGCCTGCTGAGACTGGGCCACAATGAGGAGCGCCGCTGCAATCTGCACCTGGCTCTGGCTCATGGCTGCTTGTGAGTGGGCTGCCTTGTCCTGGGCCATGGAAGCCACATGCACAGAAAGCCCCAGGACTCGCAGATCCTGAACCATGACCGACACCATTGCCCCCATTGCTCACCGCGACGCCACCCATGCGGTTTCGGCCTGGGTGGCAAGCATGACCTGCACCATTCCCTGCTCCTGCATGCAGATGCACTCCTCCACCTGCGTCTGTAGGTGCTGGAAACCAGCCGTCATCCCCTTCTCTCATCCCTGGGTCTCTGACTGAATCTGGTCGAAGGGTGGATGTGGAAATCGCTGGAACACGGGAGTCATCTGGGCGGGAGCTGGTTGCTGGGTCCGGGCGGTCGCTCGGCTGTTCTACCTCCACCTGCTGTGCCGGAGCAGCTGTGTGGTGCGCACCAGTGAGTGTTCCAGGAGCCTCCACTAAATTGCCCAACCGAGCTGATAGTCTCTGCGATGGTGGAGGGTGAAGGAGATGGCTGTGACGGTACGTCTAAGGCTGTGTCATCATCAGGGGTAAAGTCCGGGGTCTCCTGTGTTGTCTAGTGTGGCATTCTTGTCCTCTGTGTTCCTATCCTCTGTGTTCCTATCCTCTGTGTTCCTATCCTCTGTGTGTCCATGGCTCTGTGTGTCCGTCCTCTGTGTGTCCGGTCTCTGTGTCCTGGGTCTCCGTGTCCTGGTCTCTGTGTCCTGGGTCTCCGTGTTCTGGGTCTCCGTGTCCTGGGTCACTGTCCTGGGTCTCCATGTCCTGGGTCTCCGTGTCCTGGGTCTCTGTGTCCTGGGTCTCCGTGTCCTGGGTCTCCGTGTCCTGGGTCTCCGTGTCCTGGGTCTCCGTGCCCTGGGTCTCCGTGTCCTGGGTATCTGTGTCCTGGGTCTCCGTGTCCTGGGTCTCTGTGTCCTGGGTCTCCGTGTCCTGGGTCTCCATGCCCTGGGTCTCTCTGTCCTGGGTATGAGTGTCCTGGGTCTCCGTGTCCTGGGTCTCCGTGTCCTGGGTCTCCGTCTCCCAGTCTCCGTGTCCTGGGTCTCCGTGTCCTGGTCTCCGTGTCCTGGTCTCCGTGTCCTGGGTCTCTGTCCTGGTCTCTGTGTCCTGGGTCTCCGTGTTCTGGGTCTCCGTGTCCTGGGTCACTGTCCTGGGTCTCCATGTCCTGGGTCTCCGTGTCCTGGGTCTCTGTGTCCTGGGTCTCCGTGTCCTGGGTCTCCGTGTCCTGGGTCTCCGTGTCCTGGGTCTCCGTGCCCTGGGTCTCCGTGTCCTGGGTATCTGTGTCCTGGGTCTCCGTGTCCTGGGTCTCTGTGTCCTGGGTCTCCGTGTCCTGGGTCTCCATGCCCTGGGTCTCTCTGTCCTGGGTATGAGTGTCCTGGGTCTCCGTGTCCTGGGTCTCCGTGTCCTGGGTCTCCGTCTCCCAGTCTCCGTGTCCTGGGTCTCCGTGTCCTGGTCTCCGTGTCCTGGTCTCCGTGTCCTGGGTCTCTGTCCTGGTCTCTGTGTCCTGGGTCTCCGTGTTCTGGGTCTCCGTGTCCTGGGTCACTGTCCTGGGTCTCCGTGTCCTGGGTCTCCGTGTCCTGGGTCTCTGTGTCCTGGGTCTCCGTGTCCTGGGTCTCCGTGTCCTGGGTCTCCGTGTCCTGGGTCTCCGTGCCCTGGGTCTCCGTGTCCTGGGTCTCCGTGTCCTGGGTATCTGTGTCCTGGGTCTCCGTGTCCTGGGTCTCCGTGTCCTGGGTCTCCGTGTCCTGGGTCTCCATGCCCTGGGTCTCTCTGTCCTGGGTATGAGTGTCCTGGGTCTCCGTGTCCTGGGTCTCCGTGTCCTGGGTCTCCGTCTCCCAGTCTCCGTGTCCTGGGTCTCCGTGTCCTGGGTCTCCGTGTCCTGTGTCTCCGTGTCCTGGGTCTCTGTCCATGGTCTCTGTGTCCTGGGTCTCCGTGTCCTGGGTCTCCGTGTCCTGGGTCTCCGTGTCCTGTGTCTCCGTGTCCTGGGTCTCTGTCCATGGTCTCTGTGTCCTGGGTCTCCGTGTCCTGGGTCTCCGTGTCTTGGGTCTCCGTGTCCGGGTCTCCATGTCCTGGGTCTCCATGTCCTGGGTCTCCATGTCCTGGGTCTCCGTGTCCTCGGTCTCAGTGTCCTGGGTATCAGTGTCCGGGTCTCCGTGTCCTGGGTTTCCGTGTCAGGCGCAGATCTGCTGTGACAGCTGCCCTCCCCATCAGTGCTTGCGTCCCTGGGGGCCACCAGTCCTGGCACTGGCTGGGGGTGGGGTCACCAGATGGGCCGGGACCACTGCCAGCTGCTCCTGTAAGACACGGCAGCATGTATGGTTAGACAGTCGAATGGGGGTGAGAGAGTGGGGTGGTGCGGGTGGGGTGAGGGGGTGTGGGGTGAGGGGTTGGGGTGAGGGATGGGGCCTCACTTTATGGCGCACCTCCGATTGGGGCATCGGCAACCACCTGGTCCTCGGGTCCGCCAGGGAGGTCCGGTGCCCCCTATTCATGCACAGTGAAGGGTGCAGTACAGGTGCACCCCTCTGGTTTTCTCCCTGCGGTTGTGGGCATTCTTCTCTGGGGGTAGGGGGTGGGGGTACACAAACATCAGCAGTGTTAGGTTGTCCGATGCATGCGGCCGAGCAGTTGGGTCTATGATGGCATAGGTGCACAGGGCACCCAGCCAATGCGGTTGGCATAGGTGGGTGCAGCCACGTGCATCAGGACAAGGGTTGGACGCACCTGTGTGGGGGGTAGAGGGGTTGGTGCCAGGGGCAGAGTGCTGGGTACTCACCCTGGCTGCCCTGAGGAGGCCATGCAGCTTTTTACAGCACTGATCGCCGGTCCTGGCTACCGTCCAGATGGCGTTGACAGCAGCGCCCACCTCCCACCATAAACGCCGAACGGTGTTGCCTGGGGTCCTGCGTCCGGGTCCGGGGTACAGTGCATCCCTCTGCTCCACGGCGTCCAGGAGCATGTCCAGATCGCCATCACAGAACCTGGGTGCTGCGCGGCGGGCGGCCATCTTCCCTTTGACGGCTGTGTGTGGGGGATGTGTTTTTTTAAGGCCGCGGCGTAGCTTCAATGACACGACCCGTGTATTAGGCGCCAATCGCAGGTCACTCCCCCACGCTTCCCGTGGTGCCCGTCCTCGCCCCTTGTGGACAACTGAATCGGTGGACTATGGGGCCCGTTGACGCCATTATAAAATGCTCCAGTTTTTACGACGGCGTCAACACTTAACCCCATTATTGGAGAATCCCGCCCAAGAGCTCCAATGAGACAAGTTGGTTCACAATTTGACAAGTATCTGGGAGTAGTTGATGAGAGATCCATTTAAGTTATTTCTGATTTCAGGGAGTGTGGTGTGTCTGACCACAGTTTGTCTATTGGCGTACATTGTCTGTGCACTTACTTTGAATATCAGTGAACAAGATAGATTTTGAAAATTGTGTTATCCTTCCGAATCTGGATATGTATGTAAAGGTATTCTTGTGGGTGAAGAAGTTGAATGCTTTAGATCATTTTTCCTTGTTTAATGATGTATTATTCTTTTGTTGAAAGTTGTTCAGCAGCCTCTGAGACTGTTCAGCAGCCGCCCTCCACCTTTCTAAATAAAAAGTTAAATTTCGGATTGTTTTGGGCCAGGGTTTCGAAAACTCCAGAGTATATTATGGCGTTCACCTGACCTATAACTGTTTATTGATTTTGATTACAATGAGCACAAGAGCCTGCCTTTCAGGTGTTATTCAACAGAGGTCTTAGGTGCTATTTATCAAAAGAACAAGCTTTATTTTACAAATTTAGTTAACATTTGTATAAACAGACACAGTAAAATTTTTTATCAACTACAAACATAAAGACCTCACACAGCTACAGTAATCTATGTATAACCCTTAATAAATCCCCCCTTAACTGTTCCAATTCGATAACGAAAACCAAGTAAAACCAGCAACTCCTTTTCAAAGGTGTGGCCCAGCACACGCTGTTCTTACTGGTATAAGACCTGATATTGATGCTCTTGTTCCCATTCCAAACAGCAGGTTTGAATTCCTTCCAGAAAGCAATTATCTATTTTAAGTTATCAAGTAGTCTGGAAACAGCTTTTAAAATGAAGATAGATAAACACTTCTTTCAACCTGTGCAGTTCAAACCAGTCCAAACTCAAAGCGAAAGTAAAACCCAGAACCACAGCCCAGCTCCACCCACACAATGACATCACTCAAGCCATGTAATATGACAAAAAACATTCTTAAAGGGACACTCACATGACAATAGTCAAGGCATACCCATGTTAGCACCCTTATAGTCAAAGAAGCCCAGAAGCTTGAAATTCTGGGCTTTCATTGTATCAACACTGCAGCCTATCAGTAATCTATTCACCTATACTAAACTTAAAGATTAGTGACAGGTTGACTGAAGACCCTGAGCACTGGTTTGTTTGATTCAGACCTACTAGTTCAGTGCTTTACACTGAATAGTGTGCAAAACTATATCATGTTGCATGTTCCCTCTTGCAAAGCAGTACTTAAAAAAGCTCACAATGTTGTGATATTTTCTGGGAGCAGATTGTATCATCTCCCACTACCAGCTATAAAGCTGTTTATAAGTTCTGTAAACTGAAGAATAAGATTGCTGTTTTTCCAGAATAGGAATTTGCCTTACCTCATAATAATCTGTGGGGTCCACTCTGCAATGACACCTTCCAAAAATGCTGGATTTATTCATTAGTATGGAACAATAAGATTCGGCAAACTCACCTGGCAAAGACAAATTGATTTTTGTTTAATTGTATTATTATATGACCACAAATACAAAGATCAATGGAGATTCTCCTCACCTGGACGTCCCTGACTACAACTTTTGCTTTAAAATTTAGAGTGTCCAATTAATGTCTTCCAATTAAGGGTCAATGTAGCGTGGCAAATCCACTGACCCTGCACATCTTTGGGTTATGGGGGCAAAGCCCACGCAAACACAGCGCAAACGTATAAACTCCACACGGACAGTGACCCAGGGCCGGGATCGAACCTGGGACCTCAGCGGCGTGAGGCAGCAGTGCTAACCACTGTGCCACCGTGCTGTCCATCCCTGAATGTAACTTGAGCAGAACACAGTAGATTGGTCATGTGCAAGGATTAATAAGAATTAAACAGAAATACTATTACAGACTTTTAAAAAACGTCAGATGAATAAGCATAGGTATCATTCTCCTCAAAAAGGAAAATCGGAACCAATGGTCCATTAACCTGATACAGTTGCTGTAAAGTTAATTTAGGTTTCTCTATACAACCACTTGGACAGCTAAGGGTTATTAGAGACATGCAACATGACTACCAAAGAAGACCATGTCTTACCAACCAGGTTAAATTATTTGGGCTTTTTAAAAAAAACAGAATCTTATTTGATCAGAAAGCATATTGTGCATTAGAAATGAAATTGTTTGTGTTATTGAAGACTAAACATTGTTGATAATGCTGGTGGTGGCTTCACATGGAGGCCAATTACAAAGACCACTCTTACAGCTGTGAACAATTCATATCATGGTGTTAAGAATATTGTCAACAAGTTCACAGAAGTAACAAAGATCTGAACTGCTGTTAGGCTCCATCTATAATGCTGCATCCAGTTTCTGTTCCCTCAAATATTGAGCTATAAGGAAGTTGTGAAAATGTTTGGGCAGGCCACTAGATTCGTGGCTAGTTTACAAACCCTTAGCGATTACAAAAGCTTCAGACAAAATGGGCCTATTACAAAATCCAGATTTTAAAAAAAAATTTAGAGTACCCAATTTGTTTTTCCAATTAAGGGGCAATTTAGCGTGGCCAATCCACCTAGCCTGCACATCTTTGAGTTGTGGGGAAGAAACCTGCGCAAACACGGGGAGAATGTGCAAACTCCACACGGACAGTGACCCAGAGCCGGGATAAAACCTGGGACCTCGGCACCATGAAGTAGCAGAGCTAACCCACTGCGCCATCATGCTGCTGTTATGGGCCAGGGTTCAGAGAACCCCAAAGTGTATCATGGAGTTCACCTGACCCACAACTTTTAATAGATTGTGGTATGGAGAGCACACGGCTCACTCTACAGGTGTGGTACAGCAGAAAAGGACAAGTGCTTTTAAAACAAAACAATGTTTATTCTATGAACGCAAGTTAACCTTTTAAAAAACAAACAGTGAACATCTAAGCAACCATTAATTCAAATACAACCCCAAAGAGTACAACACTAAGTAACCCTGTAAGCTGCCTTTTAACATCCAAAAGTCTTAATAAACCTTCAAACAGGAGCACATTAGGTTTACATTCAATAATGAGACCTTTTACAATTCTGGGTTCACCAGATGATCCATAGATAGTCTTTGGATGGCAGAACTCAACAGTACAGCCCTTTGTTTTAACTCCAGATGCAGCTCACTGAAAAAACACAGACACACCCAAGCTTTTTCTCAAACTGAATCTAAAATGCAGAAGTAGAGCTCAGCTCCACCCACACTCTGACATTACTCCAGTAACATGAGCAGCTCCATTTCTTAAAAGGTACATTTCTTAAACACCCATTTCTTAAAGGTACTCTCACATGACACTGCCCAAATCCAAATTTAAAATGAAGGGGTTACACTGTGTACATGTGGACAGATCACTTGAAGTCGATGAGTTATGAGAAACAAGAGGCATTTATAAAAGCTGCATAGGTATACAATGTGTTATGTATCATGAGCATTCTCTTTTCCTGGATAATCTTTGACCTTTTGAGCAGGGTTTTACCTTTTGCACTGAGCTGATTTTAAATAAATTTGGTACAGAAAGTGGAATCAGAAAATAGCAAAGCAGCAACAATGACGACAGCAGACAAAGCGATATAAACACCAGTAAAATTAGAAATATCCCAAAAATTGCACTGCAGGCGTCAGATTGAGGAAAGTAGCAAAAGTGACAATGGAGGTAAAAAATTGTCTGTACTTCAGTATCCATAACGTGACAAATGAGATTGTGCTGAAGTCACAAGTTTCCACATAGAATTATTACATGGTCCCACCTCAGAGCTATGATGCAAACAAGACCAGGAATAGGTTCCGAATAGTCCTGGCAACCAAGTATTCAGAGGGAAAATGAGGTCAGGGAACCACAGTGTTGATTTTGGACAATGTTATAGTTCTAAATAGAAAGGATGGTTCTCAGCCCAAATCTATTATTTGGTTTGTATTAAGGAATGGAAGGATATTTGTTACACTGTTGCAAGATTTTTAAAGCACTCCAAATTGTGAGAAATTGATGAGCAAATTTGTTGGCAAATTTCAAAGTTGGGTAACAGAGTGGAAATATTAATAATCCCAATTTTACTCCTAAATAGACTGGGAAAAACGTAGTGCTGAGGGTAGGGGGAAAGGAATTTCTAATATGTGAATATTCAAAAAATTTTCCAACCATTTCTCAACTTTCTCAATGTCTCCAATCCAACAAGGAAGGAACATAGAACATAGAACAGTACAGCACAGAACAGGCCCTTCGGCCCTCAATGTTGTGCCGAGCCATGATCACCCTACTCAAACCCACGTATCCACCCTATACCCGTAACCCAACAACCCCCCCCCCTTAACCTTACATTTATTAGGACACTACGGGCAATTTAGCATGGCCAATCCACCTAACCCGCACATCTTTGGACTGTGGAAGGAAGCTGTGTTGTATCTGATTCTGGGAGATGAAGTCGAGTGAGTAGAGTGTGTTACAGTCGATCGTCCAGCTAACAGTGACCACAATGTAACTTGGTTTGAACTAATTATGAAAAGATACCAGAAAATATTGCAGCTAAAATGCTCAGCTGGTGAGAATTGTTCATTTTAAATCTGACATAGGTCGATAGATTTTTGTTGAGCAACGATAAGAAGGGATACAGGCCAAAGGCAGGGGTATGAAGTCAGGTCACAGATCAGCCATGATCTCATTGAATGGAGGGACAGGCTCAAGGGGCTGAATGGCCTACTCCTGTTCCTATGTTTCGAGAAGCTAATTTCAATGAATTTGGAAAAAACAAACCAACAATGGAAAAGGGGATTTCAGAGCAAAGCAGTAATGGAGCAAGAAAGGGCATTGAGAAAAGAGATGAAGCAGGGTAAATTATCCATTAAAGGGGAAAAGGTAGAGCATTCAAAGAAATAAAAGTTAAAATAAAACAGAAAAAGTATTCCAATGATAAATATCAGGAGCAAGATCCAGTTAATAACCAAGAGATGATGTGAAGCACAGCCGGGAATTGAAAAAAGTTAATCTGGAAGGGAAAAGAAACTACACAAAAATAGTGGCAAAAATGTTCAATTGAACCCTAAAACACTTTATAAACAGAGAATATGTAAAGAATATGGTTATACGATATTACATCTGTCTTTACAAAGGAAGGCTGCACAAAAAGAAGAGAGGGTAGTTAGGTACAGGAGTTCTAAGGCGTGATTTAATAGAAAGGTTTTGAAGTGTGGTAGCAAGCAGGAACTGCCAAAACACGACCCAGCGAGGCCGTCACCGGTATCAAACATTAATTGGTCCACTTAACGAAGCCCACGGGCTTCATGCCACAAATGATGGCTTGTGCGGCTGGCAAGTGGGTGGGAGCCCTCCAGCTGCAGGCCTCCCAGAAGGCGTCCGCCAGGGGCATCGAAGGTCACGGGATGTGGTAAGCAGCAGGCTGCCTCCACCCCTGATGTGCCACTAGAGGACATACCGAGATGCAGCAGTAAAGCATGGAGAGCTAAGCAGGCCGAGGATCACAGATGTCATTGTGGGGGGAATGGGGGTTGGAAAAGTGAGGGGGGAGTGGGGATAGGGTAGGGCGAGGGAGTAAAGGAGTGGCAGGAAGGGTTTGGGAGGGGTGAGGAGGGGGGGGGGGGGGGTGGCATTATCAGGTGCCGGGGCACTCGGGGCATTCTCCATAGCAACACCTCCAATAATCAGTCCACTTGCCAACCAATAAGCACTGGAGAAGTCTGAATTCTGCCGAAGGGTTAATTCATCTCAAAATGTTAACTCTATTTCTCTGCACAGATGCTGCCATTCCTGCTCAGTTTAGACAGCATTTTCTGTTTTTAATTCAGATTTCCAGCAACCGCAGTATTTTGCTTTTACTTGAGCACTTGCTTCTCACATTTTTGTTTCCCCCTTAAATCAGTATTCTTGCAAAGTGTCCCGATGAGTGTAAGACAAAAAGGTGTGACATGTCTCTTCCCAATACGGCAGAGAAATATAGCAGAGATATTTGTCACAATCTTCACTAGAGACAGTAATGTGAGACGACTAAAAGGTCACTAATGTTATACCCTATTCAAGAAAGGGGATCTACAAGATGAACTACAAGATTATCAGCTTAATATTGGTGATGGGAAGCTATTGGTAACGGTCAGAGATAAAATGAACTTTCACTATAAAACGTAAATCATGGTGAGTGAATATCTACTTGATCCATTTCTCGCTCTTAGAAGCATAGCATTTACAGTGCAGAAGGAGGCCATTTGGCCCATTAAGTCTGCACCAGCCCTTGGAAAGAGCCCATGCCTCCACCCCATCCCCGTAACCCAGTAGCCCCAGCAACCTTTTATACATATCATAGAATTTACAGTCCAGAAGGAGGCCATTCAGCCCATCGAGTCTGCCCGGCCTTTGGAAAGAGCACCCTACTTAACCACACGCCTACACTCCATCTCCGTAACCCAGTAACCCCACCTAACCTGGACATTAAGGGCAATTTAGCGTGGCCAATCCACCTAACCTGCACATCTTTGGACTGTGGGAGGAAACTGGAGCACCCGGAGGAAACCCACGCAGACACGGGGAGAACGTGCAGACTCCGCACAGACAGTCACCTAGGTAATTGAATCTGGGACCTTGGAGCTGTGAGGCAGCAGTGCCACCCTGCCGCCCCGAGCAGTCTCCTCTCCTTCCAGACCATCCAGCTTGCATCTGTTGTGCAGTTCAAACACTGTTGAAGAGTGTCCGCTGACAAAACGTAAAGATCGCCTTTAAGAACTCCATCTAGAACATAGAACATAGAACAGTACAGCACAGAACAGGCCCTTCGGCCCTCGATGTTGTGCCGAGCAATGATCACCCTACTTAAACCCACGTAACCCGTATACCCGTAACCCAACAATCCCCCCATTAACCTTACACTACGGGCAATTTAGCATGGCCAATCCACCTAACCCGCACATCTTTGGACTGTGGGAGGAAACCGGAGCACCCGGAGGGAACCCACGCACACACGGGGAGGACGTGCAGACTCCACACAGACAGTGACCCAGCCGGGAATCGAACCTGGGACC
Organism: Scyliorhinus canicula; assembly: GCF_902713615.1. Lineage (NCBI taxonomy): Eukaryota > Metazoa > Chordata > Chondrichthyes > Carcharhiniformes > Scyliorhinidae > Scyliorhinus > Scyliorhinus canicula. The sequence continues at coordinate 101,674,707 of NC_052154.1, forward strand.
CTGGAGCTGTGAAGCATTGATGCTAACCACCATGCTACCGTGAGGCCCCTCTATCACTGGCACGGCTATTGCTTGTTTCTGTGAAACAACATATGGCACAGCTTGGTTTGGAAGTATCTGTTCATTACAGAAGTCCATATTAACAGCAAGCTCCAGCATCCTCGACGCATTTTTATACAACTTGTTGATTGCATGGTGCTGAGTACATGTTCCCAAGCTGTGTTGTCAATAACCACCCCAAGAAGATACAGTCCGTCTGTGCTTGAAATTCTGCTGGCAGCATCATGTGCCTCATAAAATTGATTCTTGACATCTGGTGCAGAGGGGAGTTTCAGAACCTAGATACACATCAGGTTAACATAGCTGGCATTTGTTGACAAGGGAAGAGTAAGATTGTCTGAGCTTTCAGGTAGAGTGTTTCTTTTACTATGAAACCCACTCCACGCTCACATTTTGCAACTTCAATCTTCCCTCACCGGAAGAACGTGCAGTGTTCTCTTTGAGGAATCCACTTTGAGCAAGCACATTCCCTTGTAGGGCAGAAATGTCCATATTAAGTATTGTAAGTTCTTTTCTGATCACAGGCAGCACGGTAGCATTGTGGATAGCACAATTGCTTCACAGCTCCAGGGTCCCACGTTCGATTCAGGCTTGGGTCACTGTCTGTGCAGAGTCTGCACATCGTCCCCCTGCGTTCCCCAGTTTCCTCCCACAGTCCAAAGATGTACAGGTTTGGCCATGCTAAATTGCCCTTAGTGTTCAAAATTGCCCTCAGTGTTGGGTGGGGTTACTGGGTTATCGGGATAGGGTGGAGGTGTGGGCCTTGGGGAGGGTGCTCTTTACAACAGCCGGTGCAGACTCGATGGGCCGAATGGCCTCCTTCTGCACTGTAAATTCTATGATAATCACAGCTGTCGTGCTTCCATCATCAACTTGCAGAAGGTCTTCAGGAAGACCTAAGAAATATGCTGTTATAATCCACCGAGACCTACGGGGTTGGATTAGGGCAGCATGGTAGCACAAGTGAATAGCACTGTCGCTTCACAGCACCAGGGTCCCAGGTTCAATTCCCCACTGGGTCACTGTCTGTGCGGAGTCTGCACCTTCTCTCCGTATCTGCGTGGGTTTCCTCCGGGTGCTCCAGTTTCCTCCCACAGTCCAAAGATGTGCAGGTTAGGTGGATTGGCCATGCTAAATTGCCCTTAGTGTCCAAAAAAAAGGTTAGGAGGGGTTATTGGGTTACGGGGATAGGGTAGAAGTGAGGGCTTAATGTAGGTCGGTGCAGACTCGATGGGCCAAATGGCCTCCTTCAGCACTGTATGTTCTATGTTCTATGTAATACAAGCTCCCTGCTAAGGGGGTGGGGAGCCCTAAATCACCCATGGTTAAGTTCTGTATAGTGTCGGCCAGGTATGGTACCAACAGGTCAGACCCGGCTGGGATGTGACGTTTTTGTAAATACTAGTGCATGGTAATGAACCAAATTTTTTTTTACTAACTCAGTTCTGACTCATTTGTGGTGCACAAAACATGGTCTTTGAGTTTGAGCTAGAGATGTGAAAGACTGGTGTGTTCTTTGCCTGGTAATAGATCAGCGACCTGTCTTTCGACAGATGACTTTTTAAGCTCCAATAACCCATTGGAGCAAGCGAGTTGTGGTGTTGCAGCACCTAACTGACTGTGGACTGCCCAGCTTGAGGCAAGTGGTAGGTATCCAATGAAACCTGGGGCTGAGTTCTCCGTTTGGGAGACTAAGTGCAAATCACGTGCCCGTTGGGTTTGCTGTTTGTTCCGAGATTCAGGACATGCAAACGGGCCAGCATTCTGCCAACATCCCTCTCACTTATCGACAACACTGATTTCAGAAGTGGGCCGATTGCTCGATGCTAATGAGGAGAGAAGGGACACTCTTGTTCCCAGGGTGTGCCACAGACTCCAGCAATAGTCTGGACCTGTTTGTCCCAAGGTTTCCACAACTCCCCCGACATCTTCCACCAGAGATTAGCCAAAGGCTTGGAACATTTTTACAGGCCAGAATGGCTTGTCCAATATGTGGATGGTCTCCTCCTGCAACTAGAAATCAGAGGGGAACATTTAAAACAACAAAAGGAACAGCTGAACCTCCTCACGACCCTAGGATTAAAAATAAAACCCAAAATAGCCCAAATGATAGACCACAAGTTTCTTACCTGGGTACAGTAGTTTCAGAGGGAAAGCATGAGATTGAAAGGAAGTGAGTCGAGTCGGTAACACGCCGTCCCTTACCGAAGGACATGAATTCACTATGTTCCTTTCTGGGCTTGGTGGGATACTGCTGAAACCACATTGATAGTTTCACCATAAAGCCACTCCCCTTTCCAAACTCCTGTGAAAAAACACCCCTGGACCTGGACCGAGAGGCATACACACGCAGTCTCTGAACTAAAATGGTCATTAGCATAAGCCCCTGCCCTGCAAGTACCAGACCCCACTCTCCCCTTCGCCCTCGAAGTCGCAACCGTGCTGCTTGAACCAACCCAGACAGTCCTGATACTGCTCTAAAAATCTATGTAGATGGGTCCTCCATGGTGGAAGAGGGAAATAGGAAAACGGAATGTGGTAAATATGTGGAAGATCAGGAAACTGAGGGAACTGACCTTAAAATTCCACCATACACACGAGTACCTAGGCTGCAGAGCTAGCAGCTATAGGTTATGTGGTCAGCAACCCCGACCTGTTCCCCACCCCGGCAGACATACACTCTGACAGTATGTATATCTATAATAGCTTGACTGACCTCCTGCCACTGTGGGAAGCGAGGGAATTTGTCTTGGCAGATGGGACATCTCTGCCTTCAGCGACCTTTTTCAGGTTCATTTTTCATTTTTCAGACCAGACAAGGCCAGGAATGCAGTATCATTAAACCAAACCAAACCTCCCCGTTTGGAAATGTACAGGCAGACGAATTGGCAAAACAGGGGGCTCGCGAAGGAGATTTTTGGCAGCCCATGGTTACTGAAGAGATTGAGGCAGTAACCATCTCCCAAACCAAGGTCAAGGACCTTAAACAGGCCCAAATCAGCAACCAGGACCTGAAAAAGATTCAGGAAGGGGCACACCCCGCCTCCTTTGAAAAATGGGTGAATACACTCTGCATAAAAGATGGGCTAGTTATTAATGTGGTTCTGCGCGGCTGCATAATGGGACATTATGTTGACAATTGTATTATATGTGCACAAATATGCTCGCAAAGGGGAATTGAGACATACCCACCCAGTGGAGTGTCCCTGGACGAACCATCAAATTAATTATATCGGTCCCCCACCATCCAGTGCAGGAGGTTACAAGTACATCCTGGTCATTATAGACACCTTCAGTAAGTGGGTAAAGGGCTTCCGAACCGACACTAACATGACCAAAGTCATCGCTGACATCCTAGTGCAGCACATACTCACTAGAAGCTGTCTTCCCCAACTCCCTACCGTTAACTGAATAGGTTCTGCCTCGATTTGATCGACCAAAATGCATTCTGTCACATTTATCCAAATTAATCTCCATCTGCCATTCATCAACTCACTGGCCCAATTGGTCAAGATCCTGTTGCAATCTTATATAATCTTTTTCACTGTCCACTACGCCACCAATCTTGGTGTCATTCTCATCCAAATCATTAATATATATCACAAATAATAGTGGAGCCAGCACAGATCCCTGAGGCACACCGCTGGTCATAGGCCTCCAGTTTGAAAAACAACCCCCCCGCAACCACCCTTTGGCTTTGGACGCCAAGCCAATTTTGTATCCAATTGGCTACCTCACCCTGGATTCCATGAGATTTAACCTTTTGCAACAACCTACCATGTGGTACCTTGTCAAAGGCCTTGCTAAAGTCCATGTAGACAACGACGACTGCACTGCCCTCATCTACTTTCTTGGTTACCCCTTCAAAAAACACAATCAAATTCATGAGACATGACTTTCCCCTTACAAAGACTTTCCCTAATTAGCCCTTGCCTGCCGAAATGCCTGTAGATCCTGTCCCTCAGACTGTAGATCCTGTCCCTCCTGTCCTTCTAACTACTTACCCACATCAGAAGTAAGACTCACCGGTCGGTTGACCCTGGGCTTATCCCTACAGCCCTTCTTAAACAATGGCACAACATTTGCTACCCTCCAATCGTCAAGCACCTCTCCTGTGTCTGTCAATGATATAAATATATCAGCTAGCGGACGGGCAATTTCCTCCCTAGCCTCCCACAATGTCCTGGGATACATTTCATCAAGTCCTGGGGATTTGTCTATCTTGGTGCGCTTTAATACCTCCAGCACTTCCTTCTCTGTAATATGTACACTCCTCAAGACGTCACGTTTTATTTCCCCAATTTCCCTAACATTTGTGCCTTTCTCAACAGTAAATACGGAGAGAAATATTAATTTAGGACCTCTCCCATCCCTTGTGGATCTACACATAAATGGCCCTATTTATTCTTAAAGAGGCCCTACCGTCTCCCTAGTCACGCTTTTGGCCTTTATGTATCTGTAAAAGCTCTTCGGATTTTCCTTTCCTTTATCTGCCAAGACAATCTCATGTCCCCTTTTTGCCCTCCTGATTTCTCGCTTTGCTCTACTCCGACAGGCCCTATACTCTTCAAGGGATCCACTTGATCCCAGCTGCCTGTGCATGTCATATGCCTCTTTCTTCCTTTTGACCATGGCCTCAATGTCCCGAATCATCCAAAGTTCCCATACTTCTACCACCCTTACCCTTCATTCTAAGAGGAATGTGCTCACCCTGAACCCTAGTTAATAGGCTTTTGAAAGACTCCCACATACCAGCTGTTCCCTCGCCTGTAAACAGGCTCTCCCAATCAACTTTTGAAATTTCCCGCCTGATATCATCGAAATTGGCCATGCCCCAATTTAGAATTTTAACTTTTTGGGCCTTGTGTTGTTCCTCGTGTCTTAATAAAGCTCGTAGTCTCAAATGTGGAGAAGATGCTTTATTGTGAATTTGTTCTCTCTTCAGACCTTTACCTACGGCTACCTCAAATGCTACTAGCTGGTGTGTCTGTGCCCTGCTACGAGTTCTGCCTTCTGTGAAGTGTGTCCTCACTTCCTGTCCTGGTCTATTTATATGGCTCTCCCGTGCTCCCTCTAGTGTTTGCTCAGTTGTATTGCATCTAGTTAACTTGAGATCACCACATCCCCCTTTTTCTCTTTACATATTTTCTGTACATCGTTAAAGAAAATTGTAGATCCTGTCCCGGTGTATTTATAGCTCTCCCTCTAGTGTTTGCTCAGTTGTATTGTATCTAGTCAATCTACGATCACCACATCCCCCTTTTTCTCTTTACATATTTTCTGTACATCGTTAACGAAAATTGTACAAAACAGTTACTTATGATATGCGTATCTATACAAGTGATGGTGCTATTGCATATTTTACAAAGCCAATGTATTTATGTGTCCAATCTTAATAAAAACATTTATGAGTCCAAACTTGATGAATTTGTTCAGAGCTTTTTTTCTTTTTGTTGTTGATGACGTGGTGATATTGATATTGCAACTCCGTTGTGAATGTTGTTGGTGTTCCTTGTTATTTTAAGTACCCAATGCGTCATACCGAGGTGTTTGCATGGTCACATCACTGATGTTGACTGGCATGGACTTTTTTCTGTGCTTGTGGTATTGATTTATTATCTCATCCGCCTTGGATGCTGGTGTGCTTGCTTGTTCTGGAGCAGATGTGAGTTTGTGCGATTCGTTGTCATCCCATGACATGTTTGTAGTCTTGTCATCGTTTTCAGTGTGCTGTGGCATTGTCCTTCATGTGCCGAGTAGTACCATTGTGTACAAGTCGTAGTTTCATTGCTGTTGTTTCTGTCGTTCCTGTCTTTGTTGTTTTCGTTGCCGTACTTGTTGCTGTTTTTGTTGTTTCTGTCTTTGGTGTTGTCGCCGTCGTTGTTCCTGACTTTGTTGTCTTCATTGCCGTTCTTGTTTCTGTTCTTGTCGTTTCTGCCTTTGGTGTTGTCGCTATCTTTGTTCCTGACTTTGTTGTTTTCGTTACCGTTCTTGTTGTTTCTGTCTCTGTCGTTGTCGCTATCTTTGTGCCTGACTTTGTTGTTTGTCTTGTCGCGCTTCATGTTGCTTTTGTTCTTGCTGTTGTTGTTCTTGTTTCTGCTGTGCTTCTTGCTATTGTTGTTGGTCTTGTCGCGCTTCATGTTGCTTTTGTTCTTGCTGTTGTTGTTCTCGTTTCTGCTGTGCTTCTTTTGACTTTTGTTTTTCTTGTTATGCTCTATGAGTGTCCCGTGTGGATAATTTGAGTCATTGAACATTTCGTCTCGAGAATGGTGAGAATGATCTGATGTTGCATCGGTGCTGGTGATATCCATCATGTGTGGAGGATTTGATTCCTCATCTTTGCTTTCTTGGTGCTCCTCTTCTGGAGTCAAATTCTTCTCGATTTCATTTGACGCGGTGTCTCTGGATTCTTGGTGCTCCGCTTCTGGAGTTAAAATCTTCATGATTTCTGTTGATGTTGTCTCACTGGACTCCAGGTGCTCCTCTTCTGGAGTCAAAATCTGCATGGTTTCTTTTGGCGTGGTCTCTCTGGACTCCAGGTGCTCCTCTTCTGGAGTCAAAATCTGCATGGTTTCTGTTGCCGTGGTCTCTCTGGACTCCAGGTGCTCCTCTTCTGGAGTCAAAATATGCATGTTTTCTTTCGGCGTTGTCTCTCTGGACTGTTGAGTGGCCCGACTCTGTGCTTCTGTACAGACAAGCTGAGAACTGTCAGTCTCGCTGTGATCCTGTACGTCGAGTGTGATCACCTTGTCACTGTTTTCGCATGCAGTAGGTAGAGGTACATTGTCTTCTTCTTGTTCATGTGAGCTTGTTAGACTTTCATAGTCTGCTTGTGGTTGCTCAGATACGGCGGGTTGACCTTCATGGTCTTGTTCATGCATGGTGTCAGTGGTTAGATGTACGTTGTCTTCTTCTTGTTCATGTGAGCTTGGTAGACTTTCATAGTCTGCTTGCGGTTGCTCAGATACAGCGGGTTTACCTTCATGGTCTTGTTCATGCATGTTGTTTGCCAGGGAGTGTTTGCTTACATCCCTGTTGGAGTCTTTCATCACTCGCACTGTGGAGCCTGTCATCGCTCGCTCTGTGGAGTCGTTCTGTGCTCTCTGTGTGGCGTCGTCTTCGTCTTGGGTATTGCTGTCATCCAATGTATCGACGAGCTGCCATGGCATCATGGTGTTGGATTCATCTACCACGAGTAGATTCGTGTTGAGCTTTGCAACGGTGTCGCTGATGCTGTGATCAGCATATCCAAATAACTCAGCCATCTCTGAGTAGTATTCTTTGAAACCCAAATCATCTTGGTTGGCTTCTTCTACCACGAGTTGGTTCGTGTTGAATTTTGTGACCGTGTCGCTGATGCTGTGATTAGCATATCCGACTGACTCAGCTGTGTCTGAGTAGTATTCTTCGAAAACCAAATCATCTTGGTTGGATTCTTCTACCACGAGTTGATTCGTGTTGAACTTTGCGACCGTGTCGCTGATGCTGTGATAAGCATATCCGACTGATTCAGCCATGTCTGAGAGGTAATCTTCGAAAAACAAATCATCTTTTGTTGTTTCGGAATTCTTTTTGCTCTCTTCACTTTGGGTGATGTAGACTGCTTTTTCCAGGGTGTTGTGCGAGTTATTTTTAACTGCTGGTTTAAGTTCAGGCGTTTTTCTGTGTTCTGAGGCAAGAAAATTTGCTTTTACCACTTTACGTGTCTTGTTTTCAATTTTCGGGCATTTCCCTTTTAAGTAGGCGTGGTCGGGATGCTCAGACGTCATGACGTCATGCGCAGGAATGAATTGCGCACGCGCAAATTGGCCTTCCTCCTTCACTGTGCGGTTTTGTGTCCATTGCGCATGCGCATAACGATCCGCGACCAAAACTTTTTTTAACTGCGCATGCGCGGCTTCCGGTTCCGGCGCATGCGCAGACGCAATTTGTAGTTTTTTGCTTGCCCAAGACTGCAAAATGTGCTCCGACGCCATTTTATCGCGGATTTCAGCGTTTTTTCTTTCTAAAAGTTGTAAGTTACCTTTTCTTTCCGATCTGGACTGGATTTCAGCGTTTTGGCTTTGTGAAAAATTCATGTTATTTCTTCTTTTTGATCTGTACTTTTCATTTGCGATTTCTTGTTCTTTTCGTGATTTTTTAAGTTTTGCATCACATTGGGCAGCAGGGTAGCATGGTGGTTAGCATAAATGCTTCACAGCTCCAGGGTCCCAGGTTCGATTCCCGGCTGGGTCACTGTCTGTGTGGAGTCTGCACGTCCTCCCCCTGTGTGCGTGGGTTTCCTCCGGGTGCTCCGGTTTCCTCCCACAGTCCAAAGATGTGCGGGTTAGGTGGATTGGCCATGCTAAATTGCCCGTAGTGTCCAAATAAAAGTAAGGTTAAGGGGGGGGGGTTGTTGGGTTACAGGTATAGGGCGGATACGTGGGTTTGAGTAGGGTGATCATTGCTCGGCACAACATTGAGGGCCGAAGGGCCTGTTCTGTGCTGTACTGTTCTATGTAATCACTCTCTGTGCAGTTTGGCCTCTGAGCATGCCTTGCTGTTCAAATTCCTTACAGTACTCTTCAAATTTGTTTAGTATTGTTTGTAAGCTGTTTCTGTCTTTACCTTTTGAGTATTTAAATCCATTATAAACTTTCCTAGCTTCATGTCCTTCGATGAGTATTGCTATTTTAATTTCGTCTGAGGCTGCTGCTGCATCATATGCTATGATACCGAAATCGAACCATTGTTTAAACATTTTCCAGACACTTCTTACATTGCCAGTCGTGTCCAGCTGAAGTGTGAATCCAAGGCACATCCTCCCATCAGCGATGTCTTCCCAAGTCGAATGTCCAGTAGGAGATTTCCATGCCATTTTGTTCTTTCTGTATCTGCCACTGAGTTGTCCTGTAGTAAGCGTCTGAAGCCACTCCTGGGTACCATGTGTTGTTCCTCGTGTCTTAATAAAGCTCGTAGTCTCAAATGTGGAGAAGATGCTTTATTGTGAATTTGTTCTCTCTTCAGACCTTTACCTACGGCTACCTCAAATGCTACTAGCTGGTGTGTCTGTGCCCTGCTACGAGTTCTGCCTTCTGTGAAGTGTGTCCTCACTTCCTGTCCCGGTCTATTTATATGGCTCTCCCGTGCTCCCTCTAGTGTTTGCTCAGTTGTATTGCATCTAGTTAACTTGTGATCACCACAGGCCAGAACTGTCATTCTCCATAGCTATCTTAAAACTAATGGAATTATGGTCACTGGTCCCAAAATGATCCCTCACTAACACTTCCATCACCTTCGCTTCATTATTCCCCAAGAGGAGGTCATGGTTTGCCCTGTCTTGGGTCAGGCCATCCACATATTGAATGAGAAATTCTTCCTGAATACACTCAATAAATTTCTCTCCATCCAATCCCCCAGAGCTATGGCTGTCCCAGTGAATGTTGGGAAAGTTAAAGTCCCCGACTATTACCACCCTATTTTTCTGGCAGCTATCTGTAATCTCCTCACATATTTGCTTCTCGATTACCCGCTGACTATTTGGGGGCCTATAGTACAGCCCTATCAAAGTGATCTCACCTTCTTATTGTTTAGTTCTACCCATATAGATCAGTGGGTGAACGCTTGGATATATCCCCTCTCTGTACTGCTGTGATGTTGTCCCTAATCAAAAATGCAACTACCCCTCCTCTCCTTCACCTCTTCCTTGTTAAACCCGCTCCAGCCAAGCACACTCAAAAGTGCTACTTCACCTCTTTTCCGTTCCGGGTCGGCACCTATCCCATATCATTACGTTATCCTGTGTCTTAACCCCTCAATCAACAGCACACAAGTTGTGGGAAGAAGGGCATATCTCGAAGAGGGCTCTTCCCAGCAGGTTGATGGAAAAAGTGAAGTTGTATGGGGTTCAGGGTGTACTAGCTGGATGGATAAAAAAACTGGCTGGGCAACAGGAGACGGAGAGTAGTGGGGGAAGGGAGTGTCTCAAAATGGAGAAAGGTGACTAGTGGTATTACACAGGGATCCGTGCTCAGACCACTGTTGTTTGTGATATACATAAATGATCTGAACGAAGGTATAGGTGGTCTGATTAGCAAGTTTGCAGATGATACTAAGATTGGTGGAGTTGCAGATAGCGAGGAGGACTGTCAGAGAATACAGCAAAATATAGATAGATTGGAGAGTTGAGCAGAGAAATGGCAGATGGAGTTCAATCCAGGCAAATGCGATTTGATGCATTTTGGAAGATCCAATTCAAGAGCGGACTATATGGTCAATGGAAGAGTCCTGGAGAAAATTGATGTACAGAGAGATCTGGGAGTTCAGGTCCATTGTACCCTGAAGGTGGCAACGCAGGTCGATAGAGTGGGCAAGAAGGCATACAGCATGCTTGCCTTCATCGGACGGGGTATTGAGTACAAGAGATGGCAGGTCATGTTACAGTTGTACAGGACTTTGGTTAGGCCACATTTGGAATACTGCGTGCAGTTCTGGTCGCCACATTACCAGAAGGATGTGGATGCTTTAGAGAGGGTGCAGAGGAGGTTCACCAGGATGTTGCCTGGTATGGAGGGTGCTAGCTATGAAGAAAGGTTGAGTAAATTAGGATTGTTTTCGTTGGAAAGACGGAGGTTGAGGGGGGACCTGATTGAGGTCTACAAAATTATGAGAGGTATAGACAGGGTGGATAGCAACAAGCTTTTTCCAAGAGTGGGGGTGTCAATTACAAGGGGTCACAATTTCAAGGTGAGAGGGGGAAAGTTTAAGGGAGATGTGCGTGGAAAGTATTTTACGCAGAGGGTGGTGGGTGTCTGGAACGCTTTGCCAGCGGAGGTGGTAGAGGCGGGCACAATAGCATCATTTAAGATGCATCTAGACAGATATATGAACGGGCGGGGAACAGAGGGAAGTAGACCTTGGAAAATAGGGGACAGGTTTAGATAAAGAATCTGGATCGGCGCAGGTTGGCAGGGCCGAAGGGCCTGTTCCTGTGCTGTAATTTTCTTTGTTCTTTGTTCTTTGTTCCCTGTTACACCCATTCCAGCCAAGCGCACTCAAAATACGGCTTCACCTCTTCCTCGGTTAACCTGCTCCAGCCAAGCACACTCAAAGTGTGACTTCACTCCTTCCCCGTTAAACACTCCAGCCAACCACACTCCTGCTTCATGTTCATTTTAAACTAATTTTTATTAAACTACTTCTTAATTCCTTTCAGGATCAGAAGCTGCCATTCCTACTCTCGCCAACAATTAGGCCTATATATGTTTGTAATTACATAAAATAATATAATTTTTGTTTTCACTTTGTTGACCAATCGGTCACAGATACATCTTTCCATGTTTCCACTGATCGGTGTTACTATCAAATAGCTCTTCTGAAAAAAAGTTTCATATTCACAGAGAGGACACCCTCCTTCATGTAGTGTGGCTCTACCACTAAACTCAAGTGGTACATCTAAGGACAGTCTTAGACATCCAAAATTGAGTTCACAAGGCACTGTAGACCATCAGCAGCACAATTTTAATGTGATACCCTTCACTCCATGAATATCATCAATCCAAAAATCAACTCTGGTCCAATAGCAGTTCAGAACCATCAGAAGGCATAAAGAATGGATTATGAATGTAGAGAATATTATGACACCCTGGGAAAGTGCATGGTCAATTCCAGCCCCATTTATCGCTGAGTCACAACACAAGTGAGTTAACCAATAATTCTCTTAAAACTACCTGAAACTTTGGCCCTTAACTGTCCAACAATTACAGTCACCAGGTTTATAAGGTTAAATACAATTATAACAAGAACAAATATGAAATATGCAGTAAATACAGCTGCTTAATGACAATGGACAGCATGGTAGCACAGTGGTTAGCACTGTTGTTTCACAGCTTCAGGGTCCCAGGATCGATTCTCGGCTTGGGTCACTGGCTGTGCGGAGTCTGGACGTTCTCCCTGTGTCTGCGTGAGTTCCCTCCGGGTGCTCCGGTTTCCTCTCACAAGTCCCGAAAGACGTGCTGTTAGGTAACTTGGACGTCCTGAATTCTCCCTCAGTGTACCCGAACAGGTGCCTGAGTGTGGCGACTAGGGGATTTTCACAGTAACTTCAATGTAATGGTAATGTAAACCTACTTGTGACAATAAAGATTATTATATTATTAAGAGCTAAAACCTGACTCCCCTTAAATTGCTCTGCCCTCTAACACACATACACATAAGACAAAGAAACACAGAGAGGTGGAAAGGGGTAAAAATAATAAGGAGTAAGATCAAAGGATAAGAGTCTTTGCTTCATATAAATTTGTTAGTGCACCTTCTTCACACAAGGAGTGTGGATTAAAATCTGCTTTACATCCTGTAACGATCTTCCTTACAGTTAGCAATATCTTACTCACAGCTTTTCCAGGACAGGCCACTGGCTTCACATCAGCCTGTTCTGTTGAGAGAGTTATCAGATTATGGTCTCAGCTTGCATCAGCCTTTTCTGCAGTGAGAGTTACCAGATCTGGGCTCTGCTGGCATCAGCCTTTTCCGCAGAGAGAGGTGGTTCTCACCGTGATGTTTTTGGTGAGAATTAACTGGTTATTTCCGGAGAAAACAGTGTGGGAAAAAGAGAGGTTTTCTCCCTTAGCTACCAAAGTGAAACTGAAAGCTCTTTCAGACTTTGAACCATTTCAGTGGGAACAGATCAATTCAACACCTGTTACCTGGCAGAGTAACAGCTTTTAGGCCAATTCATTGGTCACCAGCCAAATCAGTCAAACCGAGTCATCCTGCTACTGAAATCCGCCATATTAAAGGCACAGGCAATGGCTTCCTTCTGCTTGAATTAAAATGGCAGGCCATAAATCATCCATGGATCAAAAATGTAATGGCAAAATAAAAAAATGAAATAAGGGAATCAACGGGAACAAACAGGAAGGACCCTTAAAATACGTTATTGCACAGGGTTACATCTGTGTTAAACACTAAATTAAATGGATAAGCAATTTTCACAACTAAGAGAAAACAGCACAGCTCTGTGCAGCTACCACATTGAGTCAAAAAAGGGGATAAGACAATCAAAGAAATTAGCAGGAAATGTCCATTAACGCCACATCCTCAATCTTGCAGATTTAATAACATGAGTACAAGAACAAGGCTGAAATGTCTGAGAGTGTTTTCAACCCAAGGAGCCAAGTAGATCATCTATTTGACATAATTTTAAGGTCTCTTTAATCGGTGATGCTGATTAATTTGCTCCACACGACATTGAGGAGTAACTGAAAACAATGTCCTATACATAAAAGAAAGGTTTAATTTAAGGTGTCTAATTAAAGATTTACTAACCTCTTCTCAAGCAACAATGGAAGGAGTGATCAATGGTGCCACTAAATGATACTTAATAATAATCTTCTCACCATGCTTACTTTGAGTTCTGTTGGAACCATATAGTTGATACCTTGTCAGAGCCTTAATCCACACATTGACATGAAAGGCAAGGTTAACAGTAGCTACCCTTGATTTCAAGGCAGTATTTTGAGCATGGAGCCAATGAATTCTCGAAAAACTGATATCAGCAGGGGCCAAAAGGCAAATTTCCCAGTGGATTGAGTCATGCCAGACTAATAGGAAGATTGTGGTCATTGGGCTCTCAGATCAATGTTGCTACAGTTTCTCAAGCCAGTGTGTTCATTGCAAATTCACTAGCTACTTCATTAGTAACCTTCTGTCTATCATAAGACTGAAATAGGCAATGTATTAATTAATTCTGCAAGATTCAGCTAGTCACCTGCACGTTCCCCTCCAAGTCACACACATCCTGACTTGGAACTACCTCATCGTTCCTTCACTGTCACTGGCTCAAAATCCTGGAACTCCCAACCTAATAACACTTGGGTGCACCAACAGTACATGGGCAAAGTCTCCCTCAATAATTAGAAACATAAACATTATTCAGGACAGAGCTATTTTTTTGATGAGCGCCCATGCCACTGGATTCAAAACTATCACCATTGCAATGAGGCTGTAGTACATATGGTGTGCAAGGTGCATTGTAGGAACATGTCAAGCTTATTTCAACAGTGTCTACCACTACTGAGTTGTATATCCAAGAAAAACAAATGTAACAAAGAGCATGAGAGCTTCAAGTTCCTCTCCAAGTCATATATCCTCCTGGGCATACTTTGTCACTTCTTCACAGTTGCTAGTTCACTATCCTGGACTTGCCTAACATTCTTGGAGCACTACTCCATTAGAAGAGCAATGGTTTAACAGGAAGGTACAGCATCACCTTCTCAAGGCAACCAGGGATAGGTAATGAATGCATTTGGTTTCCCAAATCCTAAATACAAATAAAACGGTATGAATATACATTACTGGACAGTGAACCCCGGTTAAAAGATACACCAATCTGCATTAGTATGAAAAAGTTTCCAAAAAGTTTAAATTTACTAAATTCCTGATGGCTGTACCATTATTTATTAGAAGCTTATCAATTTTCCTATAGATTCTGAGAAAAAATGCAAGGAAATATTTGAAAAGGTTAATTAAAATAAAAAAGGAGAACGTATGAGGTTGATGATGCACCATGCCTTTTATCATGGATATAGGGGCTGGAACATAAAAGTTAATAATGTTAGGATCTCCACAGTTAGGCAATTCAGAATAAATATCCAAAACCAATCACGGTAACTGTGCTCATCACTTGAACAGCTAAATAGGTATTAGTTACAGGTAAAATCCACAATATTCGGCAATAGCAGTTAACCCACTATAGGGTGTGTGAGTTTTAATTATTTTTCATATTGACATTGATATTAGCTACTTACTATTTGATTGGCTTAATGAGCATGGGTCGCAATCTTTATCTTGAGCAGATTGACAATGTTCAGTAACTCTCCAGGAATCCACAAAACTACTAGCCGTTCCTTCCTGAATTCCCATACTGCTCCTGAAATCGTTTTGAGAGACTCCATCAAAATTGCCACAGAGCCCTGAAAGAGAATAATATTCATAATAGCAACAACTGATATAATAAAGATCTCATAACTTTTACAACAGTAAGTAAACAAATGAAGAAGTTTGCATTAGAACATAAAATTATACAGCACAGTACAGGCCCTTCGGCCCACAATGTTGTACTGAACTAGTCTGTAACTAAGATCAAATCAACCTACTCCCAATCATTGTAGTGCACTCCATATGCCTATCCAATAACCACTTGAAAGTTCCTAAAGTGCCCGACACCACTACCATAGCTGGGAGTGCGTTCCACGCCCCAACCACTCTCTGAGTAAAGAACCTACCTCTGACATCCCTTCTATATCTTCCACCATGAACCTTATAGTTATGCCCCCTTGTTACAGCTACATGCACCCGAGAAAAAAGTCACTGAACGTCCACTCTATCTATCCCTCTCATCATCTTATACACCTCAATTAAGGCACCTCTTATCCTCCTTCGCTCCAATGAGAAAAGCCCTAGCTCCCTTAACCTTTCCTCATAAGACCTACCCTCCAATCCAGGCAGCATCCTGGTAAATCCCCTTCGCACCCTTTCTAATGCTTCCACATCCTTCCTATAATGAGGTGACCAGAACTGCGCACAATACTCCAAATGTGGTCTAACCAAGGACTTGTACAGTTGCAGCATAACCTCACGGCTCTTAAACTCAATCCCCGTGTTAATAAATGCTAACACACTAGGTTTTTTTCACGGCTCTATCCACTTGGGTGGCAACTTTCAGAGATCTATGGACATGAACTCCGAGATCGCTCTGCTCCTCCACATTCTTCAGAACCCTGTCGTTAACCCTGTAATCCGTATTCAAATTTGTCCGACCAAAATGAATCACCTCACACTTATCAGGGTTAAACTCCATCTGTCACTTTTCAACCCAGCTCTGCATCCTATCAATGTCTCTTTGCAGCCCACAACAGACCTCCACATTATCCACTACTTCTGTGGAAGCCGTCGTTCGACCCTCGGATGGCGAATTTGATTTTCTCCATTTGGAGAGATTCCGAGAGGTCGGACAGCCAGTCTGCAGCTCTGGGTGGTGCTGCTGACCGCCAGCCAAACAGGATTCTACGGCGGGCAATCAGGGAGGCAAAGGCAAGGGCGTCCGCCCTCCCCCCCAGGAATAGATCTGGCTGGTCTGAAACCCCGAAGACCGCCACTATCGGGCATGGCTCCACCCTCACCCCCACCACTTTGGACATAGCCTCGAAGAAGGCTGTCCAGTACTCCACAAGTCTGGGGCAAGACCAGAACATGTGGGCGTGGTTGGCCGGGCCTCTCTGGCACCGCTCACATTTGTCCTCCACCTCCGGGAAGAACCTACTCATACGGTTTCTCGTTAAGTGGGCTCTATGTACCACTTTTAGTTGCGTCAGGCTGA
This sequence comes from Scyliorhinus canicula, assembly GCF_902713615.1. Taxonomy (NCBI): domain Eukaryota; kingdom Metazoa; phylum Chordata; class Chondrichthyes; order Carcharhiniformes; family Scyliorhinidae; genus Scyliorhinus; species Scyliorhinus canicula. The sequence goes on from NC_052154.1 coordinate 101,691,124, forward strand.
GCCTTGCGCACGTGGAGGTGGAGTTGACCCTATGCAGTGCTTCGCTCCAGAGTCCCCACCCTATCTCCATCCCCAGGTCGTCCTCCCATTTCCTTCTTGTTGCGTCCAGTACGGTGTCGTCCCTGTCTACCAGTCGGTCATACATGTCACTACAGTTCCCTTTCTCTAGGATACTTGCGTCCAGTAGGTCTTCCAATAGTGTCTGTCGTGGCGGTTGTGGGTACGTCCTTGTCTCCTTTCGTAGGAAGGTTTTGAGCTGCAGGTACCGTAGCTCGTTCCCCCCAGCTAGCTGAAATTTCTCTGTCAGTTCGTCCAGTGTTGCGATCCTGTCGTCCGTGTATAGGTCCCTGACTGTCAGTGTCCCCCCGTCCTGCCTCCACCTTTTGAAGGTGGCGTCAGTCAGTGCTGGTTTGAACCTATGGTTGTTGCAGATGGGAGCCTTGTCCGACATTTTGTACAGGCCAAATTGCTGCCGCAGTTGGTTCCAGGATTGGAGGGTGGCTGTCACCACTGGGCTGGTGGAGTGTTTTTTGGGTGGGGATGGGAGTGCTGCCGTGGCGAGGGCCCGGAGGGAGGTTCCCATGCAGGAGGCCTCCTCCGCACGCACCCACTCGGCTTCTGGCTCCTGGATCCATCCCCTTACTCGCTCGGCTGTTGCCGCCCAGTGGTAGAATTGTAGATTCGGGAGGGCTAGCCCCCCCCTGGATTTTGTTTTTTGTATGACCTTCTTTGGGATCCTAGCATTTTTACCCCCCCATACGAACGCCATGATATGTTTGTCCAGCGCTTTGAAAAAGGCCTTGGGGATGTAGATCGGAATGGATCTAAACAGGAAAAGGAACCTGGGCAGTACGTTCATTTTGATCGTCTGGACTCTCCCCGCGAGGGAGAGCGGGAGTGTGTTCCATCTTTGCAGGTCCTTTTTAACTTCCTCCGTCAGGCTGGTGAGGTTCCATTTGTGGATCCCTTTCCAGTCATGGGCTATTTGGATCCCCAGGTAGCGGAATTTATTTCGGGCTTGTTTGAACGGCAGGCCCTTTAGTGCTGCCCCCCCCCCCCCCCTACTCCACCAATCTTGGTGTCATCAGCAAATTTATTAACCCAACCTTCAACTCCATCATCCAAGTAATTGATAAAAATCACAAATAGCAGAGGACACAGCACTGATCCCTGTGGTACACCGCTGGTGACTGGGCTCCAGGATGAAAATTTACCATCTACCACCACCCTCTGTCTTCTATGTTATAGCCAGTTACTGATCCAATCGACCAAATTTCCCTCTATGCCATGCCTCCTTACTTTCTGCATGACCCGACCATGGGGCATCTCATCAAACACCTTACTAAAATCCATGTATATGATATCAACTGCTCTACCTTCATCTATGTACTTAGTTACCTCCTCAAAGAATACAATCAAACTTGTGAGGCAAGAGTTACCCCTCGCAAATCCATGCTGACTATCCTGGATTAAGCTGCATCTTTCCAAATGATCATCAATCCTATCCCTCAGGACCCTTTCCAATAATTTACCGATGACCGAAGTGAGACTAACTGGCCTATAATTCCCAGGGTTATACCTATTCCCTTTCTTGAACAAGGGGACAACATTCACCCCTCTCCAGTCTTCTGGCACTATTCATGTAGACAGTGAGGACATAAAGATCATTCTACCAGCATTCTACCAATTTATTTTTTGCATTTGATCTACTTCAGGATGTTACTAATTTGACTGAAAAGTATTCGTGTATCTTTCCCGAATGGATTACAAAGTGATAAGCTATTAACTTGCACAGATTACAAGGTCCCAGTTTCTATTCTGCTTTGTGTTGAACCAGCTGATCTAAACCAGGTTAGAACCCCACAGAAGTCTTGGCTGATACATATGTAGTGAAATTAACCGGGAAGATTAAACTTCCACTGCTTAGAGCCTTCAGTGTCAGGGACTTGGGCCCGGATATGTAGGATATACCTCGAATTACCTCAACATTTAACCTGCAAATGTTACACTGTTTAATACATGGTCTAACTGAGCTGAGCCACACTGCCCCCTCCAATTGCTCCCCCTGCTCTGACTACCCCTCCAACTCCAACCACCTGAACACCCCACCAACCACTAGATTATTCCCTGACCCAAGCCAACTGACCAAGCCAACTTACAACCCAATCCAAGTACAGCCCCCAATACCCCACCTGATCAACCCACCTACCCCCCCACATGGTTCGACTACTCATTCACCCATTTATCCACCCACTCGCTCACTCTTCGATTTACCGACTTGCCCACCCTCCCATTCACTAACCCACTCACTTACTGAAAGAATTGAGATGTTTAAAAATTTACCAGAATACTGTAGTTACTGTTGTCAAAAAAGGGGCATATCCTGTCTTCATCCAACTTTCCTCGCACTTGGCAGTCTTCACTGTGGATGCCAGCTCTGACCCATCAATGCTTCAACCAGGAACAGAAGTTCCAGTAGTAAAATAGCAAAAGATTTGGGTCGGAGAAATCTTCACAGACAGCATTAATGCTCGCAGTATCAACGCTGACCGAGAGATCACGGCCAAAATATTTGTTCAATGCCTCTGCCATTTCTTCGTTCCCCATGGCACTTTTTCCTTATCTTTGCTGCTAAGGGACCAACCTTTACTTTAACTGCGATCTATCTTTTTATATGCTTGTACTCTTACAACTTTTGGGCTGAGCTGTGCCATATGGGTAATGGCATTACTGTGGGTGCAGTAAGCTGTACAATATGTAGAGTCAGCAGATTATAACGCCAACTGGCAGATAATGCTGATTTGACATCAGCATTGCCATTTGTGAACTGAAATGTTCCAGCTAATGCCCCCTCTGAACCTTGCACAAGCCCATCACCAGAACTATTTAAAGGATCATCAAATGCCTACAGTTTAGTTTTTGGTTACATTTTGTAGTCAATTCCTTTAATTTGAGGAGTGTTTGGTGCTTGCAATGGTTGTTTAAATTTGCAAAGCCTACTGGGTGTTGAGGAAGTTGAGTTCCTCCCAAACAAGGTATTCATTTGAATACAGCATGACTCGGAGAATGGGCAGAAGCCATTCAGAGAAAGACAAGTTGCTGGAATAGGAAGAAGGAGAAAGAGGCTCTCAGGAAGAAACCATATCTACTGAATCTGTTCAGGAAGAATTGCTCTTACCTGGGCCTCAGTAAGGAACAAAATGTCAGATGCCTATGCTTCATTCACCAAAATATACAATATACTACAGCTAAAATACAACCTGAGGCTGCCCAGGACCATGTTGCTAGTTGTGAAGGTGACCCTCGGGATAGGCTTTTGTGAGGCTAGTTATTTTCAGGTGGACATTAAAGATATTTGCAACACCTACAGTTTGTTGTTCACTGTTGCAAGAGAGGCCACTGAGGCTCTAATTATTGAGAGCTGAATACATTTCATTCTTACTTGTCAGAGAGTAGCAAGCAAAGTCAATAAACACATGGCTTCAATAGGTTTGTCGGCTTCCCCAGGGTGCAGGGTGCCAAAAATAACACTCAAATCAATTTGTGAAAATCATGGCCAGAATTCGATGCTCCCAACCTCACCGGCAGATTCTGAGGCAGGGGAAGCATCAGATTGTACAGACTGGATTCCCTCTAGGACACCATCCACCTAATCTGGTTGCAACATTAAACTGGGCAGGGCCTTGGACAGGACGCCCACCCTTGCTCCATTTCACCTACCCTGCACATCTTTTTGGGTTGTGGAGGGGCGATATCCATGCAGACTTGGGGAGAATGTGCAACTCCACATAGACAGTGACCTGGGGCCGGGATCACCCCGGGTCCTCGGCGCCATGAGTGACACAAAACCATTGATAAATGTGAAGAACTGAAAAATGCAACAACAGCAATCAACAATTTGTCTTAAGAGCAAGTAAAATAAAACACTGCTGGTAAAGCCAGATAACTGAATATAACTGAATTATTGATGATGTTTAGTTGTGGAATAGTATGGAGATTGTCACTGATACCATTTTTAGGTCTAATAATACCAGGATTGCTTGGAGAGAACTAATGCAAAAGTTTTCAAAAGAAAAGGTGATTGCTGATATCCTGTCACAGCCTTGACATGGAAAAAATACAATATTCATGTGATGTTTGCTTGCTTTCGAAAAATGATATGTACCCTATCAAATGTAAATTGAATGTAATCGTAATAAATGTTTAGAATTAAAAAGGGTTCCGAAAATGAAGCCATCTGTGGAAATTGATGGTTAATTTTTTTTCGGCAGGGAGGTATCACGATAGTGGGATATTAGAAATTGGGTTCAGAAATGAGGTCCAAAAATGAAGAAGACAATATAAAGGTTTGAGTAGAATGGAAAACTGCTAGCAGCAGAGGAAAAGGGATTTGCCCATACAAAGGCTCACAGGATCCCATTCAAACCTAACCTTGTTAGGGAATGTGATTCCACAAAGACCCATTGTCTTTCAGGACATTCCTGCAGGAACAGGCATCTTCCCATTCACAGAGTCTGAGGACCTAATAGTCTAATAATAGAAATCTAGTTGCATATGAATGGCCTAGTTACGGACTTTTGTGCAGATGGGAATGGGCTATCAGCCAAAGAATGGGAATAGATTGAAGTTTCACCATCTCAGAGAGAATCTTTGAAGGACTGGGTGGAGCCTAGAGAGCGAAAGAGAGAGAAGATCCTTTTGGGAACAAAGAGGGAGAGGAGCAGGTAGACAGCAGTGGAAGAGGTCATGACAAAGAATCACAGAAGGAAGTCATGATAATGCTGTCATAAAACAGTTACAGAGAAGCATGTCGAAGGTGGCCAGTCTGGTCAGGAAACGTACAAGCAAAAAGATACAGCCAGCCATGAAACAGATCATGGGAAAAGCCAGAGTGAGAACGTTTTGACAAAGGATTCTGAAAGAGATGTCCCTAATAGAAGGAAGATTGTTTCCAAAATCTAAGTGATAACCTTTGCCTGGATGTGTAAGTGGGGCAAGAATTGTGTTTCAGGCCAAGTATTCACGTTTAAAGTTAAACTATATCTAATCTGTGAGTGTTAGAACTGTAAAGTTTCAAAGATAAATAGTGTTTTTCTTTCTTTTAATAAAGTTTTGTTTATAAAATAACAAAGCCCCATTTCTTACATTATTATTCCCAGAACAAATCTATCTTTTCTGTATGGTCTTAAAAACTTTAAAACGTTACGTGCCTCGTTCAGTATCTTAACCTTTGTTGAAGTCTAACCAGGCATCCGTAAAATATAGCAGAAATGTTGGGGAACATGGGGTTCCAAAGGGAGAAGCTGAAGGAAATTATTATTAGTAGAAAAATGGTATTGGGGAAATTGATGGGATTTAAGGCTGATAAATCTATTAATGTACATAGTAATGTACATCCCAGAGTATTTAAGGAAGTGGTTCTAGAAATTATGGATGCCATGGTGGTCATCTTTCAAGATTATATAGACTCTGGAATAGTTACTAAAGATTGAAGGGTAGCTAATGTAACCACACTATTTAAAAAGGAAGATAGAGATAAAACAGGATTATAGACCTGTAAGCCTGATGTCGGTAGTGGTTTCGGAAACTGACTGAGTATAATGATAATCGCTTATTGTCACAAGTAGGCTTTAATGAAGTTACTGTGAAAAACCCCTACTGTGAAAAGTGGCAGGTGACAGAGTGGGGATAATAGGTAATTAATCAAATTGGCAGCTGGTGACTAGTGGTGTACCACAGAAATCTGTGTTGGGGTCTCAATTATTCACACGTTATTAATGACTTGGATTATGCCATATGTCATATATTGAAAATTTTCGGATGATACAAAGTTAGGTAGCACTATAGATGCCGAGATGACAGCATAGACTTGCAAGGATTGGCAGACTAGGTGAATGAGGAAAACTATGGCAGATGGAATTAATGTCGGCAAGTCTGAGGTTATTCATTTTGGATCAAAAATGGTTATAGCAGAATACTTTCTAAATGTAGTGAGAGTATCTTTAAGAATTGGGTGTTTACTATTGCAGTGATGTCAGAGAGTGGGTGGAGTTGGGCTGTCTGTCAGCTTTTTACTTTTGTTTTTGAGCAGGCTGCAGGGTGTGTTTTAGTTTTGTTTTCAGTGTTGGAGCTGAAGCCACCCAGCAGGTGTACTGCTGTTCTCTCTGCCATCAAAAGACTATCTCTGGATCATTTGGTGAATTCAGAATTATAAATGTTTTCAGTAGTGACTTTAATCTGATGCGCTTCTGATAAAGGTTTTTAAGTCGTATGGATGTTAAAAAGGAAAGCTTAAAGAATTACTTAGTTTTGTATTCTTTAGGGGTTGTATTTGAATTAATGGTTGTTAAGATGTTCACTGTATGTTTTAAAAAGGTTCACTTGAGTTCATAGCATAAACATTGTTTTGCTTTAAAAAATACTTTTCCATTTCTGCTGCACCACACCTGTAGAGTTGGCCCTGTGCTCCCATACCACAATCTATTAAAAGTTATGGGTTAGGTGAACTCCATGATACACTTTGGGGTTCTCCAAACCCGAGCCCAGAGCAAATTGGTGGCTCGAGGGGGATAAAAGTCTATCTATTGGATTGGCTTAGTGAACTTAAAGACATTGAGGGGTGAGCATATTGTGGTTTCTTTTTCAGGTGTGGTATTCTAGTTTAAGTGGGGAGTGTGTTGTGGACAAATTCTCTTTCAGAGGTTCAGAAGTTTTTGGTGGTCGAGACGGTCACATGCAGTACCTTACAGACAGACCAAAAAGCAGACTGCTAGATTTGGCAAAAACATTGCAGCTCACATTACCTGACAAAATGCGAAAAGATGAGGTAATTATGGCGGTGGCTAAGCATTTAAAATTACCTGAGATACAGTTCGATTCATTGGAAATAGCAAAAATTCAGCTGCAAATTTAAAAAATGGAACATGAGAAAGAATTAAAGCAGCTTGAATACGAAAGAGAGAGAGGAAAAAGAAAGAGCAAGAGAAAGAGAGAGAGGAAAAAGAAAGAGAGAGGAAAAAGAAAGAGAAAGAGAGAGAGGAAAAAGCAAGAGAAGAAAGTAAAACAGAAAGAATAGCCGTCGCAGAACAAAAAGGAAGAAAAAGGGAGATACAGAGCAGGGAAAAGGATAAAGAGAGAGAGTTTGAACTTCGGAAAATGGCCATGGAACATGACGGTCAGTTAAAACTGGCAGACGTAAAGGGAAACATACAGTTGGATAATAGTGATGAGGATAGTGAGAAAGAGTGTCATAGTTGAAGGCGTGGTGGGAATCTATTTAAATATGTCCAAGCATTGCCAAGGTTTGATGAGATGGAGCCTTTTTTAATCATTTTGTTTGAGAAGGTAGCTAAACAAATGAAATGGCCACAGGACAGGTGATATTACTGATTCAAACAAAGATGGTAGGTAGGGCGAGTGAAGTGTTTGCTTCACTACTGGAGGAGGTATCTGGGACGTATGAGGAGGTTAAAAAATCCATCTTAGGTACATATGAACTTGTGCCTGAAGCCTACAGACAAAGGTTTAGAAATTTAAAGCAAGAATTTGGTCAAACATACATGGAGTTTGAAAGGCTCAAACAGTGGAAATTTGATAAGTGGATAAGGACTTTGAAAATAGACCAAACGTATGAAGCTCTCAGAGAAATTATGCTTCTGGAGGAGTTTAAAAATTCAATTCCTGATGTAGTGAGATCTCGTGTGGAAGAGCAAAGGGTAAAACTGCGAGATTAGCTGCAGAAATGGCAGATGATTAGGAATTAGTTCATAAATCAAAGCTTGGTTTCCGACTTCAGTTTCAGGCTGTGAGAGATGGAAACTGGGGAAAAGAGAAATACTCAAGTGGTAAAGGTAAAGGTGATCTGATGGGAGATAATGAGAGTGTACCTCAGATTAAAAAACGAAATCCAGCAGGGTGGAAAAGAAATGAAAAGTTTCAAATGTTTTCACTGTAACAAACTAGGCCATGTATAGTCACAGTGTTGGTGTTGACGAAAAGCACTGGGAAGGCTGATGTGGTAAAACAGGATAAGACAGGTTTGTTAAAGTGGTAAAGGAAAGCCCAAGTGAAGCAAAGGAGGCGCAAAATATTGTACAGCCTGATCAAGAAGTGATTGATAAGAAGATGCCAGATCTCGTTAAAGAATTTACTTGTGTGGGTAAAGTTTACTCATGTGTATCAGGAGGAGCAGGTAAAGAAGTCACAGTTTTAAGAGATACGGAAGCTAGTCAATCTTTAATACTAAGAGATGAGGAGTTATGTAGTTTGGGAAGAATGTTGCGAGAAAAGATGGTAATATGTGGAATTCAGGGTGAGAGGAGTAGTGCTCAATTATATAAGGTAAGGTTGGAAAGTCCAGTGAAGAGTGGTGAAGTGGTAGTAGGAGTAATAGACAAACTATCTTGTCCAACAATACAGTTTATCTTGGGTAATGATATAGCTGGATCACAGGTGGGAGTGACGCCTACTGTGGTTGATAAGCCAGTGGAAAATCATACAATTGAAGTGTTGAAGGACGAAAATCTGGGATTTTTCCGGACTGTGTAGTAACAAGGTCGCAAAGTCACAGGTTAAGACAAGAGGAGAAATCAAAGAGTGAAGATGAAGTCGAAGTGCAACCGTTTTTGATCAGATGGTTGAAAAATAACAAGAACAGGTGGTGGATGAGGCGGATATTTTTAGTTCAAGAAAATAGGCAGAGTTACAACAAAAAGATAAAGACATAAAACGGATGTGTCAGCAAGCATACACAGAAGAGGAATCTGAGTGTATACCACAGTATTATTACCGTAAAAGTAATGTCTTGATGAGAAAATGGAGACTTTACATATGCAGGCGGATGAAAAGTGAGCAGAAGTTCATCAAGTAGTATTGCCGGTAGGGTGCTAGTTCCACATGAGGGACCAGTGGGAGGTCATTTGGGAATAAGGAAAACTCAAGCTAAAATCCAGAAACATTTTTATTGGCCTGGACTACATAAAGATGTAGTTAAATTTTGTCAATCATGTCACACATGTCATGTGATAGGGAAACCTCAAGCAGTGATAAAACTAGTGCCCTTAATACCCATTCCAGCATTTGAGGAACCTTTTACAAGGGTCCTAATTGATTGTGTAGGACTGCTTCCGAAAGCGAAAAGTGGAAATCAATATCTTTTGATGATAATGGATGTGTCCACTAGGTTTCCAGAGGCCATACCATTACATAATATTACAGCTAAAAAGATTGTGGAGGAGTTACTTAAATTCTTTACTGGATATGGACTACCCACAGAAATACAATCAGATCAAGGATCAAATTTTACCTCAAGGTTATTCAAAGATATTATGGTTAGCTTAGGAATAAAACAATTTAAATCAACTGTGTACCATCCAGAATCGCAGGAAGCATTAGAAAGATGGCATCAGACATTAACGACAATGTTGAGGGCTTATTGTCATGATTATCCAGAGGATTGGGATAAAGGAATTCCATTTGTACTGTTTGCAATTAGGGATGCACCTAATGAGTCAACCAAATTTAGTCCTTTTGAACTAATTTGTGCTCATGAGGTAAGTGGACCACTTAGATTAAGGAAAAATTGGTGAGTGAGAAATCGGAAATTACATTATTGGATTACGCGTCAAATTTTAGGGAACAATTAAATAGATACTTGAAAGTTGCACAAAACATGATGAAACGGGTCGCAGACAAGAAATCCAAAGTTCGTAGTTTTGCCAGTGGAGATAAAGTTTTAGTGTTGTTACAGTGGTAGGTGAGCCTTTAATAGCTAGGTTTTGTGGACCTTATCAGATTGAAAAGAAATTAAGTGAGGTCAATTATGTGGTAAAATCACCAGTTAGATGGAAGACTCACCGAGTGTGTCATGTGAATATGCTTAAAAGGTACTTTGAAAGGGAGGTGAGAAAAAGGAGGAGGTTTTAATGATTCTAACTCAAAGTGACGAACCAAATCCAGATGACTGTGAATTTGACATACCTCAAATTAAATTGGAAAATTAGGATGTTCTTAAAAATTGGGATAAATTGTTGAGTTACCTTCCAGAGGAAGAGTTATTGATATTGTGTGGGCAAGTTTGTAGAGATAAATTGGGAAGTACTAAAATGACTATACATGATGTAGATGTGGGAATTGCTGTTCCAATCAAACAACATTCATACAGACTTAACCCTTTAAGATTGGCACAGATTAACGAAGAGACTGAGTGCCAGGGGGCCTGAGTGCCAGTGTGGCACTGCCAAGGGTCAGGGGGCAAGGGGACCATGCCCATGAACTGAAGGTGGAGGGGTGGTTTGAAGTGTCAAAAATAAGCCACTTATTGTCACAAGTAGGCTTCAAATGAAGTTACTGTGAAAAGCCCCCAGTCGCCACATTACAGTGCCTGTTCGGGGAGGCTGGTACGGGAATTGAACCCGTGCTGCTGGCCTTGTTCTGCTTTACAAGCCAGCTGTTTAGCCCACTATGCAAGACCAGCCCCTCTAGTGCAGGGCAGATAAGTAGGGGCCTCCGGGAGGTTGGCGGGGCGATGGGTGCGGGTTCTGGAAGGCAGGGGATGCTGGAAGGGGGCTTGAGGAGGCCTGAAGAGGAGGGACCCCACAGCGGGGTGTCCTCACTTGGGGGTGTGGGCTTGTGCCTATGTGTGTGGAGTTGTTGTTCATGACACATGTGTTAACCACCCCCAATACCACCCTCACCCCCAGAAAATCCTCACACCACCCCCACACCACAGCACCTCTGCTCAACAAACCACCACCACCCTGGGGTCTAATCATGCATCTTGTCTTGTAGCAGCTGCTGCTGATATCGCGGACCGGTCTGGTGTCCCCCGCCCCCAGCCAAATTCAGAGAGTGCCCTGGGTGCTGACCAGCAACGAGGACACTGACACAGAATGGAGCCATGAACCCGAGATCCAGAACAGCCCACAGCTGGAGTCTGGGGATGAAACTGGTTTCGTGTCACAGTATCTCCAACACCCTCTACCATCCCAGAGACACTCCACTCATCTCGGTTGTGCACTTTAGTGAAGAGTCTGCAAAGAGGCTCCTGGGACACTACCTGGTGTTCACCACACACATGGTCCGGTACAACAGGTGGAGGCAGTAACTCCCGAGGGGGCGGACAGTCGGAGGGTAGGCCCACTCCAGGGACTAGCTGCCGTCCAGATGGGTTTTGGACTTCTGGAATGGACAATCCCATCGATTGTGAAGATGCAGTCACAGAGCCAGGGACTGCATGAGGGGTTTTCGGCGGGCATCCAGCACCTGCCGGCGCAGGTGGAGGAGTCCGGCCATGTGCAACCCTCTCGAGCAGTTCAGCGCCTGGCATGGGTGCCAGTTGTGTAGCAATCTGGGCTGACTGGAGGAATAGTGCTACAGTGAAAGTATGAATTAATCCATCTTAAAAGAGGGCAGCAGACATTCGGTGGCGGTCATGGAGTGAGTGATTGCACACAGGACAGCTTCGGCTTGAAGGCATTGGTTTTCGCATTTTTTACCCATTATCTGGGTAGTTTCGGCAGAAAGGTGGAGCGGAAAGGGTAAGAGAAGATGTTCTTCCATGGATTGGCATGTCTACTGGCTATCAGACACGGCAGAAGACAGTGCTGGACCTGGCTAAGGAGTTGGGGGAGACGTGTGGCGCAGCACCACGTGTGAGAATGGCGGAGGGGAAGGGTCGTCAGTGGTGCGAAAGCCTCAAATGGAGTAATTAACGAGGTTTATCAAGCAGGAATTTCAACAACAGAGGAAGGAGATACACAGTGACTGGTCGAGGGCAATTAAGGGAGCAATGACAGATCTTTGAGGATCGATGGATTGGGTGGAAAAGTGCCTCGAAGCGCAGGCAGTGACAATCCAGGAGGTGGAGAAGGTGATGTCGCACCATAGCAACTGGATCATGTCTTTATGGGCGGAGGTTGGGATCCTGAGGGATGTGTGCAAGTCTCTGCAATAGAAGGTGGAGGAGCAGGAGAACAGGTCCAGACGACAGAATTTGCTGATCGTGGATCTGCCGGGAGGTGAGGAGGGAATGAGCACCACAGAGTACTTTTGAAGATGCTGGCCAGGTTGGTGGAGGAGAAGGTGTTGGATAATGCCCCAGAGGTGGACCAGGCCCATAGATCCTTGAAGCAGAAGCCGGGAGCAGGGGAGCCGCCGTGGGCAGTGATTGTGCCAATGCACATGTTTTGGGCAAAGAAAACATAGAACATAGAACAGTACAGCACAGAACAGGCCCTTCGGCCCTCGATGTTGTGCCGAGCAATGATCACCCTACTCAAACCCACGTAACCACCCTGTACCCGTAACCCAACAACCCCACCCCCCTTAACCTTACTTTTTAGGACACTACGGGCAATTTAGCATGGCCAATCTACCTAACCCGCACATCTTTGGACTGTGGGAGGAAACCGGAGCACCCGGAGGAAACCCACGCACACACGGGGAGGACGTGCAGACTCCGCACAGACAGTGACCCAGCCGGGAACTGAACCTGGGACCCTGGAGCTGTGAAGCATTTATGCTAACAACCACGCTACCGTGCTGCCCCTAAGAAGATCTGAAGTGGGCCAGGGCGAAGCTAGTCTGTGAATGACAGGGTAATCAAATCCGGATTTACCAGGACATTGGATTGGATTGGATTTGTTTATTGTCACGTGTACCAAGGTACAGTGAAAAGTATTTTTCTGCAAGCAGCTCAACAGATCATTCAGTACATGGGAAGAAAAGGGAATTAAACAAAATTCAAGAAAATACAAGAAAATACATAATAGGGCAACACAAGATATACAATGTAACTACATAAGCATTGGCATCGGATGTAGCATACAGGGTGTAGTGTCAATGAGGTCAGTCAATAAGAGGGTAATTTAGGAGTCTGGTGACAGTGGAGAAGAAGCTGTTTTGAGTCTGTTCGTGCGTGTTCTCAGACTTCTGTATCTCCTGCCCGATGGAAGAAGTTGGAAAAGTGAGTAAGCCGGGTGGGAGGGATCCTTGATTATGCTGCCTGCTTTCCCCAGGCAGCGGGAGGTGTAGATGGAGTCCATGGATGGGAGGCAGGTTTGTGTGATGGACTGGGTGGTATTCACGACTCTCTGAAGTTCCTTGCGGTCCTGGGCCGAGCAGTTGCCATACCAGGCTGTGATGCAGTCCGACAGGATGCTTTCTATGGTGCATCTGTAAAAGTTGGTAAGGGTTAATGTGGACATGCCAACTTTCCTTAGTTTCCTGAGGAAGTATAGGTGCTGTTGTGCTTTCTTGGTGATAGCGTCGACGTGAATGGACCAGGACAGATTTTTGATGATGTGCACCCCTAGGAATTTGAAACTGCTAACCATCTCCACGTCGGCCCCGTTGATGCTGACAGGGGTGTGTACAGTGCTTCCTGAAGTCAATGACCAGCTCTTTAGTTTTGCTGGCATTGAGGGAGAGATTGTTGTCGTTACACCACTCCACCAGGTTCTCTATCTCCCTTCTGTATTCTGACTCGTCGTTATTCGAGATCCGGCCCACTATGGTCATATCGTCAGCAAACTTGTAGATGGAGTTGGAACCAAGTTTTGCCACGCAGTCGTGTGTGTACAGGGAGTAGAGTAGGGGGCTAAGTACGCAGCCTTGTGGGGCACTGGTATTGAGGACTATTGTGGAGGAGGTGTTGGTGTTCATTCTTACTGATTGTGGTCTGTTGGTCAGAAAATCGAGGATCCAGTTGCAGAGTGGAGAGCCAAGTCCTAGGTTTTGGAGCTTTGATATGAGCTTGGCTGGGATTATGGTGTTGAAGGCGGAGCTGAAGTCAATAAATAGGAGAGTGATGTAGGAGTCCTTGTTTTCGAGATGCTCTAGGGATGAGTGTAGGGCCAGGGAAATGGCGTCTGATGTGGATCGGTTGAGACGGTATGCAAATTGAAGTGGTTCAAGGTCCGGGAGTATGGAGGTGATGCGCTTCATGATCAGCCTCTCGAAGCACTTCATTACGACTGAAGTCAGGGCCACCGGGTGGTAGTCATTGAGGCACGTTGTCTGGTTCATCTTCAATACCGGTATGATGGTGGTCTTCTTGAAGCAGGTGGGGACCTCGGAGTGGAGTAGGGATAGGTTAAAGATGTCTGTGAATACCTCTGCCAGCTGGTCTGCGCAGGCTCTGAGTGCACGACCAGGGATCCCGTCCGGGCCCATCTCCTTCCGCGTGTTCACTTTCAGGAATTCCGATTTGACTTTGGAAGCTGTGATGGTGGGTATGGGTGAATTATGGGCTGCTGGGTCACTCAACAGCGGATTGTTGGTTATCTGCTCGAACCGAGCATAGAATGCATTAAGTTCATCGGGGAGGGGTGCGCTGCTGCCAGAGATACTGCTCGGCTTCGCTTTGTAGCCCGTCATGTTGTTTAATCCTTGCCACAACCACCGAGGGTCTGTCTGTGACTCTAGCTTAGTTTGATATTCTCTCTTGGCATCTCGGATGGCTTTGCGGAGGTCGTACCTGGATTTCTTGTATAGGACAGGGTTGTCTGCCTTGAACGCTTCAGATCTGTCCTTCAGTAGGGAGTCAATCTCGCGGTTGAACCATGGTTTCTGGTTGGGGAACGCACGTACTGCTTTCTTTGGCACGTAGTCGTCCACACATTTGTTGATGAAGTCTGTGACGGTGGTGGCATACTCATTTAAGTTAGTCGCTGAGTTCTTAAATATGGACCATCCACTGTCTCTAAGCAGTCACGTAAGAGCTCTTCTGTCTCCTCGGACCAGCACTGCACTCCACATTGGCGCAGGGCTGACAAGAGTCATGCAGGTTTCAACAAGGCCAAGGCTGTGTTGTACAGATCACATATTCGGTTCGGGGTGTGGTACCCGGCTAGACTTTAGGTAACGCCTGATGGCTGGGAGTATAAGATTGAGACGCCAGCGGAGGCAAATAACTTTATAAGAGACCATAAGTTAGGGGAGCTGAAGGGTGGTATGGGATGAAGGTGTTAACTCCGCAAAAACTGGAAGTGCTGTTTCGTGTTGCCGACAGGGGATTGGGGGGGGGGGGGTGCGGTTTATTCAGAAGCAGCAAGTTTCCTCCCATTTTCTATTTTCTGGAGAGGAGGTTACTTGTGAATTTTAGTGTTTTTTCAAGTCAGGGGTGTGCTGAATGGGGCCCTTGAGTGGTGTTGGCGGTTTAGTCATTATTCAGAGGTGTAGGGAGGGGTGGGAGAGTGTAGAAGAGGGCCTTCGGGCAGGAGACGCCATGCTAGCAAGTAATACTATTGTGGTGGGGGGGAGTCATGAGGGATGGCCAGGCCGAGGTGAGGTGGATGGGGTGGGGGTGGCTCAAGAGGCGGTGGGGCGGGGGGGGGGGGGGGGTGATTTGGCAGGTTTGGGGGAGGAGTATGGGCATGGGAGGAGTGGGTAGCCACCTTGGATGGACGCGGTTCAGAGTGGGTCTGGGCGAGGCAGAACAGAAGGGGACTACGGATGGCGGTGGAGGCATTAGCCTCCAGTAAGAGAATTGTGACATGGAATATCCCCGAGTTAAACAGACTGGTCAAGAGGTAAGAGGTCCCGGTGTTTTGCATACCTGATGTGTTTGAGAGCGGAGGTGATTTTATTGCAGGAGACGCACCTTTGGGTGAAGGATCAGATTAGGCTGAGGAAGGGATGGATGGGTGGGGCAAGTATTTCACTTGGGGTTTGACTCAAAGTCGAGGGGGGTGGCCATTTTGCTAAGCAAGAAAATGGGGTTTGTGGGTGCCAGGGAGATGTGAGATCGAGGGAGGAGGTTTGTGGTAGTGAGTGGGGTGTTTGAGGCGGCGCCAGTAGTGTTAGTCAATGTTTATGCACCTAACTGGGTCGATGTGGGGTTTATAAAGAAGTTAGCAAGGACAATTCCGGACGTAGATACACACCAGGTATCATGGAAGGGGATTTTAACGTGTGAGGTGCCGAGGGTGGACAAGGTGCTTTGTGAGAAGCGGAGGGTCGCAATTAATAATTATGTGGAACATAATCAGAACAGGGAGGTGTCGACGTACACGTTTTGGGAAGCTTTGAAGGCAGTGATCTGAGGTGAGATTATTTTGTTTAAGGCTCATAGAGATAGGAGAAGGAGGGAGGAGCACCGGCGGCTAATGGACGAGATAGTGGATTGGAGATACTGGACACCCCCATGAAGGGGTTGTTGGCGGAGAGGAAGAAGTTGCATGGGCAGTTTGATTGGTTGTCAACGGGCAAGGTGGTCGGCCAGCTGCGGAGGGGGAAGGGGTTGCAGTACGAGTTTGGAGAGAAGGCGAGTCGTAAGTTGGCCCATCAATTGAGGCGGCAGGCGGTATCTAAGGAGATTGTAAAGGTGAGGGGGTGAACGGGGAGGTGATGGCGGAGCCGGAATCGACAAATGAGGTGTTCAGGGGATACTACGAGAAGTTGTATAAGGCCGAGTCAGGTAGAGAGGTGGGGGATATGGATGGTTTCTGGACTGATTGGAGTTCTCAGAGCTGGAGGATGAGAAGAGGCAGGCAATGGAGGAGCCGCTGGGTGAGAGATAGTATCAGGAAACACAGTCGGGAAAGCCATGGGCCCTGATGGCTTTCCGGCGGAAATCTTTAAGCAGTTCACGACGGAGCTGCCCCACCAACTTGTTGGAGATATTCAGTGAGGCGGTGGAGAGGGGGGAGTTGCCAGCAATGTTGTCGCAGGCGTCAATTTTGCTGATCCCGAAGAAGGGGGAGGGTCCATTGGAGTGTGGGTCCATCAGGCCTGATCTTTGTTGAACACGAATGTTAAGCTATTGGCAAAGGTTTTGGCATTTCGGTTGGATGGGGTGTGTGTCAGAATTGGTTTCCGAAGATCAAAAAGCTTTTGTGAAGGGTAGGCAGCTCTCCAGATTAGGTTCCTTTTGAATGTAGTCATGACTCTGTCAGGAGGAGGGTTCCACAGGTTATTGTATCCATGGATGCGGAGAAGGCCTTTGGCCATGTAGAGTGGAGGTACCTTTGGAATTTTGGGTAGGTTTGGATTTGGGCTGAGGTTTGTGGTGTGGGTGCATCTTTTGTATGCATCCCCGGTGGCAAGTGTGTGTACGAACAAGATGAACTCAGGGATTTTGCGCTACACAGGGAACAAGGCAGGAGTGCCCACTGTCACCATTGTTATTTGAATTGGTGATTGAGCCCTTGGCGTTGGCCCGTCAGGTTTCGCTGAGGGATTGTAAGGGGGGGCATGGAACACCGGGTGTATCCAGATGACCTGCTGTTGTTTGCGTCGGACCCGCTGGAGTGTTTTGGGGCCTTCTCCGGATATAAGCTGAACATAGAGAAGAGCAAGATGTTTCCAGTGAATGTGGCAAGGTGGGCAGCCAATTTGGGGGCGCTGCAGTGTAATGTGGCAAGAGAGCGGTTTCGGTATTCGGGGATTCAAGTGATGCATGAGATGGACTGTATTCTATTGATGTGTATATTTGGAATAAACCAGCAGTTTCTACTCTGTCAATAGAGATTGTGGGATAAGAGGGGAATTGTGAAATGATTAGGAGGATTGTATACGAGGATGGTGTTATTTTCGATGACCGAAGCCCTACTGCTCAGTGACAGCTGCTTCAATAATGGTGGCTACCATCTTCTCCATAAGGGCACCCAGTGAGGCCTGTCTCCCTGGTAACCTATTGCTCCTTTCAGTTGTGTGCCACCTTGTCTTGCAAGATAAAGTAAAGTATGTGTGCTATAATGGGCGAGATTCCCTGGTTTCCCAGTGGCCTGTTTCTCAGCGGCAGGAAGGGACACGTCATTGTTCAGTGGTGGGACCTTCTGATCCCACCCCTGTCAATGGGATTTCCCATTGAATCCCCCTACATCACCGGGAAACCCAGGAGTGTGTCATTGGCATGAACATCCAGGAGTTCTTGCCCAATGTGTTTTGGTCATGTGGCTGTCATGGTTCAATAGTTGAAGTGTGTCTAAGCTTTGTGGTTTGAATGTGAGTGTTAAGTGGACAAGTTTGAGGTGAAGCTATGCGTGTGAAATAGAAGTTGTGATTGATCCCGATTGTTGGTAGGTGAATGAAGGGGGTGTGGTGAATTGAACAGTGTGTAAGACTTGTGGTTGGGTTGTAAGGATATGGCATTTTACAATTATTTCACGTATACTGACAACTCACGTGAGGTCATTAAACATACTACAGTCCTGTAACTGCATTAGATTTGGCGCCTATCTGCTCCCCTTCCCATATAAACGCTTGTGTCAATCTCCCTTCCTGGCTACCTCCTGCACCAGCTCCTCAAGTACTCCAACAGGAAATTTGGAGGTGCAGTCGCTGACACGCTTTACCATTTTCACTATCCCTATGGGTCAGACATCCTTCCACAACAGCTAGCGGTACCTGCTGAATGTATCTCTCTTTAAGAGGTGCACACTGGCTTTAAGTAAGGAGACTAGTAATCCAGATGTCCAAGCTAATGCTCTGAAGAGATTGGTTCAAATCCTACCACAGCAGCTGATTGATTTAGATTCAATTAATAAAATCTGGAATTGAACACTAGTCTTGGTAATGTCGCACATGAAACTATAATCAACTGTTGTAAAAATACATCTGGTTCATTAGTGTCTATTAGACAATGAAATCTGTGGTTCCTTACCTGGTCTGATCTATATGTGACTCCAGACAGACTACAATGTGGTTGACTCTGAAATGGCCGAACAAGTCATTCACATTAAGGGCAGTTAGAGATGGGCAACAAATACCTTGCCAGTGATGCCCATATCCCAAGAATTTGTTTTTAAAAAAGGCAGGTTATCCTTGTTCAAACCTGGCACTAAGGAGTGGGCGGAACTGTCATTAAAATGAGCTGGAGCAACAAGTTGCACGCTGCTTCCTTTACTTTCAACGTCCACAAATTATTCACGCATCGCGATTCATTTGCCCATTTTCAATGTTTAGACAAATGTTTAGACGGAAGAATAAAAGAGATTTAAAACTTCTTTTACGTTTGTTTCTTCAATGTTGGTATCAGTCTAAGAATTTCTCAGGTCACATATTTTGGCTCAAAGATATTGTACTGCTGTCGGTCTGTTTTACTGACAACTCACTCCCTCACTCAACAGAACATGCCAAATTTCACTCTTGTTTTCTATATTCAATTTGCCATCCCACACAACCCTATCGGCCCAGTGAAATTCAGCACTATTTGTGTGCAGCAGTTGGCCAGCCCAAGGCCAAATGGCAAATGGAAGAGACTTGCCATAACAAGGCCATAAATGGTGTATACCCAAACTCCAGCCCCACTTCCTTTAGTCCTTCATTTCCCTACTGCCACTTTGGATTTTGCATTTTGGTCCCATTCCCCAATTCAAGCCTCATTTTACTCTAAGTTCCTGATTATGGAGACTTTTAGCCCTAAGTTACCAATATATCTTTAATGGGTAGCATTTTGATCCCAATTCCCACATTCTGCATCTTTCTGCCCTGTGCCTCCAAAACCCATCAAACATTATGTCAGTGCTAAGAACATTATCCAACTGCTCTGCTCCATCTCATCATGTAACATTTCTGCCAATCCCGCACAAAATCTTCACTTCCCAACTTGTGCAACATTTCAAACACTGGATCCCGACTGAGTAGCATTTTTTATTTTATATCCATGCCTCCCTCCTACTGGACGGAATGTCTTCCCTCCCCCACTCCATCCCAGCTCCGCCAACCAAGCAGCGTCATCTCTTATCACAGCTTCTTAGCACATCTACCTGTGACCCCCTTCACCCCATTGAGCAAGAATAATGTACTTTGCCTCTGCTTTACTCAACCCTTGCCCTTAATCCAAATGCGAGCTCCAGTGAAGGCCCGTCCTCTGGCCACCATTTCCACTCTGAGTTGACAGCTTCGTTAGGCTGACAAATTTAACTGTCACAAATTAAGCACTTATATTAGAACATTCACAACATGCAACAGCATCATTTCCAGACTCATGCATTAATAGATCAGCAACACAAATTAGTTCTGCTTACCGTGGGTGGTTGTAGCAAAGCTCTCATCAATAATAATGTACAACTGTAAAAATGGATGGGTTTGAACTTGGATCTCCAGGCCAAATGTGGATTTTACCTGAATGTAGCTGGAAGACTGCCGGTAAATTGCAATGTTCCCTACAAAAATAAAATTGATTGTATAATCAATAAATTCAATGTGTAATGAATATCTTATTTAAAAGACTGCATCAAAATTAAAGTCTAAAATTGAAAAATGATCACTTGTATTTCACTCAACAGAAAGTAATAACAATAATCTTTATTGTAACAAGTAGGCTTACATTAACACTGCAATGAAGTCACAGTCAAAAGACCCTGGTCACCACAGTCCGGCACCTATTCGGGTACACGGAGGGAGAATTCAGAATGTCCAATTCACCTAACAGCATGTCTTTCGGGACTTGTGGGAGGAAACCGGAGCATCCGGAGAAAACCCACACAGACACAGGGAGAATGTGCAGACTCTGCACAGACAGTGACCCAAGCCAGGAATGGAACCTGGGATCCTGGAACTGTGAAGCAACAGTGCAACTCACAGTGCTAAAGGTACTGTCAAACATGAGATAGAAAAATGCCTTTATTGCTTTAATTCTTTTCTTTTACCACTTTTGCAAGAGAGACAGGTGCTATCTCAGGGCAACTTTGAAATTCTTGAATCATGACTTCCGATGGCGTTCGTGAACGGAGCGGCCGCGGCAAAGAGGCGACCGCAGATCCACAAAATCGCGGCTTCTTTCGGGGGTTTTCCTGGTGGGTTCTTAAAAAAAATTGAAGCCCGCGACCTGCCTCTCTCGCCCTGCCCAGGCACCAAAGCTCATTCCACGGAGCTGAAGAGAAAAAGGAGAAGAGACTGGTCCTGGTCAGCAGAGCAGCTGCACGTGGAGGAGGAGTGGGGATCGCAGCAAGAAACTGCCAGAAAGTCGGAGCACTGAGAGGATAAGACAAAAACAAAATAATAATGTTTTTTTTTCAACTTTTTTTTTCCCTCTCCTGAAAATTTAAAAAACTTTTTTCACAAAAAAAACTCTTAAAAAAAAAAAAATTCCTTTGATTAAAAAAAATCATTTTTAAAAGGAGAAAAAACCCCCAAGAGGTTTTTTCTTTGGGGGATAAAAAAAAATCTCTTTTTCGCACTAAAACTAAAAGAAAAAAAGAGAAAGGCACATAACAGGAATATGCCTGCAAATAATAATAAATTGTGGGGACAGCGAGATGCAAGAAGGAGCAGCAGCGAAGGCGAAGGAAAAAAGCAGGAGCTGCTACCACGGCGCAGGGGGACGGCCCCATGGGGCGAGGCGGAGGTTCAAGCGAACCAGGAAGCGGAAAAGCTGGCGAGCCGAGCAGTGGAGCAGGAACAGGACACGGCGACCATCTCCTCCTCCCCCCCCCCTCCCCCCAACACACACACACACACACACGGGGAGGAATGGAGAAGCGTGCTTAAAACGTAGATAAACACCGTGAGGGAGGCACTCAGGACGGAGCTCCACACAACGATGAAGGAGATGCTGGTGGAGACAACGAACAAAATGCAGCAAACCATCGATGGCCTGGAAAGAAGGTGGAGGCACAGGTGAAAAGAATTCAGGAGTTGGAGAGGGCCGCCTCAGACCAGAGCGACAGGATGGTAACTCAGGAAACCGAGGTGAAGAGGCTGGTAATGACCCAGGGGAGCCTAAGAGGGAAAGTGGAGGACCAGGAAAATAGGTCCAGATGGCAGAATGTCAAAATAGTGGGTCTGCCAGAGGGGATGGAGGGCAGAGACCCAATAGGCTATGATGTACCATCAATTGAACGCGAGACGAGTTGCTGAACAAAAGTATGGCTTTAATCTACTAGATGTTAGCCCTGCGGTCTATTACAGTAGAAGGACGACCGCCGGGAGTACTGGGTATTTATACCCCGCCCTGGAGGAGGGGTTAACTCAGCCTCTCGACCAATCGGGGAGCCATCACATGACTGGTCCAACCAACCGGTCGAGAGGCACATGACCGACCAGGGCCAATGGTAAGCCGGTGTTCTGCACCAATGGCAGGCAGCTATGCTAATCATACCACCACAGGCTATGTCATCAAATGCTGGGCAAGCTAATGGGAAGGGAGAAATTTCCAAACCCCCAGAAATCGACAGGGTGCACAGGTCGCTCCGACCCAGGCCCAAAGCCGGGGAGCAGCCGGAGCGATTATCGTGAAGCTGCACAGGTTCCAAGTGAGGGAAAAAATCCTAAAGTGGGCCTGGCAGGCAAAATCGAGCATGTGGGAAAGGAAGATCATAAGGAGTTCAATCCAATCCGCGCATGCGTGGCTGACCTCATATGACGCGTCAGCCGGCGCTAACTCCGGCAAGCGGGCTTAACGAAATTCGTTAAGCCCGTGATGCCGGAGCTTGCGGCGTCGGGCTGCTAGCCCCGACCGGGGACCAGAATCGGTTCCCGGTCGGGAAGGGGCGCGCTGGCGTCAAACCCACCCGGGTTTGACGCCAGCCTTACGATTTCTCCCGTTTTGGGAGAATCGCGCCCAGTGTTCCTGCGCTTAAAAGAATCAAAACTGAGAGAGCACATATTTAACTTGATTTGCAAAAGAAACAAATGTGACTTTTTCACACAATGAGTGGTTCCGGTTCTGCCTGGAAGTGTGGTGTAGGCAGGTTCAGTCGAGGTATTAAAGAGGGCATTAAATGATTACTTGAATAGAAACAATGTTCAGGGGTACGGGAAAAAGTCATGGAAATGGCACTCAGTCGTCACTTGATGAAGGAGCTGCGATTCCAAAAATACCTGTTGGATTTTAATCTGGACTTCCTACTGCGCCAACTCCAGTCCAACACCAGCATTGCCACATCATTCCTGGGGGACAAGCTGTCTGCACAAGGGGTTCAGACCTATCAAGGCAAGATAAGAATAGATGCCACTCCCTACGGATAGAAAAGGCATTTTGAGAATGCTCGGCATGATACATTTTGTGGGCAAGTTCATCCCCAACTTGGCAGCCAAAACAGCAAATCTGAGAGAGACCATAAAGAAAGATGTACCATTCCAGTGGTCCAGCAACCACGAACAAGAGTGGCAGCCATTGCAGGTTTCACTCACCACAGCGCCAGTTCTCACATTTTTGACCCAGTCAAAATTCTCATCTGATGCATCACAGGATGGTTTAGGGGTGTTCCTGCTCCAGCAGAGTCTGGAAGGAGACTGGCTGCCACTGGCGTATGTGTCCAGGGAGATGTCCGACACTGAATGGCGATGTGCACAAATTGAAAAAGAGTGTCTCTGGGCTTCCAACCTTCATTGTGGAGACTGACCACAGGCCACTTGTCACCATCATAAAAATGCATCTTCGTGGGATGTCGCCGAGACTGCATCGAATGTTCATGAAGGTGCAGCGGTACAATTTTGAGTTGGTGTATACGCCGGGTAAACACCTTATTGTGACTGACACGTTTTCTAGCGCTACCAGCAATAAGGAACCACTCCAGCTGGATGAGGATATACAGGTCCACTGAAACATGGTGACAGAGTCTCTGCCAGTCTCTGACAACAAGTCAAAAATCATTAAAGAGGAAACTACCTCGGACATTATCTTGCAGAAAGTGAGAAAGTATATCCATGAAGGATGGCCCAAAGGATCCTGTTCAAGTTTCTGCAATGTTCGAGCTGAATTAAGTGATGTGAATGGATTTTTTCTGCGGAATCAGAGGATTGTGATCCCACAGGCATTGCGGACAATGATCCTCGTCAAGTTGTATGAAGGGCACTTAGGGATGGATAAGTGAAAGAGGAGAGTCAGGGCGGCAGACTATTGGCCTGGAATCAAGCGGGATATTGAGTTGATGGTGGAGAACTGTGAAACATGCTAAAGATTTCAGCGCAGGCAGAGCAAGGAACCTATGCAGATGGACGAGACAGTGACATCTCTGTGGCAGAAGGTTGGCATGGATATTTTCCATTTAAATGGAAAGCAGGCAGGTCCAAACTCATATCTCATCATAGCAGATGAAGTGCGGTCTCAAGAAGGAATAGAAGAGCTTTGCTCAAAGTACGGCAACCATTTGTGATGCAAGCACCAGAATAAGCATGCAACAGTCCTAAAACATCTGAAGAGCATACAGAACGAACACAACAAGGAGGATGATAAGTCAATACATGAAGAACATCAAACTCAAGTAACAAATACGAAAGAACATGAAGAACCTTTGCCAGTTCAGCAGACACTGAGAAGGTCAAGAAGAATAAGGCACAAGTTAGAAAGACTGAAGTTGTAACAGATTGTAAAAAAACTAATTCTGAACATGTATATTGCATATCAGGATGAGATGTAAAAAGTAATTTAATACATGCAGGTAATTTTATTTTTCCAAAGGAAAGGGGATGTGATGAAATGCATAAGGCATGTTTGTACATAATGTTCTGCGCGACCTGTGACTACTATGCGGCAATGTAAACCCATCATGTAACCTTGCGGTCTGGGAGTTGGGAGCAGTTTGTGCTGGATGGCAGACGTGTTTCGCAGTAGCTCTAGAATAGTTAATTAGTGTCAGTAGTTTATTATTTTATTTATCCTAGTTATCTTATCACACAGTGTTCTGCAACAAATTATTGGAATTAAATTATCTGGAGTTCATCATTACTTCGGCCAGTCTACAGAACATTACAGACTCCACTGAGTTTTTGATAATTTGACTGCTGCCTTTACCTTCATCAAATCTATGAAGGACGAGGATTTGGACTGATGGTTTGCAACATGGACTAACTCAAAGCTCTAACCCGGACTCTTTCCCTATCATGATATTATTTGTCTGAATATGTTGTCTTTTATCCTGTTGAGGGAAAATGCTAATATTTTAGCAATGTATTCAATGTCTCCCTCTTCCCCATAAGTGTTTAAGGGACTCTTATTATCTTATCTTAGTCATGATGGATGTACTGTGTGTTTATTATCCAATGTCTTTTCTTATTATCCGTGTCTTCAGCATGGCAGAATGTAGTATTGCCTTTGCCGGAGAATGGGTGGTTGATACCTGTCTTCGCGGGTGGGTTTAAAATGGGGGAGGGGCATTTGACTTCCATTCATTGTTGCCTTTTTTTCTCCCCTCCTTGTTGAGGAGGTTGTATCCAGGTGGTAATGATAGTATGACCATGGGGTCAATCCAATGGACCTCATTCTTATTTAGAAATATCCCCGGCAGCATGGTGGCGCAGTGGTTAGCATTGCTGCCTCACGCCACCACGGTCCCAGGTTCGATCCCGGCTCTGTGTCACTGTCTGTGTGGAGTTTGCACATTCTCCCCATGTTTGCATGGCCCCTACAACCCAAAGATGTGCAGGGTAGGTGGATTGACCCTTAATTGAAAAAATGAATTGGGTATTCAAAATTGATATTAAAAAGAAATATCCCCTTAGAACTATTCTGGTTGTGGTTCTTTTATATTTTTATTATTATAATGGGATTTCTGTGTTGTTGACTTTATCCTGCATTGATACAGACTGGTATTTTATTCATGAAAGGAACAGATACTTTGGTGCCTCTGGTGTAAAATAAGTTTTGGGGGTGGTGTTATGGCGCACTCCCAATTGTGGCGTGAAAATCTTCGTCTGTGGTCTATGTAATGGCAACAGCTTATCTTAAAATTTGCTCATGGATGTCCTCATCCTATCAAACACAAAAAGATTCTCTCCTTCCTTTATAAGGAGAAAGTGGACCTAGCCTTGTTACAAGAAACTCAATTAGATAAGGAGCTCTTAAAATTGAAGCAGTAATGGGTGGGGCAGGTTTTCGTTTTGCTTGTTTTTCATCGTGTTTAGGGGTGACGGCAACCGTGATCAACAAGAATATCCCCTTGAAGGTAGAGACTTGTACTGAGGACAAAGGTGGTAGATTTGTGATCATTAGAGGTTTGGTGCACGGATACATTGTCTCAATAATGAACATGTACAGACCTCCAAATTACTTTCCGGAGTTTATTACTAAGGTTGTTGCAGAACTGGCTTCAGCTGGTGACTTTAACTGCCATTTGAACACCTTGGTAGACAAGCTCCTGGTTATTCGGAGGTTAATAGAACAAAGATAGTCTTGATTCCTTATGGACTCATAAGGCTGAGAGAAGCTTAATATTTGCAAGACAGACATTGTCTGAGTTTGGAATTAAGCCAAGCAAGTATTTGGCTAGTTGAACTTAGAGGAAGCCAGATCCTAAGACTGTTCCCTCTTTCATTTGGGGGTGTGGAGAGTTATGAGGACAAACGCTGACAGGGGCACTGCCAACGTGCCAGGCCAATAGTGCCAAGGTGCCCAGGTGTGAGATTGCCCATGCAAGGGATTGGGCCTGGGTGGCTAACCCACAAGAGAGAGGGGGGGGGCTTGAGAGCCCGTAAGAGGTAAGTTGGGTGCAATGAGGCATCTGGAGGCCACGGTTGGGTGGCTGAGGGGGTCAAAAGATCGGGACGGCATTTAAAAATGGAGCCCCAATCCTAAGTCGTCTTCCTGCATGGGCGAGTTGAACTCGCCAGTGCAGGAAATGATGTCAGTGGCAAATGGCAAATGCTGTTTAATAGCAGGGCCTTTCCCAGTGCTGCCGGTGCAGAGAAACACCCCACTAAGCACATCCAAAACATGACTCCATTTTTGTCCTGTTAAATTGCGTTCTTGGAGTTGAATCCTGTATTCCTGATTCTGGGTTTTCCAGATGCGGAATTGTAGTGATGTGCATCATTGTATATACACAAGGGGTTAAGGTAAATACACTACGGCTAAGTAACCACTAGAGGGAGCACAAGAGATGTATCAAGACATAGACAAACAGGAAGTCAGCCTCCCTCTCTTCACAGAAACGGCAGCTGGTGAGCAGGACACAGACAGGCAGATCAGATGTAACATAGTATAAGCATTGGAGAGAGAATGAACTCCTAGAAATAAAGCATCTATTCAACTGTAAGACTACGAGCTTTATTCAAACACAAGGAATAATAGTGAATACTGATTCTAACGAAGCATGGCTGTACAATATCCTGACATTTGCAGTTTATAAGAATATCGGTGCTCCTGGATTAGTGACATACATCTTTCAGTTAGGCTAATTATGGAATGCATTCCTCTGGAATTGCTGACCTCTGCGATCCGCATTCCGTAAAGTATGGGACCCTTATATTTAATTTATACGTGCCACCTTGGTCAACGTACTCCTGTTGGGTTGCCATGAGCGATTTCATTATTTTGTTAGTCTTGATTCCGCAAGACATAAAGGCATGTTATCCTTCTGTACCTGTATGATCTTAGACTCCTTTTCCCACTCAATTTGTTAATCTGTTGTTGGATTGATCCGGTATATAAACAAGAGGCGCTGGTGTATACTGTTCTGAGTTTATTCTGTCTTGCTTGTTAATATTCTTGCAATTACATTTGTTTTGTCCTGTGCCTGTTTGGCACAGATTTATTTTGTTACTTTGTTGCGTTTATTGTAAAAAAAACTGGTTAAAAAAAATATTTAAAACATGTGACGTGACCTATATTGTACCAGACAAAAAGATTAGCAACATCTCAATTCAGCACAAGAAGACAATTTAAACTCCAACTTTTCCTTCACCCAAACAATATGTTTACAGACACACAAACCAGTGAAGAATTACCCCAAGCTTAACAAAAATGTTTCCTGCTTGGGACTGGCACAGTTACAAACTGTTTTCTTCCGATTAATTTCTGAGCACTCACTTGATGCATCTCATATCTTCCCGAGACACCCAAAACTCACACTCTAAACTCACTCACAAATCACACTCCAAACTCAACTGCACAACAAACAAGTGAGTTCTTAAAATCAGTCACATGGTAGTACCTCGGCTAAACTGATTACTTTGCGAGTCCCATAACTGACTATTCAGTTAACGGCTGTCCCATTAACCTTACAGTTTCTGAGAGCTTACAAACTCTCTCTCTTACGCACATTCTGAAAACACTGCTCTCAACTCGCATCTTTTCTGTGGCTGTGTCCTTGGATCACTGTCACAAGGCTACAGTACATTTTTTCTACTTTGTGCTTTGTTTTTAGAATCACTGAACTTTCAGTTCCAAGTGGCAGAGCCAAGGTGCCCGGGGGTCAGGTTGCCCGTGCTAGGGATCAGGCCTAGGGGTGCACTGCCCTTAGGAGGACCCCCTAAGAGGGAGGTTGGGGCAGTGGGGCGGTCCGGAGGCTGGAGTGAGATGACTCAAGGGGATCGAAAGATCAGGGAGGACATTTCCGTGAGTTATCTACCTGCACTTGGCAGGGGTTCCCAACTGAGGCTAAAGAAAAGCCAGCACAGTCCCGTTAGCTAGCACCCAAAATGGGACTCTACCGTTTTTTTTGGCCTTAGTCGGGGCCAAAAAACTTATTATAAGTTTAGCCAAGTTCAGCCAAACTTATTATAAGTTCAGAACTTATTATAAGTTCAGCCAAGGCCGCACTTAGCTAATTTCCTGCACTGATGAACTCAGCTGTTTTTTAGGCTTCAAATGGTGTCGCTGGAAACTGATCAAAGTCAAAACAAGTATTTATCCTCTCCCATCTGCACTTTGCTCAGTCATTGCATCCAAATGATAAAGAAATGGACTTTACCTAAAATTAGATCCCAAATATCAGCTTACTATATGTGCACAGTAGGAAGTTCAATTGGACTTCAAAGAGTTTAAATACAAATATGACTTTACCATCTTCATACGGTAATTTCAGGATTTTATTGTTGACTTCGATTGCGCCTTGCTTTGAAATTACGATTTTTGTCTGTGGAAAAGAATAAAATAATCAAATAACATAAATTGGAAAACTACGTTCAATTCTCATATCTGAATACAACTGAATGTGATCACTGAGTGAATTATCACACAACAAACGGAATGCTGAATTAATACTTAACATCATTGTTCGGCTATACCCCACCAATATACACCATCACCAAAGCCAAGCCAAATAAAACATATTAATATGATCAGGCACAAAATGTTCAACTTGTCCTCCAGGTGTAAAACTGATATTGTGGATCAGCAGACTGTTAAAGAAACTGCCCGAATCTAATTTCCGAGGAAATGAAAATCATACGATTTCTAGGCAACCAATCCAGAAAGAGAGTTTTACTTCCAGGTGGCAAGTTGAAAATCCAACCAATAAATTAACAGAGCAAAGGAATAAAGCCGTTTATTCAAAGGAGGTTTAAGGATGAGGGTTATTATATATAAACTATTTTTGAGGTATAAAGCAAATACTGCAGAAGCAAAAAACCGAAATCAAAAATAGTAAAAACTGGAATCGTTCAGCAGGTCACACGGCATTTTGCACATGGAATCCTTCCTTATAACAGATGAAGGAGGAGTCCTGCTCCTGAATCGTCCACAAATGGACTTGACCTACAGAATCGTTAAATATTTTCCTTGATCATTTTATGCTCTAGAAATACAACAAAGTTCATTTCAAGATAAATTAAAACTATAGTCAGGAAGATAGAGGTCCATTGTACAACCTAAACAGATGGAGGAATTTGCGCATTGGTCTCCAAATGTCACTGACATTTTGAATGACCAGAAAGAACGAGAGGATTGTCATTTACCATAAAGCAGTGATTAAGAGATAACGTATTGGATCACTGAACACTACTTAAATGTTAAGTCCGCCTCCACAATTTTGATGGCATCAGGCCAGCCTCTGAAAGTTCCTGGCACCTCAAAGGAATTGTGAACCGTGGGGAAGCCCTAAGCTGGAGTTGGGAACCTTTGACGGGTAAGTTCAAACATTGTTGACAACTTCATGTAATAATTTAATGCTGCATGACAAGTTAGAAATGTTTTCATTCGTGATTAATGATGGGGCTTTCTTCTCAGTAGGAAAACAGCCATTAAATTGACCTGCTTTCTGGGGGAAAATGTTCAGATGCATTATAGTACATTATCCAACAGAATAAAGCGTTCAGGGACGGCACGTTGGCGCAGTGGCTAGCACTGCTGCCTCACGGCGCTGAGGACCCGGGTTCGATCCCAGCCCCAGGTCACTGTCCATGTGGATTTTACACATTCTCCCGATGGCTGTGTGGGTCTCACCCCCACAACCCAATGATATGCAGGGCAGGTGGAATGACCATGCTAAAGTGCCCCTTAATTGGAAAACTTGAAAAAAAAGAATAAAGTGTTCCTCTGCATTGTTATTCAGATTTTAACGTGTCAATGGTCCTCTGGGAGTTAAACATTTCTTTGATTCACGTCTCAAACATTTGCCCCCGCTTATAAACTTGAAAATATGCCTTATGTCTTTGATTGACAGCTCAGAAAACAGTTCCCCAATTTCAAAGGTTGAACAAATGACCAAGCTCTTCCAAAGACTTCAACGGTTTTAATGCTTCTAGCTCTGAAGGATTAAACAGCTGTGCAATGGATCCCTATTGTCAATATTAACTGAGTTCCAGACCCCAATAACTGGGTTCAACTCAGCAGGGGTTGTTGGCACAGTTATACTGAATCACTGGAAAAGTGAGGGGTGGGGGAGAGTGTGAGGGGAATGGGTTGTGTCAGTGTGCAGAGGGAAACATGGAGGAGGTATGGAGGCTGGGTACGCATTACACGTGTTTTACAGGTGAATTTCCATTTACCAAATTGGACTGCAGAAGACATTCTATTGATTCACAACTGATTTCTGAGGGGCCTCACGGTAGCATGGTGGTTAGCATCAATGCTTCACAGCTCCAGGGTCCCAGGTTCGATTCCCGGCTGAGTCACTGTCTGTGTGGAGTCTGCACGTCCTCCCCGTGTGTGCGTGGGTTTCCTCCGGGTGCTCCGGTTTCCTCCCACAGTCCAAAGATGTGCGGGTTAGGTGGATTGGCCATGCTAAATTGCCCGTAGTGTAAGGTTAATGGGGGGATTGTTGGGTTACGGGTATACGGGTTACGTGGGTTAAGTGGGGTGAGCATTGCTCGGCACAACATCGAGGGCCGAAGGGCCTGTTCTGTGCTGTACTGTTCTATGTTCTATGATTTATTGCGATACTAGAGCCAGAGGTTTCTGCTCCAGTTGCACAGGTTTGGCAACAAGAGCAACAAATATTATGAGAAGGTTAAAGTCACGCTTCATGTCAACAAAAAAGCAGGAAGCGATCATCCCCTTCTCGCGTGAGTGGCAGGCCTTACTTCCTGCTGTTCAACATTGCAATAAATTAGCATCTCATTATCAGGCCCATGTGCTGGAATCATGCAACCACATGAAATAATGCGTCCATGGCGGCATGATGTCAGAACTCATCTCAGAAGATGTCCACCTGGTGAGCTGTACACCCTGAGAAGCTTGGAGGTGAGTGCAGCACTCAGGAGGAGAAGGTCATGCCAGGGTAATTTCAGTTGGATGCCAGGGTGGTGCCACGTGGATGTTAGGGTAGTGCCAGCTGGACGTTAGGGTGCATCTGGGTGAAGATTCTTTCCTGGTTTGTTCGCATTGCGTAAGGGCGGCATTCAAAAATGGTGCCTGGATCATCGATTCACTGCGTTTATGGCGGGGCGGACATGTAACCCCTCCCTACCTTTTTCTTCCAAGTTCTGCTCTATATGGCGGAGAAATCCGCAATTGCCACCGGCAGCATCAACACTGCTTTTCCTATCCGACATCAGCTTCTGTCAATATCAGAGAAAATCTCTCCCCAGTGGTCAGCAGAAATACTCGTTTCCACTTTTCCCTTCTAGATCCTGCCCCTGTCCAGGAGTAACTCCTGTCAAGTGAAAAACCTTCAATGAGCATCATTATCTCGCAATTCACTTTGATACAATATTTTTAACATTGTCAACATGGAATGGTGAGGAGGGATCATATGAGTGAGGTAGTGTGGGTGAGGGGTGAACTTTCAGGAGTCCTCACACATGGCTATTGACCTCAGTTGATGCCCTAGGAAACCAAGACGGGCCTTCTAACCTGCCCGCCACTGCATCTGCCCATCCTTGTCTCCGCTCGATCTCAGGAGGCAGCAGCACCAATTCCAGCCTGCCTCTGCCACCCCACGATGAAAATAGCATGGATGGGCACTGTATGGCAGGAGTTGGGATCACAACATCAGGAAATGCCCCACTCTCAATTCCAGCTTGAAGATAAAAATCCAGGCCTTGCCAACATATTTGTCTTGAAATCTAAGTGTTAGAATTGTAATCCCTTTGTAACTGTTACGACCCTCTTGGGAGCCAAGGACTGAGCTCTATACGATTCCCCTGTTTCACATCAGAGTATGAACTCCCCTGGTAATCGGGGGCAGGGTTTCCCCAAACAAGGGGGAACCTCTCAGTATAAAAATCCCTGACTTGGGTACAGGTCAGGGAGGGTGTCCCTTCGGGAAGAGGAGTTGTAGCTTTGTGATTTTGTGTATGCCGCAATGAAACAGTTGTTCATTCCTATCCTACCATGCATTCCTGCATGTCTTCTGTTGGATTCTATACTGGCGATGAGGGTGAAGTGGAGCCACCACAGCCATCGTGCGTTATACCGCCTACCTACTTCATCCCCAAAGAGGCTTCCACTCCAATGATGAGATATTGCACATCAGGAAACATGAACAATTTGATGCTGGCACCGATGACTGGATTCAGTACGTTGAGTGAGTGAAGTATTGTTTTGGTCTAATGCAATTGTTGGGGATAAGTGACAAACTGTTATCCTACTAACCACAGTTGGGGGACCCACCTAAGCGCTCATCAAAAGCCTCACCACGCGGAGAGGCCAAGTCTTTTGCTGGCCCAGGTCGAGGCACAATTTAATCACAGCTCGCGATAATGGTCCACCGGTTCTGTTTTCACACAGCCTAACAAGCCCAAAGGGAATCCAATGGAGACTTTTTGGTGTACCTGAGGATGCTCACTGCCTCATGGGAGTTCGGGGCCGCACTGTCTGAATCTCCCTGGGACCATTTCGTCTGTGGACTCCGAGACACCAACACCCAGTGGAAACTCCCTATGGAAGCTTACTTAACCCTCCTACGGGCAGTAAACATCAACATTTCTGAGGAGAGCATGGAGTCCAAGAGTTATAGGGCTTGGCGGTCCGGAACCTCGGCCGCTGAACCGACCACCTCGAGTTCGCCACACCCAGGACCGAAAGACATGAGCTTCTCTGAAGCAGCACCGACCACAGGACCCAAGGCCGTCACGATGATGTACCTGGGCACAACTGAGATGACTCCCCTGAACCAGAGCACCAAGGTGGCTGCTGCAGGCTGTGGGTTGGGTGCCACGACCAGGGCCCAGACCCCAGACAGGCCCGTGAAGGTGCCTTTCCCATTCACCCCAGAGGCCAAGCATATTATGTCGAGGACAAGAGTGACACTGGGTTTCTTGCTTTGACCATTATTCAGTGCCTCGCATCGAGGACCTATACGCCAAACTCAACGGGGGAACAATGTTCACAAGACTCCATACCAGCAGTTGTATTTCATTGCAGCACCCAGGGTCACGCCCATCTGGATTGCCTTGAAGTGAATTGACACCCCATTGACATGGTGCTTGACACAGGAGTGGTAGTTTCATTAACCAACCGGCAGACTTTCGCCATGATCCGGACCGATCTCCAGATCTTGGACCTTTGGGACACGAATGCCTGGTTGACGACATACACTGGAGAGCATTTGGCCATTGCGGACACCACCTATGTTACCATATAGGGATCAATCGGCATGTTTACCCTTGGCAGTAGTCTGCGGTGTAGGACAAAGCTTTCTGGGCCGCAATTGGCTGCGCCATTTATAATTGGATTGGCAACACGCCTGACGCATGTACCCCCACGGCCCGGAAAGATTGCTGGCAAAATTTCCTGGAGTCTTTGCTAAAGGCCTCACCATGATAAAAGGCTCTGTGGTAAAAATCAGTGTGTATGAAAACGCACAGCCCCGTTATTTCCACGCCCGCCCAATGCCATATGCGCAACGGCCCAAGGTTGACACAGAGCTGCATCGCTTGGAGCGCTTGATCATCATCCGTCCCATCCATTTCGCCAATTGGGTGCGCGTGTGGTCCCGGTGTTAATACCTGACTGGTCCGTATGGCTGTGTGGTGACTGCAAGATGGCACTGGTTTTCTTGCTTTGACCATCACTCGGTGCCTCGCATTGAGGACCTATACGCCAAACTCAGCGGGGGAACAATGTTCACAAAACTCCATGTGAACCATGCGTATCTTTAGCTGGTACTAGATCCAAGCCCACTGAGGTTCATCACAGTATGAATACTGCCGGCTGCCGTTCGGGGCTTTCTTCAGCCTCTGCGATTTTCCAACCACGTGATGGAATACATACTGCAGGGCCTACCCAGGGTGACCGAGTACCTAGATGGCATACTCATCACTGGGACTTTGGACAAATAACATTTGGAGAGCCAGTTTGAAGTCCTCCGACGTTTTGAACAGGCCGGCATCTACCTCTGCAGAGAGATGTGCATTTTTAATGACTCCAAGGTCACCTATTATGAGTACCGGTTGACAGGCACAACCTTCACTCGATGGAAGACAAGGTGTGGGCCATCCAGCAAGCTCCCATTCCCCAAGGTCTGACCGAGCTCCGCTTGTTCTTAGGGCTCATAAATTGCGACGGGAAATTCATACCCAACTTGCCTATGCTGCTTAGCCCGTCCACCAATTGTTGAAGAAAGGACAACAGTGGCAAGGGTCCCCCTGCAGCAGAAAGCATTTCAAGAGGTCAAGCGGCGATTTTCATCCGAGAAGCTGCTGTTATGGGCCAGGGTTTAGAAAACTCCAAAGTATATTATGGAGTTCACCTGACCTACAACTGTTTATTAATTTTGGTTACGAGGAGCACAAGGGTCTGGGTTTCAGGTGTTATTCAACAGAGACCTTAAGCACTTGTAATCAAAAACAAAGTTTATTCTACAAATTTAATTAACATTTTTGTAAACACATACAGTAAGCATTTTTGTAACTACCAACATAAATATCCCACACAGCTATAGTACTCTATGTATAACCCTTAATAAATTTCCCTTAACTGTTTCAATTTAATAACAAAATCCTGCAAACCAGAAAATCCTTTTACCAAAATGGTAGGTTTGAATTCCTTCCAGAAAACAGTTATCACTTTTAAGTTATCAAGTAATCTGGAGACAGCTTTTAAACTGAAGGTAAAGAGAGACACTCCAAGATACTTGATTGTCTGAATACAGCAGCTAAATGTGAAAATTAAAGCAAAGTCACGGCGCCAAGGTCCCAGGTTCGATCCCGGCTCTGGGTCACTGTCCGTGTGGAGTTTTCACATTCTCCCCGTGTTTGCGTGGGTTTCGCCCTCACAAACCAAGAATGTGCAGGCTAGGTGGATTGGCCACGCTAAATTGCCCCTTAATTGGAAAAAATGAATTGGGTACTCTAAATTGATTTTAGAAAATTAAAGTAAAAAACTCAGAGCCACAAAACAGCCCCAAACCAAAGTGAAAGTAAAACTCAGAGCCACAGCCCAGCTCCACCCATGCAATGACATCACTGAAGCCAAGTGATAAGACAAAACAATTCTTAAAGGGATACTCCCATGACACCTCCCCCCAAGAAAAATAAATAAACCATCAACTTCAAAGATGGTTTCATTTTTCACCTTTTCACTTTTCCAATAAGAACAATTGACACTAAAGGTACATTTTTAAACAAAAACAAAACAGGCAAACATTGATAATAATACAGTCCATTTTACTTCTTTCTCTTCCACCATCGAACCTGCGTCTCTTCATCACATTTGTGACAAAGCATAGGTTATCATGTTTTCCCATCCTGCAACATGTATAATTCTTCAATGAAATGGATGTAACAATAAACTCCATCGAAACAGTCTGGCATTTTTATTCTTGAATCGCTCCAAAAATGTCAATGGATGATGATCAGTATATATAACTGTTTCAGACGAATTGCTGATAATATAATTGTGAAAATGTTGCAAAGCCAGCAGCAAGCTCAAACTCGCCTTCTCAATCGTTGAATACTTCCTCTGGTGATCATTCAATTTCTGAGAAAAATATCCAATAGGCCGCTCTATTCCTTTGTCATCTTTTTTGCAAGAGTACAGCACCTACGCCCACATCGCTCGCATCAACAGCCACTTAGAATGGTTTTGTGTAATTTGGGGTGGCCAACAGAGGAGCCGTCATTAACACAACCTTTACACCATCAAATGCCTCTTGACATGCCTCTGTTTTCTGAAATTCGCTACGCTTCTTCAGCACATCCGTCAGTGGAGCAACCACGCTGCTAAAACTCGGCACAAATTTCCGGTAAAATCCACTTATGCCAAGAAATCACATTATTTCTCTTCGTGTTGAGGGTATTAGAAATTCCCCAATTACTTTTGTTTTAGCATCCCTTGGGACCATTCGACCCTGCCCGATTGTATGGTCAAGGAAAGTGACTTGGGCTTTTCCAAATTCACTTTTGGCTAGGTTTACCACCAAGCCCGCCTCCTGAAGTCGCTCGAATAACTCCATCAGATGCTTCAAATATTCTTTCGATGTCTAACTAAAAATCACCAGATTGTCTATGTATACCACACAATTGGGTAATCCTGAAATTACTTTGTTAGTTAACCGTTGAAATGTGGTTGGGGCGTTTTTCATGCTAAATGGCATAACTGTGAATTAGTATGTACCATCTGGAATCACAAAAGCTAAATCTTCTTCGCACTTTCAGATAAAGGTACCTGCCAGTAACCTTTAAGTAAATCCAGTTTGGAAATAAAAGCTGATTGTCCCCCTTTCTCAATGCAATCCTCCAAGCATGGGATAGGATAGGAGTCCATTCTTGTAACTGCATCAACCTTTCTATACTCCACACATAATCATTGGCTACCGTCCAGTTTCGGTACCATCACTATGGGTGAGCTTCATTGGCTGCAACCCACTTTAATTATGCCATTTTTAAGCATACTTTCAATTTCTTTTAAAATCTGTGCCAATTTTAAAGGGTTAAGTCTGTATGGATGCTGTTTAACTGGAACAGCATTTCCCACATCTACATCATGTTCAGCCATTTTGGTACTTCCCAACTTATATCTCCACAAACTTGCCCATGTGATATTAATAACTCTTTCAGGTCAGTTTGTTTTTCCTCTGGAAGGTAACTCAACAATTTATCTGAATTTTTAAGAACATCCTCGTTATCCAATTTAATTTGAGGAATGTAAAATTCAGAGTCATCTGGATTTGGTTCTTCACTTTGATTTAGAATCACTAAAACCTCCTCCTTTTTCTCTCCTTCCCTTTCAAAGTACCTTTTAAGCACATTCACATGACACACTCGGTGAGTCTTCCTTCTATCTGGTGTTCTTATCACATAATTCACCTCACTTAATTTCCTTTCAATCTGATAAGGTCCACAAAACCTAGCTTTTAAAGGTTCACCGACCACTGATAACAATACCTTTATCTCCTCTGGCAAAACTACAAACTTTGTCCGCCACCAGTTTCATCCCATTTTGTGCAACTTTTAAATGTTGTCCAGCCAATTCACCTGCTCTATTTAATCATTCCCTAAAATTTGACATGTATCAAATAATATACTTTCAGACTGCTCACTCACCAAATTCTCCTGAAATCAATTTAAGTGGTTCTCTTACCTCATGATCAAAAATTAGTTCAAAAGGACTGAATTTGGTTGTCTCATTAGGTGCATCCCTAATTGCAAAGAGTACAAATGGAATTCCTTTATCCCAATCCTCTGGATAATCATGACCTTAAGCCCTCAACATTGTCTTTAATGTCTGACGCCACCTTTCTAACGCTCCATGCGATTCTGGATGGTACGCAGACGATTTAAATTGTTTTACTCTGAAGCTATCCAGAACTTCTTTGAATAGCTTTGAGGTAAAATTTGATCCTTGATCCGATTGTATTTCTGTGGGTAGTCCATATCTAGTAAAGAATTAAAGTAACTCCTCCACAATCTTTTTCAGCTGTAATATTACGTACTGGAATGGCATCTGGAAACCTACTGGACATATCCATTATAGTCAAAAGATATTGATTCCCAACTTTCGTTTTAGGAAGCGGTCCTACACAATCAATTAGGACCCTTGTAAAAGGTTCCTCAAATGCTGAAATGGGTATTAAGGGCACTTGTTATGTCACCGCTTGAGGCTTCCCTATCACTTGATGTGTGACACGATTGACAAAATGTAACTACATCTTTATGTAGTCCAGGCCAATAAAAATGTTTTTGTATTTTAGCTTGAGTTTTCCTTACTCCCAAATGACCTCCTACTGGTACCTCATGTGCTACTCGCAACACCTCCTTTCTATACCTGACCGGCAATAGCAATTGATGAACTTCTGCCCACTTTTCATTCTCCTGCATATGTGAAGGTCTTCATTTTCTTATTAAGACATCATTTTTAAGGTAATAATGTTCTGGTATACACTCAGATTCCTCTTCCATGTATGCTTTCTGAGACATCCATTTTATTTCTGTATCTTTTTGTTGTAAC
Source organism: Scyliorhinus canicula (assembly GCF_902713615.1). Lineage (NCBI taxonomy): Eukaryota > Metazoa > Chordata > Chondrichthyes > Carcharhiniformes > Scyliorhinidae > Scyliorhinus > Scyliorhinus canicula. The sequence goes on from NC_052154.1 coordinate 101,729,561, forward strand.
TCCGCCAATTTTCCTGAACTAAAAATATCCGCCTCATCCTCCACCTGTTCTTGTTCTTTTACAACCATCTGATCAAAAATAATTTCTGATAATTGAACTTCAACGTTATCTTCACTCTTTGATTTCTCCTATTGTCTTAACCTGTGACTTTGCGATCGTGTTTCTACACAATCTGGAAAAATCCCAGGGTATTCTTCCTTCAACAATTCAGTTGTTTGATTTTCCACTGGCTTATTCACCACAGTAGACATCACTCCCACCTACGATCCAGCTATATCATTACCCAAAATAAACTGTATTCCTGGACAAGATAGGTTCTCTATTACTCCTACTACACTTCGCCACTCTTCACTGGACTTTCCAACCTTTTATGTAATGGAACACTACTCTTCCCACCCTGAATTCCACATATTACCAGCTTTTCTGGCAAAATTCCTCCCAAACTACATAACTCCTCATCTCTTACCATTAAAGATTGACGAGCTCCCGTATCTCTTAAAATTATGACTTCTTTACCTACTACTCCTGGTACACATGAGTAAACTTTACCCACACAAATGAATTTTTTAAAGAGATCTGGCACCTTCGCATAAATCACCTCTTGATCAAGCTGTACAATCTTTTGCACCTTCTTTGCTTCACTTGGGCTTTCCTTTACCACTTTAACAAACCCCACTGGTTTATGCTGTTTTACCACATCAGCCTTCCCAGTGCCTTTATTCAACCCCCAACGCCGTGATTTTACATGGCCTATTTTATTAAAGTAAAAACATCTGAAACTTTTCATTTCTCTTCCACCCTCCTGGATTTCTTGTTTAATCTGAGGTGCACTCTCCTTATTATTTCCCATCAGATCCCCTTTACCGTTACCACTTGAGTGTTTCTCTTTTCCCCAGTTTCCCCAAATTGATGTTGGAAACCAAACTTTGTTTTCTGAACTAATTCATAACCATCTGCCATTTCTGCTGCTAATCTTGCAGTTTTAACCCTTTGCTCTCCCACATGAGTTCTCACTTCATCAGAAATTGAATTTTTAAACTCCTCCAAAATTATCATTTCTCCAAGAGCTTCATACATTTAGTCTATTTTCAAAGCCCCTAACCAACTCTCAAAATTACGCTCTTTGATCCTTTCACATTCCATGTATGTTTGACCACGTTCGTTCCTTAACTTTCTAAACCATTGTCTGTAGCTTCAGGCACTAGTTCATTTGCACCTCAGATGGATTTTTTTCACCTCCTCATACATCCCAGATACTTCCACTGACAGTGATGCAAACAGTTCACTAGCTCTTCCTACCAAATTTGTTTGAATCAGTAACACCCACACGTCCCGTGGCCATTTCATTTGTTTAGCTACCTTCTCAAATGAAATGAAAAAGGCCTCTACATCCTTTTCATCAAACCTTGGACATCTTGGACATGTTTAAATAGATCCCCACCAAGCCGTTGACTATGCCGCTCTTTCTCACTATTATTATTATATTCATCCTCATCACTATCCTCAAACTGTATGTTTCTCTTTCCATCCGCCAAATTTAACTGACTGTCATGTTTGGTGGCCATTTTTTGAAGTCAAAAGTCTCTCTCTTTTTTACTTTCTTCTGTCTCCTTTTCTTTTCTCTCTCTCTCTTTTTCTCTTTCTCCTCTCTCCTTTTCTTTTTCTCTGATTGGTACCTCCTGTTCTCTCACTTTTTGTTCTGCTAGGGCTATTCTTTCTTTTTCCATCATTTTGTATTCAAGCTGCTTTAATTCTTTTTCATGTTTAAGCTGTTTGATCTGTAATTGAATTCTTGCCAGTTCCAATGCTGCTGACTGTGTCTCAGGCAATTTCAAATGCTCAGCTAACCCTGCAATTACCTCTTCTTTATGTATTTCATCAGGCAATGATAACTGAAATATCTTTGCCAAATCTCAAAGCCTTTTTTTAGTCTCTGTTTGTAAGGTACTGCGTGTGACCTTCTCCAACCCCAAAATCTTCTGAGCCTCTGAAAGAGCCATTGTCCACAACACACTCCCTACTTAAACTGGAATACACCACCTGAAAAGCAAACCCAAATATGCTCACCCCTCACTGTCTTTAATTTCATGAAGCCAACCCAATCACAAAAGATAGACATTTATCCCACGAGCCCCCGATTCGTTATGGGCCAGGATTTAGAAAACTCCAAAGTGTATCGTGGAGTTCACCTGACCTACAACTGTTTATTAATTTTGGTTATGAGGAGCACAAGGGTACACCTTTGAAGTGTTATTCAACAGAGGCCTTAAGCACTTTTAATCAAAAATAAAGTTTATTCTACAAATTTAGTTAACATTTTTATAAACACATACAGTCAGCATTTTTTCAACTACCAACAAAATATCCCACACAGCTACAGTAATCTATATATAATCTTTAATAAATTTCCCTTAACTGTTTCAATTTAATAACAACATCCCGTAAACCAGAAAACCCTTTTACCAAAACGGTAGGTTTGATTTCCTTCCAGAAAACAGTTGTCACTTTTAAGTTATCAAGTAATCTGGAGACAGCTTTTAAACTTAAAGTAGAGAGAGAAACTCCAAGACACTTGCCTGTCTGAATACAGCAGCCAAATGTGAAAATGAAAGCAAAAAACTCAGAGCCACAAAACAGCCCCAAACCAAACCGAAAGTAAAACTCAGAGCTACAGCCCAGCTCCACCCACACAATGACATCACTGAAGCCATGTGATAAAACAAAAATATTCTTAAAGGGACACTCCCATGACACTGCTGACATACTTCGACCCAGAAAACCACTTCTTGTAATGTGCGGCGCTTCCGCTTATGGCGTGGGGGCTGTTCTCTCACACCAGATGCCCGAATGGTCGCGGCGGCCGATAGCTTTCGAGCCTTGCACACTCACTGACACAAAGTGGAACTATGACAAAATCGAAAATGAGGGCCTGGTTGTCGTATTTGACATGAGGAAGTTCCACCGGTATGTCTGCAGCCACGAGGTCACAGTCTATACAGACCACAAGTGTCTGCTTGGGCTGTTCAAGAGGATCGAGTGATTTTCCCTGCCAGGGTCCAGTTTTGGGATTTACTCCTAGCAGTGTATGAGTATACATCGGAACACCGCTTGGGCACGCGGATCCCGCCTGCCACTTTCCATGAGGCTGCTGGCACCTGCCTCTGCCGCAGACGTGATAGCGGCCCTCCACTTCATGTACTCTTTGATGGTCACAGGCCCAGGTGGACCCACAGTTATCCCGGATCCGGCACATGGTCCAGTACAGAACCTTGCTTGAAGATCTGTGGGTCAATACGACAGCTGCATGTGGAGGATGGAGTTTTGTTGTGGGGGAACCATAAGACCATAAGACATAGGAGCAGAATTAGGCCACTCAGCCCATCGAGCCTGCTCCGCCATTCAACCATGGCTGATATTTTCTAATCCCATTCTCCTGTTTTCTCCCCATAACCCCTGATCCCCTTATTAATCAAAAACCTATCTATCTCTGTCTTAAAGACACTCAGTGATTTGGCCTCCACAGCCTTCTGCGGCAAAAAGTTCCACAGATTCATCACCTTCTGGCTGAAGAAATTCCTCCTCATCTCTGTTTTAAAGCATCATCACTTTAGTCTGAGATGGTGTCCTCTGGTTCTAGTTTTTCCGACAAGTGGGGACATAGGTGTCTGTCCCGGGAACGCGGTTGTGCACTTTTACTACAAGGCTTCCACAATGGATAGCCGGGTGTATCCAAGATGAAGTTGCTTTCCCGCAGCTATGTTTGGTGGTCCTGGGTAGACACAGACATCAAGAAGGTGACCCAGCGCTGCAGCCCTTGCCAGGAGAGTTAGAAAGCCCCACCTACTGCTCCGATGCACCCTTGGGAGTAGCCTGGAAAACCTTTCCCCGAGTCCACATGGACTTCGCCATTCCAGGGGCCAATGTTCCTCATCATGGTGGATGCCCACTCAAAGTGGCTCGATGTGCACAAGGTGCAGACCGTGATCACAAAGGCGACTTTGGACAGGCTGTGGAATATGTTCAGTCCCCATGGAATACCCAAAGTGTTAGTGTCCGATAACGGCGCTGTTTTCACCAGCAGGGAGTTCGAGTCATTCATGACCTGAACGAAATTAGACACATGCGGACTGCCCCATAACACCCAGCCTCAAACGGGTTGGCCGAACAGGCAGTCCAAACCTTCAAAAGGGCTGTGAAAAACTGACCACCGGATCTTGGGAGTAGCGACTGGCCTGTTTCATTTTCAGTTCCCTGACGACCCCTCATGTCTCCATGGGAGTGGCACTGGCGGAGTTACTGATTGGATGTCGGTTCAGGTCTCACCTCAGCCTCATCATTCCGATATGTCTCCCGATCCCGTCCTGTCGACGCCTGACCGACGTCTGCTCCCCAAGCGAACAAGAGGGCCTCAGCCAGAGGACATGGACGTTTCTCTGGATTTGGGGGGGTTGGGGGGGAGGGGTTGTTACAACCACCTTGGGGACCAAAGACTGTGCTCTAACAATGAGGCACATGGTATTAAAGGAATTCCAATAACTGGATAGAGCGTTTGTGCTTATTAGGTTGGAAGCAACAGTATCCACCATGAGACAGTATTGGATTAATTTCCCTCTCAATTCTTGTAACTTAGCTGATAAAGGGAGCACAGTGTCAATATGTGCTCATCGGACAACAATAGGAAGTATGGTTAAATGTGAAGATAACTATTTGTGAATACAGTTTTATGGATTGGAAAGATACATTTCACACTAAGTTTAGTGGAGAGAAAGATGACATCATGGGCAAAATTCTCCGCACCCGCGGAAAGTCGTAAAACCGTCGTAAAAATCAGGAGCGTTTTACGACGGTCGCGAAGGCTTCATTTCCCGACGGATTCACTTCCTGGAAATGGGCTAGTAGCGCGGCCGCGTCAATTACGTGCGTGATGACGACGGAACGCGACGACGACACGATCACGCCCACGTGATGCCGCCCGACGCCGTAAAAAGGCACGGGCGACCACAGAATCTGTCGGGCAGGATGTCGGAGCCGAGGAGAGCTGCTCCTCGCTTTGTAGATGCTGACGTCGAGGCGCTGCTCGATGCCGTGGAGCAGAGGAGGGGCATCATCCGCCCGCGGAGAGGGCATCGCCAACCTGTCAACGCGGTACGCCAGGCCTGGGCACGGGAGGGGGGGGGGGGGAGGGACTGGGGCAGAGTTATTTGAGGGTGGTTCACAAAGTTGTCACAGACCCAGCGCTCTGGCCCCGAGGAGAGATGCAATCGTCTTATGACAACTTGCCCCCCCCAAACTGTGCCAGTATCTGAACGGACTGCTGATACCTACCGTTTTGTAATGATCTACCTATGTTCCCTCCCCCAACAGGCCAAGGCTGCTCATAACCACCGTGAGCGGCACAAGACTGGAGGGGGTTCGCCCAACCTGCACCCCCTCAGCACCTTTGAACAGAGGGCCCTGGACCTTGTTGGGGGGTCTGCCACCCGTGATATCGCGCAATGCGAGGTTGGCGGAACTGCAGCAAGTGAGACAACCCTCCCTGACAAACACTCACCCCTCCCCCATCCTCTGTCCCTTCACACACCCTGCCCACTGGGACACCTCCCCCATCCTCTGTCCCTTCACACACCCTGCCCACTGGGACACCTCCCCCATCCTCTGTCCCTTCACAAACCCTGCCCACTGGGACACCTCCCCCATCCTCTGTCCCTTCACAAACCCTGCCCACTGGGACCGTCCAGCGGCCTGCCGAGCAAATCAAAATAACCCGTCTCATTCTCTTCCCTAGGACGTGATGCCGAACGACCAGGGCCGTCTGGCTCCAGACGGAGACAGGAATCTGCCGCCACCTCACCCGGGGCCTCACAACAGAGGGTGCCCGATCAGCGGGCAGCCCCATCCGCCCCAACCCAATCTGCGGACCAGGACGCACAGAGGGTTCGAAGTCCACCACCACCACCAGAAATGGCCAGGGACAACCCTCCTGTCGCTGAGCAGCCCCACACCCTGGAGGAGGCCCTAAACATTGAGAGCGTCGGGCTTGCGGCACTGCTTTCTCCCACCACATCCATCATCCCAGAGACACACACCCCGGCGGGCCTATTTAGTGATGAGTCTCCTGGGGCACAGTCTGGTTGGCACATCACAGCTGAGCAGGTACAGCAGGTGGAGGCCGGAGCAACAGAGGGCCCGGACTCGCGGAGGTCAGACCAGGCCCAGGATGCAGCTGGCTCCCAGACATTTTCTGAGTTCCTGGAGTTTATCAACCCACCCGCACAGCCGATGCCTCAGGAAACCCAGGGAAACAATGGCGGGAGGAGGGCAGCCTTCCTGGCTCTGCAGACGCTGTTAGAGGAGTCGAACCGCGTCCAAGAGCAGGGAGTGGTGCCGCTCATGGCAGAGACCCAGTCCGACACCGCACGGGTGGCATCCGCGGTGGAGGCAATGGGTCAGGCTATGCAAGACGTTGGGGTTAATGTGCACGCGTCATCCTCGGCCCTGGACAGGGTTGCCCTCTCACAGGCAGCAATGTGCCAGAGCCAAAACGACATTGCCGGCGCCCTGCGGGCCATGGCCGAGTCTCAGCAGGCCATGGCCCAGTCGCAGCACGCCATGGCACAGTCCCAGCAGTCGATAGTACAGTCCCAGCAGTCGGTAGCACAGTCACAGCAGTCGGTCGCGGAGACCATCAACCGCCTGACACATGTGCTGGATGGCGTCGTGCACACACAGGTTGAGGTCGCACAGTCCCTGGTGGGAATGTTTAACTCCTTGGACTCCGTCTCTGCAAACCTTCGGATCCTGGTGGATACCGTTGCAGGCCTCCAGGACTGGCAGCGCCAGGTGTCGGTGGTGCGACGGGGCACCTCCCCGCTCGCACCTCTGTCCCAAAGTGAGGCCCGGGGGCCACCGGGCTCCCCGAGGGAGGAGGAAGTTTCGGGGCCTGTCCCATTAACTCCATCACGGGACGTCCCGGAATTCTCGGCCTCCCCCCGTCCCATCCCTGGTGCATCGGGTGGGCAGCAGGCAGAGCAGGGTGGCACAATATCACCCGAGACGCCCGCAGAGCAGCCTGGCCCATCAAGGCCTGGTCGCCCCAGGAAACGCTTAGCCAAGGAGAAACGAGTCGTGGGGGGCGATTCGCAGCAATCCTCCTCCACTCCTGCTGTATCATCTGGGGAGTCACTTAGACGTAGTGGTAGGGCCCGTAAGGCAACTAAGATAGACACTGAGTAAGTTGGCACGGGTGAAGGGCACAGTTCAGTTGTAGGGGCTAGGGCACCTGTAAATAATTGTTAATATTAAACGCACTGTTCCACCTTACTTGTAATACCGTGTGATTGTTCCACAGCCACAGGAATCGTGATGGTGACCGAGTGTCGCTGGGGGTGACGGGTGGCGAAACCTCGGTGCCGGGTGTGCAGTCCCTGCCCCTACCCCCTCCCACAGCTAGCCCACGCGGGCACGTGATGGAGTGTCAGTGACGAACTCAGCGGCCAACAAGGTGGATGGTTCAGCTATTGCCATGGGTCAGACTCTCTCTAACGATTCTGAGCTCACAGCTCTTCGCAGAACGGGCTGTCATCATTCCACATGGCACTGATCACACCCGCTGACACAGCCATCAATGTTGTGCCATTCCGTCTGTACCCAGTGATAAGCGTCATGTCGAAGCGGAGCAGTGTACACTGAGGGGGGGGGGGGGGGTTGTGGTGGTGGCAGTTGTGTGTTGACCCTCTGCATGACTAGCGATGCAGGTGGTGGTTTGGTGTTCATCGGGGACGTCACATGCGATGCGTGAACCGTGCTGCCACCAGGGTGTCGCGTGCCCGCCGTCCTTGCCGGGTCCGTTGTGCCGCCTCCTGGACATCACCAGCACCTGGGTCGTGTCTGCGTTCTGCGCCCGCCACTCCGCCAGCCTCCTCCTCCTCCTCCTCCTCCTCCTTCTCCCTCGCCTCCTCCTCCTCCTCCTCCTCCTCCTCTGTGCTGGCACCACTGCCACTGGCTTCTCCCTCCGCCTCCTGGAGCAGGTCATCTCCCCTCTGCATCGCGATGTTGTGCAGCGCACAGCAGACCACTACAATGCGAGCGACCCTGTCGGCCTGGTACTGCAGGGCCCCTCCGGAGCGGTCCAGGCACCTGAATCTCATCTTCAGGAGGCCAAGGCAGCGCTCCACCACACCCCTGGTTGCTGCATGGGCCTCGTTGTATCGTGTTTCCGCATTGGTCTGAGGCCTCCGTAAAGGCGCCATCAGCCAAGACCTCAGCGGATAACCCCTGTCACCTAGCAACCAGCCCCTCAGCCGGGGGGGACGTCCCTCAAACATCGCAGGGATGAACGACTGCGCTAGTATGTAGGAGTCATGCACACTCCCTGGGAACCTTGCACAGACGTTCATGAACCTCATGTGGGGGTCGCATACCACCTGGACATTAATGGAGTATGTCCCCCTCCTGTTTGTGAACACTTCCTTGTCCACAGCAGGCGGGCGCATGGGGACGTGAACACAGTCGATTGACCCCTGAACCCTCGGTATCCCGGCCACACTGGCAAATCCACGGGCTCGTGAGTCTTGACTTGCTTGGTCCTCGGGAAAGGTGATGTAGCGGTCCGCGATGGCATAGAGGGCGTCGGTCACATCCCGGATGCACCTGTGCACCGATGACTGGGAGATCCCGGAGACGTCCCCGCTCGGAGACTGGAAGGAGCCGGTAGCATAGAAGTTCAGAGCGACCGTCACCTTGATGGCAACCGGGATCGCGTGTCCTCCCCCCGTTCCACGTGGGGCGAGGTGCGACAGGAGTTGGCAGATATGTATCACCGTCTGCCTACTCAGCCGGAGTCTTCTCCTGCAGGTGATGTCCGGCATTGTTAGGAAAGAGACCCGGACACGGTACACCCTCGGCTTTGGTCGTCGCCTCTGGCGCCGTGGCTGCACCCTCACTCGCTCCTCTTCCTCTTCCTCCTCCTCCTCCCCCCCCCCCCATGCTGCTCGACGACTGGCAACTCCTCGGCCCTTCCCTCTGCTGCTGCAGCTGGCCCTGCAGCCACTGCGGGTTGTGGGTGTGGATGCTGCTGCATCTCCAAATCCAGTAGAGCGGCCCCAACCACTGCGCAGAACATCGCCGTTCTGTTCCCATACATCGTGCTAACCTACAGAAGGGTGGTGGGAGGCAGAGAAACGGGACATGTTAGACGGAGGTTAGTCGACACCTCGGCAGCCGCCAGCCATGGGATACCAGTGTGTCCCGGTGGCCTGGTCGCGCTGCTGACACGCGGTCAGCCTAACCCCTGGTCACTTTCTGCATCGAACGGCCAGTAAACTATGGCCTCCTCACGGGTGCGTCAGTGGCCTGTGTCCGGAAGCCACAGGGGAACCAGCGGCCGTGTCCTCGTCACCGGCACACCATGGCATGCTGGCAGACATTTTGTTACGGGGTTGGACGGCTCACTCTCTACCTAAGCCCCCCCCCCTCCGTCGCCCCCCACTGCCTCCCCCGTCTCCCCCCACTGCCTCCCCCGTCTCCCCCACTGCCTCCCCCGTCGCCCCCCACTGCCTCCCCCGTCTCCCCCACTGCCTCCCCCGTCGCCCCACACTCCCCCCGCTCTGGACCCCCTCCCGTTCTCAGGGATGCCTTCCCCGTTGTGGCCAGACTCGAGCGGTGCGCTGAGCGGTGCGCTGAGCGGTGCGCTGAGTGGTGCCCTGACCTCCTCCAAGCTGTCGTCAGCCAGGCCGACTGGTTGACGAATTTAAAAAGCAGGTGTGTTTCACGACGTGCAAACAGGGCGCCATGACGTCGGGACTTCGGCCCATCCGGGCCGGTGAATAGCGGGGGGGGCTATCAGTGGCGATTCTGGTCGTGTCAGGGGCGGGAAGGAGGCGTTTGTCGGGAATGGCGACGCCGACATTTTGCGGGGTTCGGAGAATAGCGGGAGGGCGTCGGAACAGCGTCGCCGTAAAAATTTCCGACGCCCGCTATTCTCCGAACCGTCGTGAGTCCGGAGAATCGCGCCCCATATATTTTCGGAGCAACAATAAGAAGACTACAAGTACACTAAATAGTTAAACTTTAAAACAAGGTAAAAAAAATTAAAGCTGATATGAGTAAAAGTGACTGCAAAACTATTGGACATTTCAAGGTACCTATAATTGGTATCACTTAATATGTGCCTCCAGTTCCACACCAATGTGGTATGATTCCATTATATTGGCCACCTTGCCAAGAGAGGAAACACCTCAGATCCCCTGAGACCCCTACGAGTGACTTTTGGCCTGGTCCCCTTTTGAAGAGACCAGCACTGAACAGCACTCGCCCGAGGTCTCCAACACCTTGTTTAGATCGCTGGAGTGCATATTAGAGTCTCACTCAAATATGCAGATTTGCTAAAAAGTGATCTGTTCACAATGGGCGGGATTCACATCGTTACGTCTCGAGAGATCGTGCCACACTGCCTTTCGGGCGTGATGCGGCTACAGTACTAGGTTGCGTCCATTGTATCTTACAACTTCTGAAAATAGTGATTTTTTGCATCCACTCAAAACCAACATGTAAAATTGGGAAAACTGCAGAAGTTTGCAGTGAGAATTAAGTGTGTCAATGTCAGATGGAAAACAATGGGCGGAATTCTCTGCTCCCGGGAAGAATCGGGAAGGCCGTCGTGAACTCGGCTGAGTTTCACGACGGCCTCGGAGGCCGCTCCTCTCACCGTATTCATCCCCCACCCGGGGGGCTAGGAGCGGCGCTCCGTTATTCTTGGCGGCCAGGCCTTGACACTTGCATCATGGCGGCGCGCCGAGAATGACGCAATGGCGGCACCTATGTGACGTCAGCCGCGCATGCGCAGGTTGGCCGGCTCCAACCCGCGCATGCGCGGCAGACGTCACGACGGCTGATGGCTCAAACCCGCGCATGCGCGGTGGCCATCTTCCCCTCCGCTGCCCCGCAAGACGTGGCGGCTTGATCTTGCGGGGCGGCGGAGGGGAAAGAGTGCGTCGCTTTGAGACGCCGCCCGGCGATTGGTGGGCACCGATCGCGGGCCAGTCCCCTCCCGAGCACGGCCGTGGTGCTCACTCCCCTCTCCACCCCCCACAAGCTTCAAACGGGCCTTTGGCACCCATGTTCACGACGGCAGCGACCAGGTGTGGTTGCCGCCATCGTGAAACGGTCACGAACGGCAGGCCGCTCGGCCCATCCGGGTCGGCGAATCGCGGGTCGCCGTGAAAAACGGTGAGCGCCGATTCTTCCGAGCGGGGGTGGGAGAATCGCGGGGGGCGCCAGGGGAGGTGAAATGAGTCACCCGGCCCTCCCGCGATTCTCCCGCCCGGCGTGGGGAGTGGAGAATCACGCCCAATTATTTCATTTTTTCTCACCTTTACTCTCAATTGTTATTGCATTGTGCTGCTACAGGATAAAGCAAAATTTATAAACGAAAACACATGTTTGATTAGAAATTAGTGAGATGCCTGAAGCTATTCATCTGGTTAGAATATGTTCTATGTTCTATGTCCTGAAGAAATTAATTAGGTCAGCAACGATACAACAATGAGAAAAGGCTTACCAACAGCTTGAACTTTAAACAGTTGTTATTGAAGTCAGAAAGCTACGATATAGTGATTTGTTTTACTACATAAAAGCAACAAAAAAGCTTATTTAATTGTCTACATAAAAGTATGTGCTAAAGTGTTCATGAAAAAGAGAATGTGACCCTTACCTGATTGGTAGCATAGATTATGCTAGTTAGCTGTGTTTCTGAATATCTAACACCGCACTTGTCAAATACTGCTTCAATAGTGCCATCATCTAGCATCTTGAAACTCTGCAGCACATAAAGAAAAAAACATCAATTCGTAACTCAGGACCAGATGAACAGAATTACTTAAACTGAGGTTTCCTCTCAGACGATAAGTTCATTATAAGCTGTTATATAGCAAAGCTATAAAATTAACTCAAATAGTTTTACTATAAATTATTTGCAGCATAATAATAGTTTATGCCTTTAATAACGTCTTTTATAGTACTTTTGTACCATTGGAATTACAGGATTGACTGAGAGGGCCAATGGAAATTGCTGCTGACTTTTCTTCAGGTGTGATTAAACATAGTGAACCAAAACAGGCAGAGAAGTTAGGATGGCGGAACAGTTCTGGACTCAATTTTCCTCTAACCTCCACCTGCAATTTAGCTGCATGTTTGAAACTGAAACAGGAGAACTGCTTTTTGAACTGATGGTCTATTGAAAACCTTGGTTATCTTTCGTGCTAAACTCCTTCATCGAATTCAGGTGCTTATCACCAGGTCTCACTGACTTTTCTACTTTCAGGGGATATTTGACATTTTTCTTGTTGGACTATGGAAGATTAGCTGCCTATTTATGTAGCTGAGATAAATAAATAGAATTAATGCACAGATCAGCCATGATCCAGGTGAAAGGCAAATCAGGTGGCGTATTTCTGTTTCTGTCCTACTAATCTGGCTTTGTGCTTCCTTGCTGTACAAAACGGAATCCTGTAAACTCTGAAGATATCCAAGGTGAACTCATTTATTACATTCAAAATGTATCACCTGGAGGATTTCAATCTGGTCGGCAACTAGTCTCAATTTCTCCACTGACATAGTCAAATCTTTAAACACAGATCAAATACCACCGTCTAGAGAAAGTAAGAGGGAGGGGAAAGGTGAAATTATATTTAAGGGAATAGCACTCAAAGGCATTGTGATTATAGTTTTGAGTAAAAGATGTAATAAGTCAATTTCCATGCGGGTTCACCACCTCTTCAGCTGCAATGATCTTGGAGTTCAGACCATTTTTCCAAGGTTTCCCTGTTTTTTTCTGCTGAAGTTATTGTAGACGAGCACCATATAATTATTTTTTTAAAATTATAATTCCAAATAATCCAATGAAAAAATCCTCCTCATTGGGGTGGCACAGTGGCTAGCACTGTTGCCTCACAATGCCAGGGACCTGGGTTTGCTTCCAATCTCTGGTAACTGTAAGGCATTTGTATTTTCTCCATGTGCCGGCATTGGTTTCCTTTGGGTGCTCCGGTTTCCTCTCACAGTCCAAAGATGTTCAGGTTAGGTGGATTGGCCCTGCTAAATTGCCCCTTAGTGTCCAAAAATGTGTAGGTTAGCTGGATTAGCCATGCTAAATTGTTCCTTAGGGTGAAGTAGGGTGGGGGATTGGGCCTAGGTAGGGTGGTCTTTCGATGGGTCGGTGCAGACTCAATGGGCCAAATGGCCTCCTTCTGTACTGTGGGGGATCTCTGATTCTTTGATTCTATTTCATTCATAAATGGTCAACTCCTTATTCTGAGACCGAGCCTGTGAGTTAAGCATGGGAAAACATTTTTTCTGGATTTGCCCTGTCAATAGAGAATATATTTCAACCCAAAAGCATATTAAATTAACATTTTATCTAACCTTCATGCCATGAAGTAAAGGGGAAAAAATGCAAGATTGGGAAGGAAATATGGAGATTAAGGGCTGCAAACAGAAATGGCACAGCTTTTCTATCCACAAATGTTAACCCACTGTATAGTTCCAGTACTTTAATTTAATTTCCTACTGGTTTAATAGTATTGTTTGAGAGAGGAAATCTTACTTTGACAAGCAGGTACGTGCACGCTCCATGGAATCGGTACTGCTTTGAATCAAACGTGGTGACATATGAGCCCCCTTCAATAGAGCATCGGCCTGGACATGGCAGATTGATGCAGTTCCATTTACCCATAAAGCATTTGCTGTACAAATAATAATAGGATTTAATTCACAAAAAAATGAGTGTATCATATTGTTGGAGCACAATGCTGAATCGTCATACTTGATATTGTGGTTCATGCTCTGGATTGACTACCAGTGTAGACTGACCCTTATGATTCACATCTGCATGTCCACTGGAGAAGTACTGATTACTAAGGTGCAAATCAATACCTACCCCCACTGTAACTCCACGAGAACAAATTTACACCAACTGATAAAAAGGGCCAATTTTGCTGAGCTAATTACAATGGGTGAACAACACTTGCCTTTGGTCCAAGGGTGGTATCATGTCCGGTACAGGCTTGAACTGCTGAAGGACCTGTTCCTGTGCTGTATTGTTCTTTTGGATATGGAGGGATAGGGAACTAGGAAGTGCTGAGGGTTTTGGCCAAGGGTGGTATCATGACCGGTACAGGCTTGGAGGGTCGAATAGCCTGTTCCTTTGCTGTATTGTTCTTTGTTCTTTATTAAAAAGTGTCAATTGCCAGTATATTGTGAGGAAGAGATACCCCTTAAATTATGAATTACCACAAGGTACAGGTCAATTTGTGCCACTCCACGGGTATCTTTGGCAAAACAGCTCCCCACTCTTTACCTCTTCATCATTTTCACAAACTTGTTACATTTGCAAATTAATCTCTCATTACATACACAACAGAAAGGTAAAATAAAGAACTGAAGAAAAAGGAGCTGCAGAAGGTAATTTGGCCCATCAAGCCCACTCTGCCATTCAGCAAGGTTAAGTGTGATCTTTTACCTCAACTCCACCTTCCCACACTATCCCCATATTATTTAAACTCCTAAGTACCGCAAAATCTATTAATCTCTGCCTTGAATATGAAAACCACTAAGCATTAACAACCCTCTGGGTCAACAATTCCAAAGATTCACACCTCTTTGAGGAAAATTCACCTCATTTCACTCTTAAATGGTCAACCCTTCATTCTGAGGGATAGCACAGTGGCACGGTGGTTAGCACTGCTGCCTCACAGCTCCAGGGTCCAGGATTCAATTCTGGCCTCGGGTGACTGTCAGCCTGCAGTTTGCACTTTCTCCCTGTGTCTGCGTGGGTTTCCTCAGGTTGCTCCCGTTTCCTCCCACAGTCCAAAGATGTGCAGGTTAAGTGGATTCACCGTGATAAATTGCCCCTTAGGGTCCAAAATGTGGGGTTACTGGGTCATGGGGACAGGGTGGGGGTGTGGGCTTAAGTAGGGTACTCTTTTCAAGGGCCGGTACAGACTCGATGGGCCGAATGGCCTCCTTCATCACTATAAATTCTATGATTCTGAGGCTGTGAACCTATGAGCTAGACACCTCAACCAGGGAAAATATTTTCTCTGGATCTAATGAAACAAAATGAAAATCGCTTATTGTCACAAGTAGGCTTCAAATGAAGTTACTGTGAAAAGCCCCTAGTCGCCACATTCTGGCACCTGTTTGGGGAGGCTCTTACGGGAATTGAACCGTGCTGCTGACCTGCCTTGGTCTGCTTTCAAAGCCAGCGATTTAGCCCTGTGCTAAACAGCCTCTACCCTCAAGTCCCTTAAGAATTTTATGTTTCAATTATCTCTCATTCTTCTAAACTCAAGGGTTTGAAAATCAGGATTGCAGGGGCTCGGAACCCATCCAAGCTGATTCCAGCAACCCTGATGTCACATTACACTCTAATGAGCATCGGCATAAGGCAGGACTTCCGTCACTCACTCAGGAGGAAGTCCCATCTTGGAGAGCTGCTGATCAATCAGATTGGCAAGCAGATCTCCAGTCCCACCAGGAACAGCGCTGCAGTCTGCGGGAGAGGTATTGCAGGGAGCTGCCTGACATGAGGTCACGGGATTCAGAGGCCAGGTAACTGGCAGCGACTACAGGGCGAAGGGAGTAGGGAACGTCAAGGGGTATCACAAGGGTGGTGATCGAGGTCATGGGAATAGGCTTGGGTGGGGTAGGGATGTCGGGAAGACACCGGGCATTAGAGGGAGAGCGTCGCCATTCAGAATACTTTTCTGATGGAGGCACCCCTTCTTCCTTCCCACTCAAGGTGAAACTTTATTTTCACGTTTTGTCCCGAGCTGTTAGTCGTCTGCCAACCTAAAAATTGAGGCTGGGTGGGAAAAGGTTCTTCAGTGGCCATTAAGTGGCCACTTAAGAGCGTTAAATGGAGCAAGGGCAGAATTCCCATCCAGGACCCTGCCCGTACCAGTGAAATATCCCTGGTCAGGATGGGAAGGAACCCAAAAGGAATCCTGTCCTTGCAATTTACACACTTCACCCCCACCTCAGAGCCTGCTAGCTGGGTGACATAAAATTATTCTCCAGGGATTTATGGACCTAGTCTACGCAATCTATCTATATTGGACAATCTCCACATCCCGAGAACAATCTCATGTACCTTCATTCTGTGTCCTTCCATAGACAAGGAAATCAAAACTGTACAAAGTACTCCAAGTGTGGCCTCACCAATGCATAGTATAACTGTAGTGAGTCATCTTTACTCATGTACTCCAGTTATTTGTAGCAAAAGTTATCGTAACATTTGCCTTTTTAATTGCTGTTTTTTATCCATTCACAGGATGTGAGCATCGCTGGTTAGGTCAGCATGTTTTGGCCATTCCTGGTTCCCATTGAAATGGTGTTGGTCAGCTGCCTTCTTAAACCGCTGCAATCCTTGTGGTGGAAGTACACCCACAGTGTTGTTAGGGAAAGAGTTCCAGGATTTTAAAGCAGCGACAATGAATGAACGGTGATATATTTCCAAGTCAGTATAATACATGGCTTGAAGGTGAATTTGTAGGTGGTGGTATTCCCATGCATCTATTGCCTTCGTCTTTCTAGGTGGTAGAGGTCATGGGTATGAAAGTACAGAAAAAGGTACCTTGGTGATTTGCTACAATGCATCTTGCAGATGGTACACACTGCTGCCAAGGTGCGTCGATGGTGGAAGGAATAAATGTTGACGGTGAGAATGCAATGCCAATCCTCTTTCACAATTTACCTACATGTTAACTTTCTGCAATTCATATATAAGGACACCCAAATCCATCCAAATGTCAACATTTCAGAGTGTATTATCATTGTCATTTTTATTTTTCCTACCAAGGTTGATAACTTCACACTTCGTCACGTTACATTCCACCTGCGGTGTTGTTGCCCAGTCATCCAACATGTATATATCTCTTGCGGCCTCCACACCTTTCTTTCCCACTTACATCCCCATTTAGCTTGGAATGGTCAGAAAACTTGTGATACATTCCACTTAGTGCAATCTTCTCCCTTCATGCTTGAGTGATTATGAAGTGGTCAGCTGGAAATTGACAGCACTTAACTCTGAACTGGTTAATGTTTATAAACATTGTGGAGCTCTTCAGAGTCACTCAAGCGTGAAGGAAGATGAATGGAGCAAAGGCCATAGTTGTGTGTATGTGGTCGTCAATCACGACCTAGTATGGGAAATGAATGACGGCT
This sequence comes from Scyliorhinus canicula, assembly GCF_902713615.1. Classification (NCBI taxonomy): domain Eukaryota; kingdom Metazoa; phylum Chordata; class Chondrichthyes; order Carcharhiniformes; family Scyliorhinidae; genus Scyliorhinus; species Scyliorhinus canicula. The sequence goes on from NC_052154.1 coordinate 101,746,781, forward strand.
TGGAGCTCAAGGATTTGAGGTGGTTTAAACAAAATGTCATTTTGAGCGGGAAAACTAGTGCGAATCCTGCTGCGTTCTCTGGCACGATTGCCATCGCAATTCTTCCATACTTAGTAATTTTTTTGAACTTGGGGAGATTCCTGCCAGGTATTCTCCCGCCTCATCCCAAAGTGATTGACACCTTGCTATGAGGTTACCAAAGGCCCAGACCTACCCCCTGATACCTTCCCCCCGATAGCCCCGGCTGCTCCCCCCTTTCATCACCACTACCCCTCTCAGGTCCCTTGACACCCTGGCAGTGCCAACCAGTGTGCCAAGGTGACAGTGCCAGGACACTGGCCTGCCCTATCTCTGACCACTCAGGGGCTCCAATGACCTACGAGCCCCCCAGTGCGGCCATCACAAATGGTCTTCATTGATGGAGACCAGTAGTGATTCCCATCAACCTCATTCTGCGCCAGCAGGGGTGGAGAATCCCGGGATCTGGGAGACTCCGACTATAACCCGTAAATGAATATTTAAATACTCATTTAAATATGTGAATCTGGTTCACGACCTGCGAGAGGATGAACCAGATTGCATTCGGTATCATCAGCCGTAAGAATCACACTCTGTTCGGTCCCTGGCAGAAACCCATTTAGGGGCTCTCCCGCTATTCTCTGGGAATAATGGGATGTCCACAGAGCGCAATGTGAGGGGAGAATAGCCCCCACCGTGTCAACATATGCACAACAAAGACAGCAAAGAGATAGAATATCTTCTCTCACTATTCATGATTAATGTCTGAGAGATTATATTATACGGTTATTTTAAATAAAATGTACTGTCAAATGATACTGTCAAGTTCTAAATGATTCAAGTATTACAGCAGTACACGTAGATTGGTTTGAACATTGAACCATAGAATCCCTACAGTGCGTAAAGAGGCCATTCAGCCCATCGACACCGACTCTCTGAAAGATCACCCTACCTAGGCCCACTCCCCTGCCCTATCCCCGCAACCCCACCAAACCTGCACATCCTTGGACACCAAGAGGCAATTTTAACACGGCCAATCCACCTAACCCATACATCTTTGGACTGTAAGAGGAAATTGGAGCACCCGGAGGAAACCCACACAGACACGGGGAGAAAGTGCAAACTGCACACAATCACCCAAGACTGGAATAGCATTTAGGTCCCGGGTGCTGTGATGCAGCAGTGCTAACCACTGTCACTGTGCCACCCGAAATTGAAATACTTCTTGTATGCTAGGAGAGTTTTTGATTCAACCACCCTTTCAGACGGATTCTCCAGTCGCCGACACCAAAATCGCATTTGGTGATCGGCCAGAGAATCCCTGTTGGTGGCAAAATCGGGGACCGGCGCCTCATTTGCAATGCTCCACCCCCTCAAAAATGGCGGGACAGCCTCACGATGTCACCAGAGGTCCTTCCCCCGATGCTGTGCCCCCAATGGGCTGAGTTCCCAAATGCGTGGAACACTTATCCTTTTTTTACTTCTGATACCGGCATGGCGGCTGAGGACTGAGTCTAGCGCCGCCACAGTCGGGGGGCGCCGTTCCGTGGGCAGGTGGGGCTTTGGCGGGTGCTTGGGGCCAGTATGTGGCAAGCCGGGACCGCGCACGGCCGCGCCATGTTGCACGATCCGGCCGCTGCAGGCCGCCGATGTGCGCCTTCGCTGCTCCAAGGAAAACAGTCCCAATCTATCCAATCTTTCTAATCTAACCCTGGCTACAAAATCCACTCCCTAACCATCAATACCATTCACTTCTCTTACAGCTTGAAGCTGAACCAGACCATTCACAAAAACAGAAAACGCTGGAAAATCTCAGCAATTCTGACAGCATCTGTGGAGAGCGAACAGAGCAGTATTCTTCCCTAACCGGTGGGACAGGTCGTACCAGCGCCGAGGAGTGGCGTGAACCACTTTGGATTTGGGCCGCCCGAAAGGTGGGGAATCCTCCGCACCTTCAGGAGCTCGGCCGGCGCCGACGGGTTTGGCGCCACGCCAACCGATGCCGAAGGGCCTCTGCTGGTGCGAGTTGGCGCATGTGCAGGAGCATCAGCGTGTGCTGGCGCCATCCCAGTGCATGCACAGGTGGGTTTTTCTCCACGCAGCCATGGTGGACTGTTACAGCGGCCAGCGCGGAGAGAAAGGGTTCCCCCACGGCACAGGTCCGCCCGCGGATCAGTGGGCCCTGATCACGGGCCAGGCCACGGTGGGCGCTGACCTGGGGCCAGTTCCCCCCGCGCCCACCCCACTGAGGACTCCGCTCCACAGGCCACCTGCAGAGCCAGGCCCTGCCGGTAAAGACCTGGAACGGGATTCTCCGACCCCCCGCCGGGTGGGAGAATCAGCGGGGGCCGGCGTGAATCCCGCCCCCGCCGTCTCCCATAGTCTCTAGCACCAGAGATTCGGCAGGGGCAGTAATCGCGCCGCGCCTGTCGGCGGGCCCCCCCTTGGCAATTCTCCGGCCCACGATGGGCTGAAGACCCGCTGCTAGCATGCCGGTCCCGCCGGCGGGAATCAATCCACCTACCTTACCGGCGAGACTGGCGGTGCGGGCGGGCTCCGGGGTTCTGGCAGGGGCGCGGGCGATCTGGCCCTGCGGGGTGCCCCCACTGTGGCCTGGCCCGCGATCGGGGCCCACCGATCGGCGGGCGGGCCTGTGCCGTGGGGGCACTCTTTTCCTTCAGTGTTGGCCATAGCATTCACGATGGCCGACGCAGAAGTGACCCCCTCCCCTGCGCATGCACGGGGATGACATCAGCAGCCGCTGATGCTCTGGCACATGTGCGGTCTTCCGCCGGCCGGCAAAGTCCCTTCGGCCCCGACTGGCGTGGTGCCAAAGGCCTTTCCCGCCAGCTGGCCGGGCGCCAACCACTCCGCCGTGGGCCTAGCCCTCAAGGTTAGGGCTAGGCCCTTTCTCCGCACCTTGGGGCGGCCCGACGCCGGAGTGGTTCAAGCCATTCCATCCCGTCGGAACCCCCCGCCCCGCCAGGTAGGGGAGAATCCCGGCCCGGCTGTATTTCACGCCGGTGGGACCTGCCGAAAATGGGAAGCTACCCGGCCCATCGTGGGCTGGAGAATCGCCATGGGGGCCGCTGCCAATGGCCCCCCACCAGCGCGCCGCGATTCCTGCCCCCGCCTAAAAACTGGCACCAGAGAATCCGGCAGCTGGTTTCAAGGCTGGATTTACGCCGCCCTCCACTGATTCTCCGGCCCGGCGGGGGTCAGAGAATCCCGCCCCTGACATTTCGGGGGGGATTCTCCGACCCCGCGCCGGCTGTGGCGCACATGCGTGGACCTACGCCGCCCGTTCTGACGCACATATCGGCTGCTGGAGCAGCGTGAGGCTCTCCAGTGCCATGCTGGCCCCCTGTGCAGTGCAGGTTCTGATCCTAGGGGCCAGATGACTCCGTTGACGGAGTGAAGACTTAACCCCGGATCGGAGAATCCTGCCCTCGAGTCTGGATGACTCTTCATCAAAACTTCATCAAAGTTGCAGTGGTATTTTTGAAACATGGAACTTGATTTTTGTCAGACTCACACGATACTATATTGTTCCAGGTGGCTGGTATTAGTAAAGTGAATCCAGAAGGCATGCACATTCTGATAAGAGCAGAAAATTGACATCAACAACTCCCAAATTTCTATCTCATTGATGTTAGAACCCCTCCTCCATACAAAAATAGATGGAATAAACTGTTTATTCTAAAAATATAAACTGAAGAGAAAGTATTGATAAATATCTAAACGTTTTAGTCTTACCAGGATTTGCATGGTGAAATCACTGAACCGCCAGGAGCATAGACTTGACCATTTAGAACACACGGACAGCGACTCAGGGGTATGCACATGTCCTTGGTAGAAATGTCATCAAGAACAGTTCCTGTGAAAAGTTGAAAATTGCATTTAGATAGTTTTATTCCATGGGCTATCTAAATTATAGGGTCAGGAGAAAAGGTTAGAAGTTGAGGATTCTGCTGTGAGTTATCCTCCCACCTACAAGGTCCATTGCTATGAGCACAGCAAGAAGTCTTCCAACACCAGGTTAAAGTCCAACATGTTTGTTTCAAACACTAGCTTTCGGAGCACTGCTCCTTCCTCAGGTGATTCACAGCATCAACCAGCCTACTTCATCACCACCTTATCCACCATCAAAACATTTGACACCATCCACTGATGATCTTACCATTGATGATCCCATCTATTACTTTGTTGATGTTTGGGTTAGAGTGTTGGCTGATCAGGTGGTAATTGATCAGGTTCTTCTTTTTGGATGTTTCTGGACAATATATTTCAATATATTCACAGAGATGCCAGAACTAGTTTAGCCAGGGACATGGGTAGTTCAGGAGTACTGCTTGTGATGCATGTAGGACTTTCACAAATCTTGTATTAGATGTATTTAGTTCAGTAAGGGCTAACAGCTTGGGTTAATGTGTGTATGTTTGTTGCAGTTGTGTTTTTAAAAATTCTGGTTTGCAAGACAGCTGGGCTTTTTGGGAGCCAGAAGTGCAATTACACCATTGTACAGGGTTCGGTTAATGGATTTTTATTTATATTAAGACGGTTCCCTGTGGAGTATCTGGGGCGGGATTCTCTCCTACCCAGCGGGGCGGGGGTCCCGGTGGGATGGAGTGGCGTGAACCACTCCAGCGTCGGGCCGCCCCAAAAGGTGCAGAGGACCTTTATGGGCCAAGCCCTCACCTTTAGGGGCTAGGCCCGCGCTGGAGTGGTTTGCACCCCGCCGACTGGGGTGGAAGGCCTTTGGTACCACGCTAGCCGGGGGCGAAGGTACTCCACCGGCCGGCGGAAGTCTGCACATGCGCGGGTGCGTCAGTGGCTGCTGACGTCATCCCCGCGCATGCGCAGGTGGGGTCACCTCTGCTTCGGCCATCGCAGAGGCTGACATGGCCGACGTGGAGGGGAAAGAGTTGTCCCACGGCACAGGCCCGCCCGCAGATCGGTGGTGCCCGATCGCGGGCCAGGCCACCGTGGCGGCACCCCCCCGGGGCCAGATCGCACCGTGCCCCCAACAGGACCCCGGAGTCCGCCCGCGTTGCCTGGTCCCGCCATCGCGGGCCGGAGAAACGTCGGGGGGTGCCTGCCGACCGGTGCGCGCGATTCCCACCCCCGCCGAATCTCCGGTGCCGGAGAATTCAGCGGCAGGCAGGTGCGGGATTCACCGCGCCCCCTGGCGATTCACTGACCCGGCAGGGGTTCAGAGAATCCCGCCCCTGATCAGAGGCATTGGGTGAGATTCTCCGTTTGGGATGCTATGGCGGGATTCTCCGTAGCCCGAAGCCGAAATCGTTATCAGTGATTGGGCGGAGTATGGACTCCAATGCCAAAATCGGGGCTGGCGCTGGTCGACCATTTTCCACCCGTCCAAAATGACGTCATCGTGACGCGCATTGTTTCAGCGCCGTTGCCGCATCATCGGCCGGCCCACTCACGGTGCTTCGCCCCCAGCAGGGAGTGGCCAGAGAGTGGGCTATGGAGTCGCGAATGGCACGTTAGGGTCAGCACACGGCCGGCACCATGTTGTGCGGCACGACCGGCAGGTTGTCAGCCGTGCGCATGCGCAGCCCGGGATCCGGCCATTCTGCATCCACTTACTGTGCGATCCGCGGGATTTTCGCTCAGCGCCGGTGCTAGTCCCTCGCCAGTATCGGAATCATTGAGGGATCAGCGCTGGTCCCAGCACTTATCCTCCAGAGCGGAGAATCCAGCCCTGTGTTCTCCCGCCAGAGGAGAATTCCCACTGGCAGCACAAATCGGGAAGCAATTCAGCATGGATAAGAATACGAGTGATTCCAGAGGGTATCACGCTATTGGGCAGTCATTTTGAGAGGGCGGCCTGACAGTGAAGCCTCGTGGCCGGTCACCCTGCCCACCCCTTGTCCCCAGCAAATTAACCCCGCACATCACCCCCCACCTCAATTACGGAGGGGATCGGACCACCCCTCCCGAGGTCTCCCCAAGTAGGAAGACCCCCCCACCCAGGGACCCCTTAATAGGGAGACCCTCAGGGACCCCATAATAGGGATCCCCCCTCCCCCCACCCCCTAATAAGGAGAATCCCTGGGACTCCCTAACTGAAGAGACCCTCTAACTAGAGGGACCCCCATGGAGATCTCTTAACTAAAGGACCCCCACAGGGACAGCCTGACTAAACACACCAACCCACAGAGATCTCTCTAACCAAAGGGACATCCCACAGGCACCCCCTGACTAAAGTGACCACCCTCATAGACCCTGCTAGAGAGGTATTGAAAAAAATTACATCTGTAACACTTTGAAGCTCCAGGTGTCCATTCCTGGAAGGAGAACAGCTGTGAGCTATGTTTGTGCCTTCTTTGGACCTGTACAGCCAGTGAAGAGCTAGATTCACAAAACAATTTTGGTGAGAGAAACAGTGGCTACCCTGGCTTAATGGATCCCTGCAGAGCTGTAACAATATACAATTGGTTCTATTGTTTGACGTTCCAGTGAGCAATCAACCACAATGCGTTTGGCAGGCAATGGACTGTGAATTTCAATGTAAACAATCCAGTTCAAATATTCAGCAACCTAGTCATACATACTGCCTTCAATACTTCAAAAGTCAACAAAATTGACTGTGAGAAAACCACTTCAAAGTTTTCCATCACATTAAAGGAATAACTTTCACCTTCATCTCACAGACCTTTAAACGTTGCATGCTGACAGACTTTTTAAAGTATTTGCGGGTACAGATGAGATCACTTTCATTTTATTATGAGAAAACTTTATTTCTTACATACTGACTTACTGTTTAAAGGGTTAAGGGCTGCAGATAAGAACACTTGCACTTCATTATTATGATGTGGAGGTGATGGCGTTGGACTGGGGTGAGCACAGTAAGAAGTCTTACAACACCAGGTTAAAGTCCAACAGGTTTGTTTCGAATCACTAGTTTTTGGAGCACTGCTCCTTCCTCAGGTGAATGAAGGGGTAGGTTCCAGAAACATATATATAGACAAAGTCAAAGATGCAAGACGATACTTTGAATGCGAGCATTTGCAGGTAATTAAGTCTTTACAGATCAAGAGAGAGGGGTAATCCCAGGTTAAAGAGGTGTGAATTGTCTCAAGCCAGGACAGTTAGTAGGATTTCACAAGCCCAGGCCAGATGGTGGGGGTCCAATCACCATCTGGCCTGGGCTAGCGAAATCTGACCAACTGTCTCTCTGGAACTGTAAAGACTTAATTACTGCAAATGCTCACATTCAAAGCATCGTCTTGTATCTTTGAGGATACCCAGGTCTCATTGCACATTCCCCTCTCATAATTTATGGACATTTAGATAATAGTCTGCCTTCTCATTTTGCTACCAAAGTGGATAACCTCACATTTATCCAAATTATACTGAACCTGCCACTCATTTATCCACTCCCTCAACTTGCCCAAATCACACAGAAGGATATTTGCATCCTCCTCACAGCTCACCCTCCCACCCAATCTGGTGTTATCTGGAAATTTGGAAATATTACATTTTGTTCCCTTATCTAAACCATTAATATATATTGTCAGGGGTCCCAGAACCGATCCCTTCGGTACCCACTGCCAATTTTAAAAAGACCCATTAATTCCTACTCTTTGTTTTCTGTCTTCCAACCAGTTTTCTATCCATCTCAATACACTAACCTCTAATCCCATGTGCTTTAATTTTATTTTATACACTAATCTCTTATGTGGGATTTTGTCAGAAGCCTTCTCAAGGTCCAAATATACCACATCCACTGGCTCTGCATCATCAACTCTACTAGTTACATCCTCGAAGAATTCCAGTCGGTTTGTCAACTATGATTTCCCTTTCATAAATCCATGCTGACTCTGTCCAATCTGGCCACTGTTTTCTAAGCACTCTGCTATCTATTGATGATGGATTCTATAATTTAGCTACCCTCCAATTTACAGGAACTGTTTCAGAGTCTATTTTGGAATTTTGGAAGATGACCACCTATGCATTCAGTGGGTGTGATCCAATGGCCATGCAGCGCCTGAAAAGTAGCTCGACACAGCACAGTGTGGCTGGTAAAAGCTGGGAGACCTCGTTCCTAGGACCTACCTCACTCACAATGCCTCGCGCGATCCAATGCAATCTCACGAGACGCTGCGATGTAAATCCTGCCTATTGTGGGTGGGATCACCTTTTGGCAAATCTGCGTATTAGAGCGAGACAGCCATCTTCCCCAATATTGACTGGGACTCACTTAGTGCTAGGAGCTTGGATGTGGCAGAGTTTCTAAGGAACATCCAAGAGGGCTTCTTAAAACAATATGTAAATAGTCCAACTAGGGAAGGGCTGTACTGGACCTGGTATTGGGGAATGAGCCCGGCCAGGTGGTAGAAGTTTCAGTAGGGGAGCATTTCAGGAACAGTGACCACAATTCAGTAAGTTTCAAAGTGCTGGTGGACAAAGATAAGAGTGGTCCTTGGGTGAATGTACTAAATTGGGGGAAGGCTGAGGGCAGCACCACGGTGGCACAGTGGTTAGCATTGCTGCCTACGGCGCTGAGGACCCGGGTTCGAATCCCGGCCCTGGGTCACTGTCCGTGAGGAGTTTGCACATTCTCCCCGTGTCTGCGTGGGTTTCACCCCCACAACCCAAAGATGTGCAGGGTAGGTGGATCTGCCACGCTAAATTGCCCCTTCGTTGGAAAAAAAATTGGGTACTCTAAATTTATTTTTTTTAAATTGGGGGAAGGCTAATTACAACAAAATTAGGAGGTAACTGAAGAACCTAGATTGGGGCGGATGTTTGAGGGTAAATCAACATCTGACATGTGGCTTTCAAATGTCAGTTGAAAGGAATTCAGGACCGGCATGTTCCTGTGAAGAAGAGGGATAAATATGGCAAATTTCGGGAACCTTGGATAACGAGAGATATTGTAGGCCTCATCAAAAGAAAAAGGAGGCATTTGTCAGGGCCAGAAGGCTGGGAACAGATGAAGCATGTGTGGAATATAAGGAAAGTAGGAAGGAACTTAAGCAAGGAGTCAGGAGGGCTGAAAGGGATCATGAAAAGTCACTGGCAAATTGGGTTAAGGAAAATCCCAAGGCTTTTTACACGTACATAAAAAGCAAGAGGGTAGCCAGGGAAAGGTGCGAGGTACTAAATGAATACTTTGCATCAGTATTCACCAAAGAGACGCAATTGGTGGATGTTGAGTCTGGAGAAGGGTGTGTTGATAGCCTGGGTCACATTGAGATCCAAAAAGACGGGGTGTTGGGCGTCTTGAAAAATATTAAGGTGGATAAGTCCCCAGGGCCTGATGGGATCTTCCCCAGAAAGCTGAAGGAGGCAAGAGAGGAAATTGCTGAGGCCTTGACAGAAATCTTTGGATCCTCACTGTCTTCAGGTGATGTCCCGGAGAACTGGAGAATAGCTACTGTTGTTCCTTTGTTTAAGCAAGGATCATCCAGGGAACTACAGGCCAGTGAGCCTTATGTCAGTGGTAGGAAATTACTGGAGAGAATTCTTTGAGACAGGATCTACTCCCATTTGGAAGCAAGTGAATGTATTAGCGAGAGACAGCATGGTTTTGTGAAGGGGAGGTCGTGTCTCACTAACTGTGCGCCACGGAGGAACACAGGCCTCCTCTCGGAATTAGCCCACCCCGTGATCTGTAGCCCCCAATCGTGGGCCTGGCAACCGTGGAGTCCCCTCCAGAGTCAAATCCCAACCTCCCCCCCCACCAGGACGGTCCATGCAGCCAGAACGCCGAGGCCACACTGGGTAGGACCACCCGCGTACGACGCAGGCGGGACTCGGCGGGCACTTGGCGCGTTGAGCGCGGAGAATCTCCGGGATGTTCACGTTCAGCGGGATTTGCACCCTACCCCCCGCCAATTCTCCGACCCGGCGCGGGATCGTAAACTTCCGCCCCTTGTTAGTGGAAAATACCACTTGCGTAGCCACTGCATAGTTGCAGCATAAAACAGCTTCCTTAACCTCCAGGGAAACTTGCCAAGCACCCTTTTCTCCTGCGTTATAATCAGCTGTGATTTTTTGAAATTTGGCATTCTTACATTTGTCCTGATGAATGGAAGTCACTAAAATTCAATAACATAGCTCTATCTTTTCAGCAGTATTCAAGTTCTGTGCAGCCAAGCAATTGTATCTATGTTAGAACTGTTCTCCTGGAAACAATAGGCCAATTGATGTAAACAGCTTGAAAGACCATTTTTGAAGCTAGTTGAGTGCCAGAACTCAAGGGTGACACGGTCACTTCTTTGACTAGATAAGGTTAATATTTGAGGTGCATTCGCAAGTCAAGTGTGGTAGGGCTGTTGTGGCACCAATTATCAATGGCATTGGATTGCAATTGGACAATAATATTAGACAATATAATTACCCCAAAACGGAGAAAAGTTTATGAATACAAAATCACTTCTCTATCTTGAGGCCACTCAATGGCATTAAGCACAAAGGATGAACTGAATACTCATTCTCTATCACAGGCTCAATGATCAGAATAAAAATCTATTATTGGAATCAAATTTGTCTGATAATGTAATGTTTGCAATTGAGTAAACAGATCTTTCTTTATTTTGAGATGACAACATATTGCAGGAATCTTTATTGTTATTATCTTCAATGTAGTTACCTGCTGGGCAGAAGCAACCGTATGTGCCATAGCTATCACAGGTGGTCTGTGGATTTGAACAAGTAGATAAGCAAGGAGAGCCACATTCCTGATATACCTGGTTTCCTGGACATGGTATGGGGGCTGAAATAGATCAATATTCAGTTATGATTTGTTAAATGTATTCATAGAATCATAGAATCATTGCAGCTTTTCACTAAGCAATTTCAATTATTGACAAGGCAGCCTCTGATCATTTTATTTGTCTCCTCCAACTTTACAAAGCTGTTTTCCTACCTATATCCTCAGTATTTCATTTTCTATTCACTCTCTGCACATTGGTACAATAACTCCCAACTCTCCCTCTTCCCTATTAAGTTCAATATGGTCTCCCACCTACGCTGACTTCCCTGGTCGATTCCCACGTGTACATCCTGTTACAGATGCCTGGTCAGCTATTAACGGTGGTTAAGAGGCTGGACCAGATGCCATAACTTTTTAAAGTTTTGATGCAATGCAGAAGGAATGATTTGTTTCAGGAGTGATAATGTTCTCTCTCTCTCTCTCTAAGCTCCCCCACCCCTTCAAACAAGGCTTCTCCCTTGAGATGGCCAGACTTGAATCCCTTATTTTGGCTGATTGCCCACCCCTTCTATATAAAAGAAAGAGCTTTCTGCCCACTCCCTTCCAGACTAAAGAATAGAGTTATGCCATTCATATGCAACTAGCCTCCCATTGATGGACAAATAGGTCATCAGACGCTATGATGGGCTAATATCTGGTCAAAGAAGGTTGTCCCAAATGACAATGGATGTTCAGCGGATCATCCTGGCTGAACCATTCCTGTAACCACACCCAACCTTTGGACACTAAGGGGCACTTTAGCATGGCTAATCCACCTAACCAGCACATCTTTTGACTATGGGAGAAAACCAGAGCACCCAGAGGAAACCCACCCAGACACGGGGAGAATGCGCAAACTACACACAGACAGTCACCCGAGGTTGGAATTAAACCAGGGTCCCTGGTGCTGTAAGGCAGCAGTGATACCCACTGTGCCACCATGCCACCCTTTGATGGGGCATTGCCGATGTGCCACCTATTGATGTGGGAATTGTGAGGAAAACCCGTATTTGTTGCCTAATTGCTGTCGGGAAGCTGGTGCTGAGTGGCCTTCTTGAACTGCTACAGTTCATCAGGTGTAGGTGTACCCACAGTGCTGTTAGGGAAGAAGATTCAGGATTTGGACTTGGTGGGGAACTTGCAGGGTCGCAGTGGTTCCTTGCATCTGCTGCCCTTGTCCTTTTAGGTGATAACTATTGTGGGTTTAGAAGATTCTGCTGAAGAAGCTTTGATTAACTTTCTGCAGAGCATCTTGTAGATGGTATATATTGCTGGTTTTCTTTCACGTGAGGTGCCAACACCATGCACCATTCTGTATACATACATTATAACTAGCTCCTTATCCCACTGGTTATATAAATCCATTATTCAACTGGGTCCTTTTCATTACATTTAAGCGTGAGTGAAATTGGTATAATTTGATTTCTTCAAAGTCGGATTTTCACTGTCACTTCTTGTTTCGCTCAGTGTTGTGGAGTAAAAATTTGAGAACTCCCACCTTAAAAGCACTGTGATGGTACCTACATCACATGAGCAGGAAGTTCAAGAGGGCAACTCACCACCACCTTCTCAAGGTAATTGGGATGGGCAACAAATGCTGACTGTCAGCAAGCACGGGAATGATGAGTTAATGTGATGGTGCAAGCTGCAATACAGGTAGCAGAGAACTAGGGATGAATGAACATGGAACAGCAAATTCCTACATATACAATCAAATTACAATGAAATTAAAACAGGTGACAAAATATATCACAATGACATGGCCAAAACGTTCAGGCAATAAGATGGGTCATCCTACTTACGACAGAAGGAAATATTTCTCCAATTGGTGACTGGCTCCAGTAACCTCGAACATTGTCGGGAATATTCAGATAGAGTCTGACAACTGCATTGAGTGTCACCTTTGGTTGTGCATTTGTACAAATCTCGTTGACATTCCGAAACATAATTTGTCTTTGGTAATTTACAGAGAGGCGCCACTTTATTCAACATACAGGAGCAATCGGGCACCTAGGAAATTCAACAGGTTAGTTTCATGATGATGAAAATACAAAAGATGGAAATTTTTACCAAACAAAACGATGAAACAAAACTGATTTAAGAAAATATTCATGTCAGTGAATAGGTAACACCTATGTAGGCAGATTTTGCTTTATTCAGGGAATCAATGTTACCCAAACACAAGGAGGAAGAAAAGGGGGAAAGACCTGTTATATCAGATCGCCACCCCAATTGCACTATGCAGTGATTCATTGTGATTCTCTTGATAGATAACTAATATATTAACGGTGGAAAAGGTGCATTTCCAATATCACACCTTGTTTTAGAGTCTATTCACTTAGTGCACAGAAGAGCTGTATGTGTAAAAGGTCAATTCAAGTTCTAGTTTACATAATATACTTACATAGTCTTGATAATTTTCCTCTGATCTTGCAGCGTTCAAAGGATGACATGTTTCTGAAGGATCGTCTACTTGATATTTACTGGTGAACTTGAGAGGTGAAATTACCTTGCCTAAACAAAGGTTACATATATATTATGCAAAAATATCTGATGGTGATAACTGAAAGACTGGTATAAATCCTACAAATGATGGTTATTACACATTTAAAGTATCCAAATCACAACAGAGCATCAGATTTAGTTATTCCACAGTAAATAAGTGAATTCATTCTTTATACCAATCCTGTATCTTCAAGCCTCCTTGGTTGCACACCTGGGTCGAAATTCTCCGACCCCCAGCAGGGTCGGAGAATCGCCTGGGGCCGCCGAAACTCCCGCTCCCGCCGTGGCAGAGATTCTCCGGGAATCACGCCACTCCGATCGGCGAGGCCCCTGCGGCGATTCTCCGGCCCGCGATGGGCCGATATCCCGCCGCTGGGAGGCCTCTCCCGTCGCCGAGGTTTGAACCACCTCTGGTGGCGGCGGGATCGGCGGCGCGACCGGGCCCCTGGGGTCTTGGGGGGGGCGCGGGGTGATCGGACCCCGGGGGATGCCCCCACGGTGGCCAGGCCCACGGTCGGGGCTCCCCGCTCAGACTCCGGGCCAGTGCCCTGGGTGCACTCTTTCTCCTCCGCGGCCGCCATGGAAGAAACCCACATCGCGCATGCGCCGGTGGTGACGTCAGTGGCAGCTGCCGCTGACGTCACCGCCGGCGCATGCGCCGACCGGCGAAAGCCTTTCGGCCAGCCCCGCTGCCGCTAGCGCCGGTTTTTTGCGGCAGTCTTCTGGTGCCAACCGCTCCGGCGCGGGGCTAGCCCCCAAAGGTGCGGAGAATTCCCCACCTTTGGGGAGGCCCGACCCCGGAGTGGTTGGCGCCACTCCTCTATGCCGGGACCCCCCGTCACGCCGGGTAGGGGAGAATCCCGCCCCAGGTTTCTACATTCAGACTCAGTCTCGACAGCTTGCTCGGGATCAGATATGTTTAAATGAGATCACTTTTCATTCTTCTAAACTCTAATGAAAATCGGCCCAACTTGTTCAACCTTTCTTCATAAGATAAGCCCTCATCCCAGGAATTAGTTGAGTAAGCCTTCTTTGAATTGCTTCTAATGCCATTATACCTTTTTTCAAATCAGGAGACCAAAACAGCAGTCTCACCCCTTGTACAGCTGCAGTAAAGCGTCCCTGTTTTTATATTCCATTCCCCTCGCAATAAATTTTAACTTTTCATTTGCCTTCCAAATCACTTGCTGAACCAATAGACTAACCTTTTGTGATTCACGTACAAAGACATCCAGATCAATCCTTTCCCCAGGTTATGCAATCTCTTTCTACTTAATTAATTATACTGCTTTTCTATAAAAGTTCCTAGGTGGGATTCTCTGGTCCTGAGGCTAAGTGTTGACGCCGTCGGAAATGCTGTTGCATTTCTCGATGATGTCAACGTGGCCTCAAGATCAGCAATTCTGGCCCCTACAGGTGCTGATCTTGGCATCAACTGGGCGGCGCGGGGTCCGCGCATGCGCAGTGGCACTGGCGCCAACGCGTGTATGCACAGTAGCTCCCTTCTCCGCACCGACCCCAACGCAACATGACATAGGGCTACAGGGGCCGGCGTGAAAGAAAGGAGGCCCCCAGCCTAAAAGGCAGGACCGGCGATCGGTGGGCCCCGAATTATGGGGATTCTCCGGCCCAGCCCTGGGCTGAGAGAATCCCGTCCCCTATTTTCTCACATTATACTCCATCTGCGAAATGTTTGCCCATTCACTTAACCTGTCAATGTCCCTTTGCAGACTCACTAACCCCTCTTGACAACCTGCGTTCCTACCATACATCTGGTCCCTTCATCTAAATTGTTTACGTAGATTGTAAATAATTGAGGCTCTAGCACCAATCCCCTTTGGGTTTCTCTCTCCAAACAACACGCTGCTCTTTGGCCTCTCTCGTTCTCTCTCTCCAAACAACAAACTGCGTTTTGGGTTCTCTCTCCCCAAACTACACACTACTCTCCGGCCCCTCACTCTCTACCTCTCTCTCTCTCTCACCAAACTGCATATTGTTTTTAGAGCTCTCACTCTATCTCCAAACTACAAGCTACCTTTTGAGCTCGCTCTCCAGACTACATGCTGTTTTTTGGGTTCTCTCAACGTCTCATCCTCCAAACTAAACGTAGCTTTTGGCACTGTCTCCAAACTTCATGCTGCTTTGTGGGCTCTCTCTCTCAATTTCCAAATTATACACTGCTTATTGGGTTCTCTCGCTCCTCCAAATACACACTACTTTTTGAGCTCTCTCTCTCTCTCTCCTTCTCCAAATACACACTACTTTTTGAGCTCTCTCTCTCTCTCCTTCTCCAAATACACAATACTTTTTGAGCTCTTTCTCACTCTCTCCAAACAACATACTGCTTCTGGGGCTCTCTCTTTTGTGGCTCTCTCTCTTTAAACTACACGCTATGTTCTGGCCTCTCTCTCCAAACTACATGTTGCATTATGGGCTTTCTCCCTTTCTCCAAACTATATGCTGCTGTTTCGGCTCTCTCTTTTCAAACAATATGGTCTACCTCCCAACGACATACTGATTTTTGGGGCTACCTCTCCAACTACATGCTACCTTTTGTGCTCTCTTCCTCGCTAAACTACATGCTGGTTTATGGGCTCTCTTTCTTTCTCCAAACCAAAGCAAATTGCTTTTTAGGCTTTCTCCCCCTCCAAACTATGCACTGTATTTTGGGATCTCTCTCTTCAAACAACATGGTGCTTTTTGGGCTTTCTTTCTCCAAACTACATGCTACTTTATGAACTCTCTCATTCTCTCGATTCCTC
This sequence comes from Scyliorhinus canicula, assembly GCF_902713615.1. NCBI lineage: Eukaryota > Metazoa > Chordata > Chondrichthyes > Carcharhiniformes > Scyliorhinidae > Scyliorhinus > Scyliorhinus canicula. Next base: position 101,762,792 of record NC_052154.1, read on the forward strand.
TCCAAACCATACGCTGCTTTTTGGGCTCTCTTTCTCCCTCCAAACTATTTGCTGCATTTTCAGCCCTCTCCTGTCTATCTCCAAACTCTGTATTGCTTGATGTGATGTATTTCTATCGCCGGACTCCACATTGATTTCAGGCTCGCCCTCTCCTCTGTTTCTACTCTCTAATCTGTCTGACACTAATTATTTAAACACATCTAGAAAACATCCTTTGAACTTTCTCTTTTCTCATAACAACCCCAGCCTTTCTAATTTATCCACATTAGGTCATCTCTGGAACAATTATTTGGAACTATTTCCCCAACGTTTTGGCATTCGAGATAACATGCAGAGCCATGTATTGGTCAGAATACTCCAGTTGAAACTGCATTTATAAAGGTTCAACAAAACATCCTTGTTTTTGTGCTCTTTCCTGGGACAGAATCCCATTTTACTTTTTAATCACTTTGTCATCTGCTCTGGGAAGATAGCACAATTGCTTCACAGCTCCAGGGTCGCAGGTTCGATTCCGGCTTGGGTCACTGCCTGTGTGGAGTCTGCACGTTCTCCCCATGTGTGCATGGGTTTCCTCCGGGTGCTCCGGTTTCCTCTCACAGTCACAAAGATGTGCAGGTTAGGTGGATTGGCCATGATAAATTGCCCTTAGTGTCCAAAATTGCCTTTAGTGCTGGGTGGGGTTACTGGGTTATGGGGGTCGGGGAGAGGTGTTGACCCTGGGTAGGGTGCTCTTTCCAAGAGCCGGTGCAGACTCGATGGGCCGAATGGCCTCCTTCTGCACTGTAAATTCTATGATAATTGGTTTATATCGTTATTGAGCATCACTTGAAATTCTGTCACAGGCTTGTTTTAATTACACAGAATTTGCAAGTTCTATTTAATTCAAGATGTTACCTTTTAAAAATGTATTGCTCAACAGATACAAGTGCACAGTTCTTTTAAATGCAGAAACCGGCATGAGATACAGAATATAAATGATATGGGGATGCTAAAGCAGTATAAACAGTTTAAAGTTGAATCAATAACTACTCAGATTTATTTCATTTCAGTGAAATAAAATATCATGTTAACTTAGTGCCGATGACAAGTTAAAATATGCACTTACCTTTTAGCTTAAACTCATTTAGCTGAGGATGTCCATTAAAATCCCCACAAAGGCCACATGTTTTATTCCTATATTCATCTCCAAGTTCAACCTTTAATCAAAAAGACCAAAAATACTTTTCAATGTGTATTTAAATTTACAGCATGTGGTTTGTCCTGATATTGTACTGCAAGGACTGTGGAGACTTTAGGAACCACAACCATCCGGGCCACAATTTTAAATTATGAATGGGGCTGCAATGCTTTCACTTCAATGAAATATCGTCGCACCAATTTAAAAACAGATTAAATTAACGGGGCGGGGTTTATCAGCTATTCTTGCTGCCAGGAAATTCCGGTCACACGCCTGCACATGGGTGTGTGCAGGCAGTGAGATGTGCTGACAACAGGAAATCCCGTTCATTATGGTGGGACCAGTAGATCCCGCTGGTGGAGCTGCAGAAAGGTCACGGTGGAGCTGCTCATACAGAGTCAGTTAAAAGCTGGTGAAAAATGGTGAAAGTAACTTTAGAGCTGGTTAATTGGTTATCACTGAAATTAGCCAGGGGTCACAATATGCGACTTCTGCCCACAACAGGCCTCTGCTGCTCACGTACTACATGCATCAGAAAGGGGCCTAATATCATTACTAATTGGCACCAGTCAAAGCTGCCCTCCATCAAGTGCAGCTGCTGCAAGTCGTTCTATGTCATGTTAGAGTACCTTTAAGAAATGAGTGTTTAAGAAATGTACCTTTAAGAAATGGGTGTTTATCAGTGATGTCAGAGTGTGGGTGGAGCTGGGCTGTCTGTCAGCTTTTTATTTTTGTTTCAGGCTGTTTGCTGCAGGATGTGTTTTAGTTTTGTTTGAACTGAAACCAGACAGAGAAGGTGTACTGTTGATCTCTCTGCCATGAAAAGATTGTCTCTTGATCATTTGGTGAATTCAGAATTATAAATGTTCTGAGTAGTGACTTTAACCTAACGTGCTTCTGTTCAAGGTTATTTTTTTTGTAAGACTTCTGGATGTCAAAAGGATAGCGTACGCATTACTTAGTGTTATATTCTTTGGGGGTTGTATTTGAATTGATGGTTGGAAGATGTTCACGGTATATTTTAAAAAGGTTAACTTGGGCTCATAGAATAAACATTGTTTTGTTTTAAAAAATACTTCTCCATTTCTGCTCTACCACACCTGTCGAGTGGGCCGTGTGCTCCCCAAACCATTATCTATTAAAAGTTGTGGGTCAGGAGAACTCCATGATACACTTTGGGGTTCTCTAAACCCTAGCCCATATAAAATTGGGGGCTCATCCGGGATAAAAGTCTATCTATTGGATTGGCTTAGTGAACTTAAAGACAGTGAGGGGTGAGCATATTGTGGTTGATTTTCAGGTGTGGTATTCTAGTTTAAGTGGGGAGTGTGTTGTAGACAATGGCGCTTTCAGAGGCTCTGATGTTTTTGGGGGTGGTGTAGCCACCTAAAATGGACGCTGAGCTACAAAATAAGCCAAGCGCTAAGACTGCTGGGAAACAGACAGTTTAGCCAGACCAGCAGTCTGCAAAGAGAGCATTTTGCATTCTGCAGCAGCAGAAACCAGTTTGGGCTCAGGTGAGAAGACCTTAGCTAGGTGCAAATGGCAAAACGCTTTGCATGCTAATGAGGCAATCAGACCTGAACACCCACACAATAGACACATTTGATTCTGAATGGACACATTTGAATCAAGGCCCAGACATCGAGGCACCAGAAACCTCCAAACAAAAGGGCATAAGAAACGCCCCCCCATCACGGAGACCCCCTCGCATTGGGGAATTAAAACAGTATCGATGAGGAATTGACCCAATAGGTATCCAAAGGTTAAAGCCCGCCCAAGAAGAGGGAAGGACAATGGAATCCCTATAAAAGACAGGGACCTCGTGTTGTCCGGTCTGCTTTTCCGTGCTCCGGCTCTGACCAAGACCTTGAAGATCCAATTTGACTCCAGCCGTCGAGCACCAGCCGCCGAACCGTAAGTGCCAGTACGACGCTCGCTACGCGAACTAAGCCCGCTAGAACCCCCAGTGACCAGAACGCTTGCTGAAGGTTGCAGCCCAAGACCAGGACGAAGGCTTCGCTCCCTGACCTTGCCTGTTCCTGTTAGATAAGTATTCTGATTACTTTAGTTTAGTCATAGCTTAGTCTCTTAGTGCGTGCATGAGTATTTATTATAACTGTATAATAAATATTATCGTTTGGACCTTACTAATCGGTGTATCGTCTTTATTACTTTGAACTTGACCTTGGAATACTCGTGACGGTGTCTATACGGCACCTGGCGACTCCTAAAGCTGAATAAATACATAGAACAGAGCCTAGTGGTGTTAAGCACTTGGAAGTTAATACACCCCAATAAACGCGTTTTACGCCCATAGTAAAACGTGCAACATTTAGTGGCGACATCCTGACGGGACACGGTTGTAAGTGGAAACCCCACACCGTCCAGGACCCTGAAATTTGAATTGGAACTCCAAATTACAGAGAAAGTAAGAAAGTAAAGAAAATCACGAGTATTCAAGGTGTTCAAACTAATAAGCGTAATTCGGAAGTGTGTTTAGTGCATGCGTACTAACAGGGCTGTAAGGTAAAACTGAAAGCATTTTGTTGCGACAAACTTTCGGCAGTTTTTGAACGGAACATAGCGTAAGCCGTACCCGTTTCTTGAAACACAACCCCAGCAACCCCCTGTTCCAAATTAACTAAAAGAGAGTCAGAGAAAATGGCCATGCAGGCAATGGAACGTCTGATGGATCCAGAAAGGTTTGTGGTCGCAGCGACCAGCAGCAGTAGCAGGGTAGGTCAGTGTCCCACGTGGGAGCTGGAACTCCGCAAATATCTGCAGGGAAAGGGATGGCCCCTTTGGAAAGAGTTTTGTTTGAATGAGGAGACAGGTCCCGGAAGTATAGGACATACTTGGTGGGAGAACCTCTCTCAAATTCATAAAAAGAACATGAGTAAAGCACGTAAGCCGATGGCGATTGTGTCCTGTTTGGCACAGTTGCGAGGCACAGAGGAGGTCGTCAGGACGCTCCGGGCAGAATTAGAGGAAAGGAACCGAATGAGTAAGGTCGATGTCAGGGACATTGAGAAGGAAAATCTGGATCTAAGAGGGAAGTTGGTAGAGAAAGGTAGAGAGGTGGATGATGCCAAGAGGGCACATCAGTCTTGTCTAGCCCATCTCAGCAGTTCCCAGACCCAGTACGAAAAGGCTTATCAGGACGTGCAACGTGCCGTTCTGATAAGAAAGGAATCAGACAAGCAGGTGGAGGCGTTGCAGAGGCAATGCTCTGATCTCAAAGCAGCTTTGAGAGCACTCCATGCTGCAACCACAGAGCAAAGGCAAAGTACTGTGGATCACGCGAAATGCAGGAAACAGATTGCAGAGCTGCAATCGCTGCTTTCGGTGCAAAATGGGTTCCAAAGCACCTTTGGAACCCAGTTAGATGGAGACAATGCCCCAGATTGGCAAGAATTAAGTGAAACAGCGCAGCGATATGTTCAGCGAACATGTGCGCCAGCAGCGCAACAGAAAAGGCAAGCACCCCCACCCCCCACAGATCAGATCATAACCGCACCCATGAATCCCGTAACCACGCAGAGAAAAGCTATAACAGAAGGCGCACCAGATATAACCTACACCACCCCCTTAACTGTAACCCAGCTCAGGGACGCATGTGAGAAGATCACTCCGTTCCTCCCCACCGCAGACCCCCACCAGTTTTTCACTAAAGTGAAACAGCAGGCTACCATGTACGGCCTGGATGAGAGAGAGCAGGTTAAGCTCACAGTTCTGAGCTTAGACCAGTCAGTAGTAGCAGCCCTCCCCGACCCACAGAACGTTGCAGGAGGCACCCTAGAGGAGATGCACACCTCCATTTTAGATGCCATCGGGTATAATCGAGGTGACCCCGTGGAAGGACTTAATAAGTGCAGGCAGAAAAGATCCGAACACCCCACAGCATTCGCAGGAAGGCTGTGGATTCATTTCAACGCAGTTTTCGGCGACTTAAATAGAGCGCATTTGAACCAGGAAAATATGGTCAAATGGACGCGCACCATTATCTCACACGCAACAGAGGCAGGACAGAGCGCTTGCAACAGTTATGACCCCTCAGAAGAGGCCCATAATGAGAAATGGGTCCTGGAAAGGTTGTCCCGCGCATGGGAGCAATCAATTCAGGGAAAGAGTAAGGTTCAATCCCCAGAAGAGGCTCAGGCTGCCGCAGATATTCAGGCAGTGAGAGAGCACCAGAAACCCGCATGGGTAAATGAAGGGAAGAACAGCCCACAACAGAAAGGCCAGGAATGCTATAACTGTGGACAGTTAGGGCATTGGGCAAAAGAATGCAATGCACCCCAGCGATCTCAGAGAGGCCAGCAGACAGGCACTCTGAACCGCAGTAAGGCAAAACCCATCCACAATGTAGCAGTACAGTCAGGACCCACCAATGTGGACGAGACGAACTGATGGTGTTCGGGCTCCCCCACTTGGGTCTGTGACACACTCTGGGATTCATCAGGGAGACCCGTAGTCACAGCGAGAGTAAAAGGGAAGCCCATAGAGTTACGCTGGGACACAGGAGGCTCCCGCACCACCATTAACTCTACGATCACGGCACACGCAGACACGTGGCCGACCACATCCACCATTACACTTAGCGGGTTCACCGGACACTCGCAGCAGGGACATATCACAGCACCCGTAGCGATCCAGCTAGGGAACATCTCAACCAAACACCCCGTTGTTTTAGTAAATCTTCCCCGGACAGCAGAACACATCCTGGGGATAGATTTTATGAACGCTCATAGCTTGTCGTTCGACCCAGTGAACCAGTGTGTCTGGCGAATGGCTAGATCAGACAGAGCACCAGCCACCCTCACAGTAGGAGACTACGCTAATCGGATTAGCGCAGTGGGAGAGTACTCATTTGACCTGACTACACTCCACACCGACAGACAAATAAAAGCCCTACTGAACAAACACAGGACAGCATTTGCAAGTCACCGTCATGACTGTGGCAGAATGACTGGACCAGTTCACGTAACGGGACAGGACCCCCGACCACAGAAACAGTATAGATTTCCCCTGGAAGCAGAGGTGGAAATAGAAAAGGTGATAGGAAGCTTATTGGAGCAAGGTGTGCTCAGAACGGTAGCCTCGACCAATAATGCCCCTATTTGGCCAGTGAGGAAGCCCGATGGATCATGGCGTCTGACCATTCTTGGTCAGAGCCGGAGCACGGAAAAGCAGACCTTGACCGAAGTTAAGCCGGAGCACAGAAAACAGACCGGACAACACGCATATTTAGCAGACAACCTCCAATACCCCGGACAGCCCCATGACTGTGAAATTGTAGCTCCCCTGCATAACACAGGACCCTTTATCGCAAAAACACCCCCCAGGAAGATAGGGAACCCAAAACAAAGCCCCCAACCCACAGACACGTGTGGACCACTGAGGATTTACGTAGACGGTTCCTCCACAGTTTTAAATGGTGAGCGTATCACAGGATGCGGCATCTATGTAGAGGACGCGCAGGGTCGCGCTCTCGAGGAGATAGCTCTAAAACTCCCAGGTCACTTAGGCGCGCAGGCAGCAGAGCTCGCGGCCATAGCGTATATAGTGGACCACCCCGCTTCTTTCCCCAGCTCAGCAGACATATATTCAGACAGCTTATATGTCTGTAATAGCTTAACCGATTTTCTGCCCCTGTGGAGGACACAAGGTTTTGTCTCCGCAGACGGGAAACCCCTTCCATCAGCCCCTTTACTCCAGCATATTTTAGAAAAAGCGAAGGACAGGACCTTCGGCATAATAAAAGAAAGAAGTCACCATAGGTCATCCCCCCCTGGGAATGTAAAAGCCGACGCACTGGCTAAGGCAGGTTCCAGGCGAGGACACTTATGGACCCCCCCAGCTAGCGCACCAGCTAGCGCCCCTGTGAGCGCAGTCCAAATCTCACAGACAGATATTAAAGATCTTGTAGCAGCACAAAAGCAGGATAAGGACCTCAGGGAGGTTTTTAAAGGCAACTTTGTGCCAGAGTACGAGAGATTTAAACACGCACTGACCACACATGAGGGTGTGATCATTAAGGAACAACTTTATGTGGTCCCGCAGCAGGACAGGAATGCAATGATTGCTTTATTCCATGATAACCACGGGCATCAGGGAATTGATGCAACAACGAGGCACCTAAGGCAACTCTGTTGGTGGCCTAACCTCAGGACTGATGTAACGCATTATATTGAGAATTGCCTTATTTGTGCTCAGAATAACCCGGAGAGGTATTCTAAGAAAGCACAACTTCGGCATACTCGCCCAGTTAACGGCCCCTGGACAAACCTCCAGATCGATTTTATAGGACCATTGCCCCCTTGCAGGAATGGCTATAAATACGTTCTGGTGGTCATCGACACCTTTACCAAATGGGTAGAGGCATTCCCCTCTAGAACAAATACAGCAAAGACAGCTGCAAAGATCCTGACCCACCACATCTTCACGAGATGGGGTTTACCCCGAAGTATCGATTCGGACCAGGGATCTCACTTCACAGGACGGGTCATGAAGAACGTCCTGACAATATTTGGAATAAAACAAAATTTTCATATTGCGTATCATCCACAGTCCAGCGGGATTGTGGAGCGCATGAATCGGACTCTAAAAACTACCCTTAGAAAAATGGTTCAGGAGAATAACTCCACATGGGATTCAGTGCTCCCATTTGCACTCATGTTCATAAGGAACACTGTTTCCACTTCCACAGGCTACACACCACACACACTCATTGCCGGACGCCCTATGAAAGGGACAGAATTCCTTTTAGGACTGGACATGACCAGCCCCGAGGTGACAGCCCTCACACACGAAAAGACGGTTAAAGACTTGGTTGAGACTGTGAGGTCTGCACAGATTGCAGCCGCAGTTCAGCTAGGCAAACGCCGTCAACAACGCACAGCTTGTTTTAATAAGACCGTTCACCCCACAGAATTCCAGGTTGGGCAACAGGTAATGTTATCTGTTTACAACCCCAGCAGTTTTTTGGCTCCAAAATATTCCGGTCCATACTCAATTTCGGATAAAATTAGCCCCTCAGTTTACAGGGTAAAATATCCTAATGGGAAGACCGCGTGGTTCCATATCAACCAGTTAAAGGCATATGGAACACAGTCTAACCATGCTCATCATGTACTGCTAGATGCAGCAGAACACTTCACCCCGCCCACTAGAGACACTTTTCCACCATCCCCCTCACAGACCAGTTCATCAACGGACTCGCCCACGACTCCGCCCACAGACCACGACAGACCACGCCCCGAAACGCCCACAAGCTGCCACAGCAGAGACAGCAGGACAGACACTGACTCTGAAGACAGCGACAGCACACAGCCATACAGCCCACACTGCACCAACTACGACCCCGACTCCAGTGACCCCATGGAAGTCACTTACCTTAAAAACCCAGACCCACCACCCGACCCCGACTACCCCGACACCACACTTGACACAACACTATGGCACAGGGACAATTCATACAGACTTGTCCGCAATGACGAAAGTGACCCCCGGTCACACAATTCGAAAATAGCATGCCTGATCCACACAAGGGTGTGGGATCCGGGAGAGCAGGACGACACGGTGTCTGAATCCCGACACGGCAACCCCTTTGTGACCCTGTTCACAGAGACAGAGGAAAAGTGAGGTGTCCAGATGATGTAAAATAGGAATCGTTTGAGGGAAACGATGTCCTTTCTGATGGAACCTGCACGTATGTTTGTCTTCGTTTTATGTTTGTTTTGTTTCAGGAATGTAAATGGTTCAGTTGGAGGATGGACATCTTCTTTTCAGCTGAAAAGATTGTGACCACCTCACATACACGTTAGCTTGTCCGCCGATACCTTTGAGAACTTCGGTTCCAAAAAAAACAGTTTGATTGGATATCTTTTCAAAGCTGTAAGGCTTGTGACCACCTCACATACACGTTATTTTATCTGCAGATATGTCTGAGAACTTCTATGGTGAGCAGCTCACCTTATCGGCTACAATATCTGAAGCCCAGCTCATTTCCCAAAAGGAGCATCTTGGCTCCTCCATTGTTTTTAGGTGCCCCTCTATTCGGCGAATAGAGGCTGCAAGTCACGGTAACCACATTCGTACCCGTTTAATCCAGGTTACTCAGGCAGTGGACAAAACGGCACTGAGGACCCGCCCTGTCTGAGAACCCACTTTGTTCAGCCAAGCTCGGGTATGGCACAGCACGCCCTACCCGGGGATCCCATCCAACTCGTACCCGTCGCGGCCCATACGCAACTCATTCGGACGTTTCTTTCAAAATTTTGTTTTCATTTTTCGTTCAGCAGCCCTTAGGCCGCCATCCCACATGCTATTTACATCCAGGAACATTCGGATGGTAAATGAGCAAAGCCTGCGAGACGGCTCGCAGAAGAAGGATTGTTAGGTGTATTCTGGTCTTCAAATTCGCTTTTGAAAAAAAAAATGAGGGGAGTCACAGGGTGTGACTTGGCCAGTCATTTTTAAAGGGTCAATCGGAATATAAAAGACAGATGCACTAACAGGTAAAGATCTTAAACTGTGTATTGACAGATACTGTGCTTGATCCCATAGCTTTCGAAGGAAGAGACAGGGATCGAAGCAAGGATTGTCCATACAGGAGGAAGAAAGAAGGAAAACCAAGTTAAAGATGATGGAAGCTCACCTATTGTTGTTAACTGTTATATCTCTACGTGTGGAAACAAGACACGTTTCCCCCACAACCCCCACCGTAAATGTTTCCCTTACAACCACTCCCCAGTGCTCAGCTCTGATCAGTGAGGTTCAGACCTGGTGCACAAAATTTATGACATGGTACTCCATGTCATACGTAATCGAATCACTACTGGTGATTGCGATCCTCGTTATCCTTGTACAGACCCTCAGGTTGAGGAAGTGGAAGAGGAGAGCCTCCCGTTCTTGCCCTTCCGTCTATGGAGTTCGATCTCCGATTTTTCGATTTCATCAATCCCCTCTGCCCCATGATGAATAAAGAACTGTGTAATGAATAAAAATTCAACCCTGTATTGTATTGTCCTATACTCGACTGCCGAGTTAGGAAATGTGATGTTGTGGTGTGAATGGTTAAGGTTTTAGAGTGTGAGGAAATGTTTAAGTAAAGTTAAGGATAATGGTGATAGGTAGAGGTTCCCAGTTTATGGTAATGCATGTCCCCTTTGACATAGCGCCAAGTAGAAATGTAAGGTAAAAAAAATTTTCTTCCCATAGTTTAAGATAGAGTAGCCCAGGAACTGGCAAGAGGTCAGGGGACACAAAGAAGGCAACCCAGATGCACCCAAGGCGACGTACATAGGTGATCCTTCACAATATTTTGATTGTGAGGATCACAAGGAGGGAATGTAGCCACCTAAAATGGACGCTGAGCTACAAAATAAGCCAAGCGCTAAGACTGCTGGGAAACAGACAGTTTAGCCAGACCAGCAGTCTGCAAAGAGAGCATTTTGCATTCTGCAGCAGCAGAAACCAGTTTGGGCTCAGGTGAGAAGACCTTAGCTAGGTGCAAATGGCAAAACGCTTTGCATGCTAATGAGGCAATCAGACCTGAACACCCACACAATAGACACATTTGATTCTGAATGGACACATTTGAATCAAGGCCCAGACATCGAGGCACCAGAAACCTCCAAACAAAAGGGCATAAGAAACGCCCCCCCAATCACGGAGACCCCCTCGCATTGGGGAATTAAAACAGTATCGATGAGGAATTGACCCAATAGGTATCCAAAGGTTAAAGCCCGCCCAAGAAGAGGGAAGGACAATGGAATCCCTATAAAAGACAGGGACCTTGTGTTGTCCGGTCTGCTTTTCCGTGCTCCGGCTCTGACCAAGACCTTGAAGATCCAATTTGACTCCAGCCGTCGAGCACCAGCCGCCGAACCGTAAGTGCCAGTACGACGCTCGCTACGCGAACTAAGCCCGCTAGAACCCCCAGTGACCAGAACGCTTGCTGAAGGTTGCAGCCCAAGACCAGGACGAAGGCTTCGCTCCCTGACCTTGCCTGTTCCTGTTAGATAAGTATTCTGATTACTTTAGTTTAGTCATAGCTTAGTCTCTTAGTGCGTGCATGAGTATTTATTATAACTGTATAATAAATATTATCGTTTGGACCTTACTAATCGGTGTATCGTCTTTATTACTTTGAACTTGACCTTGGAATACTCGTGACGGTGTCTATACGGCACCTGGCGACTCCTAAAGCTGAATAAATACATAGAACAGAGCCTAGTGGTGTTAAGCACTTGGAAGTTAATACACCCCAATAAACGTGTTTTACGCCCATAGTAAAACGTGCAACAGTGGAGACGGTCACACGCAGTAACTTACGGACAGAGATGAAAAGCAGACTGTTAGATTTGACAAAAACATTGCAATTAACATTACCTGACAAAATGTGAAAAGATTAGGTAATTATGGTGGTGACTAAGCATTCAAAGTTGCCTGAGATACAGTCTGACTCATTAGAAATGCTAAAGATCCAGTTGCAGATTAAGCAACTTGAACATGAAAAATAATTAAAGCAGCTTGAATATGCAATGAGAGAAAAAGAAAGAGAAAGGGAGATACAGATCGGGGAAAAGGAAAAGTAGAGAGAAGAAAGAAACACAGAAAGAATAGCCCCAGCAGAACAAAAGAAAGAGATAGAGAGGAAAGGGAAAAAGAGAGAGTTTGAACTTCAGAACATGGCTATGAAATGTAACAGTCAGTTAAAATTGGTAGGCGTAAAGGGAAACGTACAGTTGGAGGATAGTGATGAGAATAGTGAGAAAGAGCATCATAGTCAAAGGCTTGGTGGGGATCCATTTAAATATGTCCAAGCATTGCCATGGTTTGACGAAAAGGAGGTGGAAGCCGTTTTCATTTCATTTGAGAAGGTAGCTAAACAAATGAAATGGCCACAGGACATGTGGGTATTATTGATTCAAACAAAGCTGGTAGGCAGGGCGAGTGAAGTGTTTGCATCACTACTGGAGGAGGTATCTGGGATGTATGAGGAGGTGAAAAAATCCATCTTAGGTGCATATGAACTAGAGCCTAAAGCCTACAGACAAAGTTTTAGAAATTGTAAGAAAGAATTTGGTCAAACATGCATGGCGTTTGAAAGGCTCGAACAGAGTAATTTTGATAGGTGGATAAGGGCATTGGAAATAGAGCAAACGTATGAAGCTCTCAGAGAAATTATACTTTTGGAGGAGTTTAAAAATTAAATTCTTGATGTAGTGAGAACACATGTTGAAGAACAGAGGGTTAAAACTGTGAGATTAGCAGCAGGAATGGCAGATAATTATGAATTAGTTCATAAATCAAAGCTTGGTTTCCAACATCAGTTTCAGCCTGTGATGGATAGAAACTGGGGACATGAGAAATACTCAAATAGTAGAAGAAAAGGTGGTCTGATGGGATATAATGAGAGTCTACTTCAGATTTTTTTTAAATTCAGGAGGGAGGAAAAGAAATGAAAAGTTTCAAATGTTTTCACTGTAATAAACTAGGCCATTTATAGTCAGTGTTGATGGTGGAAGAAAAGCACTGGGAAGGCTGATGTGTTAAAACAGGATAAGACAGTGGAGTTTGTTTAAGTGGTAAAGGAAAGCCCAAGTGAAGCAAAGGAGGTGCAAAAGATTGTACAGCCTGATCAAGAGGTGATTGATAAGAAGATGCCAGATCTCTTTAAAGAATTTACTCGTGTGAGTAAAGTTTACTCATGTGTATTAGGAGGAGCAGGTAAAGAAGTCACAATTTTAAGAGATACCGAAGCTAGTCAATCTTTAATGTTAAGAGATGAGGAGTTATGTACGTTGGGAATAATGTTGCCAGAAAAGGTGGTAATATGTGGAATCCAGGGTGAGAGGTGTAGTGTTCCATTATATAAAGTAAGGTTGGAAATTCCAGTGAAGAGTAGTGAAGTGGTAGTCGGAGTAATAGAGAAACTGTCTTGTCCAGGAATACAGTTTATCTTGGGTAATGATATAGTTGGATCGCAGGTGGGAGTGATGTTTACTGTGGTTGATAAGCCAGTGCAAAATCAAACAACTGAAATGTTGAAGGACAAATATCCTGGGATTTTTCCAGATTGTGTAGTGACAAGGTCGCAAAGTCACAGGTTAAGACAAGAGGAGAAATCAAAGAGTGAATATGAAGTTGAAGTGCAATTATCAGAAATGATTTTTGATCAGATGGTTGAAAAATAACAAGAGCAGGTGCAGGATGAGGCAGATATTTTTAGTTCAAGAAAATTGGCGGAGTTACAACAGAAAGAGAAAGAAATAAAACAGATGTATCAGAAAGTATACACGGAAGAGGATTCTGAGTGTATACCAGAATGTTATTACCGTAAAAGTGATGTCTTGATGAGAAAATTGAGACATTTACATATGTAGACGGATGAAAAGTGGGCAGATGTTTATCAAGTAGTATTGCCGATAGAGTATAGAAAAGAGGTGTTGCGAGTTGCACATGAGGTACCAGTGGGAGGTCATTTGGGAATAAGGAAAACTCAAGCTAAAATACAAAAACATTTTTATTGGCCTGGACTACATAAAGATGTAGTTAAATTTTGTCAATCATGTCACACATGTCAAGTGATAGGGAAACCTCAAGCAGTGATAAAACCCGTGCCCTTAATACTCATTCCAGCATTTGAGGAACCATTTACAAGTGTCCTAATTGATTGTGTAGGACCGCTTCCTAAAACAAAAAGTGGAAAGTAATATCTTTTGACTATAATGGATGTGTCTACTAGGTTTCTCTAGGCCATTCCAGTACGTAATATTACAGCTAAAAAGATTGTGGTGGAGTTACTTCAATTCTTTACTAGATATGGACTACCCACAGAAATACAATTGGATCAAGGATCAAATGTTACCTCGAGTTTATTCAAAGAAGTTATGGGTAGCTTAGGAATAAAATAATTTAAATCAACTGCATACCATCTAGAATTACATAAACCTTTAGAAAGGTGGCATTAGACATTAAAGACAATGTTGAGGGCTTATTGTCTAGATTATCCAGAGGATTGGGATAAAGGAATTCCATTTGTACTGTTTTCAATCAGGGCTGCACCTAATGAGTCAACCAAATTTAGTCCTTTTGAACTAATGTTTGGTCATGAGGTAAGAGGACCACTTAAATTGATTAAGGAAATATTGGTGAGAGAAAAAATTACATTATTGGATTATGTGTCAAATTTTAGGGAATGATTAAATAGAGCAGGTGAATTGGCTAGACAATATTTTGCACAAAATGTGATAAAACGGGTAGCGGACAAGAAATCCGAACTTTGTAGTTTTGCCAGTGGAGATAAAGTTTGAGTGTTGTTACCAGTGGTAGGTGAACTTTTAAAAGCTAGGTTTTGTGGACCTTATTAGCTTGAAAAGAAATTAAGTGAGGTGAATTATGTGGTAAAAACACCAGATAGAAGAAAGACTCACCGAGTGTGTCATGTGAATATGCTTAAAAGGTACTTTGCAAGGGAAGGAGAGGAAAAGGAGGAGGTTTTAAGGATTCAAACTCAAAGTGATGAACCAAATCCAGATGACTGTGAATTTGACATACCTCAAATTAAATTGGAAAACGAGGATGTTCTTAAAAGTTGGGATAAATTGTTGAGTTACCTTCCAGAGGAAAAATGAAAAACTACCTGAAAGAGTTATTAATATCACATGGGCACATTTGGGGAGATAAATTGGGAAGTACTAAAATGGCTATATAAGATGTAGATGTGGGAAACACTGTTCCAATCAAACAACATCCATACAGACTTAGATAGAGAAATACAGCACAGAACAGGCCCTTCGGCCCACGATGTTGCGCCGAACTTTTGTCCTAGGTTAATCATAGAATTTTGGACAATTTGTCATGGCCAATCCACCCAACCTGCACATCTTTGGACTGTGGGAGGAAACCGGAGTACCCGGAGGAAACCCACGCAGTCACGGGGAGGATGTGCAGACTCCACACAGACAGTGACCCAAGTCGAAATCGAACTTGGGACCCTGGAGCTGTGAAGCAATTGTGCTATCCACAATGCTACCGTGCTGCCCTTAAGAAGTTAACCTACACTCCCTTATTCTACCCTAATCCAAGTACCTATCCAATAGCCGTTTGAAGGTCCATAAATTTTCCGACTCAACTACTACCACAGGCAGTGCATTCCATGCCCCCACTACTCTCTGGGTAAAGAACCTACCTCTGACATCCCCTCTATATCTTCCACCATTTATCTTAAATTGATGTCCCCTTGTAATGGTGTGTTCCACCCGGGGAAAAAGTCTCTGACTATCTACTCTATCTATTCCCCTGATCATCTTATAAACCTCTATCAAGTCGCCCCTCATCCTTCTCCGTTCCAATGAGAAAAGGCCCAACACCCTCAATCTTTCCTCGTATGACCTACTCTCCATTCCAGGCAACATCCTGGTAAATCTCCTCTGCACCTTTTCCAAAGCTTCCACATCCTTCCTAAAATGAGGTGACCAGAACTGCACACAGTACTCCAAATGTGGCCTGACCAAGGTTTTGTACAGCTGCATCATCACCTCACGGCTCTTAAATTCAATCCCTCTGCTAATGAACGCTAGCACACCATAGGCCTTCTTCACAGCTCTATCCACTTGAGTGGCAACTTTCAAAGAACAATGAACATAGACCCCAAGATCTCTCTGCTCCTCCACATTGCCAAGAACCCTACCATTAACCCTGTATTCCGCATTCAGATTTGTCCTTCCAAAATGGACAACCTCACACTTGTCAGGGTTAAACTCCATCTGCCACTTCTCAGCCCAGCTCTGCATTCTATCTATGTCTCTTTGAAGCCGACAACAGCCCTCCTCACTATCCACAACTCCACCAATCTTCGTATCATCTGCAAATTTACTGACCCACCCTTCAACTCCCTCATCCAAGTCGTTAATGAAAATCACAAACAGCAGAGGACCCAGAACTGATCCCTGCGGTACGCCACTGATAACTGGGCTCCAGGCTGAATATTTGCCATCCACCACAACTCTCTGTCTTCTATCGGTTAGCCAGTTTGTTATCCAACTGGCCAAATTTCCCACTATCCCATGCCTCCTTACTTTCTGCATAAGCCTACCATGGGGAACCTTATCAAATGCCTTACTAAAATCCATGTACACTACATCCACTGCTTCACCTTCATCCACATGCTTGGTCACCTCCTCAAAGAATTCAATAAGACTTGTAAGGCAAGACCTACCCCTCACAAATCCGTGCTGACTATCCCTAATCAAGCAATGCCTTTCCAGATGCTCAGAAATCCTATCCCTCAGTACCCTTTCCATTACTTTGCCTACCACCGAAGTAAGACTAACTGGCCTGTAATTCCCAGGGTTATCCCTATTCCCTTTTTTGAACAGGGGCACGACATTCGCCACTCTCCAATCCTCTGGTACCACCCCTGTTGACAGCGAGGACGAAAAGATCATTGCCAACGGCTCTGCAATTTCATTTCTTGCTTCCCATAGAATCCTTGAATATATCCTGTCAGGCCCGGGGGACTTGTCTATCCTCAAGTTTTTCAAAACGCGCAACACATCTTCCTTCCTGACAAGTATCTCCTCAAGCTTATCAGTCTGCTTCACGCTGTCCTCTCCAACAATATGGCCCCTCTCATTTGTAAATACTGAAGAAATACTTATCCCTTCAAAATTGGCACAGGTTAACAAAGAGATTGAGAGTATGCTTAAAAATTGCATAATTGAAGTGGGTTGCAGCCTATTGAGCTCACCCACAGTGATGGTACCAAAACCAGACAGTACCCAACAGTTGTGTGTGGACTACAGAAAGGTTAAGGCAGTTACAAGAACGGACTCTTATCCTATCCCACATTTGGAGGATTGTATTGAGAAAGTGGGACAATCAGCTGTTATTCCCAAACTGGATTTACTTAAAGGTTACTGGCAGATGTACCTTTATCCGAAAGGGTGAAGGAGATTTCAGCTTTTCTGACTCCAGATGGTATATACAAATTCAAAGTTATGCCATTTGGCATGAAAAACGTACAAGCCACATTTCAACGGTAAACTAACAAAGTTTTTTCAGGATTACCAAATTGTGCGCTGTACATCAACGATCTGGTAATTTTCAGCCAGACATGGACAGAACATTTGAAACATCTGATGGAGTTATTCGATCGACTTCAGGAGGCGGGTTTGGTGTTAAACCTAGCCAAAGTGAATTTGGAAAAGCCCAAGTCACTTTCCTTGGCCATACAATTGGACAGGGTCGAATGGTCACACAGGATGTGAAACCGATAGCTATTGAGGAGTTTTCAATACCCCCAAGATGAAGGGAAATAATGCGATTTATTGGCGTGAGTGGATTTGATTAAACATTTGTGCAAAGGTTTTGTAGCGTGATTGCTCCACTGATGGACTTGCTGAAGAAACGTCAACAAAATACCATGGATAGCACAGTTTCAATAGGCATTTGACTGCCTGAAAGCTGTGATAACCAATGCTCATGTGTTGGAGAATTACAAGGGACTCTGTGATCAGATTGAACTAAAGTATCTGACTTTAAAGAGAAATGCCGTGGTGTAGAGGAACGGATGGATCGTGCAGAGGCTTTCTTGTTCAAAGAGACTGTCAATCGAGACAGATTTCAGTTGGAGGAAGAAGAATGAAAAAAATGGACTATATTATTTTTCTGTTTGCATGTGTTGTTTTTGAAACAAAAATGTACATTTACTGTGTGCATTTCTTAAAGGATAGTGAAAAGGTGAAAAATGAAACCATCTTGAAATTGATGGGTTTTTTTTTCTTGGGGGGGAGGTGTCATGTGAGAGTACCTTTAAGAAATGGGTATTTAAGAAATGGACCTTTAAGAAATGGGTGTTTATCCGTGATGTCAGAGTGTGGGTGGAGTTGGGCTGTCTGTCAGCTTTTTACTTTCATTTTAGTCTGTTTGCTGCAGGGTATGTTTGAGTTTCTTTTTCAGTGTTGGAGCTGAAGCCAGACAGAGAAGGTGTACTGTTGATCTCTCTGCCATGAAAAGACTGTCTCTTGATCATTTGGTGAATTCAGAATTATAAATGTTCTGAGTAGTGACTTTAACCTAACGTACTTCTGTTAAAGGTTATGTTTTTTGTAAGTCTTCTGGATGTTAAAAGGACAGCGTATGCATTAGTTAGTGTTATATTCTTTGGGTGGTATATTTGAATTGATGGTTGCTAAAATGTTCACTGTATGTTTTAAAAAGGTTAACTTGAGTTCATAGAATAAACATTGTTTTGTTTTTAAAAATACGTTTTGATTTCTGCTGTACCACACCTGTAGAGTGGGCCGTGTGCTCCCCATACTACAATCTATTAAAAGTTGTGGTTCAGGTGAACTCCATGATACACTTTGGGGTTCTCTAAACCTAGCCCATAACATCTAGAAGCAAATTTGACCTGGGAAGGAATTGAGAATGGCTGACTGTCACGCTTTGCAGAAAGCACATCATATTTGCAACTTTAAACATGGACTGTGCTTGAATAGAAACTTCTGAGACTACCTTTATTTGTAAAAAAAAAATGAAATACTGATGAACTATTACCATGGCTGCCAAGGGGTATAGGGGAATCAGGTGACCGTTACAAATTTAACACAGACATCAAGCTTCCAGAAAGTTCCAATTGAACCACATTAGATGAAGGGTCTCCCCTTTGAGTACACGTGCCTAAACAGCACCCTGTTATTGTCAAAGCTTACTCCAAAACAAAAGTCAATGGATTCCTAGATGTCAGGATTGTCATGTAACAATGGAAAGTTGACGAGACTGGTTCTCCACAGGTTTTGTGCGAAAGACCACTTTCTGTTTTACATCAATGACTGTCGATCTTGTGATTAAAATTGATTCTCTCTTCTGGGTGATCGGGGCCCCTTTGCCTCGTGGATTCGCCGTCTCGTCCGTCTGCTGCATGTGGCCCTTTCCATCACTTCTGCCATCCTTTCGATCCTTTGAGCTCCCATTTGCTGGCATTTTTGTGTGGTTGCTTTTGTCTCGCTGTTGAGATAAATTTGCCTTCAAATTTTCAGGCAAAGTTTGCCTCAAAGTATCTATTTGGTTCTGGTCTGGAGGAGAGTCATCTGATGTGCGTCCTCTTAGCACATTGCCGTCACCGAAAGTTGCGAGACGTTCACTTTAACTCGCACTGATTGTGGCAGCCGCTGGTCACACAGCTGAAGGCGATTGCTCATAGGGAATTGGCAATTCTAGTAATATCAGCACCTCACAGCCCCCTTGTGGATTCCCGTGGGTACATGTGCCATGACGCAGACGGTTGTTGCTGCCTAGCATCCCGATCAGGCGGTGAGGCCTGGACACTAGTCCTGAACTTTGGTTAGCTCTTGAGGGATAAGGGGTATCTGCTTAGCGACTGCATCAGCTCTGGGATTGCCTGGTCTAGAGGCTGAGCATCTTACTGGGACTCAGCTAGGTCCTGGGATCCAGCAGTCCTCTGACTGCTGTCTCCCCTGGATGTTCCTGCCTCCACCTGATATGCATCTGCAACTGTGTGGCACTCACCAGAATGTGCCCCAGAAGCCTGTCCACTAGTTTCGTCCACCGAGGTGTGTGTCTTTTCCCTAGTGGAGGATGGGATGACAGCCTTCACACACCGATGGTGTCAACCGCGGGGCTCTCCTATAAGATGTTCTCTTGGACAGCGCTGATTATGTCTTGTCTGATCGCCGATTATGATTTCAGCCCTGGGCAATGGAGAATGCCGCCCGTGTTGTTAAAAGTTCATTAGCAGTCCTGTGGCTTTGTTAATCCATATCTCTAAACAAAAAATAAAAGTTGGGGCCTGGATTCTCCAAAATCCTGGGAAAGTGTTGACGGCAGCGTCAAAACCGGCGCAGGCAAAGCTGGCATCAATGGGCCTCCAGGCCCAGTTCTTCTCCCCATCCTCGGGGGCTAGAACGGCGCCGGAGTGCTGTGCGCTGCTCTGGCACCGAAAGTCGGCCCCCCAGCGACCGGCGCGGGTCCGCGCAGGCGCGCCATGGCCCTCTACGTGCCGGCCCGCGGGCAACTTGGCGGAGCCCTAGAGGGGCCCGGCGCAGAGGAACATAGGCGTCCCCTGGAATTAGCGTGCCCGCCGATCGGTTGCCACCGATCACGGGTCTGGCTACAGTGGAAGCCCCACCCGGAGTCGGATCCCCCCGCCGCCCCACCAGGACGGCCCCCGCAGTCAGAACGTCGAGGTCCCGCCGGGTAGGACCATACGCAAATGACGCCGATGGGACACGGCGGAACTCGGATCTATCAGGCCGGGTTCCACTCTGGTTCTAGTAATAACATAGCGGGGATCGTATCAATAGTGAATGTAAAGACACTCCTGCTGCAAAGGGTTTTTGTGCAATAATCATATTTCTGAATGTGGAGATGCCGGCGTTGGACTGGGGTGAACACAGTACGAAGTCTTACAACACCAGGTTAAAGTCCAACATGTTTGTTTCAAAGCACTAGCTGTTGGAGCCTCAGGAAGGAGCAGTGCTCCGTCAACTAATGATTTGAAACAAACCTGTTGGACTTTAATCTGGTGTTGTAAGACTTCTTACTATATTTCTGGAGTTGAGTGCTGTTTCATGTCCAAAATGCCATCTGTTTCCGCTAGATTACTAGAATCGGGGCTGGTTTAGCTCACTGGGCTAAATCGCTGGCTTTTAAAGCAGGCCAGCAGCATGGTTCAATTCCCGTGCCGGAATGTGGCAACTAGGGGCTTTTCACAGTAACTTCATTGACGCCTACTCGTGACAATAAGCCATTTTCATTTTCATAGGTACTGGTAGAGTAAGTCGCAAGTATACAGAATAGGAATAGCATGATATTAGTAATTCTATGATGTGAAACTGACTGCAGCAGTTTAACCTGAACTCTCCAGCTAACATCATCTCTTAATTTGCACAGCAGCGGGCAAAACCATCTCACCAAGGGTAGCACTTGACACAGTGGTTAGCATTGCTGCCTATACCGCTGAGGACCTGGGTTTGAATCCTGGCCCTGGGTCACTGTCCATGTGGAGTTTGCACATTCTCCACATGTCTGCGTGGGTTTCACCCCCACAATCCAAAGATGTGTAGGTTAGGTGGATTGGCCCCTTAATTGAAAAAAAAATAATTGGGTACTCTAAATTTAAAAAATATATATAACCAATGTTATTTAAAGAATTCACCAACCACTTTCAAGTCTAGAACAGTACAGCACAGAACAGGCCCTTTGGCCCTCAATGTTGTGCCAAGCCATGATCACCCTACTCAAACCTACGTATCCACCCTATACCCGTAACCCAACAACCCCCCCCCCCCCTTAACCTTACTTTATTAGGACACTACGGGCAATTTAGCATGGCCAATCCACCTAACCCGCACATCATTTGATTATTTATTTCTATTAGCTGTTGCTAAGTTATTGGAGAAGTTGAACATTTGTACTGTGAGTTGAAAGCTGGTGAAGGAAGTGGTGAACAGCTGCTGAAGGCCTTTGGTTCTCACTTGAAGAAGCAACTTGTGCCTAGTCTTGCGCACTGGACTTTCTGTCCCCTTTGACCTTCAGTATATCAGGAGAATAAACAGAAGTGACACAGAGGAGGACAAGTTCTGAAGAAATGTCATCAACCTGCAACATTAACTGTTTCTCTCTCCACAGATGCTGCCAAACTGGCTGAGTACTTTTTGTTTTTATTACAGAGAACAATAAGTTGTTCAAAGAGGGAGCAGAGGACAAAGAGAAAGGCTCCCACAGGAACCTTTATTCATCCAGAATTCTCCAAGGAGCATTTCTCTCATCCCAACCTCAGTGTGCAGGTGGCCTGTTTGACATAGGAGAAAATCCACAAAATCTGCCACCAAATCCGTAGGTTGCAGTTCATTTTTGGTGTTTGGGTGCCAGATATAACAGGCAATATCGATTCAGCTGCCCACAGCCGATTGGCTCCAATGGAAATTAAAATTAGGAGGAGATGTAAAGGACAGTTGAATCATCCAGTCAAAAATGCCCATGTAGTTTTTAATTTAATAATGTAGCCTTTAATGACAATAATTAAAATCCACTAATTTGAGCAAACCTTACCTATTAATGTGAAAGAGCAGTAACATTGAACATCAAACTATTGAATCAAATCACTTCCCCTTTACAGGAGGCATTTATTTTTAATCATTTTTTTGCTCAAATGATCAAATCAAAAAATTACATACCATGATATAGTCTATGAAATTCCAGACGACAACTAGATCAAAACCCTTCTGCTTGGCAATCAGTCTTGTGCTGCCTCCAAATGACTTAATCTGTATTCCATTTGAATTGTACGGTATCTGAACATTGCTGTCAAATAAGAGGAATTGTGCATTACATAAAAAATGTAAACAAGAACTGCTATTTTAAAGAACACACATACCACTTCGAAACTTATAACATGTTAATAATTTGTAACCAATTTCCTCCAAGTTAATTAAGACCATTTGGTCGTATCTTATCTTTCACTTATTGATTTGAACCATAATTTGATAATTCTGTATCATTATTTGACGTGTTGAAAACGAATACAAGGTGCAGGGACAGTTCTGGTTATGAGCAATTCCAAGCTCAGCTTCAAGTCGGCAAATGCAAACCGAGACTGCATATTCTCCCAGTGAGGAACGGAGAGAGCAGAGGGAAGAGTTGGCGGAAGGAAATCCTTGTTGCTTGTAAGAGAGCTTTCAACAGAATGGCACCCATTTAACTAGATTTTGACTGCGATTCTCAAACAGCCAAACCTAAGTGGCCTTTTATTTGTCTCAGCCTCCATATTGCATCAAGCTACTTGTATGCACACAGCTGCAACTGTTGGAACAAGCAAAGGGGTTTGAAAAAGTACAAAAACTCGCCCTCAAACTCCAAACTTAAAAATGATGTTCTGAAAACAAAGTAAGAACGTATTGTTGGTGAACACAATATAGAGTTGAAACAGAATGTTGCTGAGAATTTTAATTGAACAAGTCTGACTCTATTCGCTGAAAATGTATAATAGCAGCCAACTGCCCAGCAGACACAGACGGCAGGTGTGCCTCAAGCTGTGCCAATTATCAAAAAAGTCAAGTTACCCCTGGGATTTGAATCAATGAATTAACTAACACATTGTTGCAAAAATGCAGCACATTCATGGCCACTGAACCACAGTTGGATAGTAATTGGTTTCTTCAATTAAGAGGTTGAACTGAAGGCCAAGCCAACAATATTGAGTCAGGCGTACAAAAAGTAATTAGTACAAATGGGTGAAAATGGGTAGGTTTCGTATACAAGTAGATTTAATCATTAGGAATAATTCTAGTTTCCTTCGATGAAAAGGTCTTCAAACATACCCATTATCGTTGACTTTTACATGTGCATTTTCAATTGTGATTGAAGTGCCCCAGATGTTGATTGAAATTCTTCTCATATATCCATGTTTGTCTCTGCGAATCTGAATGTTGAAGCCTCCTAAGTTTTCCGAACAGTCACTCACAAGGATATAGTTGCAAGTTGATGAAAAGTCATAAATGAAATTGTCAAAGGTTTTGAAATGTTCAGAACCCCATGTGGTACATGTAGCTTTTGTCGGAGCTGTGAAGAAACATGTTAAATAAGGTTACTGATCAGGATATTATTTTTTTTCCATTCTCAAAAGGAAATATCTTAATGACTCAGGAGAACAATATAACCATCTCCAAATTTCACTGCTTATCTTTTGAAGATATTGACTCATGCTGAGTGTTTGACAGGAAGCCTTCTGACATGGTACCTTAATTAGCCGTTCCTGTCCCTTATATGCAAGTTTAGATTCCATTTGTTGGTTAGCCTAGTTAATTTGTGGAAAAAAGCCAAAGTGAACCTGCTTATTAGCATGTGTTTAGTCAAGAACAGCATCAACTATTTAGAAATCAGAATAATCCCAGTTAAGTGGCAAATAGTAACCCCACTAACAACCAGTTCTGAGAGCAGTGGTAATATCCCCACCATCACCCGAGTGGAGGATGAGAGTGGGATCCCCAGCAAGGACCAGCGAGTAAATGTAGGATCCCCTGGTCAGTTTGGTTCAGCACTACTTCAAGCAGTGTATCACCCCAGAGTCAAAGGGAGAATCAGGTCAGCTTTGAGCTTCAATTCTGTGTTTGGATAAAGGCTGTTGTCTTGGATAATAGATTGTGTGATTCAGATTTTTACTGAAGTGATTCCTTCTTACTTTTTTTTTCTGATATTAAAATAAGCCCAGTCTGCAATATTGGTACAATACCTCTTTCATACGTTATGTAATTTATTTGTTCTACAAAGGTTATGTTCTAAAGCAGACTTGTCCAACATATGAGCCGTGGGCCATAATCTAGCCCACAGACTGTTCAAAATGCAGGTAAGTGGGATTGACAGATCTGCAAGTTCCTCCAATCGCAAGGTACATTTCTCTCACATTGATGGAACCATTAATTCTACGGACACGTGCTTGTAGGATTAGAATAGCGGTTTTAATATACTTACAATAGAGCCAACCTGTTAGCCGTTGAACTTACGGTGAACTGGCTGGCTGACCCTGTGGCACGGATCTTTATACAGTAGCTCCAGGGGGAGGAGTTCTGGTCGGAACCAAGGGGGGGAGCCCAGTACAAACTCTCGAGTACTCCCAGAGCTACTCCTCCTGGTGGTCAGGTAGTGCAACTGCACTTACAATATTGATACATATATATACTTGGAACAGATTATAATACCGTGTGAATCTCATTCACCCCATTCACCCCCTGTGAAAAAAATTGAATCCAGCGGGGGTGGTGGCTCACAGAGCTAGTCTGTCTGGTGGACGAATTGTTCGTTTCGATCTGCGGAGCACCGGGGTTGCAGCCTCTTGTGGTGGCTGGGTGGGTGTTGAGAGCTGGGGTACGATGGCAGAATCCGGGGCGGGTCTCGTCCAAACTTCATACACCTCTGGCTCGACCGGAGACTGGGGGCGGGCTGGTGCTGGCGCGTGGAACCGGTGGGGCGAGCTTGCGGAATCGGGGGCGCGAGGGGGCTGCAGCATAGGGAACGGGGTAAGGGGTTCCTCAGCGGTGGTAGTTGGGGGGCTGGATCCAGCGGGTGCCCGGTCCCGAAGGGATACTGTGTCCTGGCGACCGTCCGGGAACTCCACGAATGCATACTGTGGGTTAGAATGGAGGAGGCGCCCCTTTTCAACAAGGGGGTCAGTTTTGTGCCCCCTGACGTGCTTCCTCAAGAGAACCGGGCCTGGGGTCCTAAGCCACGCCGGAAGTGAGACCCCCGGGGTAGTGCCCCTATAAAAAATGAAGAGCCGCTCATGAGGGGTTTGATTTGTAGCTGTCCAGAGGAGGGATCTGATTGCGTGGAGCGCGTCTGGGAGGACTTCTTGCCATTGGGAGACTTGGAGTTTTCTAGACCGGAGGGTCAGTAGGACGGTCTTCCAGACCGTCACGTTCTCCCTCTCCACCTGCCCGTTCCCCCTGGGGTTGTAGCTGGTAGTCCTGCTCGAGGCGATGCCCTTGTCGAGCAGGTACTGACGCAGCTCGTCGCTCATGAAAGACGAACCCCGGTCGCTGTGCACGTAGCTGGGGAAACCGAACAGGGTGAAGACACTATGCAGGGCCCTAATGACAGTGTGGGAGGTCATATCAGGGCATGGAATGGCAAAAGGGAATCGGGAGAACTCATCGATGATGTTGAGGAAATAAATGTTCTTGTTAGTGGAGGGGAGTGGCCCTTTGAAATCGATCGCAAGGCGTTCAAAGGGCCTAGAAACCTTGACCAGGTAGGCCCTGTCTGGTCTATAGAAGTGCGGTTTGCACTCTGCACAGATCGGGCAGTCTCTGGTGACCGCTTTTACCTCCTCGTTGGAGAAAGGCAGGTTTTGGGCTCTGATGTAGTCGGCGAGCTGGGTGACCCCTGGATGGCAGAGGTCAATGTGGATGGCTTTCAGACGGCTGATCTGCGTGCTGGCGCATAGGGCATCTGAGGGTTCGTTGAGCTTCCCCGGTCGATATTTAATATCGTAACTATGGGTGGAGAGTTCAGTCCTCCACCGAAGGATTTTATCATTTTTTATTTTGCCCATTTGCGAGATGTCAAACATAAAGGCAACCGATCGTTGGTCGGTGATGAAGGTGAACCTCCTACCTGCGAGGTAGTGCCTCCAGTTACGAACAGCCTCCACGATGGCTTGTGCTTCCTTCTCGACAGAGGAGTGTCGGAGTTATGAAGCGGATAGGGTACGGGAGAAAAATGCAACGGGCCTCCCTGCCTGATTTAAAGTGGCTGCTAGAGCTACCTCTGAGGTGTCGCTCTCAACCTGAAAGGGAGTGGATTCATCCACCACCCGCATGGCTGCTTTGGCGATGTCCTCCTTGATGCAGCTGAAGGCAAGCTTAAGGGCAGCACGGTAGCATGGTGGTTAGCATAAATGCTTCACAGCTCCAGGGTCCCAGGTTCGATTCCCGGCTGGGTCACTGTCTGTGCGGAGTCTGCAAGTCCTCCCCGTGTGTGCGTGGGTTTCCTCCGGGTGCTCCGGTTTCCTCCCACAGTCCAAAGATGTGCGGGTTAGGTGGATTGGCCATGCTAAATTGCCCGTAGTGTCCTAAAAAAGTAAGGTTGAGGGGGGGGTTGTTGGGTTACGGGTATAGGGTGGATACGTGGGTTTGAGTAGGGTGATCATTGCTCGGCACAACATTGAGGGCCGAAGGGCCTGTTCTGTGCTGTACTGTTCTATAATTCTCAAAAGGCCTGGCGCGCCTCAGCTGACAGGGGAAATCGTGTGGCTTTAAAGAGTGGGCGGGCTTTGTCCGCATATTGAGGGACCCACTGGGCGTAGTATGAAAAGACCCCAAGCACCGTTTGAGGGCATTGGGGCAATGGGGGAGGGGGAGTTCTAAGAGGGGGCACATGCGGTCCGGGTCTGGGCCCAGGGCTCCGTTCTCCACGACGTAGCCGAGGATGGCCAGTCTGTTTGTGCGGAAAACGCATTTCTCCTTGTTATAAGTGAGGTTTAATTTCTGTGCCGTCTGGAGAAAACGGTGGAGGTTGGTGTCATGGTCCTGCTGGTCATGGCCGCAGATGGTAACATTGTCCAGATACGGAAACATGGCCCGCAGCTCGTACTGGTCTACCATTCGGTCCATTGCTCATTGGAACACCGAAACCCCGTTAATGACGCCGAAGGGAACCCGGAGGAAATGGAAGAGGCGGCCATCGGCCTCGAACGCCGTGTAGTGGTGGTCCTCCGGGCGGATTGGGAGCTGGTGGTATGTAGACTTCAGATCCACCGTGGAAAATAGCTGATATTGGGCAATCTGGTTAACCATGTCTGCAATTCTGGGGAGGGGATACGCGTCTAGGAGAGTAAAGCGATTTATGGTCTGACCATAGCCGACGACCATGCAAGATTTTTCCCCGGTCTTGACGACCACCACCTGAGCTCTCCAGGGACTATTACTGGCCACTATGATCCCCTCACTGAGCAGCCGTCGGACCTCCGATCGGATAAAGACCCTATCCTGTAGGCTGTATCGCCTTCTGCGAGTAGCTACTGGTTTGCAATCTGGAGTGAGATTGGCAAAGAGAGGAGGGGGGGAGATGCGCAGCATGGCTAGGCTGCAGATAGTGAGTGGGGGCAGGGGCCCGCCGAAGCTGAGGGTGAGGCTCTTGAGGTTGCACTGGAAATCCAGGCCTAATAAGAGTGGCGCGCAGAGGTCAGGCAGGACATAAAGTGTAAATTTTGAATAACTAGCGCCTCGAATTGTGAGCTTAGTGACTGTGCGTCCTTGGATTTGGACTGAGTGGGAGCCCGAAGCGAGGACGATAGTTTGGCTCACAGGAAAAATAGGAAGCGAACAGCGTCTTACCAGCTCTGGGTGTATAAAGCTCTCGGTGCTCCCGGAGTCAAAGAGGCATGGTGTGTTGTACCCGTTGATCTGGACCTCTGCCATCGAACTTCATAGGTGCTTGGGGCGGGATTGATCTAGGGTGACCGCGTTGAGTTGCGGGCCGCGTGATGAGTGCCCGAGAAAGTCGTAGTCTTCCGAGTGGACGTCCGGTCGAGTAGATGCCGGTATGTTTTGGCGAGCTTGATGCAGGATCGCTGCACTGAATTGCAGGCCTCGTGATGAGTGCTCGGGGAAGTCGTAGTCTTCAGATGAGCTTTCTGAGCATGGAGATGCAGTTGGGGCCCGTGGATCGCACGTGGTGAGCGGCGAGGAAGATGGCGTCCAAGATGGCGGCCCCCATGAGTCGCACATGGCCAGCCACATGGTGGGGATTTGCCAAGATGGCGGCACCCATGGATCGCACATGGCGGGAGGGGACGGAGTCGAGGTGTAGGCCGCAGCATTTCGGGCCCCTCTGGCCCGCAAGTGTTGGGAGCGATTTGTTCTCTCTACTGGGGAGTTAGAAACTGGGGCCCTTTTCGCGAGGCACACTCTGGCATAGTGGCCTTTCTTCCCGCAGCTGCTGCAGGTCACGGATCGGGCTGGGCAGTGCTGCCGCGGGTGCTGGCTTTGGCCACAGAAATGGCAGACTGGGGCAGCTGAGTAGCTGGCTGGAGCAGCTGAGTAGCTGGCTGGGGCCGCAGGGTAACTGGCTTTGGCAGCGCGGTAGCTGGGGGGCTGTGCGGCACAGGCCTGGGGAGATTGTTGGTCGGGGGTCCACGATGAGGTCGCGGGGTCCACGGGAAACGACGTGAGGCTGCGGAAGGAGACTTCCATAGTGGTAGCAGCCTCCACAGTAGTATCTATGTCTTTTCTAGCAGTCTTTGGCGCACATAGTTAGATCTAAGGCCCGCTACGAAAACGTCCCGCACAGCAAGCTCCCTATGTTCATCCGCGGTAACGGCTTGATAATTACAGTCATTAGAAAGATTGTTCAATTCCCGTACAAATTCGGCTAGTGTTTCTGTAGGCCGCTGACGGCGAGTCGTAAACACGTGGCGTGCATAAACCTCATTAATGGGCCTAACGTACATTTTGCCCAATATCGCCAGCGCTGCGGTGTAAGAACCGGCCGGATTTAGCTGTGTGGAGATTCTGTTCCTCCGTTGTTCCAGCGGTGCTGGCTTCTGCCAGGTAGGCCTTAAAACATCTCAGCCAGTGGGAAAAAATTTCTTTAGCCTCTGCATCCTGCGGGTCGAGTTCTAGGCGTCCGGGCTTGAGGGCTGCTTCCATGATTTACTTCGACTGTTTCATAAGTATATTAAATTGATGGAACCATCAATTCTACAGACACGTGCTTGTAGGATTAGAATAGCGGTTTTAATATACTTACAACAGAGCCAGCCTGTTAGCCGTTGAACCTTCGGTGAACTGGCTGGCTGACCCTGTGGCACGGATCTTTATACAACAGCTTCTGGGCGGAGCCAAGGGGGGAGCCCAGTACAAACTCCCGAGTACTCCCAGAGCTACTCCCCCTGGTGGTCAGGTAGTGTAACTGCACTTACAATATTGATACATATATATACTTGGAACAGATTATAATACCTTGTGAATCTCATTCACCACACACATTCTCCCACATTTGCTGCTGATCAATCGCAGACTGATTGGAGAAGCAACATGACCATGTGGTGTATTCTCTGTCTTGCCCTCCTATGCAGTTGCGGCTCCCTAAAGGAGAACAGGTGTCAAAATGCCGGAGCATTCTGGGAGGCCAGAAGGAACAGCGGAGAAGCAGCAACAGCACCCCTGTCTAGGGCAAATGGAGTCTCTGACAGAACAGATTGATAAAGCATGTCTCAACACCTTCACATCCATCGTGAATTCCTCTCTGCTGGTAAAATATCCAAACATTGGGCGAAATTCTCCGACCCCCAGCAGGGTCGGAGAATCGCCTGGGGCCGCCGAAAATCCCGCCCCCGCCGTGGCAGCGATTCTCCGCCACCCGGGAAGTGGCGGCGGCAGGAATCTCGCCACTCCGATCGGAGAGGCCCCTGCGGTGATTCTCTGGCCCGGATGGGCCAAAGTCCCGCCGCTGGGAGGCCTCTCCCACTGCCGAGGTTTAAACCACCTCTGGAATGGTGGGATCAGCGGCGCGAGCAGGCCCCCGGGGTCCTGGGGGGGCGGGGGGCGATCGAACCCCGGGGGGTGCCCCCACGGTGGCCGGGCCCGCGATCGGGGCCCCCCGCTCAGACTCCGGGCCAGTGCCCTGGCTGCACTATTTTCCTCCGCGGCTGCCATGGCCTTTGCGATGGCGGAAGCGGAAGAGACCCCCACATCGCGCATGCGCCGGCAGTGACGTCAGCAGCCAGCTGCCGCTGACATCACTGTCGGCGCATGCGCTGACTGGCGAAAGCCTTTCGGCCAGCCCCGCTGCCGGGGGCGCCGGTTTTTTGCGCCAGTCTTCTGGTGCAAACCGCTCCGGCGTGGGGCTGGCCCCCAAAGGTGGGGAGAATTCCCCACCTTTGGGGAGGCCCAACCCCTGAGTGGTTGGTGCTACTCCCCTACGCCGGCACCCTCTGTCACGCCCGGTAGGGGAGAATGCCGCCCATTGAGTGCCTAGAGGGAGAATGAGTGTACCTGTGTGAATGAGTGAATCTGTATGAGTCTTTGGGCGGCATTCTCCCCTACCCGGCGTGACATCACTGCCGGCGCATGCACGATGTGGGGTTCTCTTCCGCTTCCGCCATAGCGAAGGCCATGGCGGCCGTGGAGGAAAATAGTGCACCCAGGGCAGTGGCCCGGAGTCTGAGTTGGGGGCCCCAATAGCGGGCCAGGCCACCGTGGGGGCACCCCCCGGGGTTCGATCGCCCCCCTCCCCCCCAGGACCCCGGGGGCCTGCTCGCGCTGCTGATCCCGCTATTCCAGAGGTGGTTTAAACCTTGGCGGCAGGAGAGGCCTCCCAGCGGCGGGACTTCGGCCCATCCAGGCCGAAGAATCACCGCAGGGGCCTCTCCGATCGGAGTGGCGAGATTCCTGCCGCCGCCACTTCCCGGGTGGCGGAGAATCTCTGCCATGGCGGGGGCGGGATTTTCGGCGGCCCCAGGCGATTCTCCAACCCTGCTGGGGGTCGGAGAATTTCGCCCTTTGTGAGTGAGTAAATGAGAGAGAGAATTTGTATGAATGAGCGAGTGAGTCCGTAGTCAAGTGAGTGGCCTAGACTTTCATCCTCAAGACAGATAGGAATAGTTGAAAACATTCCTGACCTGGCTGGATCTTCATTGCTTCAGGTTGGTTGTGGGCTGGAGTTGAACCAGCTGACCGGGGAAGAAGTACGGAGACAGCCACAGAGGCTCGTTTCCGAGATCCAGTTAAGATAAAAACACAAAGGTTCTCCATCCCTGAATCCGCTTTCACAGGCCAAACACTATCCCTGCCCCATTCTTGCCAGTCCATGCCACCACCACCCCAAATGATGGCACTTGACCCACTGAACACATTCTAGAACCAGTGAACACACATGCAAAAAGCTTTAAAAAAATTGATTGATCACTTTCTCTTACATTTGAAAAGAGAAATCTGCACTACAAGCTTCTTTTTATTCTTTCATGCAATGTGGACATTTCTGGCAAGGGCAGCAATTACTTACCTACCCTAATTGCCCTTGTGTGGGTCTCAAGTCACATATAGGCAAGATGGGTAAGGATGGTTAATTTCCTTCCCTGACGGACAGTAGTGAAACAAATCAGGTTCTAACAAAGATAGTTTCATGGTCACTGTCACCGAGACCGAGTCTAGTTTTATGTTCCACACTTTTCTGTTCTTATTGATTCAAGGGATACACGCTTCAATTGGCTAGGCCAGTATCCCTATTGCCCTTGAGAGAGTGGTGGTGCGCTGCGTTCTTGAAATCCCACAGTTCCTGTGGCACCTACAGTGTTGTCAGGGAGGGAGTTCCAGGATATTGACCCAACAACATTGAAGGAACAGTGATATATTTCCAAGTCAGGATGGTGAGTGGCTTGGAAGGGAATCTCCAGGTGATGGTGGTTTCTGCCCTTGTCCTTCTAGGAAAATGCTGGGCTGGATTCTCCAACAGCAGGATCCTCGCCGGCAACTGGTCTACCCAGAAGGGGAATACTCGCTCCCTGCTAAAGGGGGCGGACTGCCTCAAATTCCAGTATATAATCGACTGGTACTCAAACCCGCGGATTTCCCGACGATGTGGGAGTGCCCACAATGTGTAATCCCATTGGCCGACTGCAGGGATGGAGAATTCCACTGCTGGCAGGGGCGCGCCAGAAAACGGATGTGGCTGGATGGAGAATCCCACCCGTTGTCTAAGGAACCTTGATGAGTTCCTACAGTGCATCTTGTAGAAGATGCACACTGCTGCCACTGTTAATCAATGGTGGAGGGAGTGAATATTTTAAAATGCATTTCCAATCAAGCGGGCTGCTTTGTCGTGGATGGTGTTGAGCTACTTGAGTTTTGTTGGAGCTACACTCACCCAGGCAAGTGGAGAGTATTCCATTACACTTCTGACTCGTGCCTTGTAGATGATGGACAGGCTTTGGGGAGTCAGGGGGCGAGCTACTCACCTCAGGATTCCCATTCTCTGACTGGCTCTTTTAACCACAGTACTCATGTGGCCAGTCAAGTTCAGTTCCTGGTCAATAGCAACCCCTGAATGTTTATAATGGGGGATTCAATTGTGGTTAAGCTACTGAATGACAAGGGGCGATTGTTTGATTATTTCTTGTTGGAGATGCTCACTGCCAATGCAAATGTTACTTGAAGCCTGGATATGGTCCAGCTCTTACTGCATTTGGAGATGGACTGCTTCAGTACCTGAATTGTCACGAATAGTGCTGAACATGGCACGTCATTAGCCAACATCCCCACTTCTGACCTAATGGAAAAAGAAAGGTCATTCTTGAAGCAGCTGAAGAGGGTTGGGCCGAGGCCACTACCCTTCAGAATTCCGGCAGTGAAGTCCAGCAGCTTGAGATGACTGACCTCCAACAACCACAATCATCTTCCTTTATGCCAGGTATGACTCAATGGCATCCGACATGTGAGGACTGCATCCCTATGACCCGGCGTCCAACGGGTTGCCCATGAGGGCAGTCCAAACCTTTAAGCAGGGCCTCCGCAAGCAAAGGACGGGCTCGTTGGACATGCGCTTGGCCAGATTTTTGTTTATGAACCGGATCACGCCGCATACCATAACAGAGGTGACTCTGTTGAAGCTGCTCATGGGCCAGCAACTCCGCACTCACACATAGCTTTATTACTTCCGGATATCGAAGCAAAGGTGCGCTGTGCCCAGGATCAGCAAGTGCACAGCTCTGTTCTGCATTGTCCACCCCATCGATTTTCCCCGTGGGATGAAGTATGTGTTTGAAATTTTGCCCTCAGTGCCCTTTGGTTCTGGTCCATTGGCTAGTCCATTGTCCTATCGGGTTCAGGTTGGAAACCAGCAGTTATGGCAGCATTTGGATCACGTACAGGCATGCCGACCGCTTTTATGTCCACAAACGTTTATGCATCCCATTGTGGAGGACCAGCAGGCCTGCAGGACCATCATGCGCCCGCTCCATGGACCACCCACGAACGATGACCTCTTCTGATTCCAAAATGGAAACGGAACCTCCTGAAGCACCCAAGAGGGATTTACGTGCACCTTGGTGGGGGGAGGGATTGACATTACTTAGGCCCTCGGTTCTGGGATCTGGTCTACCCAGAAGCCTGAGGGGAATACTCGCTCGCTGCTAAAGGGGGCGGAGCTGCCTCAAATTCCAGTTTATAACCGACTGGCCTAGAACCAGCCAGCACTCGCTCGGTTGAGTAGCCCTTGCTTGGGCACTGCTTATACTTAGAAATAAGCCTCCTATTTAACCTCGCAACTCGGTGGACTCCATCCTTTCTGGCAGACATAATACCACAATCATTGAGGATGGAAACATTTGTGAAGCCTCCTCCACTAGTCAGTTGTTCAATTATCCATCATCATGCACAGCTTGGTGTGCCAGGATTACTGGGTTTACATCTGATCCCTTGGTTGTGGAATAGTTTAGCTCGATCTGTCACTTGCTGTTTATCCTGTTTGGCAAGCAAATTGTCCTGTGTTGTAGCTTCACTAGGCTGGCGACTCATTTTTAGGTGCTGCTCTTGGAAAACCTTCCTGAAATCTTCATTGAACCAAGGTTGATCCCCTGGCTTGGTGTTAATAAGAGATTGGGGAATATACCTGACCATGATAGTAAAAGCAAATTACTGTGCATGTTGGAATCTGAAACAAATACTGAAAAATACTGGACAATCTCAGCAGTTCTGACTGCATCTGTGGAGAGAAAAGGGAGCTAATGTTTCGAGCCTGGATGGCTCTTTGTCAAAGCTGGAGTGAACTGGAAATAGGGTCTGGGGGGGGGGGGGGGGGGGGCATGGAGCGATGGGGTTGGATAGGGGCCAGTAATAGGTGGAGATTGACAAAGATGTTAAGGACAGAAGACAAAAGGAATGTAACTGGGGATGATTAAGGCTAGGAAGAGTGCTGAAAATGGTACATAGGGCAGCATGGTAGCATAGTGATTAGCATAATTGCTTCACAGCTCCAAGGTCCCAGGTTCAATTCCCGGTCGGGTCACTGTCTGTACAGAGTCTGCATGTTCACCCCGTGTCTGCATGGGTTTCCTCCGGGTGCTCCGGTTTCCTACCACAGTCCAAAGATGTGCGGGTTAGGTGGATTGCACTGTAAATTCTATGATTTTATGATAAAGAGATTGAATGCATGAATGGCAGAACAAAGGTGAGCAGTGTACCAAAGGGCAATGAGGAACAGATGCCCCATGTGGGGTGGGGGCGGAGGGGCAACAATGGGGAGGGAAATACAGATCAATGGAAGAAATTAAAATAGATTGATAGAAATAAAAATGGGTGACGGTTGTGGTGATCTTTGTGAAGGGTTTCCAGGGTGGAAGGTGTTGTGATTACAAAGATACACAAAGTTCTTTTGAAGAACTAAAGTAATTTTATTAACACTACTAAATTTGAGTTTGACACTTCTTCTGAATAGCAAACATACATGTAAGAAATAAACTGCACTCACTAACACTATCTCTATCTACTTATTATAACTATTATACCTTAACTAACTCTGCAATACGCTATGAATCTTGTCTTCATCAGCTCCAGTCTAATCTCCTCCCCTTCGCTTAAGAGCCAGTGGAATTTATAGTACTGTCTTTTAGCTCCCTCTAGTGGCTAGGTTTAACATAACATTAACTCTTCACATGCTGTACATTTGTATAATGTCACAAAGGTGGAGGAGAGAGTTCACAGTCTGAAGTTGTTAAACTCAATGTGACACCCGGGAGGCTGTAACGTGCCTAATCGGAAGATGAGCTGCTGTTCCTCCAGTTTGCTCTGGACTTCACTGGAACATTGCAGCAGGCCAAGGGTGGACATGTGGACGTGAGAGCAGGACGGTGAATTGAAATGGCAAGTGACAGTAAGGTGTTCTGTAAAGTGGTCACCCAGTCTGCGTTTAGTCTCTCCAGTGTAGAGTAGACCACATTGGGAGCAGCAAATGCAATTGACCAGATTGAAGGTGAAAAGACTCATGTGAAAAGAATGTTTAGGTCCTGGGATGTTGAGCAGGGAGGAGCTAAAGGGACAGGTGTTACACCTTCTGCGATTGCATGTGAGGGTGCTGCGGGAAGAGGGTGAGGTGTTGGGGCTGATGGAGGAGTGTGACAGGGTATCCTGGAGAGAATGGTCCCTCCAAAATGCTGACAGGAGAGTGAAGGAAATATGTGTTTGGTGGTGGAATCATGCTGGAGTTGGTAGAACTGGCGAAGGATGATTCTTTGAATACGAAGGCCTGTGGGGTAAAAAGTGAGGACAAAGACGACCCTATCCTGTTACTGGGAGGGTGAAGAGGGGGTGAGGGCAATGGTGCGGGAGATGGGTTGGACACAGTTGAGAACCCTGTCGACCACAGTGGGTAGGAAACCAGGATTAGGGAAGAATGAAGGCACGTCAGCACCGTTTTGGAAAGTGGCATAATCAGAGCAGATGCGACGGAGACAAAGGAACTGGGAGAATGGGATGGAGTCCTTACAGGATGTGGGGTGTGAAGAGCTGTAATCGAGGTAGCTGTGGGAGTGAGTGGGTTTTTAATGGATATTAGTGAACAGTCTATACCAGGCCATGAGTTTCAAATTGTGGCTGAGTACATTTCTGCTGATGGCCCACAGTACTTCATGGTTTCCCAGTCTTGAGTTGCTCGATCTGGTCCAAATCCACCCTATTTGGCATAATGGAAGCACCACACAACAGAATGGAAGGTATCCTCAATGTGAGGGGAGAATGAGGAACAGTTGGTCTTATTTATAGCTGAGATGGGAGTGATTCAGGAGAACCAGAAGAGGCTGAAGGAGAAGGTGGAGGATCTGGAGAATTGCTCCAGAAGGCAAAATGTGAGGATCATGAAGCTGCCCGAAGGCATTTAAAGGAGCGGAGGCCGGCACAAATGTGAACAAAATGTTGAAGCAGTTGATGGAGGAGAGGACCCTGCAGGTCGACCGAGCGCACAGGGCTTTGATGAGGGGTCCACAAGCGAGTGATCTGCCAAGGGTGATGGTGGTGCGCTTGCACCCCCTTCTGGATAAAGAGAAGATTTTTCGGTGGGTGAGGCAGAAGAGGAAGTGCACCTGGAAGGGGAACGAGCTGCAGGTGTACCAGGACCTGGGTGCAGAGCTGGCGAAGAGGAGGGCCGGGTTTAATCAGGTCAAGGCTGCCCTCTTCAAGAAGGGGGTGAAGTTTGGGGTGCTGTACCCGGCCCACCTCTGGGTGACCTTTCAGAATCGAGAATATTATTTTGGTATGCCAGAGGAGGCAATGGAGATTTTGAGAGACAATAGACTGGCACGAAACCTTTCCCCTTGAAATGTTCTTTTGGTTTTGATGGAGGGATGTTTGGAGGGCAGGTCCCTCTGTGGGGGGAATATCAAGGGTGAGTGCACCTTTTCTGTCTTTTTTTGGGGGGGAAACGTGGACGGGTGGCGGAATTGGGGATACAGTGGGTTTGGAGGTCTTGGGCAGGGGCTACCATGCTAGCAGGGTGGGCTAGTTAACTGGAGTGGAGGGGGGTTATCAGGAGGTAGGGATAGGGGAGGCGGATGGGGTGTTGCTTTGTCTGGGGGGGAGGGGTTGCTGACAAGGGTGTGGTTGCTGTAGTGCAGCTGCAAAAGCAGTGATGACAGTGAACATCTGAGGGTGGGCAGCGAGGGTCACATGAAACGGGCCGGGGGTTGAACCAAAAAAGGATTTGTTGAGCGAGGAGCCCCCCCCCCCCCCGACCAGACTAGTCATGTGAAATGGGAGGGAGTTGAAAGGGCTTGTCAAACGGTCACGTGTTTTTGCACATCTGCGGTGTCTGAAGGCAGATGTGGCCTTTTTGCAGGAGATGCACTTGAAGATAGGGGATCAGATGAGGTTGAGGAAAGGATGGGTGGGGCAGATGTTCCACTCGGGCCTGGACATGAAGATGAGGGGGGAAGCGGTGCTGGTGAATAAGCGAGTGGCGGTCAAGGCGGGGAACATTGTGGAAGATCCTAGGGGAAGGTTTGTGATTGTTAGTGGGAAGCTGGAGGGGATGCCCGTAGTCCTGGTAAACGCTTATGCTCTGAATTGGGATGATGTAGATTTCATGAGGCGGGTGCTGATAATGATTCCTGACCCGGTTGATCATGGAGGCGGGGGGGGGGGATTTTAATACGGTTATTGAGCCAAGCTTGGACCGGTCGAACCAGGGGTCAGAGAAGGTATTGGCAGTGACAAAGGAGCTGAAGGGATTTATGGAGCGCATGTAGGGGTTGGACTCGTGGAGGTTCGGAATGCTTAGGGTGAAGGAATTTTCATATTTTTCCCCATGCGCGTCGGGTGTGCTCCTGGATTGACATTTTGTGGTGGAAGTGGGTGACTCGGAGTATTCACCGATTGTGGTCTCTAACAACGCGCTGGGTTTTGTGGATTTGGGAGTGGAGGCTGGATGTGGGATTGTTGGCGGATGAGGAGGTGAGCGGGTGACAGCCACTATTTGGGGTATCTGGAGCTGAACGATATGGGGGAGGAGACGGCCACCACGTTGTGGGAGGCACTCAAGGCAGTGGTTCGAGGGGAGTTTATTTCAATTCGGGTGCATAGGGATAAGGTGTAAGGAGAGGCAGAGACTCCTGATGGGGTTCGGATTAGTGTCCCCAGGGAAGGTGGTGGGTCAGCTGCAGAGGACCAGGGTATATGAGCGTAGTTAGAAGGTGAGCAGGATGTTGTCCCACCAGCTGAGGGAGCAGAAGGTGGCGAGGGAGGTTGGTGGAGTAAAGGACAGGACGGGAAGGGTGGCGCTGGACCCAATGGGTGTGAATGGGGTGTATGAGGCTTTTTAATAGGAGCTTGTATGAGTCGGAGCCCCCGGCCGAAGGGGAGGAAGTGCGGTGGTTCCTGGACAAGTTGGAGTTTCCCAGGATGGAAGACGAGCTGGTGCAGGGACTGGGGGCCCCAATCGGGTTGAGGAACGTGATGAAAAGTATGGGGGCGATGCAGGCAGGGAAGGCCCACATGGGCCCCCTGTGGAGTTTTATAATAGGTTTGGGGGGGACCTAGAGCCAAATAGCCAAATATCATGAACTACTACTGGACAGCAAACATCGGCATTGTTAGGAAATGTGTAGTGGGGGAGGGGTCAGCAAAGCGGCAGATGGAGGCGGCTTCTTGTAGGTGAACAAGCTTCAGGGCATTGTTAACATCGCCTCTGCCATTCACGCCGGCCAGGTACTCCGTGAGCCCAGTGGTGATGCCCGTCTTGAGGGTATGGGGGCATTGGAAGCATCATTTGAGACTGGAGGGTGCCTCAGTGTAGGCACAGATCTGTGATAATCATAGGTTTGCACCAGGTGGTGTGGGGCGGGGGCGGGGTGGGGGGGAGTTCAGGGGACGGGAGAGGCTGATGTTTTTGCCTTTGCCTCCCTGATAGCCAGGAGATGGATCTTACTTGGATGGAGGGGCACAGAGCCACTGAAAGCAGGGGTGACCTGGCGGAATTCCTGAGACTGGAGGTCAGGTTCGCCTGAGGGGTCGGTTGATGAGTTCGCTCGGAGGTGGTAGCCTCTTATTGACCTCTTTAAGGAGGATTGAAAAGTCAACAGAAGGGGAGGAGGGGACGGCAGGACGGTAGGAGGGGGCATGAGTAGGGAGCAGCAGGGGGGTGGAAAGCGGGTGTTGATTATCTATGATGTTGTATAATTTTACTTCTGTTTCGGTTTGTTTTTTATGAAAATGCCTGAATAAAATATTTTTAAAAAACTGTTTTAAAAGAATCAGACCAGATAAATTCCTAACTTCTAATATGAAATGAAAATCGCTTATCGTCACGAGCAGGCTTCAATGAAGTTACTGTGAAAAGCAACTAGTCGCCACATTCCGCCGCCTGTTCGGGGAGGCTGGTACGGGAATTGAACCATGCTACTGGACTGCCTTTGTCTGCTTTAAGAGCCAGCGATTTAGTGTGCTAACCCAGCCCCTAGCTAACGATATTGTTCAATTTAAAAACTGCCCATAGAAGACAATTTCCTCCAGGATTCTTCTGCTCCGCTGCTATGACCTCATCAAAATTTCTGTTTAACTGCAGAATGGATTCCGTTAAAGTGATGTTCTGGAAGTGGAGTGCAACAATCCACAAAGAATTTCACCCTGAATGTGTGTTAACTCCATTTGTCTTCATGAATCATAGAATCTCTACAATGCAGAAGGAGGCCATTCAGCCCGTCAAGTCCACACCGATACTTGGATAGAGTACCCTACCGAGGCCTTTGCCCTAACCCTATCCCCATAACCCCATCTTTGGACACGAAGCGGCAATTTAAGATGGCCAATCCACCTGCACATCTTTGGACTGTGGGAGCAAACCAGAGCACCCGGAGGAAACCCATGCAGCCACAGGGAGAAAGTGCAGACTCCGCACAGACAGTGACCCAGGGCCAGAATTTAACTTGGGACCCTGGCTCAGTGCTAACCAGTGTGCTAGTGAGCTGCCCGTGAAAGTGTGAAACCAAGGACTTCAATGTGGAGTGAACCTCCTCATAATGTTTAAATTGTAATGATTCAAAGAATTTGTAGAAAACATTTCACAGCATGCACGTTCATTACCAGGTTAATAATTGTTTCCTGTGTTGTTTTTAATTAGAAAGAT
Organism: Scyliorhinus canicula; assembly: GCF_902713615.1. Taxonomy (NCBI): domain Eukaryota; kingdom Metazoa; phylum Chordata; class Chondrichthyes; order Carcharhiniformes; family Scyliorhinidae; genus Scyliorhinus; species Scyliorhinus canicula. The sequence goes on from NC_052154.1 coordinate 101,803,113, forward strand.
ATTAACCCCCCCCATATTTTATCATAAAGCAGTTTAAATAACAACAGCATTTGGAGGAAATATTACTCAAATTCTCAATAATCCATCTGCCTGAAAATACTTTACACCTAAATGTTCCAATGTATATACTCACAATAATAAAGTTGCTGTCCTTGAACAAAGGTAGACATCATGGCATGATGGTCTGTAAGTCAGAAAAATTAGATTAAACACTTACAACATTCAATTTAGTATTTCACAACACAGAAATTGAACAAAAGGCAGCTGATTGGTCTGGTGAGCAATTGGTGATGTTTGCTCGCTTCAATTGGTGCCATCAATTGTAACCTTATTTCTCAGCATCTTTTCATAGAATCATACAATCATAGAATTTACAGCGCAAAAGGAGGCCATTCGGCCCATCGAGTCTACACCTGCTCTTCGAAAGAGCACCCCACTTAAGCCCAAGCCTCCACCCTATCCCCGTAACCCCATGACTCAGTAACCCCACCCAACCTTTGTCGACACTCAGGGTAATTTATCATGGCCAATCCACCTAACCTGCACATTTTTGGACTGTGGGAGGAAGGGGAGGCCAGGATCAAAGTGAGCGAACGAGAACCTAGGACCGGCTAATAAATTGGGCAATTTGGGCCGTCCTGTATTTCCCCTACATCGTCGGCCTTAACGACCTCACTATCCTCACAGAGCATACCCTCATACAGTTTTACTCAATGGTCAGATTAAAGAAGGGACCATTACACAGAACCGAATTGCCAGATGGACCCTCATGTTTCAGGGGAGGGACATCAAGGTCAAACAAAGTAAGGTCCACACATATTTAGCACACAACCTCAACTATTGCGACAACCAACACCATAGAACATAGAACATAGAACAGTACAGCACAGAACAGGCCCTCCGGCCCTCGATGTTGTGCCGAGCAATGATCACCTTACTCAAACCCACGTATCCACCCTATACCCGTAACCCAACAAACCCCCCCCCCACCTTAACCTTACTTTTTAGGACACTACGGGCAATTTAGCATGGCCAATCTACCTAACCCGCACATCTTTGGACCAGTGCCAGATTGGAGCCACAAACAATCCCAAGGGACCGTTTGTGCCCAAATCTAAGGGGGTGGGTGTCCTGGAGAAGGGGTGGATCGATTACTGCAAGTTTACATTGATGGACCATCGATGGTGGAGAATGAGTTGAGAAAAACTGGATGTGGGATCTATATGGCAGACCACGAAGGGAATCCTCATAGCTTTACATCTCCCCACTCAACATGGGTGCTCAGGCTGCTGAACTAGCCGCTGTAGCATACGCAGTGGAACATCCACATAAATTCTCCCCACCCATAGACATACTTTCAGACAGTATGTACGCCTGCAAAAGCCCTTACAGATTTCATGCCATTATGGGAAAGAAGGGGCTTAATTTCAACAGACAGGAAACCTCTTCCGTCAGCACCCTCACTGAGATACATACTTCAACATGCCCAAAGACAGAGTATGGGGTGGTGAAGGTCAGAGCATACTACAAGTCTTCCCCGACGGGGAATATCCCAGCCGACAAGCTAGCTAAACAGGGATCCCCACATGAGGAACCATGGGAACTGCCCATTCCGGAGCAAATAAATGCAATTATAGTCAAACAAACTAAGATAGAAGACCTGAAAGAGGCACAGGGCACTGACAGCAAACTAAAAGAACTGATACAGGGGTAATACTCCGATGATTAAGAAAGGTGGAAAGGGGAAATCACTGTAAAAGGCAGAATCACCCTGAAGGGGGGACTCTACATGCTACTGTACCAAGACTGCAATCAAATAATCTACCAATGCCATGATGCCCAGGGGCATTGTGGGATTGAAGTCACAGGGGGAAAAAAATCAAAGCTGTATGTTGGTGCTCTGGCCTTGATAAAGATCTCACATGGTACATTGGCAACTGCCTAATCTGTGCACAAAATGACCTGCATAGTTACATCCATAAGGGTGAGCTAAGGCATACTCAACCAGTCGAGGGCCCCTGGACAAACCTCCAAATTAACTATGTTGGGCCCCTGTCCACCTGTGCGAGGGGATATAAATACATACTGGTTATCACAGATACATTTACCAAATGGTTAGAAGCTTTCCCCACTCGAACAATCACAGCTAAAATTACTGCTGAACTCGCAGTCCAGCAGGTTTTTACCTGATGGGGCCTCCCTTGGAGTATTGAGTCAGACCACGGCACCTATTTCACTGGCCAAGTGATGCAGGAAGTCATGTGACTGTTCGGCATTAATCAAAATTCCACATCGCCTATCACCCCCAGTCTAGTGGCATTGTTGAACAAATGAATTGCACCCTTAAAGGAATGTTCAGGAAAACTTTTTAACAAAACAGCACCACCTGGGACACGGTGCTACCCTTCATCCTGATGCTTGTATGGAACTCGGTATATAGTTCCACCAGTTTCACCCCCTACCTCCTAATGACAGGGCATCCCATGAGAGGCATCGAACCTCTCCTAGGCCTTGACTTCTCTGAACCAGAGGTCGCAGCCCTCACTCACGAGACCACAGTATGCACACTACTTGAGAACATACAAGCTGCCTAGCAGTCCGCAGCATTGGGACAATGGCATCAAAGTAGGCCTTATTTTGTTTTTGCCAAAGTCCACCCTTTTATCTATGAAGTGGGACAGCAAATCATGTTCCAGGTTTTCCAGCCCAACTCCTTTTTTCCCCCAGATTCTCAGGTCCCCACTCCATTGTTGACAAAGCCAGTCCCTCCATGTATAAGCTCTTGTTAGTCACAAGAAAAACTGGATGGTCCCATGTCAATCAGATTAAGTCACACGCCCCTCAGAATAGCTCCCACCAGTTCCACGCTCTCCTAAGGGAACTGGAAATGGACCCGGAGTTCGAGACAGGATACATTCCTCTTGTCCCTAGCCCAGGCCCACAACCCCAACCAGCAGCCAGACCGCAGTGGCTAGACTTTGATTGGACTCCCCGCCAGAGCCAAAACAATGTCCAATGGCGACTCTCTCTAGACCTGCTGGATATAGCAGAGGCAGACCCCAAAACTGACCGCCTGGAGCCTACACTTCCGGCAGCATCCTCGCTCAGCGACTCTGACAGCCCCCTGTCATACCCTCCTGGGGATGACCCACTCACATACAGGCCCTTACCCTCCTTCATCGTGATTACATAGATTACATAGAATTTACAGTGCAGAAGGAGGCCATTCGGCCCATCGAGTCTGCACCAGCTCTTGGAAAGAGCATCCTACCCCCTATCCAAGGTCAACACCTTCAACCTATCCCCATTACCCAGTAACCCCACCCAACACTAAGGGCAATTTTGGACACTAAGGGCAATTTATCATGGCCAATCCACCTAACCCGCACATCTTTGGACTGTGGGAGGAAACCGGAGCACCCGGAGAAAACCCACGCACACACGGGGAGGATGTGCAGACTCCGCACAGACAGTGACCCAAGCCGGAATCGAACCTGGGACCCTGGAGCTGTGAAGCGATTGTGCTAACCACTATGCTACCGTGCTGCCCTAACTTTTGTAATATTGTGAATCCCGTAACTGCTTCTTGCAGGTATCAATCAAACATTTTCAGACAACCTTGGCCATAAGCAGGTGCCGTTGTCAGGCCGGGTTCGCCATGACAACATACAACCACCCTTCAACATCTCCTCTGTTCATATATTCCCACTGATGGATTCTGCATGGTTTCGCCAATGTACAATGCTTCGGGACATCCTTTCCTGCAGCGTATGAGGTAGACAACGTTGGCCGAGTCGCACGGGTATGTACCGCGTACCTGTGGGTGGTGTTCTCAATGAAAGCTGAACACCTGTGCTCAGTGCTGGGAATCCCAATCATTCCCAGAGACTTTTTTCATACGTAGGTGCGGCCACAACATCCTGACATCATCACGTCCACGACATCATGCGCAAACTCCTATTGCGCATGCGCAAATCGATCCTCATAGGGGGCGGCATTCTCCCCTACCCGGCGTGACGGAGGGTCCCGGAGTAGGGGTGTGGCGCCAACCACTCAGGGGTCGCGCCTCCCCAAAGGTGGGGAATTCTCCAGCCCCGCGGCGGAGCAGTTGCCACCAGAAGACCGGCGCAAAAAACCGGCGCCCCCGGCAGCGGGGCTGGCTGAAAGGCTTTCGCCGGTCCGCGCATGCGCCGGCAGTGACGTCAGCGGCAGCTGGCCGCTGACGTCACTGCCGGCACATGCGCGATGTGGGGTTCTCTTCCGCTTCCGACATGGCGAAGGCGGTGGCGGCCTTGGAGGAAAATAGTGCAGCGAGGGCACTGGCCCACAGTCTGAGCGGGGGGCCCCGATTGCGGGCCAGGCCACCGTGGGGGCATCCCCCGGGGTTCGATCGCCCCCGCCCCCCCCAGGACCCCTGGGACCTGCTCGCAGATCTGATCTCGCCGTTCCAGAGGTGGTTTAAACCTCGGCGGCGGGAGAGGCCTCCCAGCGGCGGGACTTCGGCCCATCGCGGGCCGGAGAATCGCCGCAGGGGCCTCTCCAATCGGAGTGGCGAGATTCCCGCCACCGCCACTTCCCGGGTGGCGGAGAATCACTGCCACGGCGGGGCGGGATTTTCGGCGGCCCCAGGCGATTCTCCGACCCTGCTGGGGGCACCAGAAGTGGTTTAAACCACGCCAGCGGGATTGGCCTGTCAGCGGCGGGACTCTGCCCCATCACGGGCCGGGGGGTCGGAGAATTCCGCCCCAGTTCTCTGAAAAGTTGGTCGGTGAAAAAGGTGCAAAAAACTAACAACGTGGCTGACGCCATTAATGCTGATCTGCACCAAAAAAAGAAACGTGCTCCAGACGGCAATCATTTTACGCATGACATCATGAGCATCATGAAGTGTACATGGTGTGGCAAGGCCCATCTATGTAAAAATGCCCTACATTTGGAAAAACCTGTGCAAAATGCCACAAACTGAATCACTTTGCATCTCAGTGAAGAACAGGAACAAAGTCGCAACAAGTTAAGCAGCTTAGTACAGTGAAAAAGGGAAGTATGGGAAATCAACAGTGTAAAACATCTTAATAAAGCGATCATACCTGACACAATGGAAGATGCATTTGATTTAGAAGATTCTTTCTTTGTCGAAACAATAAAAAGTATAGAGAAAGTGCAACAGGAAACTTCCGATTCGGACATTTTAAAACAGATATCAGTCGGAAGCAATAATGATGATTGGACGATTCCATTAGTAATAAATGGAGCACAATTAAAATAAAATTCGATGCCGGAGCAAAACTGAATCTCATTAATTAGCCAGACCTAGCCCAATTATAAACTACACCAGTGATTGATGACAATGACTGTCAGCTGCGGGACTACAATGGCAATATGATTACCACAATGGACACTTGCTACCTAACAGTAGAGATCAAAGAAAAAAAAGTTCTGATCAAATTTGAGAATAGTGGAGTCAAAACAATCTTCACTACTGGACATTAAGGCTTGTGTGATTCTGCAATATGTGCACATATGTGCTGGGCTCCTCCATCATTCAGGATGGGGAATTTTGTGGAGCCTCCTCCTCCAGTGAGTTATTTAATTGTCCACCACCATTCATAGCTGGATGTGGCAGGCCTACAGAGCTTAGATCTGATGGTTCATCATCGAATCGCTTAGCTATGTCTCTTACTTGCTGTTTATGCTGTTTGGCACAGAAGTAGCCCTGAGTTGTAGCTTCACCAGGTCAACACCTCATTTTTCGGTATGCCTGATGTTGCTCCCAGCATGCTCTCCTGCAGTCTTCATTGAACCAGAGTTAACCCCCTGGCTTGGTGATATTTGTAGAGTGGGGGATATGCCAGGCCATGAGGTTACAGATTGTGGTTGAGTACAATTCTGCTGCTGCTGATGGCCCACAGCGCCTCATGGATGCCCAGTCTTGAGTGGCTGGATCTGTTCAGCACCATTTTGCACAGTGGTAGTGCCACACAACACGACGGGCGGTATCCTCAATGTGAAGATGAACTTTGTCTCCACAAGGACTGTGCAGTGGTCACTTCTACAGATACTGTCATGGACAAATGCATCTGCTACAGGCAGATTGGTGAGGATGAGATGAAATTTGTTTTTCCCTCTTGTTGGTTCCCTCACCACCTGCTGTAGTCCCAGTCCAGCAGCTACGTCCTTTAGGTCCCGGACAGCTCGGTTTGTGGTGGTATTGCCAAGCCACTCCTGGTGAGCTACCCAGAGCATATTCTGCGCCCTTGCCACTAAGTGGTGTTCAACATGGAGGAGTGCTGATTCATCAGCTGATGATGTTCTGTAAGTGGTAATCAGCAGGAGGTTTCCTTGCCAATGTTTAACCTGAAACCATGTTATTTCATGGGGTCCAGAGCCGATATTGAGGGCTAGCAGGGCAACTCCCTCCTGATTAAATACCACTGTGCAGCCACCTCTGCTGGGTCTGTCCTTTCCCAGGAATGGTGATAGTGGTGTCTGGGATATTGCCGTACAATTCTGTGAATATGACAATGTCAGGCTATTGCTTAATTAGTCTTTGAGAAAGTTCTATCAACATCGACAGGGCTGGGTTTGCCGTTTTCGTTTCCATAGTTGTCGAATACAATGAGTGGCTTGCTAGGCCATTGTAGAGTTAACCAGTTCGCTGTGTGCTGTGGGTCTGGAGTACACATGAGGTACAAATGGCAGATTTCCTTCCCTAAATGACATTAGTGAACTAGGTTTTACGACCATCGACAGTAATTTCATGGTCATTATTAGACTTTTAGACTCTTAATTCCAGATATTCTATTGAGTTTAAATTCCATCACCTGCCGTGGTGGGATTTGAACTCAGGTCCCAAGGTGATTATCCTGGGTCTCCGGATTTCTAGTCCAGTGACAATGCCACTATGCTACCTCACTCTGATAGCTATCAGATTTGTCAAGTGCCATAGTGTTGCTTGCTGGACAGACTCCTGGGAGCTGTAGTTACTAGACAGAATTCCCAGGGTTTTAGATGATCGATTTTATTAGCACTTTCCTTCCCTTCTGTATCTTTTTTTACTTGTTGCGTGGGATTGTGTTTTAAAAAAATGTATTTGGGTTTGTGCGGGATTTTAATGATTTGATGCAACTAGTTTTTAACTTGTATGTGTACATACTGCAATGTTTATTTTGTGCACAGATAAATTGGGCAGTATTCTCCACCCCCCCCCCCCCCCCGCACCGGGTGGGAAAATCGCCGGGGCGCCGCACGGATTGTGCCGCGCCGCCCCGACACCCGCATGAGATTCTCCCACCCCCAGAACCCCGGCGCCATGTTGGTGAGGGGCCGGAGTGCTCCGCGAGGTAACCGCGCATGCGTTAGTTGGTGTCGGCCCAACTGCGCATGCGCAGGACCCAAGGCGCCGCGTCTTTTACGCGGCGCCGGGTCTCTGACGCCACGCCGAGGCCCCGCCCCCGTAAAATGCGTGACGCCCCTACTAGCCCCACGGAGGGGGGAGAATAAGGGTCTGGGAACGGGCGCCAACGCCAGAGTAAAACACTCCGGTTTTTACTCCGGCGTCGGCACTTAGACTCCCATTGGGAGACTCCCGCCCATAGAGTATCAGCTCGAGACCTCCCTCTTCTCCCCAAAGACACTCATGGGCAAGCCCTGTGCGAAACTGTTTTATAGAATCATAGAATTTACAGTGCAGAAGGAGGCCATTCGGCCCATCGAGTCTGCACCGGCTCCTGGAAGGAGCACCCTACCCAAGGTCAACACCTCCACCCTATCCCCACAACCCAGTAACCCCACCCAACACTAAGGGCAATTTTGGACACTAAGGGCAATTTTTCATGGCCAATCTACCTAACCTGCACATCTTTGGACTGTGGGAGGAAACCGGAGCACCCGGAGGAAACCCACGCACACACGGGGAGGATGTGCAGACTCTGCACAGACAGTGACTCAAGCCTGAATCGAACCTGGGACCCTGGAGTTGTGAAGCAATTGTGCTAACCACTATGCTACCGTGCTGCCCCAAAAGAAAGGGGCAGATGAATGATATTGCCTGCTGCGGGTGCTTCTGGGGAAGGATGAAACAAATTGGCTCAGCACAAAGAGAGCAGGGGTGCCTAGCAGCGACACCGAGGCATGGACGGGATTTGAACTACACTCGTTGAAGAATCATTAATTCAAACAGGGGGGAATGTAGCCAAATGGCTGCCAGGACATTTAGCCTCAAAGTTGGCCAGCTGAGGTAGGTGATGGAATTTAAAAGCAGACTTGGCCGAAGTCTGCTGAAATACACAGCCTTGCAAAACCAGAGAGAGCGCAGACCCACCAGACTTCAGCAATTAGGTGCTAACTGGAAGCATCATAATGAATTAGCGCCAATGGGAACAAGACATATATAATATTAGCAGAGACAAAGGAGGCATTTGCATCTGAACTCTCTCTCTGGACATAACGACACCTGGGCAGAAGAAAATTCAAACGCGGGGACTTCTGGTTGTGGCATGTAGGTGGAAGTCGCATGGTTGGCTCCTAACAGAGCTGTCTTTTATGGCCTTTTTAAGCCAGTTTTCAGTGAAGATATATTCGTGAGAAGCTGTGGGGTGTCTTAGGGCACTTACAGAATGGCAAAAGCCAGCAAGAAGAATTTTGGCAAGAAGGCAGTGAGCGAACTTCTGCCACCGACTATGTTGAGTGGTATAACAGGAGGAATGATGATGGGAGAGAGCCGGTTGGGTGGGCCATGCCAATTATGAGAAAAAAGAAGGTGGAGGTGATGGCTGGTTAGTTTGAACGGCTGTTCTCGAAGCATCGGATAAGGGTGATGGCCTCGCTTATAGCGTGGGTGGGAGAGACCATTGCCTCAGTGAGAGTGGAGTTGGTGAGAACTTCCGACAGTGCGGGAGCAGAGTGAGAAAATAAAAGGGATGAAGGAGGCAATGTCACGGCATTGTGACCATTTCACCTCGGTGGATGAGGAAATGTGGAGTGTGGCGGAGATTAATAGGGGGCTGAGAGCCAGGTTGAAGACCTGGAGAACACAACCTGAGGATTGTGGGTGTGTGCGAAGTGGTGGACAGTCAGAGGCCTGAAGAATATTTCAATGCCAAGATAGCAAACCTGATGGGGGAGAGAACGGAGTCCTCCAGTAAGAGATGGATAGGGCCCATCAGTCGCTCTATCGAAAAACGAGGATGAATGAGCCACCAAGCAGGTGACACCTGTTTCCAGAATTTCTAGATGAAGGAGAGAGTGCTAAGATGTGTGAAGCAGAGGCGCAAGGTGGAGTGGGAAGACAAGGCTATACATATGTACCAGGACTTGACGACGGAGTTGGCAAGGAGCAGGTGGCCTTTGAACGGGCGAAAGCCGCATTGTATAAATGCAACGTGCGGTTTGGCGTGGTGTATCTGGCAAAGCTGAGGGTCACGTACAATGGCAGAGATTATTACTTCGAGACGGCGGCAGAGGCAGATGAGTTTGTGAAGGCAGAAGGCTTGGGGTCGGACTGAATTTGGAGTTTTGGCAGTTTTTGGCTGCGTTCTTGTTTTGTTTTTCCTTTTTCCCTTTTCTCGCTCGTTGTTTTTAACAGAGTTGGAGTTTTTCTTATTCTTGTGTGAGTGTAATGGATAGCTTGGTGTTCGGAGGGAGTTTGGATGCAATGGGGCTTTGAGGGGTGATCGGGCATTGGTGTAGATAGAACATAGAACAGTACAGCACAGAACAGGCCCTTCGGCCCTCGATGTTGTGCCGAGCAATGATCACCCTACTCAAGCCAACGTATCCACCCTATACCAGTAACCCAACAACCCCCCCCCCTTATTTTTTAGGACACTAAGGGCAATTTAGCATGGCCAATCCACCTAACCCGCACATCTTTGGACTGTGGAAGGAAACCGGAGCACCCGGAGGAAACCCACGCGCACACGGGGAGGACGTGCAGACTCCGCACAGACAGTGACCCAGCCGGGAATTGAACCTGGGACCCTGGAGCTGTGAAGCATTTATGCTAACCACCATGCTACCGTGCTGCCCCTTATGTGGTTTCATTTTTGGCTGTGGGGGAGTGGGCTCTGATAGGAGCCATCGCGCTAGTAAACATTATGCTGGCTGGTAATAGGAGCGAGGTGGGGGAGGGGCCACGGCTGTTGGAGCCTGTATGGGCAAGTTTCAATGCGGCTGGTAGGTATGAATGGTGGGGGGATAGGGTCAATACTGGGTGAGGTGTTTTCAAGAGGAAGTGACTAAAGGGTTGCTTGGTGGGGGAGGGGGTGTGGGGCTACGACAACTCAGGGCTAGGGCAGGGCCCTGCTTTTGGGGCGTGATCTGGAAGGATGGTCATGGCAGGTCGGAAGGGTGGGTGGGTGGGCTGAGAGTCCCCCGGTCAAAGTGGTGATGTGGACTATACGAAGGTTGGGGGGACCGGTGAAGGGAGCGCGAATGTTCTCGCATTTGAAGGGCTTGAAGGTGGACATAGTGCTGGTACAGGAGACCCACCTAAGAGAACAGGACCAGATGAGGCTGAGGAAGGGTTGGGTGAGCCAGGTGAGCAGGGCGCAGAGGGATGGCTATGCTGGTGGGTAAATGGGTGAGGTTCCAAATGGAGACGGTGATGGCAGCCCGGGGGGCAGGTATGTGATAGTGAAGGGGGCACTGGAGTGGAGATTGGTGGTGTTGGTTTGCGTGTGTGCCCCGAACTGGGACGTCGCTGGGTTTGTGAGGAGGATGCTGGTGGCCACACCGGACCTGGACACCTATCAGTTGATAATGGAGGGATTTGGAATATGGTGTTGGACCCGGGGTTGGATAGGTCAAGGCCACGCTTGCTGGCCCCCCTCAATAGAGGTGGAAGAAAGAGTGAATGTGTTAGGGAGGTTTATGAAGGTGATGGGTGGGGGGTAGGCTGTGGAGGTTTTTGCACCCACACAATAGGGAGTATTCATTTTTCTCCTTAGTGCACAAGGTGTATTCGAGGATTGACTCTTTTGTGGTAGGGAAGGCGTTGCTGGCTGGGGTAAAGAAGACAGAGTACTTGATGATTATGATATTGGATTACATGCTGCACAGGGTGGATGTGGTCATGGACAAGCAGCAAGCCCAGGGGCCGGTGTGGTGGCAGGATGCAGGCTGGATCTGTTCTGGCGAGGAGGTCTGCAAGTTTAGATGAGTTGGGGGTGAAGTATGGGCTGCAGCGTGAGGAGGGCTTTAGATATATGCAGGTGTGGAATTTTGCGAGAAACACCTTTTTGAGTTTCCGAGTGGTGCCGCCCTCCTTATTGTTGGAGGGGGAGCCTAGTGGGTGTGGTTTGTAGACCGTGGCAAAACGCCTGACTGTATTCCACTGTTCTGCATCCTCTACTGGGTCTGTCGTGCTGGTAGGACAGGACATACCCAGGGATGGTGATGGTGGTGTCTGGGATATTATCCGTAAGGCATGATTCTGTGAGTATGACCATGTCAGACTGTTATTAGCTCACCTATGAGACAGCTCTCCTAATTTTAACACAAACGTCCAGATATGAATTCAAAGGACTTTGCAGGGTCAACAGAGCTGGGTTAGCTCGTCATTTCCAGTGCCGAGGTCGATGCCGGGTGGTGCGTCCAGTTTCATTCCTGTTTGCAACTTTTGTAGTGGTTAGATACTGAGTGGCTGGACACTACTGAATGGATTGCAAGGGGGCCAAGCTGCTCTGTCCTTTTTTGAGAGAGAGCTGACTGGTGGTGATTTAAACACTGTTGCTTCACAGCACCAGGATCCCAGGTTCAATTCCCGGCTTGGGTCATTGTGGAGTCTGCACATTTTCCTTGTGTCTGCGTGGATTTCCTCCGGGTGCTCTGGTTTCCTCCCACAACTCCTGAAAGATGTGCTGTTAGGATTTGGACATTCTGAATTCTCCCTCTGTGTACCTAAACAGTGCCGGAATGTGGCAACTTGGGGCTTTTCACAGTAACTTTGCTGCGTTAATATAAGCCTACTTGTAACAATAAAGATTATTATTATTATCATATGCACACGTGGAAGGAAACAGTGACACAGTGGCTAGCATTCCAGCCTCACTGCGCCAGGGACCCGGATTTGATTCTGACTTTGGGTGACTGTCTGTGTGGAGTTTGCACGTTCTCCCTGCGTCTGTGTGTGTTTCCTCTGGGTGCTCTGGCTTCCTCCCACATTCCAAAGATCTGCAAATTTGATGGATTGGTCATGCTAAAATTGCACCTGAGTGTCCAAAAGATGTGCAGGTTAGGTAGGGTTCTGGGGATATGGCAGGTGAGCGGACCTAAATGTGGAGCTCTTTCAGAGGGTCAGTGCAGACCCGCTGGGCCAAATGGCCTCCTTCTGCACTGTAGAGATTCTATGAAACCAGAGCACCCGGAGGAAACCCATGCAGACACTGGGAGAATGTACAAACTCCACAAAGTCAGTCACCCGAGGTCAAAATCGAAGCTGTGTCCCAGGTGCTGTTAGGCAGCAGTGCTAACCACCGTGCCAAAGGGCTTTAAAAAATCAACCACATTTCTGTTGGTCGGGAGTTACATGTCGGCCAGACCGGGTAAGAATGACAGATTTCCTTTCCATTTGGGACATTAGTGGGCCAAATGGTATTTTACAACAATCGTCAATGGTTTCATGGTCATCATTAGACTTTGAATTCCAAACTTTTCGAATTCAAATTCCAACTGATTCAAACCTGGGTCCCCAGTGCCATACTGAGGGGAGCAACATTGTGAAAGATGCCTTCTTATTTCAGATGCCATGTTAAACTCGGTCACATTTGTCGCAAAACTGTATGGAAGAATTCTAGGAAATTAACTTCATCCAAAGTCAATCACAACACTATTTCAGTGTATAGCAACAAATGCTGTTCCTAAAGAAATCATGAAAACAATTCAACAAGTTAGCAGTTCCTGTTATTAATAGGGCATGAAGAACAGGGAAATTTGTGTAACTTTGGGCAGTTCAATTATAAAATTATCCAAGAAGATGCCACCATAAAGTATTTTGCTGAAGAGAACTGTGCGGATTCTTAGCAAGAATATGTGAATGATATCAGAATGGAGAAGAAACTGCAATAGTTTCAAACAGGAGATAGGTCTATAAAAAATGTGCACAGGAGCAGAAAACATACAGACCAACATGCAGTCACATCGATACAAGCAGGTCAAGAGTGCCCACCTATGAAGGACATCATACACAGCACATGGTAGGGGGATAATCTCAATACTTGCAGCCTATTATTGGGCAATATAGACCGAAAACAAGCAGGGCAATTCCTCAAAACAGAACATGGCAGAAGCTGGAAATCTGAAATAAGAACAGAAAGTGTTGGAAATTCTCAGCAGGTCAGGCGATGTCTGTGGAGAGGGAAAAACAGCGTTAATGGGCAGGATCTATCGACCACTCTGCCGTGCATTTTTCTGCGGGAGTGGCGGCCTGCCAGCGGGATCTACCCGTCCCACCGCTGTCAACAGCATTTCCCATGACAGCACCCCTCGCCGGCGGGAAGCTCGTGGGCTGCCTCGGGACCGGAATTTCCCACCCACGTGAACAGCCGGTAAATCACGCCCAATGTTTCAGCTCGACGAATTTGCATCGGAATTGAGAAAAGTTAGAGATATAATTGGTTTTGAGCCGGTGGGGAGTGCATGAAATAAGGAAGACCTGAGATAGATGGAATGACCCGAGATAGGTGGAAAGACCTGAGATAGGTGGGAAGACAAGAGGGACTGAATGGCGGAAGAACAAGTCTCACAGAGCCAAGGGAATGCTGATGGGGCAAAAAAAGAAACAAAAAAAATGTGCCTAGTGACCAGCACCCACAGAAAGCCAAAACATTGGGCATATTCTAATCCCCACAGATAAAGTGCCCAGCCAAAACCATCTGAATTCTCAAAGGGGGGTATCCTGATTTCCCTCAAGAGGGAACAGAACTGTCGATTTCCACATAATTAATTCTACAAAGTAGCTGTGAGAATCGAACATAGCCAATTCTAATAGTTGCTGCAGTGAAAATCTACACATCACAACTATCCAGCCAGACAAGTATGACTTGCAGTCACAAGAAGAAAATGATGGAAACGCGAGTCAGAATCTGTGGAAGGAACAGATTGGTTCAGAACCTTCTTTAGCGACAAGAAATGTCAACAATACTGCAGCAAATGAATACTGATTACTTGATAGTGAGAGAACCAATGTTATTCAAAGAGAACGCTTGAACAGACAAAGAGTATCAGCGCCATTGAAGTAATGTGCCTGTGGACACATTCTTTGTGGACATGATCATTAATGAAGACAGCGAGACTCAAGTCACACCAATAACAATGTTTTTATACCAATCTGCTGCAATAGTGGATTGAAGGCAGATAATCATGAAGATAAATGGACAGTGCCACTGAAGATAAAAGGTGCCCTGATAACAGTCAAGCTCGATACTGGTGCACGGGCCAACCTCATCAACCTCTCCGATGTAAAAAAGCTGCGGGTTGCACCAAAAATAGTCACCCGATCGGTATTGCTACGAGATTATAATGGTAATGAAATCTTGTCATGAGGAGCTTGTGAGCTGGAGGCTAAGGTAAAGAATAAAACGCGCAAGCTGAAATTCTCTGTGGTGGCGGCAGACTGCGAGTCTTTAATTGGAGTTGAGGCATGTGAGGAGCTGCAGCTAGTCCTTCAAGTCTACAGTGTAGACAATGCTGCAAAAGGCCCTCATCCTCCGGAGACTCTAGACTGAATGATTTCCCTGAAATTTTCCAAGGTTTTGGTCCATTGCCAAACACCTACACGACTCAATTAAAAGAAGATGCACAGCCGGTGATTCATACGCCCAGACGTGAGCCGACGCCATTAAGGGACAAACTAAAGCCAGAGCTGGAGAGAATGACTGCTTTAGAGGTCATCAAGCGTATTGAGGTCCCCACGGGCTGTTTTTTTTAAAGAGTTTTTAGTATACAAAACAAATATAAACCTGAATAAACAGTGGGAGTTGAACAGGAGAGTATATAAGAAGTAAAGCTAGAACTATTTGGTATTTACACCATGATTAGTTTTGATTATTTACATAAATACATTACAATTTCCCCTTCTTGTTCTTTTATTCCTTCCTTGCAGTGTTTGCAGTGGTAATGGTGGTCCCCTGCGTAACTCTCCCCACCGGTTTCCACTTTGCTTTTCTTCCCTTTGGTTCAGGTTATTGCTGCCCATGCCCCCGACACACCCCCCCCCCCTCCCCCCCTTGTGTCTCCTGGTTCCTTTGTTGGGCTTCGCTGAGTTCCTTGTTTCTCTGACCACTACCGTCCATTCCTTACTGTGTTGTGACTACCCCCTCCTGGTCTTTGGCTGCCTGGTTGTTGGCTATAAACAGGTCTTGGAACAACCGAGTGAATGGCTCTCACGTTTTGTGGAAACCTTTTTCCGACCCTCGGATGGCGAATTTAATTTTCTCCATTTGGAGAAATTCAGACAGGTCGGATAGCCAGTCTGCAGCTTTGGGTGGTGCTGCTGACTGGCAGCCGAGCAGGATTCTTCAGCAGGCGATTAGGGAGGCAAAGGAAAGGGCCTCCCCATGAAGAGATCTGGCTGTTCTGATACCCCAAAGACTGCTACTCTTGGGCATGGCTCCACCCTCATTCCCACCACTTTGGACATTGCCTCAAAGAAGCTGTCTAGTACAGGGCGAGTCTGGGGCAAGGCAGTACATGTGGGCGTGGTTGGCCAGGCATCCTTGGCACTGTTCGCATCTGTCCTTCACCTCCGGGAAAAAGCTGTTCATTCGGGTTCTGGTCAAGTGGGCTCTGTGTCCCACTTTTAGCTGCATTAGGCTTAGCCTTGTGTGCACATGGAGGTGGAGTTGACCCTATGCAGTGCTTCGCTCCAGAGTCCCCACCTTATTTCAAATCCCAAGCCTTCCTCCCACTTCTCCCTTGTCTCATCCAGTTGTGTGTTGACCCCTCTCAGCAGTCGTTGGTACATGTCACCACAGTTCCCTTTTCCTAAGATGTCTACATCCAGCAGGTCTGCTAGCAGTGACTGTCATGGCGGTCATGGGTAACAGGCATCGGAGTAACTGATACTTGTGTACAAGGGTAACAGACATCGGATTTGGATGCATTCAACTTAACCATACACCCCACACACCGGGCAATAATTGTGCACTTACCTTGATCTTGGATCTTCCCATTGTTCTTGAGTTTGTTATGATAAATGTTTTCTGATTTACCTGCAACAAAATGAAAACATTTTTATATATATATGTAAGAAATCTTACTCTTAAGGAAATGCTCCTGCAGGTTGAGCTAGATGTTTCTAAACTTTTTGCTGAACAACAGTAATGCCATCCCCACCCAATCTATCCACATGCTCTCTTTCTAAGAAACAAGATTGTTTGTTTCTCATCTGATACAAGAACATAAGGAATAGGAATTGGAGAAGGCCATTTGACCCTTGTGCCTGCTTGTCCATTCAATAAGATCATAGATAATCTGATGCGGCCTTAACTCCGTTTTCCTGCCCAACATTACCTAATGTGTCGAACTCAGCCTCGAATGTATTCAACAACCCAACCTCCACTGAAATGAAAAATGAAATGAAAATCGCTTATTGTCACGAGCAGGCTTCAAGTGAAGTTACTGTGAAAAGCCCCTAGTCGCCACATTCCGGTGCCTGTTCAGGGAGGCTGTTACGGGAATCGAACCGTGCTGCTGGGCTGCTTGGTCTGCTTTCAAAGCCAGCGATTTAGCCCTGTGCTAAACAGCCCCTCACTGGTCTCTGAGGTAGAGAATTGCAAAGATTAATGACCCTCTGAGAGCAGAAACTCATCCTCACCATAAAAGGGAGATCCTTTATTTTTAAACTCCGGCCCCTAGTTCGAGATGTCCCCACGAGCGGAAGCATCCAATGAACAAGGAAGAACAGGAACAGGCCCTTCTTCCCACCAAGCCTGCGCCGATCCAGATTCTTTATTTAGACCTACTACTTATTACCCAAATGATCTGTATCCCTCCATTCCCCACCCGTTAATGTGTCTATCAAGACACATCTTAGACTTCCGGTGGCGGCTATGAAGGAGTAAGTCGCACATTTGGTGGCTCCCACTCGGGTCGAACTTTTGGACCTTTTCCCCTGATTTTCTACTGGACTTGAATTGAAAAATTGATGACAGAGGCAATTGTGTACTGAATTCCCACATTGGTGCATGGAGAGGAGGGCTAGAAGTGCTCGCAAAGGCAGAAACAGAAAGACAGAGAAGGCTTGGGCTGAAGCTGCAGGGGGAGAAAACATGGAGGAGGACCGGACCTCTGGCTTGGCGACCCAGCAGTCAACGGAGCAGCTGATGCAAGCTATTCAGGAAGGCTTCGCTAAGCAGAAACAGGACTGCTTGGACCTGATAAAAGAGCCAATTGAGCAGATGGAGCTTAGATTGGATGCCCAAGATCGAACGATTCAGAAAGCAGAGAAGGCGCTGGCTGACCAGGAGGAACATCAAACTGCGGTGGAGCTGGAGGTGGGGATGCTGAGAGACCAGCAGAAGAAGCTCCTGGAGAAGGTGGAGGATCTAGAGAATAGGTCCCGCCGGCAGAGCTTGAGAACCGTTGGGCTCCCGGAGGGGTCCGAAGGAGCGGACTCTGGAGCATACATCGCGGACATGTTTGAGAAACTGCTGGGGGATGGGGCATTCTCCCGGCCCTTGGAGTTGGCAGAGCTCACAGAGCACTCGCCAGGAAGCCGCAAATGGGAGACCCTCCAAGTGCAATGGTGGTGAGATTCCATAGGTACTTAGATAAGGAGCGCATTCTACAGTGGGCCAAGCAGACATGGAGCTGCAAATGGGACAACAGTATCCTGCGGATCTACCAAGACCTGTGTGTGGAGATGGCCAAGAGAAGAGCAGGCTTTAACCAGATCAGGTCGACCCTTTTTAAGAAAAAGGTGAAGTTCGGACTGTTGTATCCAGCCCGTCTCTGGATCACGTACAAGGAACAGCACTTTTATTTTGAGTCGCCTGAGGACGCGCTGGACTTCGTCCAGCACGGTAGCATGGTGGTTAGCATAAATGCTTCACAGCTCCAGGGTCCCAGGTTCGATTCCCGGCTGGGTCACTGTCTGTGCGGAGTCTGCACGTCCTCCCCGTGTGTGCGTGGGTTTCCTCCGGGTGCTCCGGTTTCCTCCCACAGTCCAAAGATGTGCGGGTTAGGTGGATTGGCCATGCTAAATTGCCCGTAGTGTCCTAAAAAGTAAGGTTAGGGGGGGGGGGGGCTGTTGGGTTACGGGTATAGGGTGGATACGTGGGTTTGAGTAGGGTGATCATGGCTCGGCACAACGTCGAGGGCCGAAGGGCCTGTTCTGTGCTGTACTGTTCTATGTTCTATGAAAGGACTGATGGTGGACTGAGAACTTTTGAACTTTGCTGCAATGTTCACGTTTTTTTTTAAAAAGTTTCTAATTTTTCATTTTGTGGATGCTGTCTGTAATTCCTTCTGTACTGATTTTAGGCCAGTTGCAGAGATGAGTAAGTTAAGGTTTTCATTTGCACTGTTGGGGGATGGAGGTGTGCTTGTTTAGATTTTGGATCTCTTACTTGATCTTTGTTAGCATTTTTTTTCTTCCTGATTTTTCTGTCGGGCAATTGTGTTGGGATTGTTTCTCATTGGAATATGTATGTATGAACGGGGGGGAGGGTGGGGAGGGAACAATAGGTGGGAGACTTTTGGAGCCGGGGTGGGGGCCACCAAGCTAGCTGAGCGGGATAGCTCACGGGAGCACATGCTATGTTTATTAAAGGGGTTGAGTTATATTGTGTTGTTATTGGGAGGAGGCGAGGAAAATGTTCTGCTGACGCAGGAGGGAAACACTGTTAGGGTTTGCCCGGAGGTGGCAACCGTTTGTCAACTTCTTTGCGGAAAATTAAACATCAGCAGAATGGGGGGGGGGGGGGGGGGGGGGGGGCGGATTTGCTGTTGTTGTAAAACCAAAAATACCTCAATAGAATGTTTACAAAAAAAAGACACATCTTAAACGTTGCTATCGTGCCTGCCTCCACCACCTCCACTGGCACCCAGCACCCTGTGCGTGAAAACCTTTCCCCTCACATTTCCCGTAAACTTTCCCCCTATGACCTTGAACCTGTGCCCATTGTAATTGAGTCTTCCACCCTGGGAAAAAGCTTCTGACTATTCACCCTGTCTATACCTCTTGTAATTTTGTGCACCTCAATCAGGTCTCCCCTCAGCCTCTGTCTTTCCAACGTAAACAATCAGATTATATTCAACCTCCCCTCACAGCCAACACCCTTCAGACAAGGCAACATCCTGGGAAACCTTCTTTGAATTCTCTCCAAAGCATTCACATCCTGCTGGTAATGTGGCAACCAGAACTGCACGCAATATTCAAAATGTAGCCTAACTAAAGATTCATACAACTGTAACATTACCTGCCAACTCTTGTACTTAATGCCCCGGCCAATGAAGGCAAGCATGCCGTATGCCTTCCTCTTACCATTGACCTGTCAAGCAACGTCACCTCGCCGCCCCCGCCCCTCTCAGAATCCTGTACGTTTCAATAAGATCGCCTCTGATTCTTACAAACTCCAGTGATTATACATGCAACCTGTTCAACCCTTCCTCAGAAGACAAATGTTTAATTGCTGGAATCTACCTAGTTATCCTTTTCTGAAGTCGCTCTTTAGATATGGACATTAGACTGCACGCAGTACTCCATATGTGCTCTCACCAATGTCCTTTAAAGCTGTAACACCTCTTCATACTCCATCCACCTTTCAATAACAGTGTACATTCTGTCAGAAGGTTATAGATTGCCTAACGAATAGGTCTAAGGGTTTGTATGATTAAACAATTACTTGATTAATAACACATAATGACATACTAATACACAGGGTACAGACTTGCTAACCTTTGCCAGACTCACTCCTACACTCTACTGCTCCAATGTAACTCTCTATATCATAATGCAGGTGGTACTGTTTCCCCAGCCAAACATTAATACTTACAGTCCCGAACATGGTCTACACTACATTGGAGAGACTAAACACAGACTGGGTGACCACTTTGCAGAACACCTTCAGTCCGTCCGCAAGCAGGACCCAGACCTTCCTGTCATTTGCCATTTCAACCCACCGTCCTGCTCTCCCATCCACATGTCCATCCTTGGCCTGCTGCAATGTTCCAGTGAAGTCCAGAGCAAACTGGAGGAACAGCAGCTCATCTTCCGATTAGGCACGTTACAGCCTCCCGGACTTCACATTGAGTTTAACAACTTCAGACTGTGAGCTCTCTCCTCCACCTTCATCCCATTTTTATTTCTAGAAATGTAATTTAATTTTTTTCATCACCCGTTTTCCCCTTACCGCAGTCTCCCTTCACCCCCCTCCCCAACTCCATCCCTCTAAAGTAATCTGTTCCCTGTTCCAGGTTGTCCATTGACACATTGCTTACCTTTGTTCTTCCATTAACACATTCTGATCTCTTACTGCAGCACTATCAACACCCTTCTTCGCCACGATCACCACCATTTACATTCCTTTTATCCACATCTTTGCCAATCTCTCCCTAACCTCGACCTATTCCTGGCTCTCTGCTCCACCACCCCACCCACACCCCAACAACAGTATAAGTCTCAATCCTGCTCGTTTTCTTCAAGGATTTAGCCATGGAATCTCATCTGACAGCAGCTCCCATTGAACCGACATTCTGCGTCTTCAGGCTTCAACAAAATGACACACTTCTCCAGGAACTTCACAGCTTTGCTTCCTTCGGTCGTGAGTGTGTGACTCCACCAGAGTCACACTAATCTGAGCTAGCAGTAACAACCTTGTGCACTGTTTGGCTGGTTCTTATTATTCAGTTACTTTCATCTGCAATACTCCAGGTATGGTCTCACTAATGCCCTGTATAACTGAAGCACAGCCCTCCCTACTTTCGTATTCAATTCCGCTTGCACCAATAAAATTCTACCAGCTTCTTTTTACAATTCATGCACTCGGCCATCCAGATCCCTCTGAATCTCAAATCTTTGCAATCTCTCTCAATTGAGATAATATTCTTCCTGCCAAAATGGACAACTTCCCATTTTTCCACATTATACTTCATTCATTCTTGAAGGCTCACCTTCTCAACCTTGCCCCTTGCCTGAGGCGTGGTGATCCTCAGGTTAAATCACCACCAGCCAGCTCTCTCCATCAAAGGGGAAAGTAGTCTATGGTCAACTGGGACTATGGAGACTTTACCTTACCTTAACAAGTCCCTTCAAACAAGTCATTTATATTTGTAAGAAGTTGAAGCCCAAGCACTGATGCATATAGCACACCATTCATTACATCTTTTCAACCAGAAAATGACCCATTCATGCCAACTCTCTGTTTCCTGTTAACTAGCCAATATTCTGTCTATGCCAATATATTACCGCCTACACCATGAAATGTTATTTTCGCAATAATCTTTGATATGGCAACTTGTCAAATGCCCTCTGGATATCTAAGTACAGTACATCCACTGGTTCCTCTTTATCCACAGCACATACTATTTTTCAAAGAACTCAAATAAGTTAGTTAAACATGATTTGCCTCTTACAAAGCTATGCTGATACTAGGATAGTTAGCATACTGCAGTATTACCATTCCTTAGTTCATGCAACCCTTTCTATTTTCCCTGTACGTTTGCCCCACTATATATTTCCCATTACCAGATGGCCTTCAGAATACACAGGGTATAATAATAATAATAATCTTTATTATTGTCATAAGTAGGCTTACATTAACACTGTAATGAAGTTACTGTGAAAATCTCCTTGTCACCACATACCCGGCACCTGTCCGGATACACAGAGGGAAAATTCAGAATGTCCCAATTAACCTAACAAGCACGTCTTTCGGGGCTTGTGGGAGGAAACCAGAGCACCCGGAGGAAACACATGCAGATACGGGGAGTACGTGCGGACTCCGCACAGACAGTGACCCAAGCGGAAATTAAACCCGAGTCCCTGGCGCTGTGAAGCAACAGTGCTAACCATTGTGCTACTGAGTTGCCCATGGTACCTCTCTTGTTTCTTAACTCGAACCAAATTGATTCTAATATTGACCTTCAGAGGAATCCTCTCTCTCTTTTGCACTGCAGACTCCTTCTTAACCAATACTGCTATTCTTCCTAATTCTTTTTTTCCCCCTACCTTTCCTGAATACATTTTATCCAGGGTAATATAGTTCCCAATCCTTCCCTTTGTCAAGAGTTATTTGCACTTGCAGCTCACTGTAAACTTAATTCTGACTTTACTGCATTACCTCTTATTCTGATCTCATCTCATACCTTGCTATACAGTGAATTCACGATCAGTTATAATTGGATGACAAGAAATTCTGGTTATATTGAAGTTGTCAGCCATTCCCGTTGGCAGAATAGCAAATCTCACAATAATTCTCGGGATAAATCCAAATTCCACATTGACAACTCTGGTCAGCTGAATTTGTCAAAGCCTGTAGTATAGAACCATACAAATGATACAGCACAGAAAGGGGCCATTCGGCCCATCTTGTCCATAGCGACAAAGACACCAAGGTGCCCTTTCTAATCCCATCTTCCTGCACACAACCCACCCATAGCCGTGTATCTTATAGCACTTGAGGTGCAGATTCAGGTAAAGAGTTTAGGGTCTCTGCCTCCACCACCAATTCAGGAAGCAAATTCCAGACACCCACCACTCTCTGCATAAAAAAACTTGTCCTCATGCCACTTAGCTGGAATCCATGACCCCTGGTTTTTGAACTTTCTGCCAAGGGAAACAGTTTCCTCCTGTTTACTCTATCTCTACCCCTCACAATTTGATACACCTCAATCATGTCAACAATCAGCCTTTTCGTTCCAAGGAAAATAACCCCAACCTCTCCAAACTCCCGGCGTAGCTACAATTCTCCTGGCAACATTCTAGTAAATCTCCTCTGCACTCCCAAGAGCAATTACATTATTCCTGTAATGTGGTGACCAGAACTGCACACAATACTCCAGTTATGGCCTCAGTTGTTTTTTTTATACAATTCCAACATTATATTCCTACTTTTGTATTCTATAACTCTGCCAATGAAGAAGGGCACTTCATAGGAACCTGTGCATTTGCATGCCAAGATCTCTCGCTTCATCTACCTCTTTCAATATATTCCTGTTTATTGTGTATTCCCCTTTACTGTTTGACCTCCATAAATGCATTCACTCACATTTATCAGGATTGAATTCCATCTGCCACTTTTCTGCCCACTCCACCAACCCAGCTATATGATTTTGGAGCTGACAGCTATCCTCGACACTATCCACTACACAGCCAATTTTTGAGTCATCTGCAAATGTCTCAATCATGCCCCCCACATTCAAGTTTAAATTGTTAATATATAAAACAAAGAGTAGGGGTCCCAACACCAAACAACCACAGTGGACTTAGACCACACAAGGGTGAAAAATCATGGAGCACTGAACATTTTTAAATGCAAAGCTCTGAGACGGGGTTCGGTGGTCGTTTGAGATTGAGATTATTGTATAAACCTGGTTAGTACCCTTTCAAAAATACAAAAAAAATGCCCAGCAGGGCAAAAGAGAGAGAACAATGAAAAGAGAACAAAGAAGAGAGTGAGAAACACTTTCATCAAGAACTTCATTCCTGCATGTTTTTGATACCACCCCCGCTCTCTGCTCCTAATTGGCTTACACGTTTTGAATTGTGACTTCTGAATGGTGCTCCATACCAGCCCTACAAATGTGCTTACTTTTGTTACATTTGTCACATTTGTAGCCTGAGTTCTGAAAAGCTGATGTGTTCCCACAGTATACTTTCCCACAGCCAGAATATTATCAAATCTTGGCTTTTAACTAATTCCCTACACAAGGTCAGACCATTGTAAGGGGTGAGCAGATTAAATAAAGACTTTATCACAGATTTTAGTACTTTACTGTGTTTTCATTTGGCATTGGAATCTGTTGTTTCAGACATAGACCGTATTTGGAGGCATATCGTTTATTGGAAGGTGTTTTCGTTAGAGAGAAGAAGGTTAAGAGGTGACTTAATTGAGGCACACAAAATGATCAGAGGATTAGATAGGGTGGACATTGAGAGCCTTTTGCCTCGGATGGTGATGGCTAGCACGAGGGGACATAGCTTTAAATTGAGGGGAGATAGATATAGGACAGATGTCAGAGGTAGATTCTTTATTCAGAGAGTAGTAAGGGCGTGGAATGCCCTGCCTGCAACAGTAGTGGACTCGCCAACACTAAGGGCATTCAAATGGTCATTGGATAGGCATATGGACGAGAAGGGAATAGTGTAGAGGGACTTTAGAGGGGTTTCACAGGACGCCAAAACATTGAGGGCCGAAGGGCCTGTACTGCGCTGTAATGTTCTATGTTCTATGTTCTACTTAGAAATACATTCATGTGGGAATGGGATCTCCTCAGCTCCTAAGTTCCACGAAGCACAAATTTGTGAGCAGATCCCCTGGGATTCAATGGATCAAGATATTACCGTATCGTTTTTTAGTTCTATCAATCTCTCCCAGTCTTTTGTGCACTTTGTTTCCCCTTTATAAATCTATATCCATGTTCCCAATTCACTACCAAATCAGTTTAAACCCTTCACAATAGCATGAGCAAAATGCCCTGCCAAGATATTGCTTCTAGTTCTGATATGATACCTGTATTGCCTATGTTCCACCTTCCCAGAATTAATCTTTGTGTCTCAGAAATAGAAAGTCTTCATTACTGCACCTGGTTTTCAACCATGTGCTTATCAGCTCTACTCCCCTATAGAGGATAGTCAATGTGACATGGCACTGGAATAATTTGGACAATATTACCTCTATGACCTATTTGTTCATTACCTTCCAATTTCCCTAAAGTCTGTCGACAGGACCTCATTCATCTCTCTACTACTTCTTTAAAATTAACAATAAGAACTAGACTCCTGGGGGTGTTCAGCCTCCCACCTCAGAGTGCTCTGTGACCATTCAGTGACATCTTAACCCTTCTACTAAGGAGATAACAAACCATTCTGAAATCACACCAGCAGCTGCAGACATGCCTGTCCATTCCTTTAACTATCACTATCGCTTTTCTAATCATCTTCCACCTCACCCCTGTTGTGTTATGCTTCTTCACATAGCATAAGCTGCTACCTTGATGTATACTCTGACAAAGGAAGGTTCAGACTTGGAGATAGGTTTAACACATTTATTGAACAGTTAACAACTCTCTTACTTGGGTTCGACTCTCCTGCTAATCTAACGACAGTAACTCAATCTAACTAACCAGTCTTTCTCTGATCCATGCGGTGGGTGTGATGCTTCCCTGATCTGCCCCTGTGTCTCTGAGTGTCACCTATGGAAAGAGAAAGAGCATGTGTGCCCTGTCCTTTTATATGGGTAGCCCCCTTGCGGTAGTGTCACCTCTGGGTGTGTCTTGACTGCCCATTGGTCGTATCCTATCTTACTGACCTATTGGTTGAATGTCTGTGTGTCATGATGTCTCTGGTGCTCCCTCGAGTGTTTATTTAGTTCTAGTATATTTGTATTAACCCCTTGTGTTTTTACAGTGCCCTAGTCTATCTACATTAACCCCTTGTGTATTTACAGTGATGCACATCACCACAACCCCCACCCTCCACACTGCACCCACATTACAGCTGATCGACCTGCGGTGCCAATGCTTGGCTCTTGTTACACTCTACAAAGAAGACATGTGTTAATGGTGTGTGTGGGGGTGGGGGTGGGGGCGGGGGGGGGGGGGGGGGGGGGGGGGGAGAGAGATGAAAAGATGGAGTTGAGACCACAACCACAATGATCTCATTGAAAAGCAGAGCAGCTCAAAGGGCTGAATGGCCTATTCCTGCTCATAAGTCCTATATTCCTAAGAACCATCTGTCACCATTATTCAGAAGTGATTATATTTGGAGGGCATGGTGTGTAGGGGACTCCATCACCACCTGCCTGGTGCTGCTTTTCTGCCTAGCGAGCATCCACTCTCCGCCAAATACCCCGAAGCTGCAGGTTGATCGCCTCTCAAAATTACAATGGAAGGGTATATTGTAAATAAAGATGGACAGATGATATGACATTAATCTAAGCGCAGCATGATAAAGACACATCCTGGCCAGCAAAACACTCTGCCTCACTAACATCTGGGGACCAAAATTGGGAGGGCTGCCACCACTACCCCTGGCCGATGTAAAGCAACAACCTATCATAGTCACACTCAAAAAATCATACTATATATCCCAGCCTCCTCCATCATCCTCCCAGATATGTCCTATTACACCGGCAGCTCAGAACCATTGGAGGTTCTGAGGGAGGGAGTGGTCCTCAGAATCCTCAACATTGACTCCAGACCCCGTGAGGTCTCATGGAATCTTCTGTCCTCCCTCTGCTGATGAATCAATTTTATTCCCTGTCGAACACAACGTAAAAGAACAAAGCTACTAGATTGATCTGGCAGCAGGTGGTGAGAAAACCAACATTTTAGAAAGATCTCCTTCACCTCGATCCTACCTACCTATCTATTGCAGATGCATCTTCCTATGACACCATTCCCAGCAGTGACTGCAACACACATTCCTTGTGAAGATGACGCCTGCATTCATGATGAGGAAACTCTCCATCATGTTGTGAGCCAGTACCACCAGGCTAAACACATTCAAATTAGGTCTAGCAGCTCAAAACTGGGAATCCACGAGGTGCTGTGGTCCAACAGCAGCAACATGTTTGTCTTTAGCTGCAATCCATATCCACATGACCCTGGCAAAACCCTTCACTCCATCATTGCCATCAAGCCAGGGAAGCAACCTTGGTTCAACGAGGAGTGTAGGACAGCACATCAGCAACAGCATTAAGCAGAGTAAAAATGAAGTGCCGCCCTTGTGAAGCTGCAATGCAGAAGGATATGCACGTAAAACAGCTGAAGCAACATGCTAAAGCTGAATGTAAGCAACTCCACAACCAGTCCTGCCACATCCACCGAGAATAATGGTGGGCATTA
This sequence comes from Scyliorhinus canicula, assembly GCF_902713615.1. NCBI lineage: Eukaryota > Metazoa > Chordata > Chondrichthyes > Carcharhiniformes > Scyliorhinidae > Scyliorhinus > Scyliorhinus canicula. Next base: position 101,830,119 of record NC_052154.1, read on the forward strand.
AACAGCTAACACAAAATGGATGCTTGTCAAACATCCCTATCTGCAATGAATTACCCCTGCACATGAGTGCAAAAGACATGGCTGAAGCATTTGACACCATCCCAGCCTGCTGCTGGGGTATCCACCATCATAGATACCATTTCAGTCAGTTCAATTCACTTTGCGTGAAATCACAAAAAGCTGTTTATACTGACATGATAAAAGCTGTTGGCGGTAGTGCTGCATCTCCAGCCAAGTTATTCCAGTACAGCTGCAATACTGCTAACTACCTGCTCACTGCCAGGACCACTTGGCTCATAACCTCATAACAACAATAATCCAAAGAAGGAGCTCAATTCCAGAGGTGAGGTGAGAGTGACTGCCCTTGACAACAACACCGCATTTGATTGAGTGTGGCATCAAGGAGCCTGAGTAAAATTGAAGTTAATAGGAATCAGGGAGGAAATTCTTCATTGGTTGGAGTCATACATAGCACAGATGAAGCTGGTTGTAATTGCTGCAGGTCAATATTCTCAATCCCAGGATATCAGTGGAGGAGTTCCTCAGAGTGTTATCATATGTCCAATAATTTTCAGCTAGTCCATCATGAGATCAGGGCTGGGATTCTCCGAGCCCATGCCGGGTCAGAGAATGGGAGATTCCTGCCACGCTGCTCTGATGCCGGGACACCGATTCTCTGGAGAATCAGCGGCACTCGCACCAGCGCGGTCACTGCGGTGCCGGTCGGGGGCCGCTGAAATAGGCCCCCGCGGCGATTCTCCGAAGGCGATGGGCCAAACGCCCACCAAGTTCCGCCAAGTCCCGCCGACGTGGTTCAAACCTGGTACCACCCGCCACGTCCTGGTAGTTGGGTGGGGGGGGGGGGGGGGGAAGGAGGGGGGGGGAGGGATCTGACTCTGAGGGGGGTGGGGCCTCCATGGGGTCCAGGCCCGCGATCGTGAGCTTCCAGTACCCGGGCAGCCGCGATCTGGAGGGGGCCTACCTCCTTCTGCATGGCCCACTGTAAGTTCCCTGACATGTTGCTCTGTGCCAACGCAGAGACGGTAACCACATGCATGCGCCGGCGCGGAGACGGCCGTCACGTGCAGGTGCGGATCTGCGCCGGCCGTGCAGGGCCGCCTTTTGGCGCCGGAGAATTGTGCAGCTCTCTGGCGCCATGCTAGCCCCCTGAATGGTGGTGAATTGCTGGACCAGGAGGCCCGTTGACGCCGGCGTACACCATTCCGGTGTTTACGCCGGCGTCGACACTTGGCCGGGATTTCAGAGAATTCTGGCCCAGAAGCGGGTATGTTTGCTGATGATTGTACATTGTTCCATTCTACTTGCAAGTCCTCAGAAAATGAAGCAGTCTATGCCCGCACAAAGCAAGCTTTGGACAACTCTGGAGCTAAGTTGCAAGTAACATTCATGCCACACAAGTTCCGAGCAATGACCATCTCCAACAAGAGACAATCTAACCATTTCCCGTGATATTCAATAGCATTCTTGAATCTCTCATCATCAACTCCCTGGGGGGTACAATTGACCAGAAACTGAACTGGACTAGCCATATAAATACCGCAGCCACAAGAGCAGGTCAGAAGCTGGGAATTCTGCAGTGACAACTGATGTCCTGAGTCCCCAAAGCCTATCCACCATCTATAAAACACAAGTCAGGAATGTGATGGAATACTCTCCACTTGCCTGGCTGAGTTACAGCAACAATCAAAAAGTTTCAGCACCATCCATGACAAAGCAGCCCACTTGACTGACACCCCATAAACAGCCTTCAACATCCATTTCGTCCACCACCTTTGTACCATGGCAGCAGTGTGCAGCATCTACCAGATGCACTGCAGAAACTCACCAAGGCTTCTTCAAAACTCGATACTGCTGCCTGGAAGAACAAGGACAGCAATCGGATGGCAACAACATCACCTGTGAGTTCACCTCCAAGTGACACATCATCCTGACTTGTAACTATATTACCAATCCTTCACCAGTACTGGGTCCGAATCCTAGCACCCCTAACTTACCAAATGTGCAACGACACAACAGGGGCTAGAGCTGTTTAGGGGCAATTCTTTATTCTTTCATGGGATGTGGACATTGCTGGTAAGGCCGACATTTGCTTTCCATCCTTAATTTATTTTCATAATAAATTCATTGAAGCCTACTTGTGACAATAAGCGATTATTATTATTATTATTATTATTAATTGTCCTTGCACCGAGTGGCTTGCTCAACCATTTCAAAGGTCGGTTAGGAGTCAACCACGTCGCTGTGGAGCCAGGCCACATAAGGATGGAAGATTTTCTTTCTGAAAGGACATTAATGAACAAAATGAATTTTTACAACAATCAATTTCGCCAGCAAAGGAAAGAGATGCATGGCGATTGGTCGAAGGCCATTGAGAGAGCAGTAGCAACTTTGCGAGGGTCAATGGAAATTGTAGAGAAGTGCCTTGAGGCACAGAAGGCGACGGCATGCGAGATGGAGAAGGTGGTGTCCGACTAGAGTGATTGGATTGTGGCTCTGGAGATGGGGGACCTATGCAAGTCGCTGAGAGTGAAGGTCAAGTAGCAGGAGAACAGGTCCAGGTGGCAGAACTTGCGAATTGTGGGTCTGCCGGAGGTACAGGAGAGAACGAGCGCCACAAAATATGTGTCAGGGATCCTGGCCGGGTTGGTGGAGGAGAGGGTGCTGCACAAGGCCCCAGAGGTGGAAAGGGCCCACAGGTTTCTAAGGCAGAAGCTGAGCGTGGGGAACCGCCGCAGGTGGTGATTGTGCAGTTGCACAAGTTTTCTGAAAAGGAGAAGATCCTACGGTGGGCCAGGGAGATGCAAGCCTGTGAATGGGAGCGAATTGTGTCCAAATATAGCACAATTCTTGAGCGGAGCTGGCGAAGAGGCGTGCTGGATTCAACAAGGCCAAGGCGGTGTTGTACCGAAGGAATATTTGGTTTGGGGAGCTATACCTGGCGAAACTCTATGTCACATTTGAAATCCAAGAGTATTACTTTGAAACACCATAAGAGGCCAATGGCTTTGGAAGGGACCATAAATTGGGGGAGAACTGAGAGTTGGTGTGAGATTGAGGAGCTATATCTGCAAAGGTTGGATGTTATGGCTACTGTGTTGCCAGAGGGTGGTTTTTTTTTCTGCGGAAGTTATAAGTTTGTAAGGGGGCAATCACACTCCCCCCCCCCCCCCCCCCCCCCCACACCCCCGGCGTTTGTGGTGTTTTTCTTTTTGGAGGGGGGATTGCCGATTTTGGGTGTTTTTCTCTCTGCAGGGTAAGGAGTAATATGGTGGGGCCTTGATAGATTATTGATTGTTGATTTATTCATGGTTTTAGTTGCTAATTGAATGAATAGCTAAAGAGAGAAATTACTAGAAATGTCTTGATTGTGAGAATATAGTTAATTGTTTTAGATAATGAATCAACTATTGAACTCAAGGGACTTGACTGTGGAAATTTAGACATTGGTTCAGTGAATATTTCATTTAATGAATTGAGAATGTATTTCAGTGCATTTAACAATAATGATGTATCAACTAATTAGTAACAGCAAGGTCTATGGCCTGCAGTAGCATGTGAAACCTATTCTCATGAGGCTGCGCACGTAGACACTGAATTAATCCTGATGGACACCAATCAATCTTAATTAATGGCCAATGTTTGATTAATTATTCATCCTCTAAGTAACAAGCATCTATTTGAACAAATCAGGAGGTCTTAGCTGAAAATTAGAAACCAATGAGAGTAAATGAGGGGTGAGGCCATACATCGGGGGCTAGATTCTCCGATTGGCAATGCCGAAATCGGCCGGAGAATCCTAATTTCTGATCAAATCAGGAGTGACACCGCTTTTGCGATGCTGCGCCCCATCCAAAGTGGCGTACTCTCCAATTTGCCACGTATTTAAGGCCTCAGGATATTGCCTGATGCCCGCCCCCTGATGCTCCATCCCCAACTGGCTGAGTACCTGATGGCATGGGTCTCTCATGATCTCATCCGTCGGGAACACAGCGTGGCGGCTGCGTCTCAGTCGGGGGTAGGGCCGATCCGTGGGCAGTGGGGACAATATTGGGGGCTGGGGAACTGTGCGGGGGGTTATCCAGGGCGTGCGAGCCGGCCAAAGGTGAGACACTATTTCGCAGGCCAGGGCCGCGGACTGCGTCCGCCATGTAATATGGCGCTGCCACTGAAGGCCACCACCGTGCGCATGCGCGACCCCAGACCCAGCAATTCTCCGGGGCGTATCAGCAGCTAGCGCCAGGTGCTCTACGCTGCCGTCCTGCTAGCCCCCAGCAAAATGGGGAATCGGTGGCCGTTTTGCAGCAGTTTTTCTGGCATAAAGCACCACCATTCTCACGCCAGCGTGGGGACATAGACCCAGAATTGGAGAATCCAGCCCAAGGTTTCCCTTAAACTGAGACCTTGTGGTCGAGGTCTCGTTCCTGAATTTCTGCCTTCCTGAATTCTTGAATCGTCCCATTTGTTTATTTGGAAGTGATTACTTTATGCTTTTATATTTAATGCTTTTCTTTGCCATGTACTTGACCTGCTTATGCATTTATTTCTATGTTTGGATTCGGTTCTTATGCAATTGTATTAAAGTGAACAGCAATAAAGTTATATATTCAACACCTCCAATCAACGTGGACAATCAAAAATTATTGGAAGAAGGTAAAACAAGAGTCCCGACAATTTGGCGAGCCAACTAGGAGTCCCAGGAGGAAGAGACTGAACACCACACTGAGGCATCGGGCAGCGGATCAGCAGAACTGAGATAAGAGACCCTCACATCTGTGACCATTTAGAATTGGGTGACTTCCTACCCACTTCTTACGAACACGTCCATGTTGAAATTAGCCCAAGTTCAGTAACAGACCGGCGTCTGTCAATGGTATATATATATATATTATACGGCGGATTTGTGATCCTTCCAACTATAGAATAGTCTACGGCTTGAGGCCCAGGGTTACAAAATACTGTTTCAGAGTTGAAATGGCAGCTGCCTAGAATCTGCCTATGACCTCCAGGGGTGGCCAAGATCCACTAGAGATACCTGCAGATGAAATGTTTCAGACGACAAAGAGTTATATAGAAAAGTGATTTGAATTGACCAAGACCGATACAGAGATTGAACAGAAATTTTTAAAAGTATAATACTTCCAAAGGACAATGGTCCCTTGATGCTATCAGGAACATTTGGGGGAAAGTTACCCGTATGAGAGATGAAGACCGGACCAAATGGTCCCTGATAGTAGTGAGACAGCTCCGAAGGAGAGACGAGACTATAGCAAGTACCAACTACGATTGTGAAAAACAAAAACAGAAGGAACAATTACTGGCAGTCTGTGAAGAGCTAAAGAGAGAAAAGCCCAAACTCGTAAAGCTAAAAAATTTCGAGGAAGAAGTTGCGGGACTTAAAAGATATCATCAAAGGGGGTTATAGAAGCCGAGTTTGTAACTGAGTGGGAATCCTGGGAATCCTGTGGCGACTCTGGTGAAAATATTATACAGAAGTACAAAAAATTCCAAAAGGAAACAAACAAAGTGCCGAAGGACTCAAGGCGTATGGTTAGCCCCTTTAAAGTTGAAATGGTATAAGACCGGGTCAATAAGAACAGTCTCTTCGGACGGGGACCAAAGAATTATCCAACGGTTGGTCCATGAACCAGCGGATCCGGAATAAAATGACAGATGGTCGAAAGAATTACTTAACCCCAAGAAAGGGGGAATGGGAACATGGGAAGGGCTTGAGCAATTGCGACATATTTACCATCTCCACCCGTTGGACGGAGTTAGAATCGGGGCGGGATTCTGCGAAAATGGGGCTATGGCCTCACATCGGCAGGAAAACCGGTGCCAACCACTCCGGTGTCAACAGCCCCCAAAAGTGAGGAATTCTCCAATTTTGCGGGTCTAGTTTGACACCGGAGTGGTTGGCGCAGCTCCAACTGGCGCCAAAGGACCGGCGCGCGAGTTTGCGCATGCGTGGACCGGCCGGCATATTTCTGTGCATGGATGAGGGTTCTCTTCTCCGCGCTTGCCCCCGGGCAATATGGCGGAGCCCTACAGGGGCCCGGCCTGGAGGAAAGAAGGCCCCTGCCCCGATCGCAGGCCAGGCAACAGTGGGCACCCCCCCAACCGGGTCGGATCCCCCAGGACTGCCCCCGCACACTTAGCCGTGCATTAGGTGAATAATTCACGCCGGCGAGACTGGCCAAAACTGGGCGGCCACTCATTGGGGCGGGGGGTGGTGGTGGTGGTGGTGGGGGGGGGGGGGGC